>NC_064571.1:21572500-22197500 GCF_937001465.1 Orcinus orca
CCACATTTAAGGAAGGGGGAAGTTGTGTTTGTTCTACCTTCTTAAGGGTGGAGTATCTACACTTATTAAATGGAATTATTCAACACTGAACAATCTGCCTCTTCTCCCTCATATATTTATTCAATAGTTTACTTATAACTGTATGGATACTTATTTTATACCTTGAATATGTATGTGTTTTATATGAATGTTATTATATTTTGTTGTAACTTTTCTTTTCACTAATAATATATATTTTTTCATGTCAGTTATCTAGATTTTCCTTTCATTTTGTTTGTTGAATTTTATTTAATACTAGATTTTACTGACTATAAGATGTATTTTTCAATGTTTTAGAATTTCTGAAGTAGAGATGCTTTAAAATTGATAGTATCTTATACTCACCATAAGCCTGGGGAGTTTGTTTCATATTTGCCACTGCCTATGCCCATAAATACTTGGTGAAAGACATTCATATTTTTATTACTTCACTTGAATTTTGCCATGATTGGTACAACCTGTGCTGAGTTTAACATTCCATAGACTTCAAAATGCTTATGCCGTGATTTGGCATTAATTTAAATGTTATTTTCTATGTAGAAAGCCATGGACACAGACGGCAAAATGTAATAAAATAACTATTCATCATTGTAAATAATATTTCACATTCTTTTTAAGAAAACACAACAAAATTCTCTTTAGGAGCTAAGAAAAGGAGATACCTACAGTAGATAATATCAACTGTGTTACTGAGAAATTAGTACAAGTTTGACTTTCACATTTCACATATTGCAAATTTATATATATATAAAAATAGATGATAGATAGATAATCCCTTATAATTGTTGAAATAAATTTCAAAGTAAATAGAATGTAACTGACATTGTTACATTAATTGTTACATCACCTGGACATGTTCAAGGGTCATAAAGAACTATATTAAAGGCATTTTCACATTTTAATTGAATATTTTTTAATTTTTTAAGAAATTTAACTAATTTTTAATTCAATTTAACTTAATTTTTTGATTGCATATAATATAATGATTTAATATAATAAGGAAATTAATCTATAATGATATTTTTAACCATTTATGTCTTTTACATTTTGATTATTTGGTTATTATGCCTCATTCTTCATTGAACACCTTTCCACATGCCTCCTTGTTCATTTGTTCATGTACTTCTCCTGGATAGATATCAAGGGATAGAACTGATGGTCATAGGATACACACACTTAAAAATTAGTGCTGTTATATTTTTCTCGAAAGTGCTCATAAAAATATTTTAGTTTTATCAGGAGTGTATGGAACTATAATTTCTCTATTCCCTTGAAAACATATATTATAAAAAGTTAAAATTTTCCAATTTTAAACACAATAAGTGGTATGTCAACATAGTTTTAACTTGTAATTAATTTGCATTTTCAGTTACTATTCTTTTACTGTTTGCATTAGATGTTTCCATCCTCAAAACCATGATGATGGGGAAGAGAGAAAGTGACAAAAATTAGGCACCATTTGATGAGCACTGGGTTTCATTTCTCTTGGTTTTCAGAATTGTGATGTAGTAAATAGTGTAAATGTCTGACATTCTGGGGTGGTTCCAGACTAGGGCCATTCCCAAGTGACCAAGGCATTTGTGTTATGGGGAAACAAGATAGGAGATAATCTTGGAAACGTAAATCAGTACTGAATTGTGAAGTGCATTTTAAATTCTACCAAGAAAATTGTATTTTATTTTTAAGGAGCAAAAGATATTTAAGCCTTTAAGCATGTAAGTGACATGATCTGAATGGCAGCATGGAAGATAACACTGGCCATACTATGGACATGGATGATAATAAATAAAGTTAAGGATATGTAAATAGTCACATAGGAATGTATTTATGAAGAAACTATAGTTATGGAGAGGTTTTTGTAGATTTATAAATTGAAGGTTACTGCCCAGATAAATGTGTGAAGAGAAAGGAGAAGGAAAAGAGTCAGGTATGACTGAAAATATCCTTGCATGGGCAACTGATGTTTTATTCAAAATCAAATGTTAAAGACATACATAGGACACAGCATTACAGAAGTCATAACAGAGAAAATATCCACTGACTGACAGCCAATACTAGATTTAATTTACCTATTTAAATTATCCAGGAGACTACCTGCCATTAAATTTTTTTTACGGACCAGATTTGATTATATAGTTACAATAAGAGAGTGGGTTCATCTTGTACTCTTACCAGAGTACAGATAGCAGTACCTTATGTCAGTGGAATCAATTGTGGACAGAGATGAGCTCCAAGTTTATCATGAATTAATGCAGTAGATGTGACAGTCATAATATAAAGTCATTCTATTGGACTTGTCTTGGGGGGGTCATTCCTCAATCATGACCAGGTTTAGCAGGGTTCTTCCTGGGTCCCTGATGAGCTAAATCTATAACTCCCAATCCCCTAACTATTTGCATCTAGGCTATTATTTTAAAATGAAATGCATTTTCTTTACCAAATGTTCCTTATCCATCTTCTGAATCCCTAATCATGCTGCTCCCTGTGCTTGCCTCCTAATGGTTGAAGAACCTGGGCTAGGAACTTGTTAATCTTGGTAGCTTTAAGAAGCCGTCCCAGAGTCTCTGCCCTATTCCAGCTTTAGAAGTCTGAAGTAAAGAAAAGAGTAATCCCATCCTACTGTTGACAATTATCCCTCTGAGTTGGTTCAGGCTAGCAACTTTGTTCTCCCCAACATTTCCTCTCTCCCAACATCAAACTTCAGCCCTCCTTCTTTAAATAAGTCCTGTCTGTAGAACAAACAGTGGGGGAGAAAAATCACCATAACACCAACTTATTAATTATAATGAGAAATACAACTGTCAAGTGGACCAAAATGTTTGATGTGGAAGAACTGCTGAATTAAAAGTTAATTATAATGTGAGGGCCAGCTTATTATTCTATTCTAGGGAGAAAACTTCCAAAGTCAACAGGTACATTATTAAGGCAGCACATTCCCTCCTTGTTGACATATTATTTGTAAAGCCAAATAATAATTTTTGTGATGATAATTTCATAATAAAGGAGCAAGATATATGATTTGAATTTTAAGTGGCTTCTCCTAAAGGTAAAGTTTATATCACTGCAGACTGCAGCAAGACTGTTTAGGCCTTATCCTTGAATCCCAGCACTCACTGCCCGGGACAGTGCTAGGTGGACATCATCACCCTTTGTCTCTTTTGCTTTACCTTATATGTAACAAAATAAGATATTATGTATAGTCAGCATAGAGTTGGTAGACAAAGACAAGAATAAAATATCTCAGAAAGACATTAGAAGGAAATTAAAGTAACATAATTCTAAGGAATAGAACACTGAGGCAAAAGTATCATGAATTGACAGACTATGGGTTCATATTAACTATAAAAAGATTAAATTAAACTTTTGAAAGGAAATGAGCTATACATTTTGTAGCTATTCTTAGCAATGATTGCATATTTATGACTTCAAAGATGACAAAGTAGTTTTAGAAGTTAAAAAGCTTTAGGTGTGGCCATAGTGAGATGAAACAATCTGGCCAGGATCTACTGCCCAGCGCATCCATTTCTCACGCCAAGAAATCCTGTAGAAAATCAATGAGTGGGAATCCAAAAGCAGTGGATTCCTTTGGAGAATAAAGCCCCTTTGGAGTTAATCAGATGTCACAACTAACCTAAGTCAGTTTTCATACAGATGGGAACTATTAGTCCAAACACGTGTTATAAGGTCACAGAACATCAGAGATGACAAACATGTGGTTTCATCAAAAGTGTAATAAGATAGAGAATTTAGGAAATTATTGCCTTAAAATGTAGGCAATCATGAATAATATCTTAATTTTCTCATCACACAAATATGTGTATATAATAACACCCAATGAAACATGAAAAAAACACATTGAAAACAGCTTCTTTCAGAAAAACTTGCTAATAAATGTATATAAACTATCAACATGAAAAAGGCAATAGACCTTCACTCATTATTCATTTTACTACTAAAATATCCTAAGACTTTTTTGATGTTCCTTGTTATGCCAGACTTAGTAAAGGATACACAATTAGCAAATGATTCTCAAGTAATTTACCTAAAATCTTGTCTTTTCTTTTGTTACTTAGAGCATTTGAAATAATTCATTTAGAAAGCAAATGCTAATTCCACAATACAGACTGGAGATCTGAGCTGAAGAATTAGACAAAATAAAAATACTTTACATATTTACTACATGTTTATTTTAAAATGTGTGAAAATTTTTACAAAAAAAGAGTCCGAGAGACATGATAAATATTACTTGTGATGTATTCTACCACATGCAAGGTGAGTACTTTTTGCATAAAGTTTACATTAGACTTTATGTAGCTAGTTGGATCATTGCACTTCCAACAGGGAATAAATATTTTTTGAATGTTTGGAGAGGATAGAGAAGTTATCTCTGTTGTGCTGTGGTAGTCTGGTTAATGCAATTTGATATTTGTGTCAGTTATTCATCACAGAATTCCTATTGGGGTACAAAGATGGGGATTTGAGGGAGCATTTAAGTCCTTATTTTGCAGCTTTGATTCGTCCTGAAGAGAGCGATTATACCATAGGGGAGGATAAAGGCCATTCTCCATTCCTCTAGCAGGGTTGGTAAGGTACATGAGCTTAATCTTATAATCCATGCCTTAAATCTCACTAGGAGAAAATACATTTCTCTCTCCAAACACACTCGTCCTGTTGATTATTTCTATTTGGAAGGCAGCTGCTTAGAATATAGTCCCTTTTTATGTTTCATAATAACTGAAGTCATTGAAGCCAACAAGGCTAATCTGATTTGTAAAAATAATTGAGGTCAATATGTTCAGGCTAGAGAGTGGAAAACTTACTATTAAATACAAATGAAATTATAATCTTCTTTATCTGAATGATAAGTACAGAGAAAGTCAGGGAAAATTCAAGTAAAATTCAGCCTAAATAATTATAAGAATTGAAAAATGAAATGCTTGGGTTATAATGTCTACCTGAGATTTCATGGTAGACTGAGCAGATGAAAAACATCATTACAGCATAAAATAAGCTATCATATCTAAATTACTAATCACTGAACATAATTAAAATCTTAATAATTTAACTGCACACCATCATAGTACATACAGAAGAAATGAACACATTCCTTAGCAAAATATCACCTGAATCTCTATTTATAGTGGGTTCACATTCAAGAAAACACTGGTTTAATGAAGTTAAAAACAATAGAAATGTAATTCACCAATAAAGATATGTAAATCATTTTTAAATAGCCACCAATGAAAGTCAGTGAAATAAATTTTTCTGATTATAAGCATACATATCATCAAATCTATAAGGGAATGAGACTTCACTCATCTGTTTTTCCATTCAACAATCATTTATTGGACATTTTAATATGCTCAGTATGGTGCCTGGTACAATGTGGGATCATAATAATTTTGGTTTAATAAGTATGAATAAATATAAATGATATAATGCTGTATTGAACTCATGTACTTATAACCTTTTAAAACATTTCTTTATTAGGATCATTTGGATAAGTAAAATAAAATAAATAATACAAATAAAGTTTGTAGATTCCAAGAGTAGAAACATATTTATTGCTAAATATTGCTCCAAAAGTACTTTAGAAAACTAAAATTCAAAACAAGAAAACAAGGATAATAACTCAACCATATTTTTACATTTACCAGTTTAGCATATTCAAATTAAGGGGAGCATTGCTAAATACTATGTTGACAATAACTGAAGGTTTCATGGGCTCATCTGTAGAAATGGCAATTGCATTATGGCTCCTCCTTGCTGGGCCTTTCCACTCTCCTTTTTGCTACCACTCTTCATGAGAACAGGTATGAGCTTCCTTTGGAAGTGAGATTACAACTGAGAAGTCACAGTCTCAATCAGAATAATAAAGCTGTTATACTTAACAATGCTCAGGAAATACTATCCCAGCTGGATACCCGATTGGAAGAGTCCAGTTGTCAGCTTTATAAAGGTCTTAAGTTGAAATTAATTGAAACTGTACAGGAAAATTTCCTCATGGTGACACAAGGCTAAGAAGATTTGAATGAAAAAATGTACACTAATTTACTTCTCTGGCTCAGACAATTCAGTTTCCTTAGCTATAATTTGCTGTGCAGATTCTGCTCCAAGATGAACGTATAGTCTACCTTGGGTGGACTGAGCTCCTATTTCCCACAAAGCCAACAGAAGGGGAGAAATGCTCCACAGAAAACTGTTGTGAAATGAATGAAGTTCTTATAAGTCCACAATTTCTGATATAAAAAAATGAAAAAGATAGTATGTTAAACATAGAAGTTACTAATGGCTTTCAATTTAAACATTTGTTTTACTCATTCAAAGAGAACTGACCATTTGAAAAGAAAACAAAATAGTTGTACTGTTTATATTTTATGTTTTACCCTTTACTGAGGCATAAAAATCAGCTGCACATATTTTAAATATACTATTTGATAAGTTTTCTTGTATTCACACCTGTGAAAACATCACAACCATAAAGGGAGTGAACATATCCTTTACCTGTAAAAGTTTCCTTGTGTAGTTTACAGTTTCATCGTGCCCCCTTTGCCCATCCTTAGGTAAATACTAATCTGATTTTTTCCATATAGATTAGTTACATTAATATAATTTTATATACATGCAATCACAGAGAATATACTCTTTCTTGTCTGAGTCCTTCACTTAGAGTAATTTTTTTTACAATTACTGCTGAGAAGTATCCCGATCTATGGATAAAACACAATTTGTTCATCCATTTATGGTGAACATTTGGGTTGTTTCAAGTTTTGGGATATGACAGATATATCTGCTATAGAAATCTGTGTACATGTCTTTCTATCAACATATAGGACAGCCATATTATCCTGTTCATATCTGTAAAATCTACAGTAATGTTACCTCTCTCATTCCTGCTGTTGGAATATTTGTGTCTTCCCTCCTTTTTTCTGTGATTGAGCTGACTAGAGGTTTACCATTTTTTCCCTGAAGAACAAGCTTTTGAATTCATTGATTTTTCTCTATGCCTCTCTTTTTTATTTTTGCTATGATCTTTATTTTTTCCTTCTCCTTACTTTGGGTTTACTTAGTGACACTTCTCTAGTTTCTTATGAGAGAGATGAAGTCATTGGCTAGAGACGTTTCTTCTTTCCTACTATAGGCATTTGGTATTATAAATGCCACTTAATACTATTTTAGCAGTTTTACTATTTGGATATGTTGTATTTTATTTTTTGTTGACTTCAAAATACATGTTTATTTTCACTTTTTATAGCTTTTTGATCTATTTGTAATTGAGAAGTCTGTTATTTAGTTTCCAAATATTTGGCAATTTCTGAGAGATCTTTCTGTTTTTGAGTATTTATTTAATTCATTGTGAACAGAGAAAGTTATACATTTTATGATTTCTTTTAAATTTATTGAAACTTGTTTTATGATCTATCTTGTTAAATGTTTCATGCACACTTGAAAAGAGCTTGTATTCTGCTGGCTTTTTGGTGAGAAGCCTATAAATGTCAATTAGATAAAATTGAATGATGGCATCTTTCTATATCCTTACTGCTTTTCTGTCTACTTATTCTCTCAATTATTGAGAGTGGTATTGAAATCTTCAAATATACTTGCGAATTTATCTAGTTCCCCTTACAGTTCTATCAGTTATTGCTTTGTGTGTTTTGAAGCTCTGTTATTAAGGGAATAACATTTAAGATTATGTCGACTTGATGTCTTAACCCCTTCAACAATATCAAATGGCCTTCTTTACCCCTAGTAATATTTTTTCCTTTGATAACTTCAAGATTAATATAGCCAGTAAAGCTTTCCTTCTTCTCCTCCTCTTCCTTTTTTCCTTTCATTTGTTTTTTCATGGTTGTGTAAGACAGGGATCTTGGTAGGCTTAACTAGGTTCTCTGCTTAGGGCCAAAAAGGCTGAAATCAAGATGTTGGTTGCATTAGGAAGTCATCAGAAGACTTATGGGAAGAATTATATTCTAAGCCCATTCAGGTGGCTGGAAGAATCTAGTTCCTTGTGGTTTTAGGATGAAGTTCCCTGTGTCCTTGTTAGTTTTCACTGAGGATGGTTGTCAGTTCTCAGAGACCACTCTCAAATTCTTGTGCTTTGTCCCTTCCATAACCAAGCCAGCACCAGTGCATCAAAGTCAGCAAAGTGAATCTAGTTCTTCTCATTCTTTGAATCTATCTCTATGACTTTGTTTTCTGTAACCACAGAAAATTGTGCTTTTAAGAGCTCATGTGATTAGACTAACACCACCCCAAACTTCATTTAATTAACTTAAACTCAACTACTGAAAACTTTAATTAAATCTTTGATATCAATTACCATGAAACATAACAGAAATAAGGCATAAGTGCTCATTATATTCATATTCCCAGGGAATAAGGAAGGAAATTGGGCATGGAGGTGAAGGCAATTTAGGAGTCTATCATACTCTTCCAGACTCCAGCCTGGTCTTTTCTCTTAGAAATCTCCTATGAATGCTACACTAGTGTTCAAAATATAGCTCATTTCAGTTTCCTGGCTCTACTATTATCATCATTTGTCTAAGCTATATAGGTTCACAGTTTAGTCATGTTTAGCCTTTCCTTCCCTATGACTTTTGCCCATTTAATTAGCCATCAGATTTGATCCATACTGCCACCGAAATGATGCTCACATCATCTCTAATATTACTATCATTAGTTCTGACCTTCTTTCTTTTTTTCCTTGTACTGTACAATAGCCTCTAAACTGGTAGAGAAATATTGCCAGTCTCTCCCATCTATTATTGCATTTGTATGGCACTTTAAAACTGTTAAAATATCTTCACACATATTATTTAATTCTTGTGACAATTCTGTTCACTAAGCCTTATTGCTTCAGTGTGCAGTTAGGGTCAGTCTGCAAAAATTAAACAATTACACAGTTTCCCACAGCTAATAATTTATTTATCATCAAATTATGCTTTACCCATCTCCTTTTTTTTTCAAGAGAACCTCAGCTTTCATTTCTTTTATTGAAGTATTATTTATAATATATTAGTTTCAAGTATACAACATAGTGATTTCATATATTTGTAGATTGTACATCAAGTTACTACAAAATAATGGCTATATTTCCCAGTGCTGTACAATATATCCTTTTTGCTTATCTATTTTGTACATAGAAGTTTGTATCACTTGGTATCATAACCCTATCTTGGCCTCCATCCTTCCCTCTCCCCACTGGTAACAACTAGTTTTTTGTCTATATCTGAGAGTCTGTTACTGTTTTGTTATAGATATTTGTTTGTTTTATTTTTTTTAGATTCTACACATAGGTGATAACACAGAGTAATAGTCTTTCTCTGTCTGACTTATTTCCCTAAGAATAATGCTCTCTAAGACCATGCACATGGTTGCAAATTGCAGAATTTCATTCTTTTTAATGGCTGAGAAACCACTGTACACATATACCACATCCTCTTTATCCTTTCATCTGTTGATGGACACTTAGGTTGCTTCCATATCTTGTCTATTGGAAGTAATCAGCTAGGAACACTGGGAATCATATATCTTTTCAAATTAGTGTTTTGTGTTTTCCTTGCATACATACTCAGAAGTGGAATTGCTGGATCATATGCTAGTTCTATTTTTAGTTTTTTGAGGAAACTCCATATGTTTTCCATAGCTGCAACACCAGTTACATTCCCACCAACTGTGGTACAAGGGTTTCCTTTGCTGCACATCCTTGCCAACATTTGTTCCTTGGGGTCTTTTTGATGAAAGCCATACTAACTTGTGCGAGGTGATAACTCAGTGTGGTTTTGTTGTTGCTGTTGTTGTTGTAGAATTGATTATTTTATTTCCTCAACAGAAGGGAAGTGGGGCTCCAGATGAACACCATGTGGACTGCTCCCCTCCCCCTGTGCCCTTGATGTGGTTATGATTTACATTATTCTGATGATTAGTGATGTTTAGCATCTTTTCATGTGCCTGTGGGTCATCTTTATGTCTTCTTTGGAAAAATGTCTACTTAAGTCTTCTGCCCATTTTTAATCAGTTGTTTGTTTTTTATGTCAATTTGTAAGAGCTTTTTTATATTTTGGATATCATTTTATATTTTGTATACTCATATCACTTGCAAATGTTTTCTCCATTCAGTAGGTTATCTTTTCATTTTGTTGATGTTTTTATTTGTTGTGCAAAAGCTTTTAAGTTTAATTAGGTCCCATTTGTTTATTTTTTATTTTGTTTCTTTTGCCTTAGGAGACAGATCCACAAAAATAGTGCTATGATTTATGTCAAAGAGTGTTCTGCTTATGATCTCTTCTAGGAGTTTTATGGTTTCAGGTATTACATAGAGGTCTTTAACCCATTTTGAGTTTATTTTTGTATATGGTGTGAGGAAATGCTCTAATCTCATTGTTTTACATGGAGCTCTTCAGTTTCTCCAGCACCACTATTGACAAGGCTATCTTTTCTCCATTGCATATTCTTGCCTCCTTGTTTCTGGGTTCTCTGTTCTGTTCCATTGATCTATGTGACTGGTTTTGTGCCAGTGCCCTGCTGTTGTGATTATTGCAGCTTTGTAGTATAGTCTAAAGTCAGGGAGCATGATACCTCCAGTTTTCTTCTTTTTTCTCAGTGTTGCTATGACAATTCAGAGTCTTTTGTTGTCCATTTGACTTTTAGGATTATTTGCTCTATTTCCATAAAAAAAATGATGTGGGTATTTTTTTAAGGATTGCATTACATCTGTAGATTGCTTTGGGTAGTATGGACATTTTAACAACATTAATTCTTCTAATCCAAGAACACAGAAAATCCTTCCAATTCTTTGTATTATTTTCACATTTCTTCATCAATGTTTTATAGTTTTCAAAGTATAGGTATTTCAAATCTTTATTAAGTTCATTCCTATGCATTTTATTTTATTTTTAATGCTATTTTAAACAGGATTTTTCTATTGCTTTCTCTTTCTGATAGTTCATTATTAGCACATAGATAAACAACAGATTTCTGTATATTAATCTCGTATCCTGTAACTTCACTGAATTAATTTTAGTTCTAATAACTTTTTGATGGAAACTTTAGGGTTTTCTGTATATAGAACCATTTCATCTGCAAATAATGACAGTGTTATTTCTTCCCTTCCAATTTGGATGCCTTTTATTTATTTTCCTTTCTGATTGCTGTGGCTAGGAATGTCAATACTGTGTTAAATAGAATTGGTAAGAGTGGACATCCTTGCCTTGTTTCTGATTTTAGAAAAAAGATTTTTGGTATTTTACCATTGGGTAAGATATTAGCTGTGGGTTTGTCATTAATGGTCTTTATTACATTAAGCTATGTTCTCTTTATTCCAACTTTGATGAGAGCTTTTATCATGAATGGATGTTGAATTTTATCAAGTGCATTTTCTGAATCTATTGAGATGATCATGTGATTCTTATTCTTCCTTTTGTTAATGTGGTATATCACATCGATTTGTAAATATTGAATCATTCTTGCATCACTGGAATAAATTCCATTGATCATGGTGTAGGATTCTTTTTATATATTGATGATTTTGTTTACTAGTATTTTGTTGAGAAGTTTTGCATATATATTTATCAGAGATATATGTCTATATATTTCTTTTTTTGTAGTGTATTTGTGTGGTTTCTGTATCAGGGTAGTGGTGGTCCCATAGGTTGTATTTGGGAGTGCTCAATCCTCTTTAATTTTTTGGAATAGTTTAAGAAGGATAAGTATTAGCTCTTCTTTATATTTGACAGAATTCCCCTATGAAGCTGTCCAGTCCTGTGCTTTTGTTTGCTGGGAGGTATTTTTTGTTTGTTTTACAAATTCAGTTACACTATTGATTGGTCTGTTCAAATTATCTGTTTCTTTTTGATTCAGTCTTGGCAGGCTGTATATTTCTAGAAATTTGTCTATTTCTTCTAGGTCGTCCAATTTGTTTGCATATAGATGTTTTGTAGTATTCTCTTGTGAATTTTTATATCTCTGTGTTACTTGTTGTTATTTCTCCTCTTTTATTTCTTATTATGTTTATTTGGGTCATTTCTCTTCTTCTTGATGAGTTTTCATAAAAGTTTATCAATTTTGTTTATTTTTTCAAAAAATCAGCTATTGGTTTCAGTGTTTCTTTCCAGTGTTTTTTTTTTTTTTTTTTTTTTTTGATCTCTATTTTATTTATTTCCTCTTTAATCTGTATTATTTCCTTCCTTCTGCTGACTTTGGGTTTTGCTTGTTCTTCTTTTGCTAATTCCTTTAGATGGTAGGTTAGTTTCTTTATTTGAGGTGTTTCTTCAGGTAGGCCTGTATTGCTATAAACTTCTCCCTTAGAACTACTTTTGCTGCATCTCATAGATTTTAGAAAGTTTTGTTTCCATCTTCATTGTTTTGAGGTATTTTCTGATTTCCTCTTTGATTTCTTCATTGACCCATTGGTTCTTTTAGTAGCATGTTGTTTAGTCTCCACATGTTTGCACTTTTCATTTTTCTTCCTTATAATTAATTTCTTGTTTGATAATATATGGTCAGAAGAAATGCTTGATTTAATTTATATCCTCTTAAAATTTTTGTGACTTGTTTTTTGGCCTAGCATGTGATCTATCCTGGAGAACATTCCATATGCCCTTGAAGAGAATGTGTATTCTGCTATTTTTTTGGATAGAATGTCCTGTAGATATCTATTAAGTCTAACTTGTCTACTGTGTCATTTAAGACCAATGTTTCATTATTGATTTTCTATCTCAGTTATCTGTTCATTGATGTAAGTGGGGGTGTTAAAGTCCCCTACTATCATTGTATTATTGTTACATATATATATATGTAATATGTATTATTGTTATATATATATGTAACATCCTCTTCTTATATCTATTCTTTTATCATTATATAACGTCTTTCTTCATCTTTTGTTATAAACTATGTTTTAAAATCTATTTTGCCTGTTATGAATATTGCTTCTCCCATTTTCTTGTCATTTCCATTTGTAATAAAGATCATTTCCCATCCCCTAACTTTTAGTCATTGTGTGTCCTTAGCTCTGAAGTGAGTCTCTTATTAGCAGCATGTAGATGGGTCTTATTTTTACACCCAATCAGCCACCTTATGTCTTTTAATTGTAGTCCATTGATATTTAAGGTAATTATTGATATGTCTCTACTTATTGCATTTTTATGATGTGTTCTACAATTGTTTTGTAGTTCTACTCTGTTCTTTTCTTCTTTTTTTTGTTTCTCCCCTTATGGTTTGATGATTTTATTTAGTAGTATGCTTGTGTTCATTTCTCTCTATATTTTGTATCTCTGTAGATTTTTGATTTGTGGTTACCATAGGATTCATATATACTGACCTATAACTAACTCCTTGTTTTAAACAGGCAGTCCTTTAAATTCAAAAAATGTTAAAAGTCTACAGTTTTTACTCCCTTCTACCACATTTTTGGTTTTGATGTCAAATTTTATGCCTTCATGTTTATCCCTTTACTGATTACTGTAGTTTTAATTGATTTTACTGGCTTATTTAAGTGTTTGATTCTCAGCCTTTACAATACATTGACTTTACTAGAGTGATTTTTCATTTCCTATAGATTCTCACTTCTTGCTATAATATTTTCTTTTCCACTTAAGAGATGACCCTGTAACATTTATTTTAGGATAGGTGTAGTATTGATGAACTCTTTTAGTTTTTGCTTGTCTGTACTTCTGAGAAGTCATTTATTTTTCCTTCATTCTAAATAATAATTTTGCTGAGTAGAGTATTCTAGGTTGCAGGGTTTCTCTTTCAGCACTTTGAACATATCATGTTACTCTCTTCTGTCCTGCAAAATTTCTGCAGAAAAATCAGCTGATTGTCTGTTGGGGTTCCCTTGCATGTAACTCTTTGCTTTTCTCTTTCTGCCTTTAGAATTCTCTCTTTATCTTTAACTTTTGCCATTTTCATTACGTTAAGTCTTAGTGTGGTTTGTTTGGCTTCTTCTTATTTGGGATCCTCCCTGTTTCCTATACCTGGATATCTCTTTCCTTCTTCATGTTTGGGAAATTTTCAGTAATAAGTTAATTAAATACATTTTTGACCCCCTTCTCTCTCTCTTCTCCTCTTGGGACCCCTATAACGTGAATATTGGTATGCTTGAACTTGTACCTGCATGCTTGAAGTTGTACCTGTAACTGTTTTCATTTTTTAAATTTGTTTTTCTTTTTGCTCTTCTGATTGGGTAATTTTCATTATTCTATCTTCCAGATAGCTTATGCATTATTCTGTATCACCTCATCTGCTATAAATTCCTTCTAGTGTGTTTTTCATTTCAGTTATTATTTTCTTCAGTTCTTACAGGTTCTTTTTTATATTTTCTAGTTCCTTATTAAAATTCCCACTGTGTTCATATATTCCTTTCCCTAATTAAGTTAGCAGTCTTGAATTCTTTATCTGGTAAATTATTTAGTTCTAGTTCATTTGTTGTTTTCTTCAAGGGTTTTTATTTTGTTCTTTCAGTTGAGACAAATTCCTCTGTCTTTTAATTTTGCTTAACTTTCTCCGTGTCTATGAAATTAGGTGATACAGTTACCTATTGCAGTCTTGAAGGGGTGTCCTTGTGTGAGATTATCCCTATGCAGTATACAAGTGCCCGGTGTCTTTGATGGGAGATCTGAATTTGATGTGAAAAAAGTCATGTCTTTCCTCAGTGTGTGTTGGCAACTATCAACTTGGTAGGAACTGAGGCTGGATATGGAGTGGTTAGAGCCAGAGACAAGTGTAAGCTGGGGCTTCTCCTGTGCTCATTTGTTGTCATGTCATTACCCTATTGGGGTGGGGGTGGGTACCAGGTTGCTTGAACAGAGTTGCTGAGGTTTGGGTCTGAGCTGGCACATTTTCCTTTAAGTGTGTGCTCTCCCCCTACCAACACTAGCACCTTTGCCCCAGAAGGGAGCACTGCTGGAGCAAGAGGGGCTGTTGTGGACATTTGCCATACATCACGGCACTGCTGTGGCAATCTTCCTGGGTTCTGAGACCCAGACTCCTTCTGATGTGCTGCCCATGTAAGTATCAGTAATGGTTGCCCATGTCCTGTTCAGATGCTGCTTTGGATCTGAGCTGCCTCTGTGTCTCACAGCTGGACCCTCACCCTAGTGTGGAGTTGCTTTGTGAAAAAAGTGGGGTTGGAGGGTTTGCTCAGCTCAGGTTGGGATATGCACTGGGGCAGTCATGAAAAGCCAGGCAGCCACTGGAACAGTTTTCAACCCACTCTCTCTGCCCTGCTTTTGGAGCAAGTAAGTGTGTACATGTTTTTTATGAGTAGAGTCCAGGTTTCCCACATCCCTCTTGTTAGTCCCACTGGCCCTCCAACCAGTCAAATGAGCTCATCTTCCCTGTGTCAGACTCCAAGGGTGGGCACCCAATATGTGGCTTGACTTGCTCATTCCAAAGATAGGATTGTAGTCCATGTAATAATCTCTTCTGAGGGGCACAGGTTCAGACTTGATTGCTTCTCTTCCCTTCCTATTCAATTCCATGTAGATTTTTCTTATAGGCTTGGTTGTAGAGGGGTCTTTCTGTCAGTCTCCAGTTAGTTTTCAGTGAGAATTATTCCACACATAGATATATTTTTAATGTGTTCATAGGGGGTGATGAATTCCATGTCCTCCAACTCTGCATCTTGATCTCCCTCCCTCAGATATTTTTATTTAGTATTTGCAAGTATTTCTTTTTTTCTTTCTTTAAATTTTAACCTTTATATTGAATATAGTTTAAACCCTGTATATTGTAACCTGTTACATAATTGTTAACTTGTATATTGTATCTGTATATTGAATATTTGTTTCCTATAGGCAGCATATCTTTGGTTTTGAATTTAATTCAGTATGATATTTAATTAGAATGGTTAAATCATTTATATGAAATTATTACCATGTTTAGTTTAAATCTATTAACTTATTATTTTCTTTCTATGTAACTCATTTGTTCTTTGCTATAATTTTCCCTTATTCTGCTTTATTTCAGATTGAATTTTTTTTATGATTCCATTTTATATCCTTTGCTGGTTTATTAGCCATTTTAGTGGTTACTTTAGAGTATATAGCATATTATATACCTTTAACTTACCATAGGCCATTACATTTGGCCCAAGAAACTAAAACAAAGGAAGGTGGAAGCAGAAATACAGTTAAGTTGACTATCAGTTCCTGGAAGACAGGAAACTGACCTGAACAATCCTTAGATTATTACCCTCAGGTAATTCCCCTTCTTCTTACCTCCTAATCTGAGGAAAAATAAAGATATTTATGTGGTCATGAACTCATTTTAGGTTCATGTCCATTGAAGAATTCATGGATATAAACAAGTGGAGTACTGTGTAATCATTGTATTATGTTTTAAAAATGCCATAAGGGACTCCCTGAACTTTACTATTGAAAATGTGTTTTATAATATAATATTTCTGTAGAAATATGTGATTATTATGCAATTATTTAACAAACTTTCCTAAATTTTCTTGGTCCTCTAGAAATATGTATTCATTCAATGGACTTGGAAACATTTTAAAGAAATACTTATTATCCAGTTTGGCTGGTGCTTGTAATGTAAATTGTGTTTATATTGTTGGAGGATCTTGATGTTTTTACATAGGTCTTATACAATAGGAAAAGTTAAAGTCTTTGATCAGAGAATATATATGTTGACAATTATGTTCAGGAAGAATAATTAAGCAGAATGATATATAATTTTAGCAGGGATGAGATGAAAGGAGAGAAATGAACTGAAGTCTTATCAGAGGAACCAAGGAGCAATGCCCGATTAAAGGAAATAGAGCATCTTCTATTCCAATGGGACATTCAAATTCCAATGGGATAATCCAGTTAATTCAGCTTTCCATGTATAAATCCTTATGTGGGTGCAAAAAAAATCTTTGGATTTGATACCTTTTTGTATACAGAATGTATTCTTCTATTAAACATAAAATCAGAAATGAAGTTGTTATATGTCATTTATTACACTAAGATCAATCTTTATCATAAAGAACCTCTGGTTTGCTGAGTAACAAGAATCTTTTCATCCACATTATAGTGATCTATCATATACTTGAATAATTTAGTGACTTAGTAATTTTTGGAATATTTAAACTTCGAGATAAAACTTGGGCTAGAGTCACACTGATCTAAATAGGCAGGGCCAGCTGTCACACGGGATCCTAGGTTCAGAAAGGCTCCACTCTTGATTTAATGCTATGTGATTTTCCTCTTGAAATTATTAATTGTTTTATCTCTGAAATTGTGTCTTATGATTGACATCTAATGGAAGAAGGAAATGTGCCAGAGACTAACAGCTTAGACTTCAGTGCAATCTCACTTCTCACTTTTTTCCTTCCTCCATAGAACAGGTTTACAGTTACCCATTCCTCTGCTCCTGTCCACCTACTGCGAGGGGTGTGAGAGGGAGTGGTTTTGGCTTGTGGCCCAGGTACCAGATAGTGGGGTGGATAGAGTGCCTGTGAGTCTTTCAGGAGCTGCACTGGCCCTGCCTATTGGCAGTGCATTATTCCACAGCAAATAGGGAAACTCTATAACAGGACTAGAGAGAAATAAGGAAAGTAGGAGAAGCCTACTTTCTGAATTGTGAACAAGAGTCCACATTTTCATTCTGCACTGGATCTGGCAAATTATGCAGTTGGCCCTGTGTTTAGGACTGAAATAATATGGAAAGGACCTGAGCAAGGGTAAAAGAGAAACGTAGCTGAATGAGGAGGTAAAAGTTGAAAATATTGAGGGCTACAGGTGAAAAAAGAATAGACTTCTATATGATGAAGGAGAAAAATGTATAATAAGTACTTCTTTGGTGAAATGTTGTATATTGTCCCAAATAAACATTTATTATCAAAATCTTCTATAAAATTTGTATTTCTTAAAAATCTAGTTGTAGGAATCCAATATGTTTCATGGTGAAAATAGCGAAAATATAAGTAATCCAAAAATAAGTAAAGGACATATAATAATAATTATTAGAAAATTGGTTGTTCTCCCTCTTTCTATGACATAAACGTTTAAAAGAAATTTAAATATTATTTGTAAAGTAATTTTAAGATATTTTCTTTTCCTAAGAATACATCATGATTCAGAAGAGATATAATAAGAATCTGAATTATTGAAAAGACATCAGAGATCAAATGAATAAGGAAGCTATAAAAGACAAATAAGAAATAGAATCAAAAAAGTGTGACACATGAGTGTATATGAGAATCAAAGAGGATAAGAGACAAAAGGACTCTTCACATTTTGAACCTAGGTAATGCTATTAACAGAAATAAGCAGTTGGATATGTTAGTGTATTTTTTTTTAATTAAGGTATCTTGCTATTTTATTTTTAACTAGTTTTTTTTCAACATATTTATTGAAGTACAATTGCTTTACAATGGTGTGTTAGTTTCTATTTATAACAAAGTGAATCAGTTATACATATACATATGTTTCCATACCTCTTCCCTCTTGTGTCTCCCTCCCTCCCACCCTCCCTATCCCACCCCTCTAGGTGGTCACAAAGCACCAAGCTGATCTCCCTGTGCTATGTGGCTGCTTTCCACTAGCTATCTATTTTACATTTGGTAGTATATATATGTCCATGGCACTCTCTCACTTTGTCACAGCTTACCCATCCCCCTCCCCATATCCTCAAGTCAATTCTCTAGTAGGTTTGTGTCTTTATTCCTGTCTTACCCCTAGGTTCTTCATGAACTTTTTTTTTCCCTTAGATTCCATATATATGTGTTAACATATGGTATTTGTTGTTCTCTTTCTGACATACTTCACTCTATATGACAGACTCTAGGTCCATCCACCTCACTACAAATAACTCAATTTCATTTCTTTTTATGGCTGAGTAATATTCCATTGCATATATGTGCCACTCTTCTTTATCCATTCATTCGATGATGGACACTTAGGTTGATTCCATCTCCTGGCTATTGTAAATAGAGCTGCAATGAACATTTTGGTGCATGACCCTTTTTGAATCATGGTTTTCTCAGGGTATATGCCCAGTAGTGGGATTGCTGGGTCATATGGTAATTCTATGTGTAGTTTTTAAAGGAACTTCCATACTGTTCTCCATAGTGGCTGTATCAATTTATAACCTACCAGCAGTGCAAGAGTGTTCCCCTTTCTCCACACCCTCTCCAACATTTATTGTTTCTAGATTTTTTGATGATGGGCATTCTGACAGGAGTGAGATGATATCTCATTGTAGTTTTGATTTGCATTTCTCTAATGATTAATGATGTTGAACATTCTTTCATGTGTTTTGTTGGCAATCTGTATATCTTCTTTGGAGAAATGTCTATTTAGGTCTTCTGCCCATTTTTGGATTGGGTTTTTTGTTTTTTTTGTTATTGAACTGCATGAGCTGCTTGTAAATACTGGAGATTAATCCTTTGTCAGTTGCTTCATTTGCAAATATTCTCTCCCATTCTGAGGATTGTCTTTTGGTCCTGTTTATGGTTTCTTTGCTGTGCAAAAGCTTTTAAGTTTCATTAGGTCCCATTTGTTTACTTTTGTTTTTATTTCCATTTCCCTAGGAGGTGGGTCAAAAAGGATCTTGCTGTGATTTGTGTCATAGAGTGTTCTGCCTATGTTTTCCTCTAAGAGTTTGATAGTTTCTGGCCTTACATTTGGGTCTTTAATCCATTTTGAGCTTATTTTTGTGTATGGTGTTAGGGAGTGTTCTAATCTCATACTTTCACATCTACCTGTCCAGTTTTCCCAGCACCACTTATTGAAGATGCTGTCTTTCCTCCACTGTATATTCTTGCCTCCTTTATCAAATATGAGGTGACCAGGTCTTCCTTGGTAGTGCAGTCATTGAGAGTCCATCTGCTGATGCAGGGGACATGGGTTCATGCCCCGGTCCAGGAGGATCCCAAATTTGCGGAGAAGCTGGGCCCGTGAGCCATGGCCGCTGAGCCTGTGCTCTGCAATGGGAGGGGCCACAACAGTGAGATGCCTGCATACCACAAAAAAAAAAAAAAAAAAAAAAGAAGAAGAAGATAAAGTGACCATATGTGCATGGGTTTATCTCTGGGCTTTCTATCCTGTTCCATTGATCTATATTTCTGTTTTTGTGCCAGTACAATACTGTCTTCATTACTGTACCTTTGTAGTATAGTCTGATGTCAGGGAGTCTGATTCCTCCAGCTCCATTTTTCATTCTTAAGATTGCATTGGCTATTCGGGGTCTTTTGTGTTTCCATACAAATTGTGATTTTTTTTGTTCTAGTTCTATGAAAAATGCCAGTGGTAGTTTGATAGGGATTGCATTGAATCTGTAGATTGCTTTGGGTAGTAGAGTCATTTTCACAATGTTGATTCATCCAATCCAAGAACATGGTATATTTCTCCATCTATTTGTATCAACTTTAATTTCTTTCATCAGTGTCTTATAGTTTTCTGTATATACGCCTTTTGTCTCCTTAGATAGGTTTATTCCCAGATATTTTTTTTTCTTTTTGTTGCAGTGGTAAATGGGAGTGTTTTTTTAAATTCGCTTTCAGATTTTTTTATCATTAGTGTATAGGAATGCCAGAGATTTTTGTGCATTAATTTTGTATCCTGCTACTTTACCAAATTCATTGATTACCTCTAGTAGTTTTCTGGTAGCATCTTTGGGATTCTCTATGCATAGTATCATGTCATCTGCAAACAGTGACAGATTTACTTTTTCTTTTCCGATTTGTATTCTTTTATTTCTTTTTCTTCTCTGATTTCTGTGGCTAAAACTTCCAAAACTATTTTGAATAATAGTGGTGAGAGTTGCCAGCCTTGTCTTGTTCCTGATCTTAGTGGAAATGCTTTCAGTTTTTCACCACTGAGGACAATGTTGGCTGTTGGTTTGTCATATATGGTCTATATTATATTGAGGAAAGTTCCCTCTATGCCTACTTTCTTCAGGGTTTTTATCATAAATGGGTGTTGAATTTGTCAAAAGCTTTCTCTGCATCTATTGAGATGATCATATGGCTTTTCTACTTCAATATTTTAATATGATGTATCACGTTGATTGATTTGCATATATTGAAGAATCCTAGCATTCCTGGAATAAACCCCACATGATCATGGTGTATGATCCTTTTAATGTGCTGTTGGATTTGGTTTGCTAGTGTTTTGTTGAGGATTTTTGCATCTATGTTCATCAGTGATATTGGCCTGTGGTTTTCTTTCTTTGTGACATCTTTGGTTTTGGTATCAGGATGATGGTGGCCTCGTAGAATGAGTTTGGGAGTGTTCCTCCCTCTGCTATATTTTGGAAGAGTTTAAGAAGGATAGGTGTTCATTCTTCTCTAAATATTTGAGAGAATTCTCCCCTGAAGCCTTCTGGTCCTGGGCTTTTGTTTGTTGGAAGATTTTTAATCACAGTCTCAATTTCAGTGCTTGTGATTTATCTGTTCCTATTTTCTATTTCTTCCTGGTTCAGTCTTGGCAGGTTGTGCATTTCTAAGAATTTGTCCATTTCTTCCAGGTTGTCCAATTTTTTGGCATAGAGTTGCTTGTAGTAATCTCTCATGATCTTTTGTATTTCTGCAGTGTCAGTTGCTACGTCTCCTTTTTCATTTCTAATTCTATTGATTTGTGTCTTCTCTCTTTTTTTCTTGATGAGTCTGACTAATAGTTTATCAATTTTGTTTATCTTCTCAAAGAACCAGCTATTAGTTTTATTGATCTTTGCTATTGTTTCCTTCATTTCTTTTTCATTTATTTCTGATCTTTATGATTTCTTTCCTTCTGCTAATTTTTTTTTCTTTCTCTAATTGCTTTAGGTGCAAGGTTAGGTTTTTTATTTGAGATGTTTCCTGTTTCTTAAGGTAGGATTGCATTGCTATAAACTTCCCTCTTAGAACTGCTTTTGCTGCATCCCATAGGTTTTGGGTTGTTGTCTCTCCATTGTCATTTGTTTCTAGGTATGTTTTGATTTCCTCTTTGATTTCTTCAGTGATCACTTCGTTATTAAGTAGTGTATTGTTTAGCCTCCATGTGTTTGTATTTTTTACAGATCTTTTCCTGTAATTGATATCTAGTCTCATAGCATTGTGGTCGGAAAACATACTTGATACAAATTCAATTTTCTTAAATTTATCAACGCTTGATTTGTGACCCACGATATGATCTATCCTGGAGAATGTTCCATGAGCACTTGAGAAAAATGTGTATTCTGTTGTTTTTGAATGGAATGTCCTATAAATATCAATTAAGTCCCTCTTGTTTAATGTATCATTTAAAGCTTGTGTTTCCTTATTTATTTTCATTTTTGGTGATCTGTCCATTGGTGAAAGTGGGGTGTTAAAGTCCCATACTATGAATGTGTTACTGTCAATTTCCCCTTTTATGGCTGTTAGTATTTGCCTTATATACATAAGGTGCTCCTCTGTTGGGTGAATAAATATTTACAATTGTTATATCTTCTTCTTGGATCAATCCCTTGATCATTATGTAGTGTCCTTCTTTGTGTCTTCTAATAGTCTTTATTTTAAAGTCAATTTTGTCTAATATGAGAATTGTTACTCCAGCTTTCTTTGATTTCCATTTGCATTGAAAATCATTTTCCATCCCCTCACTTTCAGTCTCTATATGTCCCTAGGTCTGAAGTGGGTCTCTGTAGATGGCACATATATGGGTCTTATTTTTGTATCCATTCAGCCAGTCTGTGTCTTTTGGTGGGAGCATTCCCTCCATTTACATTTAAGGTAATTATTGATATGTATGTTCCTATTCCCATTTTCTTAATTGTTTTTGTTTTTTTTTTTATTGTAGGTCTTTTCTCTCTCTTGTTTTTCTTGCCTAGAGAAGTTCCTTTAGCATTTGTTTTAAAGCTGTCTGGTGGTGCTGAACTCTCTCAGCTTTTGCTTGTCTGTAAAGGTTTTAATTTCTCCATGAAATCTGAATGAGATCCTTGATGCGTAGAGTAGTCTTGGTTGTAGGTTTTTCTCCTTCATCACTTTAAATATATCCTGCCACTCTCTTCTGGCTTGCAGAGTTTCTGATGAAAGATCAGCTGTTAACCTTATGGGGATTCCCTTGTGTGTTATTTGTCGCTTTTCCCTTGTTGCTTTTAATATGTTTTCTTTGTATTTAATTTTTGACAGTTTGATTAATATGTGTCTTGGCGTGTTTCTCCTTGGATTTATCCTGTATGGGACTCTGTGCTTCCTGGACTTGATTAACTATTTCCTTTCCCATATTAGGGAAGTTTTCAACATAAGCTCTTCAAATATTTCACAGTCCCTTTCTTTTTATATTCTTCTTTTGGGACCCCTATAATTTGAATGTTGGTGTGTTTCATGTTGTCCCAGTTGTCTCTGAGACTGTCCTCAGTTCTTTTCATTCTTTTTTTCTTTATTCTGCTCTGCAGTAGTTATTTCCACTATTTTATCTTCCAGGTCACTTATCCGTTCTTCTGCCTCAGTTATTCTGCTATTGATCCGTTTTAGAGTATTTTTAATATCATTTATTGTGTTGTTCATCATTGCTTGTTTCCTCTTTAGTTCTTCTAGGTCCTTGTTAAATGTTTCTTGCATTTTCTCTATTCTATTTCCAAGATTTTGGATTATCTTTACTATCATTACTCTGAATTCTTTTTCAGGTAGATTGCCTATTTCCTCTTTATTTGTTAAGTCTGGTCAGTTTTTACCTTATTCCTTCTTCTTCTGTCTGTATTTCTGTTTTCTCATTTTGCTTTTCTTACTGTGTTTGGGGTCTCTTTTTGCAGGCTGCTGGTTCGTAGTTCCCGTTGATTTTGGTATCTGTCCCCAGTGGCTAAAGTTCGTTCAGTGGGTTGTGTAGGCTTCCTGGTGGAGACGACTATTGCCTGTTTTCTGGTTGATGAGGCTGGATCTTGTCTTTCTGGTGGCAGCTCCACATCTTGTGCTGTGTTTTGGGGTGTCTGTGGCCTTATTATGATTTTAGGCAGCCTCTGTGCTAATGTCTGTGGTTGTGCTCCTGTCTCGCTAGTTGTTTGGCATAGGGTGTCCAGCACTGTAGCTTGCTGCTCGTTGAGTGAAGCTGGGTCTTGGTGTTGAGATGGAGATCTCTTGGAGATTTTTTCCATTTGATATTACATGGATCTGGAGGTCTCTTGTGGTCCAGTGTTCTGAAGTTTGCTCTCCCACCTCAGAGGCACAGTCCTGATGCCTTGCTGGAGCACCAAGAGCCTTTCATCCACATGGCTCAGAATAAAAGGGAGAAAAAGTGGAAAGAAAGAGGATAAAATAAAATAAAATAAAGTTATTAAAATAAAAAAATAATTATTAAGGATAAAAAAAATTAAAGTAAAAAAAGAAAAAAACAGAAACAGATGGACAGAACCCTAGGACAAATGGTGAAAGCAAGGCTATACAGACAAAATCTCACACAGAAGCATACACATACACATTCACAAATAGAGGAAAAAATAATAAATCTTGCTCTCAAAGTCCACCTCCTCAATTTGGGATGATTCGTTGTCTATTCAGGTATTCCACAGATGCAGGGTACATGAAGTTATTTGTGGAGATTTAATCTGCTGCTCCTGAGGCTGCTGGGAGAAATTTCCCTTTCTCTTGTTTGTTCGCACAGCTCCTGTGGTTCAGCTTTGGAATTGGCCTCACATCTGCATTTAGGTCGCCTGAGGGTGTTCTTTGCTCAGACAGGACAGGGTTAAAGGAGCAGCTATTCGAGGGCTCTGGCTCCCTCAGGCTGGGGGGCAGGGATGGGCACGGAGTGCAGGGTGAGCCTGCGGCAGCAGAGGGCAACATGACATTGCACCAGCCTGAGGCATGCCGTGCGTTCTCCCGTGGAAGTTGTCCCTGGATCACGGGACCCTGGCAGTGGCAGGTTGCACAGTCTCCTGTGAAGGGAGGTGGGGATAGTGACCTCTGCTTGCACACAGCCTTCTTGGTGGTGGCAACAGCAGCCTTAGCACCTCATGCCCATCACTGGGGTCCACGCTGATAGCCGTGGCTTGCGCCCGTCTCTGGAGCTCCTTTAAGCGGTGCTCTTAATGCCCTCTCCTCACACACCAGGAAACAAAGAGGGAAGAAAAAGTCTCTTGCCTCTTCAGCAGCTCCAGACTTTTCTCTGGACTCCCTCTTGGCTAGCCGTGGTGCACTAACCCCTTCAAGCTGTGTTTAAGCCACCAACCCCAGTCCTTTCCCTGGGATCTAAACTCTGAAGCCTGAGCCTCAGCTCCCAGGCCCCGCCCATCCTGGTGGGTGAGCAGACAAGCCTCTCGGGCTGGTGAGTGCTGGTCGGGCTGGTAAGTGTTGGTCGGCACCAATCCTCTGTGTGGGAATCTCTCTGCTTTACCCCCACACCCCTGTTCTGTGCTCTCCTCCCCAGCTCCAAAGCTTCCCCCCTCTGCCAACCACAGTATCCGCCTGTGAAGGGGCTTCTACTGTGTGGAAACCTTTCCTCCTTCACAGCTCCCTCCCACTGGTGCAGGTCCCGTCCCTATTCTTTTGTCTCTGTTTTTTCTTTTTTTTTATTTTGCTCTACGTGGTACGTGGGGAGTTTCTTCCCTTTTGGGAGGTCTGAGGTCTTCTGTCAGCGTTCAGTAGGTGTTCTGTAGTAGTTGTTCCACGTGTAGATGTATTTCTGATGTATCTGTGGGGAGGAAGGTGATCTCCCTGTCTAACTCTTCTGCCATCTTCCTAGAGTACTCTGTCAGTGTATTTTAATTGAAAGAAATTGAATAGTTAAAAAAGTTAATGTGAAAAATAATTATAAGTTACATAAATTTGATGTATAATAAATAAATAATCCAAGACAAGAATAGATAAAAATGGAGCATTACTTTAGTACAATGACGATGTAAACTCATGTAAGTTCTCTCTAAAAAGGAGATTTTTGTACTGATAATTAAGAGAAGGAATAAGCCATTTTAAGTGAATAAAGAAGAGTTTTCCTCAAGGAAGGAGCAATATTCTCAAGTTGGGAAAGAGCCTGTAATGTTTAAAGAATAAAAAGAACATTATGGAGGCTGGAGGACACAGAACAGAAGGAAGAGTTGTAAGTGGTCAGGGACTTAGAGATCATGTGAGAAGACTGGGTTTTACTTCTGTTGTAATGGGTAGGTACTTTGAGCTTAAGATTTGTACCTGGGTAGTAATAAGATCATATTCTGTATTAAGAAAAACAAATGTATTTAATTAAAAAATTCTCTCTCCCATGTAAAGGATGAGTTGCAGTGACACAAATATTGAGGTATTAAAGACTGAGTCAGAAGATTTCATAACTGTCCAGGAGTAAACTGTTGAGGAGTGGACCATAGAGATGCTCAACGTCTCTAAGCATCAGGGAGGTGCAACTCAAAAACCATAGTGAGACATCATCTCATACCTATTAGAATGGCTGTTATCAAAAAGCCAAGAGAAAATAAATGGGAATGATGTGGAGAGAAAGAAACTCTTTTGCACTGTTGATAGAAATGTAAATTGGGTCAGCCACTGTGGGAAGCCGTATGTAGTTTCCTAAAAACAATTAAAAATAGAACTACCAAATGATGCAGGAATCCTACTTCTGGGTATACATCCAAAGGAAATGAAATCACTATCTCTCACTATCACTATTGGTATCTTAAGATATTTGAGAAAAGACATTACATCCACAAAATGGCATGGAATTACCTAACTGTATTTGGTAATGCAAATATTATTACCAAACTATATTAAAGCAGTATTAGATACATTTAACAAGTTTAACAATAAAACATCCAGAGTTAAGAATCAAAAGTCTCTGATTGATTGGTCCTCAATCCTTTCTGAATAAATGTAAACACCTAGTTTTTAGATAATCCTAAGACTTGGCCATTGGCCTCCCTTCTGTGCTCCTGAAATTGGGATTTAATTGGTTCAGCATTTTTTAGAGTTCACCACAGTATTTCATACTATGCACCCAGGTTTGAGAACAACTGCCTTCAGACACTGCTCCACAGCCCTGAATTGTGTTATTTCCCCACAATATTTTATCCTCTGTCAAATTTGATCTGAGCTTCTATGCCAGGTTAGAAATAATTTTCATAGAAATTCTTCACACTTTGCTACAACACTATGTTCCTTATATGAATCTGTCTCTAGGATTCATGTATGTATATGGTACATAAAATAGATGAACAGAAATACTCCCTAATTTCTATGGGAATTTACAGATTCTAAAATGTATCATTTTTAACTTATTATAATGTATTATATTAAGAATGCCCTCAACTTAAAAATATTGGTGATTTGTGATTCTGTTGGACTTCATTTATTTTCCAAATGGTTAACTGTTCCCTTCCATGATTCATATATGACTTCAAAACTTGCTTTAGGGGAAGAAAATGCATAGGTGCTGTGTTTTATTGTAGTACCAAAGCCATTCAATAGAGAGATTGCCTTTCCCTATTACTTATTATTATATACTACAATATATATGAATTTTCTGCTACTGAATAACAAAACATTTCTCTTTTGTTGTGTGTTCCCACATATCATGTATCCCAATATTAATAAATCTATGTTCCTTCAACATTCCTCTGTAAATTGATTTAGTTTTATGTAGCAGGACATTTAAACAGTGTTGTCAATTCAGATAGCATGTATCATTAAAACTGTAATTGAAGTAACAAATCCATGAGACCCCTCAAGATTTCAAGACCATATTTACAGGATACAGAGTTATCAAATTAGGACTGTTAATTTTTCTTCCTTTTTCCGGGGGTTCCTCTTTGCAAAAGTAAAATTTTATGTCAGTATTCAAACATATTGGTATTCATAAAAGTGGAAAAGCTCATTACTTTCCATTAACTATTGTACTTATATTCATAAAGTTGTAAACAATTATTTATGTGACATATCTATGTGAATAGTCAAGTGTAATAACCTTTCCAAAACTGGGGTTTGAAATTGCCAGTAGTTCCCTAAAATGGCAAAGTGCTTTTAAACTCTTAAGTAAACACAACTATTCAATGAGGAGACTTTTGTATAAACTAGTCAGATATAATAACTGTCATATCTAAATTATGGTCAATTATGGATTAGACAAAAGTTGAGAAAGGTGCACAAATAATGTATGTTTTCAGAAAATTAAAACAGCCCCTGAAAGTAAAATTTAGGACGCATCTTCTAAGCAATGAGATATATAAATCTGTCTTTCAGTTAATATGGCTATTATGGATGGGCTCTGAGTCAATTCATCAGGTCCCTTTTTAAATGATATTTCTATTTTATCTGTATTTCTACAATTCATTTCATAAATGGTAGGAGACAATTTTCCATAAGTAGTTCATATTTCTGCATGTCTTGCAAATGAAGACATTGACAGTCTATGATACTGTACTATCACAAAGAGCTTTGGGGAATAGAGATCAAGTCTCCTAGAGGGCAGATTTGTTTGCTGTACAAGAGAATATAGTAACTCCCTCTGGGGCAATAGTTGGGCATGTTTGCTTACAGCCCATTGTAAAGGATTAAGGCTTTAAGCCCAAGTTTCTTCAGCTTGGAGAAATCTGAATGGTTTCTAGGCAGCATTTACTTAGGCCCACCTGCTTCTCTTTCTCTGGAGATAAAAACTCTTTCCTGGAAGCCCCTCAGTGGAGAGCCCTCACACTGAACAAGCCAGGATGGTTGAACTTGTTACATTATTATTGACCTCCTAGAATCTAGGAAGAGATGATGACCTGAAAAAAATGTTAGATTCTATAAGGAATAAAAAGTGGAGGATGAACTCTATGTAAGAAACCAAACTGGTCATTATCTGTGAAAAATTCCTAAATTATTTTAAAAGGATAGTTTGTATCTAAGTCTGATATTGATTTTATTATATATTATCTGGTCACTCGAGGATAATTTATTATTTTGAATAGTTTCTTAATTTATCTTTTGGACTTTTCTAGGTATAGAATTTTGTCATCTACAAAGAGTGATAATATTTGGAAGGAGGAAGAAAATATATATCTGCCTTTGTTTTCTCTTTTAAGCTAGAAAACCCAAAACAATATTACACAATAGTGATTAAAATAACCATTCCTGATTAATTCCTCTTAAAAATAACATTTTTTCCTGAGTCAGTCTATTAAAAGTGACTTCAATTCAAATAGCAAAAGAATTTTGGGAGCTTGATGAATGCAATAAAATGTATCTGGAAGAAATATTAAGAATAACAATGAAATAATAATGCTCATTGAATAAGAATTTCCATACTAGGTATGAAAACACATTATAAAACCATTGTAATTAAGTTAGTTTGATAGTGACATAGGATTAGAAATGCTCTTTGTAAGCATCATATTTTGTGGTAATTTTTATGGCAGAAATAGAAAACTAATATAAGACTTACTCATTTATGTAATACTTTAAGATCAATTTGCCAACACTAACAAAACTCAAAATTAATTACACTTTGACCTAAATATCTAACTTCCATCAACTTATCTTTCAACCATTCTCACATGGGCACAGAAAAAAAATATATAAAGATGTTAATTTTGGGGACTTCTCTGGCAGTCCAGTGGTTAAGCCTTCGCCTTCCAATGCAAGAGGTGTAGTTTTGAACCCTGGTCCAGGAGCTAAGCTCCCACATGCCTCGTAGACAAAAAAACAATTCATAAAACAGAAGCGATATTGTAACAAAAATTCAGTAAAAACTTTAAAACTCGTCCACATCAAAACAAAAAAAGATGTTAATTTTCAGCATTGTTTGCAATAGCAAAACAGATAGGAAGGGGATAGGGCACAACCTTTAAAAGAATGACAACCTTTGAGGACACAACATAAACTGGTTAGAACCAACTAGGTACAATATGGTGGATGAGCCAACTTCCATTAGACCTTAAACCTCATTTTACATTCACTGTAATAAATAAGCATGCTAAATGACACAACCACCAGCACCATGACAGTTCCAAGGTCAACCACAAAAGGTCAAAAAGTGAGTGGTGGCACAACTTCTGGAAATTCCTGCCCTTTCCCCAAAATAGTTGGAATAATCCTTCCACTCATTAGCCTATGAAATTATCCAACCCATAAAAACTAACTCCCCATATTTCCAGGCCTCTTCCCTTCTGAGATGGCCCATACTCTATGGAGCATGTATCTCCCTGAATAAATCTCCTTTCACTTTACTATGGTTCACTCTTGAATTCTTTCCTGCATGAAACGAAGATCCACACTTGGTGGCCAACCCAGGGACTCACCTGAGACCTGGGATGTGACAATTCTCTTGTACCCCAGTTTCTATCCTGCAACAAAGCCAAAACAAGTAACTGAAAATTACCTAAATAATCATGAATAATTTCATTTCTGTAATACTGTGATATAATAAAATAGTCTGTAATTATCTTAAAATAATGATATTGACCTCTATCTGCTGATATGGAAATACCACCCAGATAAAAAGTTTGCAGCCCTTTAAAAAAGTTAGAAAAACTTGTCTGTGACATGGAACATGATGATATATTATTTGACTGAAAAGAAATGGAATATATTTCTGCATATAAAATTCTCTCTTTATACAAATAAGGAAATATCCAATATTAAAATGTGCATACATTTTTCAGTAATTTTGGTTGTTAACAGGAATAAAATAATCAAAAGGGATTTCATTTTCACTCTTTTACACTGTCTCTTCACATGCTTGCAATGTTTTAATAATAGTAAAAGAACAACAACTATTTTACACATATAGTATGTTTTTTGTTTCAAGGAAGTGGATAATACATGCATGTGTATCTAATATCACATGGGTTCCATGACCTGAAATAAAGGATTTTCATTTAAAAGACATAATAATAAGGATTTGGCTTGTTCAATACTGAAAACTAGAGTAGGTAGCTACCCAGTTCTGTAACCAGCAGGACACTATGGGGCCTTCCCAGGACAGACCCCTTCCCCCAGGTCCTCCCTTTAGTTCCTATCTGAAGTACCTAGATAACAGTACCTGATGCATATCTCCTGAGTTGCTTTATAGATGCTAAACCCCCCACCAAATGGAAGAAGTTAACTACTAGATGACCATGAGCACCAGACCTACTGGACCTTGAGGACTGATAATGTTAAACCCTGTGACACTGCCCTATTACCTAATCATCAAACATTCAGAGAATTGTGCTCTAGCTGATCACATACTCTGTGACTCTCCTCCCTCACCTGGCCTTTAAAAATGCCTCCCTGAAACCCATTAGGGAGTTCAGAGTTTTTGAACACTAGCTATCCCAGACTTCTTGTCTGGTGTCTTAAAATAAATGCTGTACTTTCCTTTACCACTTCCTGGTGTCAGAGGATTGGCTTTACTGAATGAAGGCGAGTGGACCCCCCCAAGTTTGGTTTGGTAACAGTTCCAAGAATATTAAAAAAAAAAAAAAAGCTGTTCTGGAGATCATGGGTCAGATTACAGACTATGCTAAGGACCTCCACATACACAGTTTTTTTTACCTGAGAAGCAACAGCATCCTTGGACAAGAGGAGGAGATATCTTTCAGAAATCCTCTCACATTTCCAGATTTGTAGGTGAAGATTGGAGACAAGCATCGACCATAGTTTACAGGAGCAGCAGGCCACACAGACTTCCCTTAAAATGTCATCAACTACTTTGACAGAATAACTTGTAGGTCATAGGCACAACATGTGGAATTAGCTGGCAGGGGATGTGAAGACTGCCCCTGATAGAGCAAGAAACAGGAAGGAGAGAGGAGCTAATCCAGCCAGTAGCTGGCAGAGTGAGTAGCCTAAGGAAAAAGCTGTGTACAGAAAGCAGCAGTTTCATCAAACACAAAGGGAAAAAATACAGAGATAAATTTCTCTTGGGCTGCCAATGGCTCTGGCATCCCTCCCAATTAATCTAATTCATTGCTTAACTAGTGACATAAATTTACATCAACCAGACCTGCAGCTTAAGCTCTAAAGGGACCTTGTAACAGAATGCAATTTGACTGTTATTGGGATCAAGGAGAGGTCACACATGGGGGCTTTTCAGAGAATGCAAAAGTGTCTAGACATCATTTATGCCATCTAACAAGAAAAAAATAAGAAAAGTAAGTTCAAATATTAAAGCTAATTTTGCAGCTTAAAAGAAAAAATTTAAGAGAGAAAAATATTTTCGATAAATATAAATAATAGAAAAGCAAAATTCTTAAAGTATTAGCATTGTAATTTCCAAACAAAAAATTGTTTTTAAAAAACAGAATGGTACTAGTCGGTACTGTTATCAAACCACACTTGGGTCCACTTGCCCGCTGTAAAGCCAATCAACTGACACTGGGTTATGGTGAAGGAAAGTGCAGCCTTTATTGCAGGCACCAAGCAAGGAGTCCAGGGCAACTAGTGCTCAAAAACACCTGAAATCCCTGATGGTTTTCAGTAAAGCATTTTTAAAGACCAGGTTTTTTTTTTTGGCGGGGGGGGGGGTATGTTCACAGGGTAAGTGATCAGTTTGTGCACAAGTCTCTTATTGTTTGATGGTGAGGTAATCAGGTGATGTCACAGGGGTTAACATTATCAATCCTCAGGTGCCAGTAGGCCTGGGGGCTATGTGCTAACAGTCATCTAGTAGTTAACTTCTTCCATTTGGTGGGGGTTTTAGCATCCGTAAAACAGCTCAGTAAATGTGCAGCAGATACTGCCATCTAGGTACTTCAGAGAGGAGCTAAAGCAGAGGATATGGGGGAGGGGGTCTGTCCCAGGAAAAGCCCCATAAAGTTTTGCTAGGTTACAGTATATATTAAACTTTTATGAAATGGACAAACTACTGCTTGGAGAAAAATACAGAGATTAAAATATTTTTATTTTCAGTCAAGAAAGAATAAAAATAAAGAAATTATGCATTCATTGTGATGCCCAAAACTCAGCCTCTATGCACAGGTGCTGAATCAGACTTCAGAGACAGAGTTTTGGGTGAAGTAGAAAACGATAGCTTTATTGCTTTGCCAGGCAAAGGGGAACACAGCTGGCTCATGCCCTTCAAAACTGTTTGTCCCCACGGGGTGGGGGTGGTGGCGGTGCGAGTGGGATTTGGTGAGGAGTTTTATAGCAATGGTTCAAGGGCAGGGTTGCTGATATGGATCAAGGTACATGCAGGGCTTGCATTCCTTTAATCAGACCTCAGGTGATCTCCTGATGCTTCTGTGGTTCATTTAATCTGGCCTCAGGTGGTCTCCTGATCTTCTCTTTGGAATGAAGAATACTTCATCAAGTAGTTAACATCTTTCATTTGTTGAGGGTTTTAGTTATGGAGAAGAACTCAAAGATATTGTTATGTATATGCTTTGAGGAAAAACCAGGGTCCTGTCTTAAGGCTGCACTATTGTTTCTTGACTGCTCCCCCCTTGTCTCTGCATCCCCTCCCTTCCCTGATTAGCAACTGTTTGAACCTGCCCTTTGGAACTCAGTGTAGGTCATTGAGGCTGAAGCCTATTCCCTACAAACAAAAAGCAAGGGGCTCCCTGGTGGCGCAGTGGTACCCCCCCACACACACACACAAAAAGCAGGGTATGCAGGAAGACTTCTGTGCCCAGGAGCCCCAGGGGTCCTGCTCAGTTTCAAATGTAAGATAGTTAAGAAAGATACATAGGAGAAATGAATTAATAAAACAGAATATGAAAAATTTGGGAATCTAAAAACAAAAGTACAACAAAAAAGATGAAAAATAAATCTAAAAACTAGTTCTTTGAAAAAATTAGTAAAATTAATTTAAAAAATAACAAAGTTTGTCCAACAAAAATATCAATTTTTGACTGAAAGGAAAAACACCACATAAGAGTTGTGAGTTTCAGTTTTATTCCAGTACCTTACTGAGGAATACAATACAGAAAATAGCCTTTTAGATAGCTTTAAGGAACCGCACTGAAGAGATAGGTGGAGAAACCAGTATATACGATTTTAGCTAAAGAATAGAACAGTCAGGCCTACATCTTAGTAGAAAATTACTGCTAGTCATGAGGCTCAGATATCTCAGTTAATGATTTTAGTGATTTTCTATTTATGGGAAGTTGCAAGAATCTGGGTTCATTAAAATGTTTCCTGAGATATATGCAACTATCTAAGGGCCTGTTTTTCCAAAGCAGAGTGCCTTATCCTGTTTTTCTGTACTGACTTCCTTTCAAGGTGTACTGTAGGTCAGTGACTACAGTGCCTAATGATTTAATTCTTTTAGAAACTGAGGGTGAGCAACAGTCTTTGTTTTACATAAGTCTGTTGAATAAAAGTAGGGAAAATACATGTAAAATGTGATCTATAATATAAGATACTTTAATATAGAGAGTGTAATGTGTATGAGAATGTTGGGGTGGGAGGATTCAATCTATAAGCTAGTTTTTTATTTGCTTTAATTGAGGTATAACATATTGAGATATAGTAACTGAGATATATAAATATTCATGAGATGTTTAGTTATAATTTGATAAAAACAATTTTAATGGAGAAGTAGCTATCATAAAGGATTTAGCTTCCTTTAATTCCAGTCATCATCATTGTAAGCTTTTTTAATTAGCTAAATGATTGTTAGAAGATTTTTTTTTAATTGGTGAAAATAGTGGCAAACTAGATATATGGATTGGCTGGAAATATAATATGGACACATTCTACTATTTAATAAACTGTTCATAAGAATCTAGTGAACCCAACAGTCTGTATACTTTGAAAAATAAATACAAGGCTTTGTATAAGGGTCAGTAACTACACTGGAGTATTCCAGAAGTCTTGTGTTTGTTGTAAGATTAGCTGAATCCTGCCTTTAAACATTGCCACAGCTGCTTCTCGTGAAGCAAACTGTCAGTTAGAGAACCAGAAGGACAATGGCTGAAACTTTATTGATTTTATAAATCAAGTTCATCTTCTGTGTCTCTATGGAAGAATTTAGTCTTAAACATCCAATTATCATCTTTTTGTAACTGTTGGAAGTTACAGAGACCAGAAGAGAAACTTGTACAAATTAGTTTAGTTAAATTTGCAATGCACTTATACAAAATATATAGAATAAAAAAGAAGTCACTATGTTATATGTCACAGTTATAAACAATTCATAAAATAACTGCACGTAAATTTAAATCTAAGAAATAAGAAAACCTCCATAAATTAGACAATTTCCTAAGAAGAAATCTTCAAAGGAAAGTAAACATAATTTTTAAAAATTATCTTAGATTTAAAAGTATCAAACTGTTTCCAAGTAACTTAACTGTTTCCTAGAACAAGGATCAAGATTATATATAAATTATAAAAGTATCCAGAACCCAATAAATGAAAATTTACATTGTCTAGTATAGTGTAAGCCCTGACATTCAGCTTTTATTTTTGTAATGAAAGTGCCTGATTTGAGCTTTGATTGTGGAGGTAGCCACTTCAGATAGGCCTCCACTTCAAAGATGGCTATCTGTAATAAACACATTGCCAGCCACAGGCCTGCCCCTGCCCTTCCCCCAGCCTTCTTTGTCTCCCTTTCTCTCTCCCCAGGACTTCATAGCGTGACCCCAGGTGTGCCATGCAATTTCCAAGACTCATAAATAATCAGTAATAAACTTTTTTTTGTTTTTAAAAATTGTTATTGCCTACTGTTATTGCTGAGGGGATCTTGCAATGAACAATAAGAACCACAAGGGCCAGTCTTGTCATAACACTGGTTATTGATAGGCTGAGACCACCAGACAACTTCTGGTTTCCAAGAAAAAAATTATCAGGCATGTGATGAATCAGGAAAATATGGCTCATAATGAAGATAAAAATAAATTAATCAAAAACCACACAGAACTGACACAAGTATTAGAATGAGCAGTAACAGATATCAAAACAATTAGTATGACTGTTTTCCACATGTTGAACCAGTTTGGAAAATAGTTCTTTCATTTCTTAAAAATTAGATGTATACCTATCATAAGATCCAGGCATTTCATACCCAAGAAAAATAAAAGCATATATCTATAAAAATATTTGTAAGTAAATGTTCAAAACAGCTTATTTTAATATCCCAAACCTGAAAATATCTGTCTACCAAAAAATTAATCAATCAGTCTAAGAAAGAAATGGAAAATTTTATTTGAGACAAATTGAGGATTATAACCTGGGACCAGCCTCTCAGAAAGCTCTGAGAACTATTATGCCCATTAAAGGTCAAGGCACAATTATATAAGTTTTTGAGACAGAAGGCTGAACATTAAACGACTTATTACTGACCATTAACAGAAACAAGATCTAAGCTCACAAAGTAGTGGGTCATCATGCCCCCTTACAAGATTAAGAAGGAAGGTCATCTCCTAAGGAATTGTAATTCTTAATGAGATTAAAAAGCAATATTATCTCCTAAGGAGGTCTGATTAATGCATATGCATGTAATACACACTAAGAGGGAGGGAGGAGGCCCAAAGGGCCAAAGAAAAATTTTATGTTTAAATATTTCTTATCTTGCCATAAAATATGAATTTTACTTAATCACATCTCAAATGTCCAGTCACAAGTTAAGGGGTAAACAAATCATTGTATATCCATATAATGGAATGTTACTCAGTGATGTAAAAGAATGATCTACTGATGCACACAACAATAAGAATAAATTGCAGCATAATTATGTCAAGTGAAAGAAACCAGGTGAAAAGAGTACATACTGAATGATTCATAAATACAAAACTCTAGAAAATGCAAACTAATCTATAGTGACAAAAAGAAGATCAATTATTACCTTAGGACTGAGGTGAGAAGAGCTGGTGGTAGGATGGAAGGATTTTATAAAGGCACAAGGAACCTTTGGAGAGTGATGGACATTTTCTTTATCTTTGTGGTGATTATTATTTATGTAATATATATACACACAGATAAATATATACACATGTATGTGTGTGTTGTTAACATTTATCAAATACTAATGTGTATAATAGCCCAAATCTGAAAATGACCCATGTCCATCCACAGGTTTAATAGATAAACACAGCTGCTTATTATATGTCAATTTATAACTCAAAAATCTATTTAAAAATCCAAGGAAATGCTGTTTCTATTAGCCCTAACTACCAATTTTCTAAAGTATATATAATACCTGTACTACTTTAAATGTATTCCAGCATAGAAAATGACATTTTCCCCAAACATATTTACCAAACGATTCTTACTTTGTAAATACCACAAAACATGTAAAGAGTAGTTTCACATTTAGCAATTCTAAGTAAAAACATTTTTGAACAAGTTCAAAAATAACTCCTATAAAATCAGGAAAGCAATCACAATTGCTTTTAAATACATAGTATGTAATATAATTCTACATCAATTATTAAATAAATTATCTAACTAATTATCTAATAATTAAATTATCTAAATTATCGAATAGAATAATACATGAAGAAAATAACTCACTATTTTCAAATGACTGTTTCTGGAAAAACATTGAAACACTTAGAAAAGCTATATAAAATGGATATTTATCAAGACATCTGGTTGAAAAGTTAATATATATATATTACTATATTTCTACAATTATCAGTTAAAAAATGACAGTAATAAAATTTTCATTTCCCAAAGCTGAAGAATATAAAATATCTAGGAATAAATTTAACATAAAATAAGTTATTCTTGTATAAAGAACATATTAAGACTTCACTGAAAGTTGTAATAAAGTGCATAAATATATGGAAAAACATTTCTTACTTTGTGATAGGATAATTCAGCCCTATAAGATACAATTGGTCTCTTTATATCTTTAAAAACTTGAAAATATCTATATTTATATTTGAAAGTTGTCCTTTTAACTCAGTTTTTCAAATTTCATTTGTGAACTTTAACATCATTGTGTTACTTTGAAAACAATCGCTGTTTATACAGTGTTTCTATTTTCGTTAATTTATTAATTTAGTTTTATGTAAGAGAAGAAAAATGAAGAGGGATTATATTTATTTCTTTTTAGGAATTCATTCCATTATAAAGGATACTCATGACAATATAGAAGTACTTGACTTTTGAAGGACTCCTGTGGAAAAATAACCTGTGCAAATTTACCCAGATTATTCTGTAGGATATTTCATAATGTCCTAGGAAGATCCTTGTGTTGAATTTATTTTGAGTCCAGATCCTTAACAGCTTCTAGGTCTCCTTCTTATAACTTAAGTTGCAATGTCCTAGAATATTAAATAATGTATGCTAAGAATGGCTTTTATTTCTTATCACCAGCTTCCAGCATTATATGTCCTGTTCATCAGCATATCTGTGTTTTCTCTACTTCTTCCAGTCAAATATTTTAGAAGTCGATATTAGACATTATAGCATATTCCATAAAAAAAGTTTTAAAACCTTATTTATTAGCAATTTCTGGGTCACTGTATTTGAGCAAGAGTACCCAGCATTAAATAACTACAGTTCAATCTAGGATCCTGATGTTTTGAATCACCCTTTAGATTCATAGTTATTGCTTCTAGTTTTGTTAAGTGTTTTCCTATGGTTCTGTCATGGAGAGTTCATTATTTTCCTTCAGTAATATCAGGTCTTCAAAGGGAAAAAATGGTACAAATTCATATTCTGCATGAATGTCTCCCATAGTGCTCTGGGATATATGAAATCATGCCCTTTAACCATACATGGGTGATCCTGATAAATCACAAAAGTATTTAACTTATTAATCAGCAACAGATAATGCATTATAAAACTATCTCAAAAGAATTTGTGCTTAGTACAGTTCTACCCCTGGAGAATTCTCTGAAATAATTCAATTTAACAATTATTTATTGAGCACCCACTACATATATACTATTGGTTGTGTGTCTTAGAAGATAGAAAGAGTCAGAAACAAATCTTTTTTTTTATGCTGCTACTATTAAACTTGGGGGTTGGACAAAAGAGCACATTTTTATAAAATGAAGTGTAGTAAGGTATTTTTTGTATAAGAAGAACAATAAAAATTCTTTGTTGGAGTGTGGGGTTTGGTGACTCAGAAAAGAAACTATTCACAGCCTAAAAAAGAGAGAGAGAGAGAGAAAAGAAAAGACCAGGAAGTCTAAACTAAAAAGGCTACACTTGAAATGAAGGGCAAGGTGAATTCCACCCTCTCTATATTTATATTGAGAGGGCAGAGTTTAGTTGCCCTGACCTCAGCATTCCTAAATTGGATTACTAATTCCACCATTGGTGTAATGACCTGAACAAGTAATATAATCTTTCTATGCCTCCATCATATGTTGTATATGATAGAGACAGTAGCATGTTAACACAGATGCTGTGAAGCTTAAATGAGAAAACATTTATAAAGCATGCAGCACAGCCCTTGGTATATAGTACATGTTCAAAGTTTAGTTCTTATTAGTAGTTATAATAATAATTATAATTACTACATGTACTAGTGGGGAAGGTACAACAGTAGTAAAACAAATATGAGCAAAACCCAGAAACAACAGCATGAACATTTTTGAGAAACAGTAGAAGATAGTTTAGATTGGAGCATATGGTTCATTTAGAGAACAGTGACAGGGTGGCAATGCTGGAAAAGTTGATTGGGGATTTATGGAGGGGCTTAAGTTCTGGGTTAATAAATTTATAATTAATTTGGCATACAATAATGAGTCACAGAAGTTAATTGAGCATGGAAGTGATACAATTTGACCTGTTCTTTAGGGAGATTTGTCATGGACTTCAGTGGAAAAATAAAAGAGGCAAGAAGGCCAGTTTGAAACCTATTAAAGTAGTCATTGCAAAGGGAATAATATCCTTTATAATAATAATAGCTATATTAGTGGAAATAAGTATTACAGAAGGATTACTGAAGAAAACACTGCATACTGGCTTTGGGGAGAATGTAGAAAATAAAAAGGTTAAGTTGATTAACACTGCTCTCAACAACTGGAAGTTGAGTAGGAACTATAAATAAAAACTGGGAAGCAAGGATTGGGGGAAATTCATTCTGTGGAAAACATGGCACTTTTTGATTGGTACATAATAAGCTTGATGAGTCAATGAGATGTACAGTGTAAGGAAACAAAGGCAGTTAAAATCCAGGCTGAGCCTGAAGAGAGAGCTCAGGGCTATAAGCAGATATTTTGGAGCTATTCATAATGAGTGTCGGTTTAAGACATCAGAGAAGTTAAACCTTAAAGAATAATGGTTTAAGAAAGAAAATAAGAAGACTGAGAGGAGACCCCTAGTTCTTTTCCTTTAGCTCTTCTAAAAAGTTCTAATACAACTGGGTCAGGTAGGGAAAACAATCTAAATTGTAGACTTCTACAACTAATTGCTCCAAACCTTAGCATACACACATCATACAGATCAATAAGACATCATATGCCTGCTCATTCCCAGTTCAAGTTTGTTTATAAAAACTATGCAGTCTTAGAGAAGTAACCAATGTGAGCAGCTACATGATCTACTATCTACACTGAGTGATGAAGTAATAAATTGGTGCCTTACCCAGGAATTCTTCGACAGTTTCAGAATTAACTCCTTTCCTCTCATGATTTCTTCAGTATATAGTGTTGAAACCCCTTCTTGATTTCATCCCTAGATTATCCCTTGAGGTAGAACTAGTCTGTCCAAGAGATTTGAATTTAGTTTTCACTTTATTTTTTCAATTGCACTCATATTTATAACACCATTAGTTTAAGTCGCCTTTTATGCTCCCCAGTTGTAGCTCTGCTCCTTTGGGACAAACTGCTCTTGACTCATTCCAGCTTTAAGATCACATTCTTTCAAATATTCGGAAGTTCAATCAAACATGCATGTCCTCTGAGTTCACTGAACTTAACATTTAATTTGTGATTATATTGCTTGTGTCAGCAATACAATAAATAATCCCTTCATCAATATTTTCCAATTAATACTGATAACAGAAACATGAGGAACTCCTATTTTTCACTGGACATACAAAAAGAAAGAAAAGGTAGAACTTTCAGAAAAGGAGAAAAAGGAAATTTCACAGCATGAAAAATTCCATAGAGGAAAAACTTTTAATTAAATGTAGTTGTCAAAATATACAATAATATAAATAATTTAATATTTAGTATAAATAATAGTATAAATTAGTATAAATAGTATAAATAATATTAATAGTATAGTATAAATAATTTGTAAGAGGCACTTGGTAATTTAAAAGTTTTTGTTAACAGTTGAAGGATGCACTATTAATAGAGAAAATCATATGACAAGCTAGAGAAAATAGAGTCAGTAAATATAGACAGTTCTTTCAGGACTTAGGTATTTCTGGGAGAAGATTGGGATTTTCAGATAAATATAACTACCCTATCAATGGGGTTAATCATTATTGGTCTTGATTATAATATTGTGGGCAGGACAAGGAAAAAGGGGAAAATAAATTATAGGATGGTAAAATACTATTTTAAAATACTTTAAAATAGTATTTATAGTATATTAATATTAGTAAATACTAATAATAATATATGGTTCTAATGTCTTTAAATTGAATTATTTGCTACAAACATTGAACCTAAAAACAAACAAATCAATATTTATAGTCTTGACATTTTACTCATGTTTCGGGATCCTATTTCCAAATAACAGCTCCAATCCCACATCTCTCATCTCAATGTGGCAACAAAAAGTTGATTCTTTAAAACATTTCCTATAATTATTATTTACTGTCATTTTTATTTCTGAAACTGTATTTCTTTTCTTTATCTCACTAGGCCTGGAAAAAAATGCCACAGATTTCTAAGAGACCATTTTTGACAGCCTTTTTTATTTCATTTCATTTTATAGACAGTTAAGATTATTAATCCCAAAACTTTCAATATTAACATTTTGTCTACAGGGCAATCTCTACTATTCAGGAAAACATAAATTGAAGTGCTCAGCATTTGTTAACATTCCCAGGTGTTATGCTGTGGTCATTCTAGACTTTATATTCCTCTTGTCTAGATGGACCATGACTATGAAATCCTAATTTTTAATTTGCTGTGATCTTCTATTTTTCTTGAATTTTCTAAATCTTTCTGTAACTAACACACCTATTCACAATTTATAGAAGTTTACCTTATATTTTACCAAATACTTTCATATGTATGTCATACACTATAATCAATATTACTGTTGTCTCTTAATCTCTCCTGTCCTGGGTATTGAAGCTGGTCAATTCCCTACAGATAGAACAAAACAATATATTACTATGTCTCTAAATCCATCCATAGATAAGTACTTCCATATATGTTATATCTTATTCTCATTTTGTACCTGAGAAAAAGTGTGTTCAGAGAGGCTAACTGATTTGTCCACATAATGCAGTGTGTATGTTGTAGGGGAAATCTCCAAATTCTGAGCCTAGGCCATTTCTCCTACTACAAACTCTTTTCTTTCATTTCCAATTACTTTCTCCATATAAATATAAAAACCCAACACTACAACACAAAGTGATATTATATAGATTAGCATTTTTATTTTGAATAATGTTCAAGGAGCTGAAGTGTTGGCATTAAATAAGAACTTTGTGTTTGACTTTGCTTTGGATAATACACCAGTTAAGAGATTTAAGCTTCAATCATATAGGATAATAGATGATCTGCTGAAGAAAGAAATTGATTTTGAAGTTGTAATTTACTTGAAGTGTTTTGATGATCTCATAAAATACAGGCACATAATTGAAGTTATTTAGGATTTCATGGCTCTCTTAAAGCTTGAATTACCACTTTAGTGCCAAAGTCCCCAGGAAAGAACCACAGGTTCCTGTATTACAGATTATATATTTATTGCACTGTGAACATATTTCCTGTTATAAGAAAGAAGCTTTTTCTTCACCCTCTTCATCTATTATTCATTACCTCTCTCTCTCACCCTCTCTCAATTTCTCTCTCTCATTTTTTCCCTCTTTCCTTCTCATTCTCTCTCTCTGTCTCTCTCTCTGTCTCTTTACCTGGCAAGTGGCCCACTCCCATGTTGTTTGTGTGTCTGGCCCATGGCTGACAGTTCTATTAAAAAATGGTTTTATTTAGGCTAGTGGAAATAACCCTGTACGCGTCATCTCTTTAGCTCTCAGGCATTTCTCTTGAAAACAATTCTAGTGTTGTATCAGTATATGGGAATTTTTCTTTTACCTTTACCTTTTATCATTTGATATATTTAAGCAAGGATAATAACATCCAGAAAGAGGGCATAAAAAAACAGTCTTCTCTGCCTAGTCCCTTCTAAGGGAGGAGGGTAGAAATGGTAGCTTGAGAAGCTTGAAGGGTTGCTCTTCTGCAGTGGTCTTCAATCCTGGAGGCAGAATAGAACCACCTGGAGAGCTTTGGAAACCACCCAACCAGATAAATCAGAATCTCTGGAGGACATAGATTTTTAAGCTCCCCAGATGATTTCAATGTGTAGCAAAGTGTACTAAACATAACTCTAGTGGAAGTCCCTTTATCAGAAACATGACAGCATTGGAAAGCATTATCCTCTGATAATGTGTTAGTGTGTGTATATATAAGTAGTTATGCAGGTAGACAGAGAAATAGAAATAGAAATCAAATAAGAATATAAATTATACTTCTCAATTGGTTCAAAACCTAGAAAAATAAAAGCAAGTATTGTGATTAATTATCATTGACAAAATTCTTACTTCAGTTGATAGGCTGTCTGAAACACATTTGATCAACATTTTTCAAAATGTGGTACATAAACTCATTTATGATGAATACAATCATTTAGGTGGCAAAAGATGAATTTGCTTTATTTTAATAATTTTCACATATTTTAAAGTGTAATAGAAACTTACATGTATCCTATAAATATACAAGATTTTACTGACTTCTTTGTTTAAAATGAAGCTCACATAGAAATCATTGCAATTATCCATTTTATACAGACTACATAATTTACAGATGACATTTAGTCTTACCAGTGAAGGTTCTAAACTATTCATTTCTGTATCTTTGTCGGTTGTTGGAAATATAGATTATATAGATGCTATGGATCATGTGTGTGGATTTTTGAAAATTAAATTTCAAAAAACTTCCTGCATTCTTTTACAGTGATAAGTCTAAAATCACCTTTAAAAGTGAATGATTATTTAATTAATCAAGTGTGTATAAGTACATATAATAACTCAAACTGGGACTACATTTTCATTGCTGTTGTGATGATAGTTATGTTTCTTGAGACACCACTAAGCCATGTTTAAAATTGGAATTTTTAAATTGTAATGGTGCAGATTTTAATTACTCATGGTGATTATAATAAAATATTCATATGATCTTTGTATAGATATGAACACCAATTTAATGAATCAATTAAATATTTTGGTATTTCTTAACTACCAACTGCAAAATAGTTCATGCAAAAAGTATAAATTTGATTTTTGAGTGACAAAGAGAGTAGTTCTATTTAGTTTTCTCTCATCTGTAAAGAAACATTCATAAATTCTGATATTAAATATTAACATTTGCAATATTTTGAAACCAAAAAAAAAGAAAAGCTACTATATAAAAATATCTAATTTTGTTAAAAAAGAATAAAATATTCAAGTACCATAAGAGAAAAATATGCAGTGTGACTTGGAATAATGATGGAAAAACAGCAACAGCTAGATGTCATTTATAGTGTTGTATTAAATTACAAACACTGGAGCCACAAAAGTAATTGTGAATCACTTTTTTTTTTTTTTTTTTTTGGTACGCGGGCCTCTCACTGTCGTGGCCTCTCCCATTGCGGGGCACAGGCTCTGGACATGCAGGCTCAGTGGCCATGGCTCACTGGCCCAGGCACTCCGCGGCATGGGGGATCTTCCCGGAACAGGGCATGAACCCGTGTCCCCTGCATCGGCAGGTGGACTCTCAACCACTGCACCACCAGGGAAACCCCTGTGAATCACTTTTAAAAACATTTTTTTTGGATGGTAAAAGTACAAAATGTAGCAAAGCATGAATAATGTTTAATTAGTTTCCTCTGTTAAATACCATAATTCATTACAGAATTATAGATATGACTGGAATCTTGATTTATCAATGACTACACCTAGAATGAAAAGCTAATAGTCTTCACTGAAGACTGTTTATACTACAAATACTTTGAACTCAACTAATTATTTGGTATTTATCAGACAATAGCTGTATAAGAAATTCCAAGTTTTGAACAATAAATTTTATAAATTTTTACCACATCTAAAAATTAAAAAGATAATTTTCAAAATAATTGATAACTTACTAATGTGAAGATAAACAAAATACAGCCTAGAAACTACATATTGGAACATGCACTGAGGATGCTAAAACCATAATTGGTCTCTTAAGAATATTGTTCCTCAAATAAAGTTAGACATTACTTCAATTTTGCTACTTTGGGTGCAGAATAGACTCAGATATACACACATGGGAGCACACCTCACCAGGTGCACTGCATGAAGAAACGTGTTATTCACATTAAGGTCAGGTTACCAGATTTTTATTTTTTCTCTCTTTCTTTGTCTCTTTCTGTGTCTCTCCCTCTGTCTCGCTGTCTCTCTGTCTTTGTCTTTCTCTCTCTCTTTGAGACCATAAACAACTCTTATTTTCTAGTGATGCTTGCTTGCTGGCCTTTCATGCATAATAGTACTCTGCCCATATTGAGAAATGAATATAATGTTGTCCAAGTAAGACTTCATTTCAGAGACAATGCATACATGTTTTGTTTAGCTTTACATTTTAGCAGATATAATTTCACTTGTCTTTAGAGGCATGGTTATAAAGGAAAAATTAAACTTGATGATTACAAAAAATTGGAGATACATGCCTAGGTTTATATAATTGGTTTTGTATTATCATCTAAAAACCCACTAACAATATTCTTAATGTTATGAAGACATTTTTTAATGGCTTACCCTTATTTTCCCAAGTGAATTAATGTTGGTATGTGGATGAGAAACTTTGTCATTACTTTGTGAGCATTACCAGATAATGTGAACTAATCAGAAGAAAAACAGTATCTGGAACTTGTTCAGAAAATGTTTTGAGGTGAATTGGTTGAACAAAATTTCTGCTGTTTTTTTTTAAGAAATTAATGTACAATAACATAGCTCATCAGAGAACAGGCAGCTTTGGGCCTTTTATGATTGTACATCTATGAGTTGAACATCTCAGAGACAAGTAGAAATAAAACTATAGAATAGAATTGAATTCTTGTGTTAGAATTACTTATTTTTAAATGAGTGACATCAAGTAAAGTATCCATTTTATTGACTGATCAGAGTCAGCCTCATTCTTTTCTTTAGAATGATTTTCAGGTATATATTTTTGTAAATTGGGTCAAGTCTTTCTTTTGTAATTAGTGTCACTTTAATCTGTTTTTATGTTAATTATATGTTTTTCTTCTTTTTAATTGCATATTGTGATTTTTTAATTGCATTAATTTGTTATGGTGCTTCTAATTTGCAAGTGATATTTCCCTTTAAAGTGATATTTCCCTTTAAAGAAAATGGAATAAAATAAAATTCTTAAATAAGTCATTTAAATTTAAGATATAAGTTGATTTAAATAAATAATAATTATAATGACAGGCAGATACACTCAAATAGCTAAGATAATATACAAATGACTGAAGCTGCTAAATATTCCACATATTTCACCTCCCACCTGTTTTAATCAACTTATTTCCTCAAATTATTTTCCTCTTCATGAATATAGAAAATAAAATGATGAGAAGAAAAGAATAGATGTGTTGGAGTAGAGCAGATAGAATTAGCAATTTACCTATTTATCTGATTGGTAGAGGTTGTTTCTCTGGTTCAGGGAAGTAAAAAATTCTCACTTTCACTGAAAACTGACTGGCTTTCTTCTTCTTTTTCACCCCTCCCCCTACCATTAACGTCTCTATCCTTAGTAGTGTACTCTAATGTAGTTTAAACTTTTAAACAAGCACTGGGTAGCAATTTTTTAAGTGTTATATATTTTAAATCATACAAATTTTAAACAACATAATGAACACATCACCCAGTTTTAGAATTATGCCGTATTTGCTTTAAATTTTCTATTAGTCAATGACACAAATACAGCTGTATCCCCACTTGTAACATGTTTTAAAGCCTTTCTCATTCATTCCTTCTTCTCTAAAGGTAGCTGATTTCTTGAAATTTCTATGCATTTTAAGCACCTATATATTTATGCGAATATATTTATCTTTAAAAATAGTGTTAAGGGTGGTGCAGTGGTTGACAGTCCGCCTGCTGATGCAGGGGACATGGGTTCGTGCCCCGGTCCGGGAGGATCCCACATGCCGCGGAGCAGCTGGGCCTGTGAGCCATGGCCGCTGGACCTGCGCGTCCGGAGCCTGTGCTCCGCAACAGGAGAGGCCACAGCAGTGAGAGGCCAGCGTACCGCAAAAAAAAAAAAAAAAAATAGTGTTAGTTATTTTTTTTAATTCACATAAGTGTATTGTATTATTCATAATGGTTTTTGACTTGCTTTTACTTAAGACACATGTTTTAGAATTGCTTGTTTTTATATAAGGAGAAGTACAGTTTATAAGTTGTAGTTACTATGCTGATTCCTTTGAATAAATATACTATATTTTATTTATGCTTTCTTCAACTGCTGGGCACTGTATTGTTTTCTAGTTTTCAATATTATAATAAATTATTTCTTAATTATTTTTGTGCATGTATCTTTTTTGTGCATATGTAAAAATGTATCTAAGACATATCTAGAAGTTAGAATTGATCAATAATCCATCATATCCATCTTGAAATTAAAAAAAACACCAAACTGTTCTCAAAAGTGCTGTGGTCTTTATATCTTATTGCACTGTAAAGAAGCTCAACCTTTTTAATCCTTGATACAAGTTGCTAATATCACACTTTATAATTTTGCCAATCTGATTGATATGAATTTATTTGTTTTCTTTACTGCTAATCGAGAGTAACTTTCATATGTATATTGGCTATTTTTGTTTCCTCCTCTGTTAATTATCTGTTTTTATCCTTTGTAAAATTCTCTCTTTAGGCTTTTGTACCATCTTTAATATATTGAATCAAAGACATTTCTGAAAATTCTGAATATTCATCTTTTGTTGGCTATGTGCATTGAAAACATATTTTCCCAAATTTGGCTTTTTTCCAAACTTACTTATACTTTGCCATAATGATAAGCAGTTTTAACATTTACTCTGATCAAGGTTTTTTTTTTCTTTTCTTTTTTTTTTTTTTACATCTTTATTGGGGTACAATTGCTTTACAATGGTGTGTTAGTTTCTGCTTTATAACAAAGTGAATCAGTTATACATATACATATGTTCCCGTATCTCTTCCCTCTTGCGTCTCCCTCCCTCCCACCCTCCCTATCCCACCCCTCCAGGTTTTTTTTTTTCTTAATAGATTGTTCTATTCTGTCATTGAGAAATACTTCCATTCCCTGAGGATATGAAAACATGCTTCTACATACAAGTCTAAAAGTTCAAAGTTTTTATTTGACAAATAGTCTAATAACTATCTAGATTTTTGGGGAATGATATTAGTTGGCAGTAATTTTAATTTTCCTTTGGAGTGCCTATTGCGTCAGCACCACTTATTGAATATTTGAATTCATTCCCACTAGTTTCTAATGCCTCTTCTCCATCATATTTCAAGTTTCCTTAATGGGGTTACTTTATTGGTTCTCTATTTTATAGTGTTGATATACTTGCTATCCACTCTGCTGATTCCACTTCAATTTTTATTACTATAACTTCAATAAATTTCAGCAACCAGTAAAGAAAGCCTATATTTTCCTCATGTTTCTTCTTTGAAAATAATCTTAGCTCTTCCTGCTCCTTTATTTTTCCATATAACATTGGGGTTAGTTTTTGATTATGTGTTGAGACTTTGGAAAAAAAAATTGTTGAGATTTTAATTAAAACTGCTTGGAATTCATATGTAAATTTGGAAAAAGTTGATATGACACAGTTAGTTATAATATAATTGATACGTCGCGCATGCTGTGGTTTTTAGAATTCTTATTCATGGACATGGCAGTTCTATGTTGCCTCCTGCAGAACTCTCAATACAGAAACAAGTTTGCATCTGTAGTTAAGAGATCTCATAACATAGTGATGTTGGGGCTATTCCAAGTCCAGTACCTGGCTTGTTCCTACTTGGCTGCATGTTTTTGTGCATGCTCACTCCAACCTCCCTTTCTAAGCCCATTTATATAATCCACAAACCCAGGTAGAAGTAGATTGCTGTTTCTTAGCTTCTTGAAATATGAGTGCATAGCCCCAGATTTTAAGCAATGAAACTGACATCAGTTTCCTGCCTTGAATGAACCAGTTTTTCTCAATTTTTCTCAGAAACCACCTCTTCTGTATGATTATAGGAATCAGAGATTACATGCAGGCAATCAGTTTCAGTTCTCGGAACCCATGTGTTTATGTTCCATTTTGTGTACTTGGACAAGTTTATTCTGTTGTTTGGTGCAGATATATTTAATTCATTTTATTTCAATATTTAATTTATTATTGTTCTCTATTTGGGGCTGAGGGTCTGAAAATATTAACTTAAAATTCCATATTGACTGGAAGTAAGTGGTTAATAATTCTTAAATGTTTGTGGTATGAGCTCTTGTTTTTCTTTCTCCTTTTTTTTTTTTTTTTTTTGCTTTCAAAAAAAGTTGACAGTATATTGGGGAGATCAGAAAACAAAATCATTTTGAATCAGACCACTGGAAAAATATTTGTAAGGTAAATACACCGTGATACTTTTTTTTTTTTTTTTTTGGTACGCGGGCCTCTCACTGTTGTGGCCTCTCCCGTTGCGGAGCACAGGCTCCGGACGCGCAGGCTCAGCGGCCATGGCTCACGGGCCCAGCCGCTCCGCGGCATGTGAGATCTTACCAGACCAGGGCACGAATCCGTGTCCCCTGCATCAGCAGGCGGACTCTCAACCACTGCACCACCAGGGAAGTGCTGTGATACATTTTTGAAACTATCCCTTATAGTCTGATAGATTTACTTAATGGTGAAGCTTCCTTTGCACATTTATTACAATATCAATGATGATACAAATTTATTAGAGATTTGTAAACTATTTCTTAAAGATGTTAATTAGTTTAAGTTTTTATTCACTATCAGTTGAAACTGGTTGAAAATAACTGTTGTGTGCTCAAATTTTACAGTGGAATTTGGTTTTTAGTTGTAATAAAAATTATCTGAAGACTTAGCCTTAGGTAATATAAATCATAATGGGAATTAAAGTTATATTTGGCAATAATGATGTCAGATAAATGTAGCCATAACTACAATAGTCGTTAACATTGATGTGGATCTATAAATGTATATATGTAAAATATATACCTATATATACACACATATAAACATATTCATAGTAAAATGAGGAGATACTCATGGCAATTACAGTCTTTACTTCTGTAACTGGTCACATGGTCATAGTTGTTATTTAAAACTACCTGTTTTCACTACCCGTTCATTATTTCCTTTAACTTCAGCAATCGCCTCAGCTAGTCATGGTTCTTTCCCTGGTGGGTTACCCAAACCTTCACCCCTGAAGGGTCTGGTCCATTACTAGCCCTGCCTTGATTGTGTTGTAGTTTTCCATTGACCTTAACTTCAGGGCATGGTAATAGTAAGAGATGCTCTAAGGGATCTTCTATATTCCAGACATACTCCTCCTCACCTGCATGGTGAAATAGCAGTCCAATTTCTCCTTAGTATTCAGGATCAATTACCCAGCTAGCACAATAACTCCCTTCTTTGCCTGGTAATTCAGAGGTAGGAGGAACCCAAAGTTGCCAGGTGGAAATCCTAACTTCAGTTCAATGGAATCATTATTGTGTCCTGGTGGAAGCATTCCTTCCTCTGGAACTAAGGCCTCTAGGCTTCAGGAGCATTAGATCATGGGAATAAGAAGTAAAAAAAAAAGAAAAAAAGAAAAGAAAAAGGTGCTAATGAATCACTAGGGATAATAGTGAGTGGTGGCACTCTCATTTCCACCCCTTGAATTAAACTGCTTTCCTGGACCTATAAATCCTGGTTAAGGGATAAGGAGCACAAAATACTGGGTGCTGATTCAGAGCATAAACAGCCTCATGGTGAACCTTGCCCCAGCCTTGCCCCAGCCCTGCCCTAACTGGCCTTTTTCAACAAGGCAATTTTACCATTCTATCAAACCCATTGCTTCAGGATGGTGAGGAGCATGGTAAGACCAGTGAATTCCATGCGACTCGGCCCATTACCATTTCTCATTTGCTGTGAAGTGAGTTCATTGATCAGAAGCAATGTTGGGTGAAGTACCATGATGGCAGATAAGGCATTCTGTAAGTACACAGATGGTATTTTTGGTAGAAGCATTGCATACAGGGAAGGCAAATTGATACACAGAATATATATCAATTCTAGTAAGAACAAAACATTTCCTCTTCCATGATAGAAGTGATCCAATGTTACCAACCTGCCACTAGGTAGCCATAAATGCAAGCTGTAAAAGAGAAGGCAGTGTAGCAGGAGTGGAAACCATGGACATTTGAGATATTTCTTCATGTGACTTGGGCTTACAACATCTGCTCGGGCCTGATCACGTATATACCATTTTTATTTGGCGATGGGGTGCTGCTGTGCATGCCAAACTATGGCTTGATGAGTCAGAAAACACACATTTCATCATAGCAGATCAAGTCACATAGTAACTGGGTGGCTCATGGTGAAGCATTCAGTCTCTACTAAGGTCCAGTGGAGGCCAAGAACTATTTCTGAAAAGGGAGGGTAGTTATCCACAGAGGTTGGCAAGTCTTTGCTCCTAAAACCTAGGGACCTTTGTTGTGATTAGGGGTCTGCCAAGGTCCACAAACAGCAGCCCTATCTGCTACTGGAATGTCAAGCACTATTGGACCTGTGGATCATACAGCCTAAGTGGCAGAGTAGCCTGGACCTGCTGCAGAGCCTTCTTTTGGTCCACTCTAAAGTAGCAGTTTTTCAGGTCACTTGAGACAGTGACACAGCCAGATGAGGATTATATTGCTTTCAAAATCCAAAGATGCCCACTAGGCATTGTTCTTCTTTCATGGTTGTAGGAAGGGCCAGATGCAACAGCTTATTCTTTACCCTAGAAGACAAATCTCAACATGCTCACATCACTGCTCCACTAGAAATGTCACTAAGGTAGAAGGACTCTGAACTTTTGTCAGATTTATTTTCCATCCTCTAGCACACAAATGTCTTACCAATAAGTCTATAATAGTTACTACTTCTTGCTCACTAGGTCCAATCAGCATAATGTCATCAATGAAATTGACTAGTGTGCTAACTCATGGAAGGAAAAGGTGATCAAGAGCCCTGTGAACTAAATTATGACATAGGGATGGAGAGTTGATATACCCCTGAGCTAAGACAGTGATAATGTATTGCTGGTTTTGCCAGTTGAAAGCAAATTGCCTCTTGGGACCTTATTGACAGGGATGGATAAAAAGCCATTTGCCAGCTCAATAGCTGTGTACCAGGAACCAGAAGAGGTATTAATTTTCTCAAGCATTGAAACAACATCTGGTACAGCAGCTGTAATTGGAGGCACCACATGTTAAGCTTATGATACTCCACTGTTATTCTCCAAGACCTGTCTGCATTTTGCATAGGCCAAATAGGTGTGTTGAATTGGATATTGTGGAAAGAGATATCCTGAATCTTTCATGTCCCTGATTACATCTCTGCAGGCCTTCCAGGAATGCAGTACTGCTTTTGGTTTATTATTTTCCTAGGTAGAGATGATTCTAGTGGTTTTCATTTGGCCTTTCCCTCCATAATAGCCCTCACTCCAGAAGTCAGGAAACCAGTATGGGGATTCTGCATTTGCTAAGTATGTCTATTTCAATTATGCAGTCTGGAACTGGGGAAATAACCACAGGATGGGTTCAAGTACCCACAGGCCCCACTGTGAGATGGATCTGAACTAAACCTCTGTTGGTTATCTGACCACCAAAAGACCCTACTTTGACTGGTAGATCACAGTGATATTTTGGGACTCCTGGAATTAGTGTCAGTTCAGAGACAATGTCCATAGTCCCTGAAAGTTTGATTATTTCCTTTTCCCTGATGCAGTTACCCTGGAAAAAGTCCCTGGGTCCCTTTGGGTAAGGCTGGAAGAAAAATTAACAATATTTGCTTTTGACAGTATACCAGGGTCCTTCCTCAAGTAGGCCCAGCCTCCCTTCATTCAATGGGTTCTGAGTCTGTAAACTAGGTCATTTCTGGGAAATGACTGAGGAGCTATGACTCTCTTTTTTATGATTCCTATTAGACTTTTGTTCATTTGACCTAGAACTTTTCTGCTTATACAGATCAATTAAGAATCTAGCGGGGTTCCCATTTGTTTCACTTCTAGGAACACCATAATCAACTAGGCAACACCATAGGTCTGTGTGCCAGAAAATTTTCATTGCTCCCTCGGCTCTGCTGTCCATTATAGTAACCGCACCTTTCCTTTGGTGTTTGACTGCCACCACTTGGCCTCTGGCAGCTGAGATCCAGTTACCTCCCACTGCATTTAGGTTTCCCAATTCAATGACTGTACCTACTGTAAGGTCTGGCCTGCAGAGAAGAGTGATCACAAAATTCTTTGGGGATGTCAAGGCTCCCTTCACAAATTTATTTCTCATAGTCATGGTGTAAGATATGTCTCCTGGAGTCTCCCAGGATGAGTGAGTAGGACTTAAATGACAAATCTACTCAAACATTCCAAACTCCTTGAACCTTTCTATCCACATTAAAACTAGGCAAGTTCCTGACATTTCTAATACACTCACTGTGGGCCACTTTGTGGTCTATGTTTCAGCCAACCAGCCAAGCAGTTAGATCCCTTTCTGACTCCCTGAGCTGCAATATTAAAAGCAGAATGACTCCTTAGTAAGACCATATCAGTAGATTCAGCTCCATCCAACATTGTGTTTGTCCCACACCCTTAATAAAAGTTCCCACACAATTTTCTCAGATTTCTATCTGTATAATTCTTTTCTATCAGTAGTATAGCACACTTCCTCATGGGTCACACTTTGTATCTCACATCTAGGGGTCTGTTGGGACTTGAATCTAGTTATGGATCTAGAAGAAAAGAGGGTTAGTAGGATTGTGTCCTGAGGAGAATCAGCATTGTCTTGAAGGACATCTACCTCAGGAGAGGCCTTTACAGTTTCCTCTGGCAATACATTGTGATCCCCTCAGATAGGGGTGGAGCATCCACCTCCATTATTGGTGGGCAGTGTCCTCCCGGTGACAAAGAAGAATCATCAGAATTTAGAGGCTCAGTGTCTTTAGCTTCATCAGGGTTTCCTCACACATCCTCATTCCAATTTTCAGAATCCCATTCATTCCCAATAAATACAATAAATTCAAAGGTAGATACTCTACAATGTTCCGAGTTCAAGTTGTGATGTAATTCAGTCAGTCACAGGACAAGGCTCTACATTTGATTTTTACTGGTCTCAGCACTGCATCTATAGGAAATAAGTGTCTCCTTCCAGGCACCCATAGTAGCTTTAAGGTTATGAAGCACTTGAGCTGGGAATACCAGTCCCTGAGCTCATCCTTTTAGTTGCCCTCTTTGTTCAATGACATTAGGAGCAATCAGTCAATTTCAATATATTTTTTAGTTTGACAAAAATGCTCCAAAGTATCATATACACAGCCACCAAGATCCTTGATTTTTATAAGTGGTTGATTAAGAGTATCCAATGGTTATATTTTGCATTACTGAAAAATCATGCCATGGACTAACAGTGCTCTCTTTACTACTGAAAATAGAGTAATTAGCATCTTTAAATCTAATCATATTAGAGAGTCAAATTCAGAAACCCAGAACCAATGCAGAAAACTTATTCTTAAAATTCTATTCCTCTAGAACTACTCTCAGTGTCAAAATCTATATTAGAGTTCTCCAGAGAAACAAAACCAATAGAATTTATAGAGGAATCTGTATCTATATTTATATTCTCTTTCTATATTTATATCTATATCTCTAGAGCTATATTTATATCTACATTATATATAAATAACTAAAAAATGTAACTATTCTTAGATTCATTTTGGATTGTTCAGTCTTAAATTTTATTCATTTTGAAAGATAGTTTTACTGAGTATAGAATTCCAGGCTGTCACATTTTTTTCAGCATTTTGATATGTCATCCCAGTGCCTTCTTTCCTCCATGGTTTCTAATGAGAAGTAAGTGTTAACCTTATTGAGAACTTGTTTGTGACGCATTGCTTCTCTCCTGTTGCTTTGAGGATTCTCTTTGTATTTGGACTTCCAGTGTTTTATCTTGATGTATAAAGGGTAAAACATTGGTGTTGATTTCTTTGAGTGTATCTTATATGAACTCATTGAACTTCTTAGATGTTTAGATTAAGGTTTTTCATTGAATGTTATCAAATTTCATTTCTTACATTTTGAAATGCATTTCCTCAAAATATAAACTCTTGTCTTTTTTATCCTCCAAAAGAAGTTTTAAAATGTTATCTCAGGGCTTCCCTGGTGGCGCAGTGGTTGAGAGTCCACCTGCCGATGCAGGGGACATGGGTTCGTGTCCTGGTCCGGGAAGATCCCACATGCCGAGGATTGGCTGGGCCCGTGAGCCATGGCTGCTGAGCCTGCGCGTCCAGAGCCTGTGCTCTGCAACGGGAGAGGCCACAAGAGTGAGAGGTCCGCGTACAGAAAAAAAAAAAAAAAATATATATATATATAAAATCTCAAATATAATTTTGCTCATCAATTATGGATACATAAACTTAAGTAATGTAATCACTTCATTAAGATGTTTCAAAGTTAAAAAAAATAATGTCTCACATTTAAAATTTTGTCCATGAAAATGAGAAAAACCAAGGTTCCTAATAGCTTATCAACTGTGTGTGTCATGCACAAAAATGTTTTGTTTTTGACATCAGATATCAGAATAAAACATTTTTTCATGTGTATAACATCATATTTCTGCTTCTGTATTCCCTACAATATGCTCACCACCAAAATTCATTTTCCATCCATCACCATACAGTTGATCTCCTTTACCCATTTCACCCTCCCCCATGCCTCTTCCCCTCTGGTAAATACTACTCTGTTCTCTGTATCTACATGTTTGTTGTTGTGGTTTGTTTTGATCATTTACTTTGGTTTGTTTATTAGATTTTTATATTCCACATATAAGTGAAATCATATGGCATTTATCTTTCTCCATCTGACATTTCATTTAGCATAAGACCCTCAAGTTTCATCCATGGTGTCCCAAATTGCAAAATTTCATCTTTTTCTAAATGGTATACTATTTTATATATATATATATATATATATATATATATATATATATATATATACAGACACAGACACATACACACACAAATCTCTCACATATTCTTTATCCATTCATCTGCTGATGGGCACTTAGGTTGTTTCCATATCTTGGCTATTGTAAATAATGCTGTGATGAACATGGGGGTGCAGATACCTTTTTGGATTAGTATCTTTGTATTTTTTGGATAAATACTCAAAAGTGGAATAGGTGGATCACATGGTAGCTCTATTCTTAATTTTTTGAGGAATCTCCATGCTATCTTCCATAATGGTTGCACAAATGTACATTTCCAGCTACAGTGTTCCCTTTTTTCTACATCCTTGTCAACACTTGTTATTTCTCATAATTTTGATAAAAGCCATTCTGCCAGGTGTGAAGTGGTATCTCACTGTGGGTTTTAATTTGCATTTCCCTAACAATTAATGATGTTGAACATCTCTTCATGTGTCTGTTGGCCATCTGCATGTCTTCTTTGGAAAAATGTCTATTCAGCTCCTCTGCCCACTTTTAAATTGGGTTGTCTGTGTTTTATGTTGTTGAGTTGTATCAGTTCTTTGCATGTTTTGGATATTAATCTCTTATTGGACATATCATTTGCAAATATGTCCTCCAATTTGGTAAGTGTGTTTTTGTTTCATTTATGGTTTCTTTTGCTGTGCAGAAGCTATTTAGTTTGATATAATCCCATTTGTTTATTTTTGCTTTTATTTCCCTTGCCTGAGGAAACATCTAGAAATTCAAATTAGTTATCTTATGCTGTTAAATAGCAAAGCCAAAAGCAAATTTAAAATTATAATATTTGTATAAATATCTGTATAAAATAATGCCTAAAGAAAAATTTTCAAGATTGAAAAAAATAATACATATGATGCTGTGGATCTCAAATATTTATAGCAACTCTAGGTCCTATATGATCCCAGTATCAAACACTCTAACATTTTTCTGCTTATAAGTCATTAGAATGTATAAAATTCCAAATATCTTAAGATTCAAACAGTACCTCTTGCAACCAAGTTGAGAAAACAATTTTGGCAAACTATGAGTATGATATTTTACTTTGAATGGTTCCAGCAATAATATTATTGTAATACCCATTAACAAAATTATTCATCAGTGATTAGCAACAGAATAAAATATGTTTTTGGTAAGGCACGTATTTCTATTTTTATACCCAAAAACATGTACGTTATACTAAAACAGACATACATGCATATTTATAGCTTTTCTTAGGCATATATAACCTTAAAAAAAAATCCTTGAGTTCAAACTGCTCTCTCTCTCAGCACCCTTATTTTTAAAAATCTACTAAATATACAAATATGATATTTTCTAAAGTTTTGTTTTATAATATGCTCTACCACTGCATTGTGAGTGCTGTATTCTTCATTCATTAAATTTTGAGAAGGTTTCAGAGTCAAAATGAAACAAAACAAAACACAAATTTCATTTCTTCACAAACTGTTTTTTGTTTCATTCTCTATTTCTTATCCTTCTAGAACTCTTGTGATGCACATATTGGTATTCCTGATGGTGTCCCTCAGATCTCTGTAGGTATGGTTATTCTTCTTTATTCTCTTTCTTTGATTCCTAAGTGAATAATATCTTTGATTCCTAAGTGAATAATCTCAGTCTCCCTGAATCTTTCTTCTGCCAGGAGAATCTTTTGTTAAGCCCCTCTAGTAAATTTTTTGGTTTCAGTTACTTTATCTTTACCACTAGAATTTCTATTTGGCTCATTCATATTTATAATTTTCAATCTTCTTATAGACATTCTCTATTTGATGAGACATTGTTCTCTCACTTTCCTTCAATTCTTTAGGACATATTTAAACATATTAGAGCTTATTTAAAGTTTTTTTTTTCTAATATGTTTAGTATATAGGCTTAATTTGGATTGGGTTTCTATTAGCTGCTTATTTTGCTATGTATGGACATTGTTTTCCTGTTGTGTATGTATGTGTATCATAACTTTTCTTGAAACCTGGACATTTTAAATAACATAAAGTGGCAATTCTAGAATTCAGAAAATTCCCAGGTTTGTTGTTTCTGTTTGTTGTTTTTATCATAGAGCTACTTACATTTTTTTCCCCAAATCTCAAGTGAAATAATTGTATGTATTATTTTTTATTAAATTACAACCTTTTTTGAATTTTGTCCTGAATACCTTGATTTATGACTTTCTCTCACACCTACCTTTTATAAATAGTTTTAATTACTTATATTCACAGAATAGACATATCCTTCCACCACATTGGATTTTCCTGGATTAGTAATATTTTAATTGGTCAATAAAAATATAGATTTCTAAGTAGTTAGATGAAAATATAGATCACCTAAAAAAGTATTTCTTCTTATTCTATGCTGCTCTAGCCATTGCCTCATTTCCCATAGGGGGACATAATGAAGACCAAGTATGGCCAACACTCATAGTGGAGAAAGTTACAGAAAAAAAAAAAAGGAATATTGATATCAGAAAGCTCTGACCTTATATAGTGGATATTGCCAATCCTGTCCTTCTTTGATAATAGAGAGACATGTTATTTTTATTAACCTGCAATTTTATAAAATATGCTCTAGGGAAATGACATTTCTACCTTTACCTTTCTGGAATGTAAATAAATCTGAGTCAGGGAGGAAGATGTATCTAACTTTATTACTCAGAAATGTAAGTATATATGTTCCAGGAAAACACATGGCTACATTTCCAAGGCTACCTGCTATGCACACATATTTGAAAATGCAGTCTGGAGAAAGTAAGGTATGATTGCTTTTGAAGATGTTCAGAAATCTGAGCGATTCATGGAGAACTGTCCTTCAAGAAGAGATAACTAAAGCCTTGGAACAAAGCAGTATATGTTACATGTCTGAATTACTTATGATCTGAATTTTGCATCTGTATTTTCAAAGGTCAAATGAGGTCTCTAGGTAAGTGGACTTGGAGACAGTCTCAGAAAGTGATGCTTGTTCTCAGTTTGTTGTATATAAATTAATATGGATGGATGCCAGTGAGCATGAATGAAAAGCTTGGCCCCCCACAGCCAGAAAGATTGATTAGATTCTTTCAAAACCCCAAGAAAATTGATTTTTCACTGAGGAAAACTGAAGAAGAGGGAAAATCCTGAATTATTTAGTACCCCCAAATAAATGTGAAATACATGGAAGTGACTTTATTTACCTTGATTTTATTTTATTAATTTTTCTGCCCCCAGAAGAAGTGGAAACAGATTAAATGATAAATTTTTCTGTTAAAAAGAAATTTAATTTTTAACATTTTTTCTGTAATTTAGCTCTTGAAATTTATTCAAGCTGCACATATCTATGCATGCCCACACAATGGTACAAATTTTTAAAACTATTTTTGTTTTATATTTATGTATTTTGATTAATTTCTTTAAGATAGAGACAGAATTACTTGACAAAGTAAACAAATATTTTCAACTAACTACTTATATATTTCAAAAATATTTCCCAATTTTTTAAAAATTTTTAGTTAAATACATTCAGAATGAGTTCAAGAAAGAAAATGAGAAAAGGAATTGAGAAGTGAGATTAGAAATTATGTTGAAAACCTTGTGATAATAAGTGAAGAGATATGGGTTGATAGCCAGAGTTAATGTGGGCTCAGAAGATATTTTCTTCCTGGAAGATATTACAAAATATTTGTATGATACTAGTTAAAATCCATAGGAAAGAAACAAGAATAAGATTCAAAGATAGAGGGGAAATTCCTGAACTGAGGTCCTTCAGTTAGCAAGAGGAGAAAGATTCTAGTGCTTAAATATTGTAGTTGATCCTATATGTAATCAGTAAGGCTTCAAATATGATAGCAGGAATGACTGTTTTATATATATATATATATATATATATATATATATATAAGCATGAATAGATAGAGACATGATTGTAGAGATTTGTGGAGTTTCTAAGTTGATTTTGTTTTTTCTAGAAAAAAAAAGTAAGAATAAAGCCTGGAAATATGTGTTGGACATATGAGGAGAGAGAAGAAAGTATAAAATACTTGTCAAGGAAGAATGCTTGGACTAAGAACATATCGAATCAGTACAAGTCTGTGTTTTGTAAATGATTTCTGTGTGCACCCATGCTAACTCCCCTCTCCTTTCTGAGTAAATGGAAGATTACTCTTCCAGGCCACTTTGTAGTTAGGTGAATCCACATGATGCTCTATTCTAATGGCTATAAGTAGAAAATGCACGTGTAACTTCTGATCTGACATAAAATGGAAGCCACCTGTTGAAATGGTGACATCAGACTATGAACTAAGTCTTCATGCTGAGTTTTAGGTTGGAAGTGAGGTACCCTGGAGAAGTGACAATCTTGTAGCAGAATCGCATGGGTGGAAAACAAACTTATGTGTGAGAAATTTATCACAACTTTAAAAGTGTTTTCTCTAGTTAAATGCAGTAGCATGGGTCTAGGCACAAAGTGGACAGAATATTGAGTTTTTCTTGATATAGAGAAGGAAAAATGTTCAAGGAAGTTGAATTAGTATACAATGAAATATTCAAATGTTAGAGCAATGTATTTAAACTGGGTTAGGTGAAAAGCAAAGACATGAAAAGATAATATTTGGTGAAAACTTGCTGATCATAATTTGTATATTCTGGTAAGCTCATAGAATTGTTAATTTTGGAATAATAGAAAAAGTTATATGGGAAGATGGAAGTGATGTATAGAAAAAGAGGCACTTGCAAGGGCAAATTTTAAGTGTAGTTGTATGAGCAAGTCCATGGGATGTCCGTGGAAGCAAGGGGCTGATATGGAGTAGAGGACTTTGGCAGAAAAGAATTAACAAATTAAGAAGCCAGAACATTAAAATTACAAAGAATTAAAAAAAAAAAAGTGATTTGTGGTCAGTTGCAATGGGCGGTTTCAACTTGAAGATACAAGTCTTTTCTCAATTACTGCAAATTTTTGCATTTGTTTTATAATTTTTTCTCATCTTAAATAATTTTCTGTAAAATTCTTTTCTAATTTTCCTATTACTACTTTTGTATTAAGCTTCATATTGTATAACCACCATTGTATTATCATTTGTCTATTTCCTTTAAGTTCAGGAAAAATTTCTCAAACTATGTTCATAGTTAATAATATAATATTCTGCCTTTTCTAATATACTTGTTACTGTTTCCATTGTATAATATATCTGGCAATGGAATATTTTATATTCTAATCTATTATGTTATTTCAAAAGGTTAGACATGTAAGAACTACTTACAGAAGAAACAAATGTGTCTTACAAGGAACCAATGTCAAATATCTACAAGATTTCTATATAGCACAAAGATGTACTTTATGCTTTTTAATGCCTACAGATCCCCATGTTAATATTCAAAATTTTTATATAGCTCCCTTTCTTCTCATTTTTTAGAGCTTTAGAAAAGTATTCAACCTAACATCCCCTACTTCATTTTCACTTACTATAGGAGATAAGATTAAACACTTTGAGATGTATATATAAATATATATATATATGTACACACACACATATATGTGTATTTATATACACATATATAATGACTACTCATTGTAGACTACAAAAACAATTATATCTAAATATAATTTTAAATTTGTTTTAAAGTAATATATAAATATAATATAATAAAATATATTAGTATTAGAATTCAAGTCATTAAGAAAACTACTGAATTCTGTGTTAATTGGCAAAGTTATGTAGATGTATGCTAGATATAAAATATAAGACAAAGATGAATGAAAACAGTAATAGTTGGGAATAGCATAATAAACCAAGAAAAGTTAGCTGATTCTGGAAATGGTAATATTTTAATTAATAGAAAAATAAAGAAAGAAAAATTGAATTATATATTATCAATAAAATGAACTTGGACTTGATGGAAAAATAGGACCAATATTAACTAAAATAGTTTATGTGGTTTGTAAGTTTATATTGTATTTATGTTTAAAAACATAACTTACATAAATATTAACATAAACTTAACATGTTAAACTGAGGTAAGCATAGGAATAATATTCTATGCAATCCAGGAATCAACACCACACACACTTAAAACATTTAAAAGATTTTAAAAATGTATTAAAAGGGTTATTATTTTCAATATGAATGTAACATTAAGAGATAGAGTGATATCTGCTAAGAATACATTTATTTAAGAAATATAGGTGGAAATCTATTTGAAATAGTGTTTCTTAAGTCAGGAAGACTGGAGAGACCTTAACTTGGAATAAAATGATTTATACAGGGCTTCCCTGGTGGCGCAGTGGTTGAGAGTCCGCCTGCCGATGCAGGGGACACAGGTTCGTGCCCCGGTCTGGGAAGATCCCATATGCTGCGGAGCAGCTAGGCCTGTGAGCCGTGGCCGCTGAGCCTGCGCCTCCGGAGCCTGTGCTCCACAACGGGAGAAGCCACAACAGTGAGAGGCCCACATACAGAAAAAAAAAAAAGAGATTTATACATTGTTAAATTATTGTGAAAAGTGCTTGTTACAAGTTCAATACAAATATGAATACATGAATATATGGATGCATAATTTTTCTTATCCTTCAATAAGACATGAAGACCCAGTGTTTAGAAAGTGTCCACTTCCTTCCTTAAGATCACAACTATAAAAGAAAATATTTTTCATTTGAAATTTAGAAACAGGATAAGAGAATTAGCTTTTTAAAATTAAAGCTATTACTCTTGTCAGGGACAATATTATTTATATATCTATGCATTTAAATGGAACAAAAGTAGGCTTGTCTGATGAGATGTATGCCAAGATGAGGAAAATTAGTATTTTATATTATAAAAAGAGAAAGGTACATTTGTCTTTTATTTCATTTCCATCACTGAATTGTGTATTATATTATAACTAAATTTATTCTTTGTTACAGAGTTTATTCTTTCTTTACCATTTTCCTCCTCAAAATGTTGTCTATTACTTTTATGATAAGCATACACATAGTATTCAGAAAGACATTTACATTAATTCTTGTAATATTTTCTCAAAAATATTTAACCACATTTTAAATTTCAGAAATTCTGCTAGATTCTGAAGATAGAAGATAAACCCAATTACCTGGAAGATGGAGGAATATAGAAATATAGGTATTGAATTATGTAAATATAGCCATAGTCCAAAATAAGAATCATTTAAATTTAAAGGTTAAATTTCTTTCACCTAGTATAATGAATCCTCAAAATTTAATTTTCAGTTTGTTATCACGAAATAAGTCAAGGAATGTTTGCACAATGGATTGTGTGGACTGAAATTAACAATTATATATCATTTTACAATTTCAAAGCAAATAGAGGTGATATTTATACTGAAGTTTCTCTTTCCTTTTTGGCTTTGGGACTTGCCTCTATCCTCTTTCTTTCACATATTTTTTGTTGTTGTTTTAATTTTAGTGAGATGTAATGTTTCCAAAATTTATATAAATTTTATCATACTATAACTTGACATTTTCATTCTATACTATGCTTTAAAAAACAGCCCCCTTTATACATGTACCTTTAGTTTATTCATTGTAATTTTTGTAGGGTGTTCCATTGTATAAATAAAGCACTTGTTAATTTATCCTAGAGCAGAACAGTTTTGATTTGTTTTGTTTAGCTACTGGAAAAAGTGTTGCAATGAACATCTTTGGATATATTTTCTTGAATATGGATATGTGTTCAAGAATTTCTCTAGGTAGGCACTGAGGATTAGAATTCCTTTGTGGTCAGGGCATATATTTCTATCTGTCTAACATAGTCTTCTGCTGGACCTCATTTCTAACTTTAAGGTTAAGTTCATACTGTGTCAATTTGTTGGAGATAATAGTATTCCTTTGATTTGATGGATGGGGTTGGCAAAATTAAAAGTGTATTCCTCTTTCTTGAAATGTTTGTAATAATTTAGGAAATCTAGATATCACGACTAACCTTATCCAGAAAGGATGCATTTGCCAGCTTTCCTTCTTTCTGACAATATCACATATGTGTGCTGGATATTTAATGCTGTTTTACCACTCTTTGCAACTCTGATCCTTCCCAATCCATGGGAATTTTGAGAATCCATGTTAAATACACATATGTGTTTTGTTATAGGGCACGACCATTATATCTCTAGATGACCTGTCCTTGGTTGTAATTTAGAGTGTGTAATTATTCAACTATGCAATTAGTACAATACAGGATTTCACAAATTATTTTTGATGTGTCTCTGTTAGAAACAGGCACAGATCTTACTCAACAGAGTAAATGGATCTGTCTTTGTTTTCATTTATCCACAATTGTTGCTTCAATTCCATCTGGAAACAGTCAATGTTTCTTTTCTTTCTCAAGGCTTTTACAGTAATCTGGGTTTTATGTTTTGTTTTTATGTTACCCACAAGCATACTGGAAACGTTTTACTACCTCACTATGATACAAATAATAAAGTCAATGAGATTGTGACAGATCAGTTTATTAACAAGAAATGCAGGAGGCTTCCGGGGAGATGGTGGAAGAGTAAGACACAGAGATCACCTTCCTCCCCACAGATACATCAGAAACACATCTACACGTGGAACAACTCCTACAGAACACCTACTGAATGATGGCAGAAGACCTCAGACCTCCCAAAAGGCAAGAAACTCCTCATGTATCTGGGTAGGGTGAAAGAAAAAAGAATAAACAGAGACAAAAGGATAGGGATGGAACCTGCACCAGTGGGAAGGACCTGTGAAGGAGGAAAGTTTTCCACACACCAGGAAGCCCCTTCGCGGATGGAGACTGCGGGTGGCGGAGGGGGAAGCTTCAGACTGTGGAGGAGAGGGCAGCAACAGGGGTGCAGAGGGCAAAGCGGAGAGATTCCCGCACAGAGGATCAGTGCCGACCAGCACTCACCAGCCCGAGAGACTTGTCTGCTCACCCGCTGGGGCGGGCGGGGTGGGAGCTGAGGCTCCAGTTTCAGAGCTTAGATCCCAGGGAGAGGACTGGGGTTGGTGGCGTGAACACAGCCTGCAGAGGGTTAATGAACCATGGCTAGCTGGGAGGCAGTCTGGGGAAAAGTCTGGAGCTGCCAAAGAGGCAAGAGACTTTTTCTTCCCTCTTTGTTTCCTGGTGTGCGAGGAGAGGGGATTAAGAACTCTGCTTAAAGGAGCTCCAGAGACGGGCGTGAGCCGCGGCTAAAAGCGCGGACCACAGAGACGGGCATAAGATGCTGAGGCTATTGCTGCTGCCACCAAAAAGCCTGTGTGTGAGCACAGGTCACTATCCACACCCGCCTTCCGGAGAGCCTGTGCAGCCAGCCACTTCCAGGGTCCCGGGATCCAGGGACAACTTCCCTGGGAAAACGCACGGCGTGCCTCAGTCTGGTGCACTGTCTTGCCAGCCTCTGCTGCCGCAGGCTCCCCCCCACCCTCTGTGCCCCTCCCTTCCCCCTGGCCTGAGTGAGCCAGAGTCCACGAAGCAGCTGCTCCTTTAACCCCATCCTGTCTGACCAAAGAAGAGACGCCCTCCAGCGACCTACACGCAGAGGCAGAGCTAAATCCAAAGCTGAGCCCCGGGAGCTGTGAGAACAAAGAAGAGAAAGGGAAATCTCCCCAGCATCCTCAGAAGCAGTGGATTAAAGCTCCACAATCAACTTGAGGTACCCTGCATCTGTGGAATACATGAATAGACAACGAATCATCCCAAATTGAGGAGGTGGACTTTGAGAACAAGATTTATGAGTTTTTCCCCTTAATTTTGTGAGTGTGTATGTGTATGCTTCTGTGTGAGATTTTTGTCTGTATAGCTTTGCTTCCACCATTTGTTCTATCAGTCCATATGTTTTTTTAAAGTTTTTTCTTAATAATTATTTTTTATTTTAATAACTTTATTTTATCTTACTTTATTTTATTTTACTTTATCTTCTTACTTCCTTACTTTTTTCCTTCCTTCCCTCCTTCCTTCCTTCCTTCCTCCCTCCCACTCTCCTTTCTTTCTTTCTTTCTTTCTTTCTTTCTTTCTTTCTTTCTTTCTTTCTTTCTTTCTTTCTTTCTTTCTTTCTTTCTTTCTTTTTTTCTTCTTCTACCACTTATTTCTTTCTATTTTTCTCCTTTTATTCTGAGCCATGTGGATGACAGGCTCTTGGTGCTCCAGACAGGAGTCAGTGCTGTTCCTCTGAGGTGGGAGAGCCACCTTCAGGACACTGGTCCACAAGAGACCTCCAAGCTCCACAAAATATCAAATGGCGAAAATCTCCCAGAGATCTCCATCTCAACACTAGCACACAGCTTCACTCAATTATCAGCAAGCTACAGTGCTGGACATCCTATGGAAAACAACTAGCAAAACAGGACCACAACCCCACCCATTAGCAGAGAGACTGCCTAAAATCATAATAAGTCCACAGACACCCCAAAACACACCAACAGACGTGGAATTGCTGACCAGAAAGACAAGATCCAGCCTCATCCACAACAACACAGGCACTAGTCCCCTCCAACAGGAAGCCTACACAACCCACTGAACCAACCTGAGCCACAGGGGACAGACACCAAAAACAACGGGAACTATGAACCAGCAGCCTGCAAAAAGGAGACCCCAAACACAGTAAGATAAACAAAATGAGAAGACAGAAAAACACACAGCAGTTGAAGGAGCAAGATAAAAACCCACCAGACCTAACAAATGAAGAGGAAATAGTCAGTCTACCTGAAAAAGAATTCAGAATAATGATAATAAAGATGATCCCAAATCTTGGAAATAGAATAGACAAAATTCAAGAAACATTTAACAAGGACCTAGAAGAACTAAAGATGAAACCAGCAATGATGAACAACACAATAAATGAAATTAAAAATACTCCAGATGGGATCAATAACAGAATAACTGAGGCAGAAAAACGGATAAGTGGCCTGGAAGATAAAATAGTGGAAATAACTACTGCAGAGCAGAATAAAGAAAAAAGAATGAAAAGAACTGAGGACAGTCTCAGAGACCTCTGGGACAACATTAAATGCACCAACATTTGAATTATAGGGTTCCAGAATAAGAAGAGAAAAAGAAAGGGACTGAGAAACTATTTGAGGAGACTATAGTTGAAAACTTCCCTAATATGGGAAAGGAAATAGTTAATCAAGTCCAGGAAGCACAGAGAGTCCCATCCAGGATAAATCCAAGGAGAAATATGCCAAGACACATATTAATCAAACTGTCAAAAATTAAATACAAAGAAAACATATTAAAAGCAGCAAGGGAAAAACAACAAATAACACACAAGGGAATCCACATATGGTTAAACACTGACCTTTTAGCAGAAACTCTGCAAGCCAGAAGGGACTGGCAGGACATATTTAAAGTGATGAAGGAGAAAAACCTGCAACCAATATTACTCTACACAGCAAGGATCTCATTCAGAGTTGATGGAGAAATTAAAACTTTTACAGACAAACAAAAGCTGAGAGAGTTCAGCACCACCAATTGAGCTTTACAACAAATACTAAGGGAACTTCTCTAGGAAAGAAACACAAGAGAAGGGAAAGATCTACCATAATGAACCCAAAACAATTAAGAAAATGGGAATAGGAACATACATATCGATAATTACCTTAAATGTAAATAGACTAAATGCTCCCACGAAAAGACACAGATTGGCTGAATGGAAACAAAAACAAGATGAATGTATATATGCTGTCTACAAGAGACCAACTTCACACCTAGGGACACATACAGACTGAAAGTAAGGGGATGGAAAAAGATATTCCATGCAAATGGAAGCCAAAAGAAAGCTGGAGTAACAATTCTCATATATGACAAAATAGACTTTAAAATAAAGACTATTAGAAGAGACAATGCAGGACACTACATAATGATCAAGGGATCAATCTAAGAAGAAGATATAACAACTGTAAATATTTATGTACACAACATAGGAGCACCTCAATACATAAGGCAAATACTAACAGCCATAAAAGGTGAAATCGACAGTAACACATTCATAGTATGGAACTTTAACACCCCACTTTCACCAATGGACAGATCATCCAAAATGAAAATAAATAAGGAAACACAAGCTTTAAATGATACATTAAACAAGATGGACTTAATTGATATTTATAGGACATCCCATCCTAAAACAACAGAATACACATTTTTCTCAAGTGCTCATGGAACATTCTCCAGGATAGATCATATCTTGGGTCACAAATCAAGACTTCGTAAATTTAAGAAAATTGAAGTCATATCAAGTATCTTTTCCGATGACAACACTATTAGACTAGATATCAATTACAGGAAAAGATCTGTAAAAAATACAAACACGTGGAGGCTAAACAATACACTACTTAATAACAAAGTGATAACTGAAGAAATCAAAGAGGAAATCAAAAATACCTAGAAACAAATGACAATGGAAATACGACGACCCAAAACCTATGGGATGCAGCAAAAGCAGTTCTAAGAGGGAAGTTTATAGCAATAAAATCCTCCCTTAAAAAACAGGAAACATCTCGAATAAACAACATAATTTTGCATGTAAAGCAATTAGAGAAGGAAGAACAAAAACCCCAAAGTTAGCAGAAGGAAAGAAATCGTAAAAATCAGATCAGACACAAATGAAAAAGAAATGAAGGAAACAATAGCAAAGGTCAATAAAACTAAAAGCTGGTTCTTTGAGAAGTTAAACAAAATAGATAAACCGTTAGCCAGACTCATCAAGAAAAAAAGGGAGAAGACTCAAATCAATAGAATTAGAAACGAAAAAGGAGAAGTAACAACTGACACTGCAGAAATACAAAAGATCATAAGAGATTACTACAAGCAACTCTATGCCAATAAAATGGAAACCTGGAAGAAATGGACAAATTCTTAGAAATGCACAACCTGCGAAGACTGAATCAGGAAGAAATAGAAAATATGAACAGACCAATCACAAGCACTGAAATGGAAACTGTGATTAAAAATCATCCAACAAACAAAAGCCCAGTACCAGATGGGTTCACAGGCGAATTCTATCAAACATTTAGGTAAGAGCTAACACCTATCCTTCTCAAACTCTTCCAAAATATAGTAGGGGGAAGAACACTCCCAAACTCATTCTATGTGACCACCATCACCTTGATACCAAAACCAGACAAGGATGTCACAAAGAAAGAAAACAACAGGGCAATATCACGGATGAACATAGATGCAATAATGCTCAACAAAATACTAGCAAACAGAATGCAACAGCCCATTAAAATGATCATACACCATGATCAAGTGGGGTTTATTCCAGGAATGCAAAGATTCTTCAATATACGCAAATCAATCAATGTGATACACCATATTAACAAACTGAAGGAGAAAAACCATATGCTCATCTCAATAGATGCAGAGAAAGCTTTCTAAAAAATTGAACACCCACTTATGATAAAAACCCTCCAGAAACTAGGCATAGAGGGAACCTTCCTCAACATAATAAAGGCCATATATGACAAGCCCATAGCCACATCGTCCTCAATGGTGAAAAACTGAAAGCATTTCCACTAAGATCAGGAACAAGACAAGGTTGCCCACTCTCACCACTCTTATTCAACATAGTTTTGGAAGTTTTAGCCACAATAATCAGAGAAGAAAAGGAAATAAAAGGAATCCAAATAGGAAAAGAAGAAGTAAAGCTGTCACTGTTTGCAGATGACATGATACTATACATAGAGAATCCTAAAGATGCTATCAGAAAACTAATAGAGCTAATCAATGAATTTGGTAAAGTAGCAGGATACAAAATTAATGCACAGAAATCTCCTGCATTCCTATACACTAATGTTGAAAAATCTGAAAGTGAAATCAAGAAAACACTCCCATTTACCATTGCAACAAAAAGAATAAAATATCTAGGAATAAACCTACCTAAGGGACAAAAGACCTGTATGCAGAAAATTATAAGACACTGATGACAGAAATTAAAGATGATAAAAATAGATGGAGAGATACACCATGTTCTTGGATTAGAAGAATCAACATTGTGAAAATGTGTCTACTACCCAAAGCAATCTACAGATTCAATGCAATTCCTACCAAAATACTGCTGGCAATTTTCACAGAACTAGAACAAAAAATTTCACAATTTGTATGGAAACACAAAAGACCTCGAGTACCCAAAGCAATCTTGAGAACGAAATACGGACCTGGAGATATTAGGCTCCCTGACGTCAGGCTATAGTACGAAGCTACAGTAATCAATACAGTATGGTACTGGCACAAAAACAGAAAGATAGATCAATGGAACAGGATAGAAAGCTCAGAGATGAACCCATGCACATATGGTCACCTTATCTTTGATAAAGGAGGCAGGAATGTACAGTGGAGAAAGGACAGCCCCTTCAATATGTGGTGCTGGGCAAACTGGACAAGTACATGTAAAAGTATGAGATTAGATCACTCCCTAACACCATACACAAAAATAAGCTCAAAATGGATTAACGATCTAAGTGTATGGCCAGAAACTATCAAACTCTTAGAGGAAAACATAGGCAGAACACTCTATGACATAAGTCACAGCAAGATCTTTTTTGACCCACTTCCTAGAGAAATGGAAATAAAAACAAAAATAAACACATGGGACCTAATGAAACTTAAAACCTTTTGAACAGCTAAGGAAACCATAAACAAGACCAAAAGACAACCCTCAGAATGGAAGATAATGTTTTCAAATGAAGCAAGTGACAAAGGATTAATCTCCAAAATTTATAAGCAGCTCATGCAGCTCAATAACAAAAAAACAAGCAACCCAATCATAAAATGGACAGAAGACCTAAATAGACATTTCTCCAGAGAAGATATATAGATTGCCAACAAACCCATGAAAGAATGCTCAACATCATTTATCATTAGAGAACTGCAAATCAAAACTACAATGAGATATCACCTCACACCAGTCAGAATGGCCATCATCAAAAAATCTAGAAACAATAAATGCTGGAGAGGGTGTGGAGAAAAGCGTACACTTTGCACTTCTGGTGAGAATGTGAATTGGTACAGCCACTATGGAGAACAGTACAGAGGTTCCTTAAAAAACTAAAAATAGAACTACCATATGACCCAGCAATCCCACTTCTGGGCATATACCCTGAGAAAACCATAATTCAAAAAGAGTCATGTACCAAAATGTTCATTGCAGCTCTCTTTACAATAGCCTGGAGATGGAAACAACCTAAGTGTCCATCATCGGATGAATGCATAAAGAAGATGTGACACATATATACAGTGGAATATTACTCAGCCATAAAAAGAAACGACATTGAGCTATTTGTAATGAGGTGGATGGACCTAGAATCTGTCAAACAGAGTGAAGTAAGTCAGAAAGAGTAAGAAAAATACCATATGCTAACACATATATATGGAATTTAAGGAAAAAAATGTCATGAAGAACCTAGGGTTAAGACAGGAATAAAGACACAAACCTACTAGAGAATGGGCTTGAGGATACGGGGAGTGGACAGGGTAAGCTGTGACAAAGCGAGAGAGAGGCATGGACATATATACACTACCAAACTTAAGGTAGATAGATAGTGGGAAGCAGCTGCATCGCACAGGGAGATCAGCTCTGTGCTTTGTGACCGCCTGGAGGGGTGGGATAGGGAGGGTGGGAGGGAGGGAGATGCAAGAGATATGGGAACATATGTATATGTATAACGGATTCACTTTGTTATGAAGCAGAATCTAACACACCATTGTAAAGCAATTACACTCCAATAAAGATGTAAAAAAAATTAAAAAAAGAAAAAATAAAAAAAGAAATGCAGATGTTTTGTGGCTCCTGGCTCATCTCAATAGTCTCACAACCTTCTTGAGATTTTTTTCCCAGATTAGGAGAATAGTTATCTCTGGTCTTAGATTCCCACAACTTACAGGATCTATCAAAGTTCCTGCTAATGAAGAGTATGTAGCCACTTCTATAACATGTAAAATATTTTTTTAGTTAAAGTATAATACAGATTAGGGAAATCATTTTGTTAATGATCATGAATTGTATCTTTAATTTTGCTTTTAACAGGTTTTGACTTTTGGAAATAAAAGCAGTAAGATCTGGCCCCTTCTTTCCTTCTGTCTGCACTCTGATCATTCATCTGTTCTTTGAGGCAACAAGCATAAACTACTTTAGTTATATTAAAGGGCTAAAGCATTATGTGAGGATTCAAAAATATAACAAATCAACAAGAAATGATATACTCTGATATATAACATAAAAATATTAATTCTCAGATTGCTATGTCTGGCCTTGAATTGGCGAGATCGTCTGGAATTATCCTTGTTTGTAAATAATTAGAAAACAAGAAAAAAACCTAGAAAATATCTATTTTCAGTTATTGGACAAAATGTGGAGGAATGTGATTCCTGAGAAAAGTGAAACAAATTAAGAGACACTTACCATAGCCTCATCTTTCTGCCCTGAGGAAATTCCTCAACTGTGTCGTAGTATGAACAGCAGAAAATAGTTTGGTGATCTTGCTAAGTTCAGAATTCATTTATATAACATACAAAGAGCTTGGAGTATTCAAATTAATTTTGAGAAACGACAAAGTTTTAAGAATGACACTAGTGATTTCAAGACAATACAGTGAAAAAGATGTTTTGGTCTTTCTGATAAGAGTAGTCATATAGATCAATGAAACTTAATAGAAAGGTCCATTCATATATTATCCATTGGTTTTTGACAAAGATTAAAAAGATAAAAAGTTTATATAATGAGAAAAGATAGCATTTTCAACAAATGGTAAAAGGACATATAGATGTCCATGGGGAAAAATGAGAAAAGACAATTTTATCTCACAAAACAAAAAGTATCTAAGTGGATCATAGACCTAAAATTGAGATATTTCTTTTTTTTTTTAACATCTTTATTCGAGTAAAATTGCTTTACAATGGTGTGTTAGTTTCTGCTTTATAACAAATTGAATCAGCTATATATATACATATATCCCCATATTTCTTCCCTCTTGAGTCTCCCTCCCATCCTCCCTATCCCACTCCTCTAGGTAGTCACAAAGCACCAAGATGATCTCCCTGTGCTATGCAGCTTCTTCCCACTAGCTGTCTATTTTACATTTGGTAGTGTATATATGTCTATGCCACTCTCTCACTTCATCCCAGCTTACTCTTACCCCTCCCTGAGTGCTCAAGTCCATTCTCTACATCTGCGTCTTTATTCCTACCCTGCCCCTAGGTTCATCCAAACAATTTTTTTTTTTTTGGATTCCATATATATGTGTTAGCATATGGTATTTATTTTTCTCCTTCTGACTTACTTCACTTTGTATGACAGACTCTAGGTCCATCCACCTCACTACAAATAACTCAATTTTGTTTCTTTTTATGACTGATTAATATTCCATTGTATATATGTGCCACATCTTCTTTATTCATCTGTCAATGGACACTTACGTTGCTTCCATGTCCTGGCTATTGTAAATACAGCTGCAATGAACATTGTGGTACATGACTCTTTTTGAATTATGATTTTCTCAGGGTATATGCCCAGTAGTGGGGAGATATTTCTTATAGAAAGCATACAAAAGAAATAATGATTTGAGGTTAGAAAATATTTTTAATAGTACACAAGTAAATCATAAGTGCAAACATATTGAAAAATGACTTGAAAAAAAGTAAATTTCTCTTCTTCTAAAGTATATGTCAAGCACAATGAAAAGGCAAAGAAGACCCTAGGTGGAAATTCCTGCAAATCACTTCAGTAAAAACCTTGTATACACAAACATGTACAGGACTCTTACAACTCATTAGTAAAAATCTGAATTATTGAATAATGAATAACAAATCATTATTTATCAGGGAGATGTAAATTAAAACCATGATTAAATGTGATTACATAAAAACAAGGAATGAGTAAAATTTAAAAATTTGATAATATCAAAGTGTTAGTGATAATACAGAATAACTGGAACTCGTATTGTTGGTAGCAAATGCAAAATGATGCACCCATTTTGGAAAACAATTTGTCAGTTTCCCAAGCATGTAAAACATCCACTTAACAAGATTATTATGACCATTGCTCTTTTTTCCTCGTTTTAGTTCTTCTTTTGAAGTCTACTTTTTCTAAATTAAAAAAAAAAATCTTTATATTGGAGTATAGTTGTTTTAAAATGTTGTGTTAGTTTCAGGTGTACCACAAAGTGATTCAGTTATACATAGACATATGTCCATTCTTCTTCAGATTTCTTTCCCATGTAGGTTATTACAGACTACTGAATAGAGTTCCCTGTGCTATACAGTAGGTCTTGTTGATTATCTATTTTATATATAGTAGTGTGTATATGTTAATACACAACTCCTAATTTATCCCTTCCCCAAATTCCACTTTGGTAACTGTAAGCTTGTTTCTAAGTCTGTGAATCTGTTTCTGATTTTTAAATAAGTTCATTTGTATCATATTTTTAGATTCCACATATAAATGATATCATATGGTATTTGTCATTCTCTGTCTGACTTACTTCAATTAGTATGATAATCTCAATGTCCATCCATGTTGCTACAAATGGCATTATTTCATTCTCTTTTACAGCTGAGTAATGTTCCATTGTATATATGTACCAAGTCCTCTTTATCCATTCATCTGTCTCTGGACATTTAGGTTGCTTTCATGCCTTTGCTATTGTAAACAGTGTTGCAGTGAACACTGGGGTGAATGTATCTTTTCAAATTATGGTTCTCTCCAGATATAAGATCAGGAGTGGGATTGCTGGATCATATAGTAGTTCTATTTTTAGTTTTATCCTTGTGTACTTGAGATTTAAATGTTCTATCTGGTCTTCTCCAGGAACTCTTATCTAGGTCATCTCTTTAACAAGTAAATTTCAGAAAAATAACTCTTATCAAAAGAAAGAACAAAAGAGGGATAGGCTATTTGGAACTTGACTTGTCAAGGACAGACACAAATCTTTAGTATCTTCTTCATAAGTATTAATATAAAGGGTATAGCTATCCAAACCAATGACCTTTATTTGTTCCATCAGCCAGAAACACAATTTGAATTCAATCTCTTTTGTAATTGGTGGATTTTTTATTATTGTACCTCATTCATGGCTGAAATTTTAGAATGGGACTATGAGGTCTCTGTTTGTGTCTGTTTTATGTGCTTGTATGTGCCTGTTTCTATGTTCATATGTGTTATAGATGTGTCACATTTTCTACCTGTAGATGGTATTGGAATATAACAGAAACTAACCCCAATGAAATTCAGCTTTACATGATCTGAGAAAATATTCAGTATTAAAGCCAGCTTAAGTTTTTTGGTTTAATTAATTAAAGACAAACGTCTTTAGAGTTATCAACTGAAGTATGATACTTTTATTTATACTTTGTTTACTGAAAGTGAAATAAGATCATGATATCTCTGTTACAAAATTTGTCAGGAAGAAAAATAGCTTGGAATGATGGTTGACTTTGTCTCATGAAGTTTCCATGGGTAATCTAAATATAATTGTTGGGAACAAGTAAATTAAATAAATATAAATGGGATAAGAGCTTTTAGGTGAACTCTTTAAGAATAATTGTGTTTTATGGTATGTCTGCTTAAAAATGTTTTCTTTAAATCTTTTAGTAATTTAAAACTTTAGAGTTTTACTACATTAAATTAAATGATGAGAGTTCATTGAATGTCTAGATTATTTTCATATAAGATGAAACACTGAAACATTAATTGCTAAACAGGTCTAAGTTTACCTACTTTAGTCTTCCTATTACAGAAAAACTAAAACTGTCTGGGTTATTAGAAAAATGTCTTGTATCCCATTGAAAAAATATGCTACAAGGAAAGGTTTGTTTTTAGAAATTATGATAGGTATTCATAAGTTTGCCAATCAAAATAGCACTAGTATAATAGATTATAATTGCTTACTTCTTAGTTTTCACTAGAAATTTTTTCCAAGGGTTAAAAATTCTAATTAATGTATGTAATTAAAGCTACTAAAATTCATGAGGAAACATTTTCATATACAAGGAAGAAAAAGCGTACAAAGCATGGAAATGCATGTTGATAAGAGAAAATTATTTTTGTCTAAAGCAAGGTAAAGGGTTAAAAGAGGGGAGAATGCAAAGGCCAATCAAAAAGGAAGTTATAGATGTTTGTGGAAAAGGAACCTTGAAAAGAGTTATGCTTAGGTAAGTTGGCTGAGATTGGAATGAATTAATTGAGCAAATTTTAATATCAAATGTCAGCTTGTAGAATGCTAGAATCGGTTTTCTTTATTGAGAGAACAACATTTTCCTAAATTGTTGATCTGATTTTCATAACAGATTGTAAAGTACCTTTAAATTTAAGTAATCTCTTTTAATGTTCTGTATTTGCCATTGAGATACGTACTTTCACTTTGGTTAAGTGAATAAGTATTGTTTCACAGTGATGTATGATACTATTCGACCAAGTAGTTAAAACCTTTGATATATTTGACAAACTTTCCCAAATCAAATCCTAAATGAAATCTTTTTGACCTCTAGTTAACTCTGCGATATTTTAGAGGGCCCCTGAAACATTCCAAAGAGAGATATTAAACTAATTAGGTTTATCTGGTATGTTAAATTATATGGGAAGCATGTCAAATGAGTGATGATAAGCCTTCTTAGATTATACTGTATGGGTGTTATCAATATAAATATTTTAGAAATTATATAAAATTCCTAAAATTTGGATATGTCTGAATATAATATCAGTCATAATTCTAGTTATTTTCTTAAAATATTGTATGTCACAAAAAATAACAAAATGTCTTTGTAAATTGCACTGTAATCAGATCTTTAATTATGCCTTTTTATGTCTTTTGTCATTTATAAAGAGTTAATTGTTTTACTCTGGTTTTACAGAAATGTTTCATCTTCAAGGAGATTCATATAAACCTGCATTGACATATACAGGTTTCTGATAACTTTCAGATCATACCACTTAATAGGGTAAGAAATTATAGAACTCTACTGGAAAATTGTTGGCTTCTTAAAATGGCTAACAAAGGATCAAGTTCAATAGAAATTAATTGCATGGGTCTAAATAAACTGATGAGTAGGATTTTCATTTTCATAACTTTTTGTCTAAATTATTACTGTCTTTTTCAGTCTTTGTTTTCCAATATAAGGAAAACTTTCCTCTTAAGTTAACTATGATTGACAGCAATTTGCTAAATTATACCTTTGTAAGCAGAATTGAAACATTTATTTCTTTTCTCCCTACCTGATCCCTCTAGAATTTGAACTCTTAGTGAGTAGTCTTATTTTCATGGCAATAGTATTATTTACATAAGTTCACTAAGAATCTTTTCTCATTGTAACAGGACACAATTGGAAATATGGGTTATATTACCAAGGCTTTGGCTGAAGAGTCATATTTGAGAATTTGCATAGACTCAGAAATGACCAAACAGCTTTAAGGAACTAAGATTGACTTTATGGAGCCATAAAGCCCCTGGGAAAAACAGCCTGGTACCTTGCTTACTGAAACCCCAACAGCTTTGTAATGTGATTAAGTAAACTATCTGGAAGGTGGAAGAACCTCAGGATATTTGGGGACCTCAAGAAGAGAGGAATTCACCCAAATCTATAGGTATTATAGATGGATCTGATTGGAAGTCCTTAGCATGGTTTCCTGGCCTCCAAAGGCATTTATGAGTTTGATCTGTAAATTCCTTAAGAAAAGTTCCAGCAAAGAAGATTAAAAAGAGACTATATGATCAATTGCTATAATTAATAAACTTATGTAAATAATCAGGCCAAGTTTACTGAATCTCGACTTATTTTGAAAACAAATTAGTCTTCATTTGGCTATCTTTAGTAGAATTGAGGGTGATTTTAGAGAGGAAAAAAGTTGTGTTTCTGCAGAAACTATAACACACAGTTATGGATTTTTGACCATTATTCTGTGAATTGTTTGTGAGGTTTTGTTTTCCCATAAACTAGACTGAGTCTTGAATTCTAATTTCCTCAAAATTTGGCTCTAGCTCTTCAAAGTATTTTTTCTTTTGACTTGGAATCATTGAGAACCAAAGCTTCCCTTTTCCTGAAGACCTGCAAACTTAAGCTGAACAACTTGATATAAACTGAGAGATCACCTCAATAACCCATATGTAGACAATCTTCATTGCTGTTGCTGTGTAAGCCACTCAGAAAGTTTACCTTAACACTCAATGACATCATCAGAGACATTTCAAACTGCAAAAGATGCTTCAATACTGGCATCTAGAAATCTTCTCTATTGACAGCTCTCAGGACTCAGACACTGGGTTTATAATTTGCTCCAATCATTAACCTTTGTTTCTCTTTTTGTGTCCATGGAAATGCTTCTTATTAAATATCTAATTGCTTGGAAAAAAGTGTTGAACTTTCTTCTGATACACAGATAAATTACTTTGAGTCTGGTTATTTCTTTCAAAGCATATTTTAACTGTATGAGGAAATGCTCAGAGCAGCCTTTAGTCTGAGGCTAATTTACCCCCTCTACTAAGGTGATAATCTGAGTATTCTTCATTAAGTCTCATAATTATGAATTCCTTTTACTCTGGTTATGGATACTCTAACTCTTTCCATCAAATGTTAGTTTCAGAAATTTTTTACATACTGCTTTCTGGTGGTTCTTTCTCTGACATGCACAGTGAGTATAATCAGCTAAAAACTTGAGAGGACCCATCTGCAAATATTTGTCCCTCTCTGTGTGTCTCTCCTCTAAAAGATACTTTAACCTGCAAATTCTAGCTACCTTTCTAATATTTCACTCTTTGTCTTTGAATTTGTGCAGTTTTCTAATTGTTAAAGTAGAGGGAAAATTTCAGTACCAGTTACTCAATCAAGATAAAAAGTAGAATTTGGTTTTTAATATTTAAGTGAACAAATAAATGACCCATCTCTAGGCTGTTTTGTCAGGAGTTGTAATTCTGATGTGTTAGTGAAAACAGGATATAACAGACACTCAACAATTAGGTGTTGAATGCTGCCCAATCATTCTCATCATAGCTATAGCTGAGTAATGGAAAATCCTTATCTTTTTTTTTTTTACATTTTTCCAAAACATAGGTCAATAGTGTAATGCCTAATTATTAATTCAATAGATGCCAGAAAGATGTCTAATAAAATTTACCAACATTTCTAATCAAACCTTTTAGATAAACAGGAATAATTTACAAAATAAAGAATGAAGATCACAGTTAACAGTACAACTTCCCACTAAAGAGTAGAACACTAAAGACATTGACTGAATTCCTAAATAAGAGATAATAGTAAATACACATAACTCATATAAAATATATGAATATAACTACTGAAAAGTATAAATTAGACTTGATTCATGGTAAACAAAGAACCCTCTTGGTTAGGAATTATAAGTCATATAAAAATTTTCATTTCTAAAAATTTTCCATATATTGAATACATTTGCAATAAAAAGCCAATGCTATTTTTTTGTTATTTTACAAAGAATTCTAAAATTCATTTGGAAGAATAATTTTTTAAATATATTTTAGAAGTTTTCAGGAAGAACTAGCATAATTAGGAAAATCTGCAATCATATGTTTGAAGAAATGAATGATTGGGTACATTTAAAATAGTGAATCTACTAGAAATTCTAGAAACTGGTCAAAGTATCTTAAAGATTAAAGGTGGTACTTCACATCATGTATAGGATTATTATTATGCTCTATGGAAGACTGGCTAACAACTTGGGAGAGATTAAAAAGACTAACTCATGCTATATGTAGTCATTTCCTAGGGCCAACATGACAAATTACCACAGACTTCTTTGAGGGTTAAAATAACAGAAATTTATTGTTTCACAGTCTGGAAGCTAGAAATCTGAAATAAAGTTGTTAGCAGGGCCATAATCCTTCTGAAGTTTCTAGGCAAAAATTCTTCCTTTTATCTTCTGGCTTCCTGTGGCCCTAGCCATTCCTTGGTTTGTGGCATCATCACACCAATCACTGTTTTTGTCTGCAAATGACATTCTTCTCTCTCTCTCTCTGTCCTCTTTTCTTTTCATAGGGACATCAGTCATTGGATTTAGGGCCCATTCTAAATCAAGGATGATTTAATCTCAAGATCCTGAACTAATTACATATACAAAGAATCCATTTCCATATGAGATCACATTCTGAACCTTTTCAACCTACTACATTATATCTTAAATTAATTACAGTTTTGTTTTGTTTCTTTTCCTCTCCTATTTAGGCAATTTTTTAACAAGGTACAAAGACAAATTAGCTCAAGTATAAGAATTTCATCATACAAAAAATAAGTGGAATAGCAGGGAATAACAATAATAAAATACAAAAAAGACCAAGATTGTTGAAACTATAGATGAATGTTGTTGTTCATACTATATTGGTGATAGTGCAAAATGTGGTTACTCCTGGATTATTTATTTCAAGGATATTAGAATCAGTTATATAGATGAGCAAAATATTTTATAGTCAATTTTCTGCTAAGTGTTGTTATAAAATCAAAATATAGGAAAACACTTAAAAAGTACTGGTTAAATTATTTGTACCTGTATAATGGATGGGAATTTAAATGACATTTGAAAAAATTGTATTAGCTGTCAGTAAACTCATATATGATATATTTAAACTAAAAAACAACTTAAAAATCAATCAATAAATCGTCATTCATTTATGTGTTGTAACAATAAAAGTAACATTACTATTTTTTTCTATGAAATATAAATCCTATTTCACAGTCTTAAATCTGTAATGATAGCTCTTTAATAAATGTTTTATTTTCTTTCAATGTATTGATCAGGTAAGACATATTGTAAATAGTGATAGTTCTATAAAGCTATGTATTATCAATATTTTCAAATATTTTATTTTAGGCTAAAATATACAGTTATTTTTTTCTAATCTTTTGAGTATCAAGAGTTATATTTTTTTCAGCTCTATCAGTGTATATTTATATATTTTTCCTTCTTAATTGATTAGTCTTACAAGAGTTTATTTCATTGATTGTTTTTAAAGATATGTTTCATAAAACAGTTTTGTGTTAATGTTTATAAATAAGCTGTTTAAGATACAGAAATATATGTGTGCATATTTGGAGTATTATTTCATGGAAATTAATGGAATCAAACACAGATGAGGGGACTCCATGCTCTGTGGGAATGGCTTTACCCTGAGAAAAGAAACAATCTGGCATATTTAGCTACCCTCAACAATTAATCTGAGGATAACTTGAAGATGATATGTCCAGGTACAACTTGACAGTTGTTGCTAATGTCTATTCCAAATACATCTCCATTAGGAGAATTCATGCAAGCTATGGACAGAATACCTATAGGTGAAATATATTAAAAACCAACACTGAGATCCCCAAAATACCTCTATGAGACCCTTTTGAAAATGTTTAAATCAAGAGAAACACATCTGTCTGTTTTACAGTGTAAAAGTAAGTACTATTTTTTAGCAGAGTGGAGTTGATGTCTTAAAAGACTATGGCATGAATAGAAATGAAAGCTTGCCCTGGAGCACAGCACCTATGATATCAGGCCCCCAAGTGGTATAGAGGAAAAGTTGCAGTTCCTGGGTAGGACACCAACTGCCTTGCAGGTGATAGCCCAAGTGCCAAAACATGTGTGTTGGCTACCAACAGTGAATTTTTTCTTAATTATGAGATAATTCAGCATTTGTTTTAGATAGTTTTATACTGAACTTTATTTTCCAGTTATTATGAAATAAAATTAAGTTTTATATACATACTTGTTAGAATAATAAAATTTTTACTATGGAAATAATTTTCCAGGAGAAGTATTCATTCATAAGACTTCTAAAACAATCACAGCTATACAAATATACCAATATCATTTGAAACATACAAAAATATTTGTAGAATTTAAAATATCAATGTAATAATTTGACTTTCTCTGCTTAACTTTAGAGTAGCTAGGACATTTTTATAAGCCTCCACAGATTCAAACAATGAAAATTTCTGTGCCTGAATCCTAGTAAAAATGCAAGATAGTTTCACAATAAATTAGTTCCTGAGCATAGAAGAAGGACAATGGGTGGAAAAAATAACAAGAAATTTGTACTCTGGGATTTTTAGTTGTTGTTCAAAATATTGGTTTAGGAATCAGATATATTAAGAATAACTCTCTAGCTCTACCATTTACTATCTGTGTGACTTTTCTTAAAATTACTTTATGTCTAAGCTACTGTTTCCTTGTTTGTAAAATAGAATTAGTAATAACTATCTCAATAGATTTTTATAAAAATTATATAAGAAAAGATATAAAATCAATTAGCCCAGTGTCCAGAGAAAATTCCTAAAATAGGAATTATGATTAATACATAAAGAGTTTAAATATTAGTCAATAAAACTATTAATAACTTTAATTACTGGACTAATTTGATAAAATGAAGCACATTCCAATGTTCTTTCTGATTTACTGAAGAAGTCTCTTCTCTTAATTGCTTATGCCACAAGAAGTTAAGTAATCTCTTAGATGTTTAATTAAGAATTCCCAATATTCCTGTTATAATTAGTGAAAACACAGCTTCTGTTAACATGCAACATGCAGAACACGTTTCATAAACCAAGTTTTGAATGGGTGTAAATGCAGAAGTCCCTGAAGGCAGTTCCCAATCAGCCTACTGCTAAGTGGAATACACTCAGAATTGCATTAAATGTTTTGATTAAACATAAAAAGCTCTTGTTAAACAACCATAATGAAATATCTCATTAACTGTGATATAGGGTTGTGTGTGTGTGTGTGTGTGTAAGACAGATCATACTCCCCACTTTTCAATACAGAATAGTTAACTAATTGTCTGGTATTTGCATTATGTGTGGAAACAGCCACTTCCTTGGTCTTGATTCACATTAGACAGCTAAAATTCATTTATCTCTCAACTTTGGAGTTTACAAGCTGTTATTAATATTTTCTACATTTATTGATCCATAATTAAAAGATCCTGTTGGTTTTGGAGTCAACAGAAACATAGAACTCCAGAACTCAATTGAACATATTTTAGATTTTGTGGAAGGACCACATCCTGAGGAGTAATCATTAGTATTTAGGTTAAAGAATTAGTATTTCTGAATCTTGTCTTAATTCAACCATATTCCCAGAATAAGTTCAAAACCAAATATTTCCTTTATTATTAGCTAGGTTTTGAACTCAAGTTATTTAATTCCCTGATAAACTGCAGAAACTTCCTGAAGTATGTGGTAGGCAAAACTACAATGGTTTATTTACTTTCTTGGCATCTTTTTATTGAGTTTCCATCCCAATCTGAACATTTTAGAACTGTGACACTTAAATATCACTGTGCATCAATATCATCTGTGTTGCTTTTTAAAAAATTATTTATCCTAAACCCAGCATGGGAATGTATTGAATTGATGACTGAAGTACCGTCATCAAAGTACTGAAGTACTTTAGCTTTTACCATACTAATGACCAGAAAAGCTAGAAAAGAAATACTCAAAAAAGTAGTAAAAGGGAGTATCAAGGAAGGGAGGAGAATATTCTCCCCCAAACTTAGAGTGAAACCAACCTAACCAACAACCTTAAACCCTACACAAATTAAAACTTCTCACACTGTAGGGAGTGCCCAAGTTCATGTCTTAAAAATGTGTGAATTTGACTTTTCATCTTCTAACTTTCCCCCTCAAAAATCCCTAACAATTTAATTTTTTCAGTATCAAAGTAGCTCAGTTTATTTTAGTCTATGAAATATTTTTCTTTACTTGTCTGTTAATCACTTAGTTAATATTTGTTTACACAGATTATTTTTATAATAGTCCTCAAATCTTTTTCCTTGAAATTAAACATATGTAGCTTGAGAATGAAGATTGTTTTGAGACTAGGGATAGGATACTTATGGTACCTACACATATCTCTTAATTATATATATATTTTTGATATCTAAAATTCTTATCAGGTATCAGTAATTCCACTTTCCATTCTCTTTTTATTTTTATAACATAGTAAGATCAAATGCAGCAACATATTCTGTATTTGAAAAAGCTATTTTAGAGCCAAAGCTGACAATGCCAATATTAAACAGTTAATTGACATACAGAACCAGTATGTTTATGCTTGAGATATCTTAATTTTAGCTGATGGACAAATGTTCAGAATGATGGTAAAATTTTTGTCTTAATTATAATGGTTTAATTGCCAAAAGTTCACTGTATAAAAATTGAACCTATAGGAGTTGTAGACCTCCCTGTAATAATGGAGTAGTAAATTCTAAACATGTTATTTAAAACCTGCAATTGTACAAGTTATACAAACAGCACACATTTAGACTACCACTAGGGGACTTTTGTTACAAAATATAAATATATATATATATATATATATATATATATATGTATGTATATATAAAGAATCTACTCCACTCTTCTTCAGTTAGTTGCCTTATTGTTCTCTGCAACAAACTCCATGGGACTTCTCTGAGTTTGTTGGACATATCCTGCTTCTTAAGCAAGGAACTCCATGACACCCCCTTCATTTTGCCTCTGTAGCTATCCTTGAAACCACCCAACAAAGTTCATAATTATTTGCTTATTTACATTAATGTTCAGTTAATGTGACTCTCCCATTAAATGTATTTATATTAAATTATAACAATATTTGTGTTATTTATGGGTAGGGTAGTAAGATGGGAGTGAGAACACTGTGAGGTGTCTCAGTTCATGGACAAATAATCAAAAGTTTGGTGTGCACATTTTAAGTTCTAGCATACAGTATAAGTCTGTGAAGATAATTCAAGTATTTAATAGGAAGACAAATATATAGGAGAGTTTTCTGTGCTAGAGATATATTTAAATCCTTGGGATCTTAGATCACAAAGGTAGAAAATTATATACTTGACAGAGAAAACTATAAGTCATCTTCAGAAGACAGCCTAATTTCCTAATCATTAATAGAACCTGTATTTTTATGTTTAAAAAAATGATGAGTACCTCTGGCCTCCACTGCATGATATAGGCACCTAGAAAGAGTATTGCTCTTACCCTGCCACAAAGATCTAGAATAACTTTTCAAATTCTTTTTGTTTTTAACCCATTAAGATCTAAGCTCACAGAGAAACAACTAGTCTCAAATAGAGATGAAAACTTGCAGGGAGAGATGAAATGGAAGTACTTGCTCACCTAGGGTAGAATAATGCAACTGAACACAGGTAAAAAAACATTTGGCTAGAAGCATTGATGACCTTGCTGAACGTAGAAATTGAGTTGGTGGGAGAGTGTGAAACCTAAGGACCTGTTGAATTCATGAAAGGCAATTTTGTTGCTTCTCTGTGAAACCTAATGAATTTTCACTGAAAAGCCCAGAAAAAAAATGCTAAGAATTGTCCATTGTGGTGACCTTGGGGAGGGGAAGAGCACTTATATGTGAAGCACAAGAAACTGCCCAGATTCTTCTCCCCTATACCCCTATGGAGAGAAGTTTGAATGTGAGGGGAAAAGGGAAATAGACTATGATTTTCTTTGGCATTACTAAAAACTCATGGCAGCTGGGGAAGGGAACAATTGGGGGGGGGAAATTCTTACTCCTGGTGGAGAAGCAGGATTATACACTGGACTCATAACTATAACTAAAAAAAGAATAGGAGAACTAAGATGACCACATCCATGAGTTCCCTGGAACAGTACTTGCCAAAACCTGAAGCTAATCAGAATAAGACACCCCTGCCACCACAGGCTAATAGGTCTTAAATTACAAATAACAGCATTATACTACTGGGAGAGAAAAGATGACAAACAAGAACATAGAGAATAACCTTCTCTGAGGTAGAGTGCAGGGAGAAGTTTTAAGCTCAGAATGTAAAAGACATGCTTGAACAAATCTACCCCACCCTAACATAATATATTGCTACAGTGTGCTGCAATGAAGGTAACCATGGCAATTGCAAACTTCAAAACCATCCGAAGCCCTAATTTAACTCAGACACTTGTAACAGAGCCTAGTAAAAGGGATTCTGTCCCCATTTCCAAGCACAAAGATTATTTACCTTTCTCTATATTGTCCTACACAATATATGTGGTTCTAAAGAAAGTAAAATGCATTTGAAAAGGCAAGATAAAACACACATTGAAGAGACAAGACGTTGTCAGATATCAATGATAAACAGAGACATTAGAGTCATCTAATATGGACTGTAAAATAATTACTATTAATGTGTGAAAGGCTCTAAAGAAAACCTGGGCCACATGCAAGAGCATGTGAGCAACATCATCAGAGTCAAAAACTATAAGAAATAATTAAATAGAAATTCTAGAAATGAAAAAGATTTTATTATCAGAAATGAAGAATGCCTCTAGTGAGCTCATCAATAGATGTGAAACAGATGGGAAAACAATCAAATAATTTGAAGACATGTCAAGAGACATTAGTCAAATTGAAACACACACACACATACACACACATGTGCATGTGCATTTGATATGCCTGAAAACATATCAAATGAAATGAACAGCTAAACACAAGTTTTACTGGTGTCAGACTTCTTTTTTTATTCAAATATAGGTTTACTTGGTGACTTTGTAGAAACAGACAACACATACTCCATAATATCATGTAACAGAATAAACCTAGATAGTCTTTACCCTTCTATCTAGTGGTGAAGTATCATGGACATAGAATAAAGCAAAACAGATATTATCACATAAAAATATATCAAAATTACATTGTGTGAGAGAGTACGTAGTTACTTTCTGGTAAACAGTATCATACAATAACCAGAAAATTTGAGCCTGCAAATAAAGGGCAGAAAAGGAATTTACAATACTCCTTCCCAATAGTGGGACTGAAGAAAAAAATGTGGAAAATCCTTAGCGATAGAGAAGGGGGCAAAACCAGTGGGCTAAAGGCAGAAAGAATAGGAGAACTGAGAAAAGAAAAATAACAGACTTCAATGCATCATCCTGTGTATTCTCTGTATGTTTGTGGCTAACCCTAATTTTACATTTGGGCCAGGGTTCAAACTGAATATTTTCAGACATTTGGAGCTTATGAAATGTTATATGAGTAAAGAAGTAAACAGGAAGTTTGGGAATATTTGACTCATTCCAGTACTCATGACCACTGATGTTCACCTAAGCTTCTGCAGCCAAACTCCTTTGTGACCTTTCTAGACATCAGTAATCATAAGGTATGTGGATATTTATATACTGTATAAAGGAAATACACAGTCTTTAAATCTATTCTCTTAAAAACAATATCTTCATCTAATTCCAGGAGATAATGCTTTCAGATTGTTTACATCTGAACAATTGTTCTCTGTTATAAAATCTTGTAAGAGAGGAAATTCATTATGAAACAAAAACATTAGAAGATACTAGTCGGAATACAGAGAAAACAGGAGGTGGTTAGAGGGAGCTGAAGGTTAGAAGCAGTTGGAAGAGATTTTTAAAACTTCTGTCATTCATCCAAATTATTTTTCTTTGAACAGTGTTCCTTTGTATGATTGGTATTAAGCTTCTAATATTAAAAGATTTGTGAATCCATGACTTTGAATAGTCATCAATATCTGAATATGTGATGTGAACATCAAATTTCAAATGTGAAAAGAACATGGATTTCAAAGTTTAAACTCTGAGTTCTAGTCTAAGCTCTGGTATTTACTATGTGTGTTAACTTTGAAAATCACTTAAGCCTTCTGGGCTTCAATCTCACCATTTCCAAAATTGTTTTGTTACAAAATTACTAAGGCTTAAAATAGCTACAGAATGTGAAAACACTTTTTATTCTATTTGATACAAAGGTAAGCATTATTTTTATGTAATTAATTAATTTTGCCCAGCTGCCTTCCTTTTTTCAAGGAGAACTCTTCATGGTTTGACTCCATGTCATATGGTTCTTGAGGGAATGGTCAATGACTATTCACCTTTCATAGCACCAGGGATGGGAATATTACCTCCCCCACCTTCACATCACTGAAATTCCTTCCCTGGGAATTTAAAAATTGGAACCAAAGAAAGCAAGTTCTTCTATCTAATGGTGAGGCTGTGAAGTTGTGGGCTAGATGGAACAAATAAAACCAGACTGCAGAAAGAGGCTGACATGAAGATAGGAAGAATGCTGGCATTTTCCCCCTTGGTCTCTGCCTTTAGTGTCTTCTTGCTCTTCAGAAGGTTTTATTCCTTGGGTCACATAATTTTTTTTTTCCCTAAATTAAATCACAGTGAGTTTTTGTCACCCAGAAGCAGAAATGATCTCTAGATTAATAAAAACAGTCTCAACCTTTATTGGCTTGCTTGTGGTGATTCAGCCCCCTACTGCAAAGGATAGTATTTCATGGAGATGGTAAACATTTTTCTATTAAAAATAAATTTAATAAGTATTAGGTGATAGGACAAACATGTGCTAGTTCACATTACCACTTCTTCCATAATGAAAGCAGAAGATAATGGAGACAAAGCAGAACAATGTTTTCATAGATAGCATCCTGAAGGGAAATTTGGTTCAACCAAAATCATTCCATTTAAGTCCCTCTTAAACACAGTACAAAGCTCTGAAGCCATGAGAGCTAACCCAGTCTAGTATTGATTTTCATTGGTTTATTTGTCACCATTAAAAAAAAAAAAAACAGAAAAATGCTATGATATTATGGAGGATAAGTGAATATATCACATGTATATATATTTTCCCCTAAATCTAGTTCATGGGAGATGCTTTATAAATATTTGTACTGTAATGAAATTTTACTCTAAGTTTTATATTGAATTCTTTCTAAATAATTTATTAATTATTTATAATTGTTTTTCATGCATTTCAAAGTTTAAAGGTTTGGCTTTTTTAGTTTTTGTATTCTCCTTTAAAAAAATAACTTCTTGAGGTGCTTCAAGATGGCAGAAGAGTAAGACATGGAGATCACCTTCCTCCCTATAAATGCATCAGAAATAAATCTACATGTGGAACAACTCCTACAGAACACACACTGAATGCTGGAAGAAAACCTCAGACCTCCCAAAAGGCAAGAAACTCCCCAGGTACCTGGGTAGGGAAAAGAAAAAAAAAGTGACAAAAGAATAGGGATGGGACTTGCACCTAGGGGAAGGATGGGACTTGCACCTGAAGGAGTAAAGGTTTCCACACACTAGGAAGCCCCTTCGCAGGTGGAGACTGCAGGTGGCGGGAAGCTTCGGAGCCATGGAGGAGAACCCAGCAACAGGGGTGAGGAGGGCAAAGCAGAGAGATTCCTGAACAGAGGATCAGTGCCAATGAGCACTCACCAGCCTGAGAGGCTTGTCTGCTCACCCACTGGGGTGGGTGAGGGCTGGGAACTGAGGCTCCAGCTTCAGTCAGATCCCAGGGAGAGGACTGGGGTTGGCTGCATAAACACAGCCTGAAGGGGGCTAGTGTGCCACAGCTAGCTGGGAGGGAGTCAGGGAAAATAACTTGAGCTGCCAAAGAGGCAAGAGACTTTATCTTGCCTATTTGTTTCCTGGTGTGTGAGGAGAGGGGATTAAGAGTGCTGCTTAAAGGAGCTCCAGAGATGGGAGGGAGCTGCAACTATCAGACCCAGGAGACGGGCATGAGATGCTAAGGCTGCTGCTGCAGCCACAAAGAAACCTGTGTGCAAGCACAGGTCACTATCCACATCGCCCCTCCGGGGAACCTGTGCAGCCCACGACTGCCAGGGTCCTGTGATCCAGGGACAACGTCACTGGGAGAACACACGTCATAGCTCAGACTGGTGCAATGTCACACTGGCCTCCACCGCCGCAGGCTTGCCCCGCATTCCATACCCCTCCCTCTTCCCAGGTTAAGTGAGCCAGAGGCCCTAATCAGCTTCTCCTTTAATCCTGTTGTGTCTGAGTGAAGAACAGATGCCCTCAGGAAACCTACACACAGAGGCGGGGCCAAATCCAAAGCTGAACCACAGGAGCTATGCGAACAAAGAAGAGAAATGGAAATTTTTCCCAGCATCCTCAGGAGCAGTGGATTTTATCTCCACAATCAACTTGATGCCCCATGCATCTGTGGAATACCTGAATACACAATGAATCATCCCAAATTTAGGAGGTGGACTTTGGGAGCAATTATATATATATATATATATTTTTTTTTTCTTTTTCTCTTTTTGTGAATGTGTACGTGTATGCTTCTGGGCGTGATTTTGTCTCTATAGCTTTGTTTTTACCATTTGACTTAGGGTTCTGTCTATCGTTTTTGTTTTTCTTTTTCTTTTTCTTTTTATAGTATAGTTTTTAGATGGTGGATTTGTTTTTTTTTTTTTTTTTTTGGTTTGGTTGCTCTCTTCTATCTTTCTACCTTTCTTTTATTACTTTTTAAAAGTTTTTTAATAATTACTTTTTATTTTAATTATTTTATTTTATCTTCTATCTTTATTTCTTTCTTTCTTTTTTTTTTTTTTTTTTTTTTTGCAGTACGTGGGCCTCTCACTGTTGTGGCATCTCCTGTTGTGGACCACAGGCTCCGGATGTGCAGGCTCAGCGACCATGGCTCATGGGCCTAGCCGCTCCATGGCATATGGGATCTTCCCAGACTGGGGCACGAACCCATGTTCCCTGCATCAGCAGGCGGACTCTCAACCACTGCACCACCAGGGAAACCCTTTCTTTCTTTCTTTCTTTCTTTCTTTCTTTCTTTCTTTCTTTCTGTCTGTCTGTCTGTCTTTTCTCCCTTTTATTCTGACCCATGTGTATGACAGGTTCTTGGTGCTCCAAACAGGCATCAGGACTGTGTCTCTGAGATGGGAGAGCCAATTTCAGGACATTGGTCAAACAGAGACCTCCCAGCTCCACGTAATATCAAATGGTAAAAATCTCCCAGAGATGTCAGTCTCAAAGCCAAGACCCAGATCCACTCAATGACCAGCAAGTGACAGTGCTGGATACCCTATGCTAAACAATTAGCAAGAAAAGGAACACAAACCGACCGCTTAGCATAGAGGACACATAAAATCATAATAAGGCAACAGTCACCTCAAAACACACCACAAGACATGGACCTGCACACCAGAAAGAAAACATCCAGCCTCATCCACGAGAACACAGGCACTAGTCCCCTCCATCAGGTAGCCTAGACAAGCCACTGAACCAAGCTTAGACACTGGGGCAGACACCAAAACCAATGGGAACTACAAACCTGCAGCCTGTGCAGAGGAACCCCAAACACAGTAAGTTAAGCAAAAGGAGAAGACAGAGAAACACACAGCTGAAGAAGGAGCAAGGTAAAACCCCACCAGACCTAACAAATGAAGAGGAAATAGGCAGTCTACCTGAAAAAGAATTCAGAATAATGATAGTAAAGATGATCGAAAAATCTTGGAAAAAGAATAGAGAAAATACAAGAAACGTTTAACAAGGACCTAGAGGAACTAAAGAGCAAAGAAACACTGGTGAACAACAAAATAAATGAAATTTAAAAGTCTCTAGAAGGGATCAATTGCAGAATAACTGAGGCAGAAGAATAGATAACTGACCTAGAAGATAAAATACTGGAAATAACTACAGCAGAGCAGAGTAAAGATAAAAGAATAAAAAGAATTGAGGACAGCCTCAGAGACCTCTAGGAGAACATTAAATGCACCAACATTCGAATTATAGGGGTCTCAGAAGAAGAATAGAAAAAGAAAGGGACTGAGAAAAAACTTGAAGAGATTATAGTTGAAAACTTCCCTAATATGGGAAAATAAATAGTTAATGAAGTCCAGGAAGCACAGAGAGTCCCATACAGTATAAATCCAAGGAGAAACAAGCCAAGACACATATTAATCAAATGATCAAAAATTAAATACAAAGAGAAAATATTAAAAGCAGTAAGGGAAAAACAACAAATAACACACAAGGGAATCCCCATAAGGTTAACAGCTGATCTTTCATCAGAAATTCTGCAAGCCAGAAAGGAGTAGCAGGACATATTTAAAGTGATGAAGGGGAGGCCTTCCTTGGTGGCACAGTGGTTGAGAGTCCGCCTGCCGATGCAGGGGACATGGGTCCATGAGCCAGTCTGGGAAGATCCCACATGCCGCGAGTAGCTGGGCCTGTGAGCCATGGCTGCTAAGCCTGCGCAGCTGGAGTCTGTGCTCCCAGGAGAGAACACAACAGTGAGAGACCAACGTACAACATAAAAAAAAAAAAAAAGATGAAGGGGAAAAACCTACAAGCAACAATACACTACGCATCAAGGATCTCATTCAGATTTGACAGAGAAATTAAAACTTTACAGACAAGTAAAAGCTAAGAGAATTCAGCACCACAAAACCACCCTTAAACCAAACGCTAAAGGAAACACTCTATGCAGGAAACGCTGGAGAAGGAAAGACCTACAATAAAAAAACACAAAACAATTAAGAAAATGGTAATAGGAACATATATATCGATAATTATCATAAACGTAAATGGAATAAATGCTCCAACCAAAAGACATACACTAGCTGAATGGATACAAAATCAAGACCCATAAATATGCTGTCTACAACAGACCCACTTCAGGCCTAGGGACACATACAGACTGAAAGTGAGGGGATGGAAAATGATATTCCATGCAAATGGAAATCAAAAGAAAGCTGGAGAAGCAATTCTCATACCAGACAAAATAGATTTTAAAACAAAGACTATTACAAGAGACAAAGAAGGACACTACATAATGATCAAGGGATCATTCCAAGGAGAAGATATAACAATTGTAAACATTTATGCACCCAACATAGGAGCACCTCAATACATAAGGCAAATACTAACAGCCATAAAAAGGGACATTGACAGTAACACAGCCATAGTAGGACACTTTCACCAGTGGACAGAGCATCCAAAATGAAAATAAATAAGGAAACACAGCTTTAAATTATACATTAAACAAGAGGAATGAATTGATATCTATAGGACATTCCATCCAGAAACAACAGAATACATTCTCTTCTCAACTGCTCAATGAACATTCTCCAGGATAGATCATGCCTTGGGTCACAAATCAAACCTTGATAAATTTAAGAAAATTGAAATTGTATCAAGTACCTTTTCTGACCACAATGCTATGAGACTAGCCATCAATTACAGGAAAAAAATATTTAAAAGATACAAACAAATGGAGGCTAAATAGTACACTACTTAATAACCAAGAGATCAGTGAAGAATTCAAAGAGTAAATCAAAAAACACCTAGAAAGAAGTGACAATGAAAACACGACCACCGAAAACCTATGGGATGCAGCAAAAGCAGTTCTAAGAGGGAAGTTTATAGCAATACAATGCTACGTTAAGAAACAATAAACACCTCACATAAACAACCTAACCTTACACCTAAAGCAATCAGAGAAAGAAAGAAAGAAAAAAAATATACAAAGTTAGCAGAAATCATAAAGACTGGACTAGAAATAAATAAAAAAGAAATGACAGAAATGATAGCAAAGATCAATAAAGCTAAAAGCTGGTTCTTTGAGAAGATATACAAAATTGATAAACCATTAGCCATACTCATCAAGAGAAAAAGGGAGAAGACTCCAAACAATAGAATTAGAAATGAAAAAGGAGAAGTAATAACTGACACTGCAGAAATACACAGGATCATGAGAGATTACTACAAGCAAATATATGCCAATAAAATGGACAACCTGGAGGAAATGGACAAATTCTTAGAAATGCACAATGCTTCTAAGATTGAAGTAGGAAGAAATAGAAAATATGAACAGACCAATCACAAGCAGTGAAATGGAAACTGTGATTAAAAATCTTCCAACAAACAAAAGCCCAGGACCAGATGAGTTCAGAGGCGAATTCTATCAAATATTCAGAGAAAAGCTACCACCTATCCTCCTCAAACTGTTCCAAAATATAGCAGAGAGAGGAACACTCCCAAACTCACTCTACAAGGCAACTATCACCCTGTTACCAAAACCGAACAAAGATGTCACAAAGACAGAAAACTACAGGCCAATATCACTGATGAACATAGATGCAAAAATCCTCAACAAAATACTAGCCAACAGAATCCAACAGCACACTAAAAGCATCATACACTATAACCTCATGGGGTTTATCTCAGGAATGCAAACATACTTCAATATACACAAATCAATCAATGTGATACACCATATTAACAAAATGAAGGAGAAAATCCATATGATCATCTCAACAGAGGCAGAGAAATCTTTCAACAAAATTCAACACCCATTTATGATAAAAACATGAAAGAAACTAGGCATAGAGGGAATTTACTGTAACATAATAAAGGCTATATATGACAAACCCACAACCAATATCATCCTCAATGGTGAAAACTGAAACCATTTCCATGAAGATCAGGAAAAAGACAAGGTTGTCCACTCTCACCACTGTTATTCAACATAGTTTTGGAAGTTTTAGCCACAGCAATCAGAGAAGAAAAAGAAATAAAAGGAATACAAGTTGGAAAAGAAGAAGTAAAGCTGTCACTGTTTGCAGATGACATGATACTATACATAGAGAATTGTAAAGATGCTACCAGAAAACTATTACAGCTAATTAATGAATTTGGTAAAGTAGCAGGATACAAAATTAATGCACAGAAATCTCTGGCATTCTTATACACTAATGATGAAAAATCTGAAAGTGAAATTAAGACACTCCCATTTACCATTGCAACAAAATGTATAAAATATCTTGGAATAAATCTAGCTAAGGAGACAAAAGACCTGTATGCAGAAAATTATAAGACACTGATGAAAGAAATTAAAGATGATAAAAATAGATGGAGAGATACACCATGTTCTTGGATTGGAAGAATCAACATTGTGAAAATGACTCTACTACCCAAAGCAATCTACAGATTCAATGCAATTCCTATCCAACTACCACTGGCATTTTTCACAGAACTAGAACAAAAAATTTCACAATTTGTATGGAAACACAAAAGACCCTGAATAGCCAAATCAATCTTGACAACGAAAAACGGAATCATTCTCCCTGACTTCAGACTATAGTATGAAGCTACAGTAATCAAGACAGTATGGTCCTGGCAAAAAAAAAAAAAAAAACAAAAAAAAAACAGAAATATAGATCAATGGAACAGGATAGAAAGCCCAGAGATAAACCTATGCACATATGGTCACCTTATCTTTGATTAAGGAGCAAGAATATACAGTGGAGAAAAGACAGCCTCTTCAATAAATGGTGCTGGGAAAACTGGACAGCTACATGTAAAAGCATGACATTAGAACACTCCCTAACACCATACACAAAAATAAACTAAAAATGGATAAAAGACATAAATGTAAGGCCAGACACTATCAAACTTTTAGAGGAAAACATAGGCAGAACAATCTGTGACATAAATCACAGCAAGATCCTTTTTGACCCACCTCCTAGAGAAATGGAAATAAAAACAAAAATAAACAAATGGGACCTAATGAAACTTAAAAGCTGTTGCACAGCAAAGGAAACCATAAATAAGACCAAAAGACAACCCTCAGAATGGGAGAAAATATTTGCAAATGAAGCAACTGACAAAGGATTAATCTCCAAAATTTACAAGCAGCTCATGCAGCTCAATATCAAAAAAAAACAAACAACCCACTCTAAAAATTGGCAGAAAACCATTTCTCCAAAGAAGATATACAGATTGCCAACAAATACATGAAAGGATGCTCAACATCTTTAACCATTAGAGAAATGGAAATCAGAACTACAATGAGATATCATCACACACGAGTCAAAATGGCCATCAGCAAAAAATCTACAAATAGTAAATGCTGGAGAGGGTGTGGAGAAAAGGAAACCCTCTTACACTGTTGGTGGGAATGTAAATTGATGCAGCCACTATGGAGAACAGCATGGAGGTTCCTTAAAAAACTAAAAATAGAACTACCATATGACCCAGCTATCCCACTACTGGGCATATACCCTGAGAAAACCATAATTCTAAAAGAATCATATACCACAATGTTTATTGCAGCTCTATTTACAATAGCCAGGACACGGAAGCACCCTAAGTGTCCATCAACAGATGAATGGATAAAGAAGATGTGACACTTATATACAGTGGAATATTACTCAGTCATAAAAAGAAACGAAATTGAGCTACTTGTAATGAGGTGGGTGGACCTACAGTCTGTCATACAGAGTGAAGTATATAAGAAAGAGAAAAACAAATACTGTATACTAAAACATATATATGGAATCAAAAAAACCAAAATGGCCATGAAAAACCTAGGGGCATGATAGAGGGGAATAAAGATGCAGACCTGCTAGAGAATGGGCTTGAAGATACAGGGAGGGGGAAGGGTAAGCTGGGACAAAGTGAGAGAGTGACATGGACATATATACACTCCCAAATGTAAAATAGATAGCTAGTGGGAAGCAGCCACATAGCACTGGGAGATCAGCCCGGTTCTTTGTGACCACCTAGATAGGATAGGGAGAGTGTGAGGGAGGAAGACACAAGAGCAAAGAGATATGGGGATATATGTATATGTCTAATTGATTCACTTTGTTATAAAGCAGAAACTAACACACCATTGTAAAACAATTATACTCCAATAAAGATGTTAGAAGAAAAAAACATATAATTTCAAAGGAAAAAGAACTTGTTTATAAATACCATAATTTCATGAAAAAAAAATCTTTATGTTGTGTAACACTCATTTTTGTAGAATAAATCAAATGAATGCCATTTTCAAAACTTATGTGCATTATGAATTATTATAATAAAAGTCTAAAATCTTTTGAAGAAAAATTTTGAAAGAAATGGCATAATATTAAATTCATTTTAAGTGGCAAAATCTTAGCATGGATTTTAAAAGATATTATAATAAATGTATGTAGACATGACACATTATATTAGGAAGACATTTCTTGTATATATATAATATACATATACATATATAAAATGTCAACCATATATATCTTATATATTATGTGAGTGTACCAGAAGGAGTCTACCTAGGGGGGTAAGAGAAAAGCAAACCTAATTACAAAACAACTTTTAATAAGGAATATGCATACTTCTAATTTAGAATAACTAAAGTGCCAATTGCCCACTTATGAGAACAGACTATGTCTTCTGATCCTTAAAAAATATAATAATTTAAGCAAATGTTCAGTATGGCTATATATATTTATATATTGTTTGCAATAAAAGTAATATGTTTAAGAATGAAAAATCAGAGTCAAGTATAGATAAGCAGAATTTCAAGTAAGGCATAATTTTATCAATTACTATTTTCATCAATATATCCATCTATTTCTTAGTTTTTTAGTAATTTTCCATTGAGTAACTTGGATTATTTAGGTTTACAATCATACTCTCAAACAATATAATTTTATATCACTTTTACTAATTTTTAAACCTCTCATTTACTTGTAGTTTCTAACCATATAGCCTTGTTATTGCAGCGTATGTAATAAAGGAAGAATAGTCATCACTAAAAATCCTGACTAGGCTGTGGATGCAGTATTTTGCCAGTATAGTCTTTTTAATTGTGTCTTGCAAATAATTCCATAATAATTATCTGTGGATTTCAATAATAAAATTCTCTGAAAAGGAATTGAACAAAACAGGTCCATGACACAGATCTTGGGCCATTCATTCTACCATAAGATTTATAGGGGAAATCTTATGAAAATGCAAAAGATTTGTATTTTTCTTAGTTTACTTCCAATCCTAGTTTATAGGTTTAATATCACATCTTCAAATTGTTATAAATAGTATTCATCAGTAAGTATTTGAAGGTAAATCAATTTTCAGTTCTTCTGTATAATCTGATTTTCCTACTGAAGCATGAGTAGTTATCATAAAAGTATGTGTATGCATGCGTTTCTATCTGTTTTTGTGTGTATGATTAAGGGCATCTACTCATTAAAATATTTTTAAAAACATCATTTACTTCCTATCCAATTTGTAATAAGTTATTTTGAAACTACTTCACAACAGCCTCTCAAATATAGCCTTCTTTCTGATTTTCAGTCTTCTTTTCCAATATGCCCTCCTCCCATACTGTAAACGAAACAGGTGGACCTTAAACTTTTATAAATTATTGCATTTTTCCAAATATGCATTTTTCTTTTTACATTCAGGTATTGGCTCTGAGAATCAATGCTAACATGTCACATATTCTTAAAGGAAAGGTCCATTAAAATATCCTGAAAAATCTTCCTAGCAACACTGGATGGAAGGAATTTTATTTTTTGTTGTTACAGTTCACAAGCTTTGTAAAAATTTCTTTCACATAAGTATGTCTGAGTTAGAGAACATTTTGTAGAATTCATGTAGTCATAGAATAAATTTTACAAAAAGAATCCTAAGCTCATAAAGAGAGGTACAGTTCTTAAATTAGCTATTTTTATAGAGTTTGGGAGACACAATTAGGTATGAGATTCTACATCTTAATGGCATCAGAAATGTCCTTAATTGATTGCAAGTGGCTAGAGGCAGACTATTTATATCTTAAGAATGTATATCAGGTGCAATAATCACTGTAGTGACTGTGTTACCAGAAAATTAAATATACGTGAAATAGGATGGACTTTGTTTTCTGTAATTAATCTATTTGTTGTATTATTGGACTAATATTACATTTACAATCACTTGTCTGTTATCAGTCTTGAGTAGTACTTCATTTTTAAATCATTAAGAAGATATATAACTGTATTCTCATTATAATACTTAACCCCAAAGTTTTCTCATGACCTTCTATAATTTATTCAGCAGACTTAACTCTCATTATGTGCATACAAACCAAATTGTACTGCTAATTTTTCCTTAAAGATTTCCCTGAATACATATTATTAGATTATATTTATTAATGTTATTAAAATATAAAACATTATTTACAGAGAAAACTTATTATAAAACTAATTTTATTTATAATCAAAAAATATAAAATGTCTCATGTATTTTTAGATATACTGATATTTTATAGCTTATAACCATCCATAAATGATAGACCATTCATGCCTGCAGTCTATTCCTTTGGACATGACAAAGGACATTTCCTTATAAAGAACTTTAATATTTTATACTGTCAATGTTATTATTGCATAATTACTTTCATTTGAAGTGTAATTGATGAGAATTCATAGATTTTGAAGGCTAAGATTAATGATATCTGCCTAGGCAAAATTCTCTCTGTATTGTACTTTTTGTTCTGCAGGAAGGACATTTCTCCAATTAGCATTGCTATTCTTTTCTTTACAAGGCCTATATTTAGAAAATATCTGTTTTGTTAGTGATTCAAAAAAATTATCTCAAGACCAAAACATTTGAATGTTCATGTGTGATCTATGATTATACTGATAAACATATTTGAAGATTATAATAATTTCCCTTGCAAAGTTAATTGTAAGTCATTCTTCCCAGATGGTTTTTCTTAAAAATAAACTGCAATATAACATATTTTTTATAAACTTTTTTAAGGCTGAGGGAAGTTAAGTGATTCTGATATAATTCTTAGCAAATTATGCATTATAATTTGATGAGAGGTATATATGGGAACAATTACTGAAAAATATAGATTACAGGCATTTTTACTGAAATGTAACATTAGTAGTTTGAGTTGCTCTAAGGTATTTTTTTAACTAAGTTTGCGAAAATGTCTTCCTGAGGAACAAAGTTAATAAAAAGACGGTGTCTGGTCATCAGCATATCCATGCTCTGTGAGCAGAAAGGAAATAATATTGTTTATAAAAATATTATTTTCTCATTCAATCACAAATTTATTTATAGTCATTTGAAAGTAGAAAATTCTGGCAAAGAAAAATAATATCTAATTCCATTCCTTATATTCATCTGGTTTCAATGCACACGGACAAATTGCATACTAGATGTCACAACCACAACCGAGCCAGACAGAATTTTCTCTGCTTTCAGCACCATTTCAACTTTGCCTTCAAGACCCATTTGCTTTGACCCAGTAACAATGGTAACAGTTTTTCTGTCAGTCAAGTTTCCTGACTACAAATAACTTTAGCTGTCTTAAGTGAAAAACAAATTATTGGGATGGTATGGGGGAATCACAGACTCATTTGGAAGCCTGGAGAAATAGACTTGGGAATGAGTAGGAAACAAGGTTTCTAGGACAATGATCAATGTCAGGCTACAGGAATGTTCTCTTTAAAACCTTTTTACAAATGCATGCTGTTTTGTATTTTTAGTGTAATCATACCTAATATAAATTCTCTAAATACTTTTGATTTAATACCTCCTACATTTATTTCCACTTTCATAATTAAACATCTACAGTAGAATTCTTAACTGGTACTCAACTAATCTACTTACAAGAGTAATGTGTGTACCACTCTCCTGTAAAACCTTCAAAACTAAAGCTCCTGGCATACTTGTGAGTCTAAATAGAAGCCCCCTCTGCAACAGGCCTGGACACATCTGCTCCAACCAGTTCTCTTGCACTTACCTTCTGTTAGCAAGTGAATTTGTGAGTCTTCAAATTTCACATGTTGAAGTCCTCAACCCCATGTAACTGTGTTTGAAGATAGGGATTTTAGGAAATAATTGGGATTAAATGAGGTCATAAGAGTGGAGCCCTAATCTAAAAGGATTGCTGGCCTTATAAGAAGAGGAAGAAAACATTCTTGTTCTAGCTCCATGGACACACACTAAGAAGTGTGAGTACACAGAGAGAAGGTGGCTGTCTGCAAGTCAGGAAGAGAGCTCTCACCAGAAACTTTACAGGCTGACACATTGATCTTGAATATTCCAGCCTCCAGAAATATGAGAAAATAAATTTCTATTGTTTAGGCCACCCAGTCTATGGTATTTTGTAGAATTACTAACTGGGGGGACCTGCAGAGGGTTTCTGAGGTGCTATTAATGTGATTGCTTGTATTATTTATTAGACGTCATATAATATTTATCTTTTTAAGTATGACTTACTTCACTTAGTATGATTTTCTCTAGGTCCATCCATTTTGCTGCAAATGGCAATATTTCATTTTTTATGATTGAGTAATATTCCATTATATATATATATATATAAAACTCATCTTCTTTATCCATTCATCCACTGATGGACACTTAGGTTGCTTCCATGTCTTGGCTATTGTAAACAGTACTGCTATGAATGTTGGGGAGCATGTATCTTTTTGAATTAGAGTTTTTTTTTTTTTCTTGGTATTTGTCCAGGGGTGGGATTACAGGATCATATGGTAGATCTATTTTTAGTTTTTTAAGGAACCTCCATGCTGTTTTCCATAGTGGCTGCACCAATTTACATTCCTATCAACAGTGTAGGATGGTTGCCTTTTCTCCACATCCTCCCCAGCATTTATTATTTGTAGACTTTTTGATGATAGCCATTCTGATCAGTGTAGGGTGATACCTCATTGTAGTTTTGATTTGCATTTCTCTAATAACTAGCAATGTTGAGAATCTTTTCATGTGCCTGTTGAACATCTGCATTATATTCCATTTAAAGATATTATAAAATATTGGTTATATTCCCTGTGCTATACAATATATCCTTTTATCTTATTTATTTTATACATGGTAATTTGTACCTCTTAAACCCCTACTGCTGTATTGCCCCTCTCCCCAACTTGTGACCAGCTGTTTGTTCTCTATACCTGAGAGTCTGTTTATTTTGTTTGTTTATTTTTTTGTTTTTTGTGGTACATGGGCCTCTCACTGTTGTGGCCTCTCCCATTGTGGAGCACAGGCTCTGGAGACACAGGCTCAGCAGCCATGGATCACGGGCCTAGCCACTCTGTGGCATGTGCAATCTTCCTGGACAGGGGCATGAACTGGTGTCCCCTGCATCGGCAGGCAGACTCTCAACCCCTGCACCACCAGGGAAGCCCTGATTTGTTTTTATATTCATTCCCTTGTTTTATATTTTAGATTCTACACATAAATGAAAACATAAGTATTTTTCTTTCTCTCTCTGACTTAGTTCACTAAATGTAATAACCTCCAGGTTCATCCATGTTGCTACAATGCAAAATTTTATTTTTTTATGGCTGAGTAATATCACATGGTATACGTATATTATGTACACCTCATATTTTTTATCCATTCATCTGCTGATGCACACTTAGGTTGCTTCCATATTTTGGTTATTGTAAATAATGCTGCTGTGAACACTGGGAAGCATATATCTTTTCAAATTAGTGTTTTTGTATTCTTTGCATCTATTCCTAAGAGTAGAATCACTGGATCATATGATAGTTCTACTTTTAGTTTTTAGGAAGCTTCATGCTGTTTTCCATAATGACTGCACCAGTCTAAATTTGTACCAACTGTGTACTAGGGTTCCTCTTTCTTCACATTTTTGTCAACATATGTTATTTGTGGTCCATTTGATGATAACATTTCTGACAGGTATGAGGTGAAATTTCATCCTGGTTTTGATTTGCTTTTCCCTGATGATTAATGATGGTGAACATCTTTTCATGTGCCTGTTGGCCATATGTTTGTCTTCTTTGGATAAATCTATATTCAGGTCTTCTGTCTATTTTTAAATTGGGTTGTTTGTTTTCTTGATATTGATTTGTATGCACTGTTTATATATTTTGAATATTAACCCGTTATCAGTCATATCATTTGAAAATGCTTTCTCCCATTCAGTAGGTCATATTTGCATTTGGTTGATGGTTTCCTTTGTTGTGCAAAGATTTTTAAGTATAATTAGGTCCAATTTGTTTATTTTGCTTTGGGTTCCTGTGCCTGAGGATACAGATCTAAAAAATATTGCTACAATTTATGTCCAAGAGCATTCTGCAAATCCTTTTGTCTAAAATTTTTATGATCTCTAGTCTTATATTTATGTCTTCAATCCATTTTGAGTTTGTTTTTGTATGTGGTGTCAAAAAATGTTCTAATTTCATTCTTTTGCACATAGATATTCAGTTTTCCCAGTGCTACTTATTGAAGAGATTCTTTTCTCCATTGTGTGTTTTTGCCTCTTGTGTCATAGATTAATTGACTGTAGTGTGAGGGTTCATTTTTGGGATCTCTATTCTGTTGCATACTATGCATGCAAACATGATCTCTATGTTTGTTTCTGTGACAGGGCCATATTGTTTTGATGATTGTAACTTTGTAGTATAGTCTGAAGTCAGGGAACATGATACCTTCAGCATTGTACTTTTTTCTCAAGATTACTTTGGCTATTTGGTGTTGCTTATGGTTCCATATAAATTTTAAGATTATTTGTTCTAGTTCTGTGAGAAATGTTATGACATTAGATAAGGGTTGCTTTAAATATGTAGATTCCTTTAGGTAGTATGGCCATTTTCACATTATTAATTCTTCCAGTCCAAGAGCATGGGATATCCTTCCATTTCTTTGTATCATCTTCAATTTCCTTCATCAGTATCTTACATTTTTCACAGTATAGGTCTTTTTTACCTCTTTTGTTAAGTTTATTCTTAGGTATTTTATTCTTCTTGGTGAGATTTTAAATGGGATTGTCAACTTTCTTTCACTTTCTGATTATTCATTAGTAGTGTATAGAAAAGCAGCAGATTTCTGCATATTTATCTGGTATCCTTGAACTTTACTTGATTTATTTATTAGTTCTAATACTTTTTTTTGGAGTCTTTAGGGTTTTCTCTATATAGTATCATGTCATCTGCAGATAGTTACAGTTTTATTTCTTCCCTTCCAATTTGGATGCCTTTTATTTATTTATTTTTCTTGTCTGATTGCTGTGGCTAAGATTTTTAATACTATTTAATATAGAAGTGGTGAGAGTGGGCATTCTTGTCTTGTTCCTGATTTTAGAGAGAAAGCTTTCAGCTTTTCACCATTGAGTATAATGTTAGCTGTGGGTTTGTCATAAACAGATATTATTATGTTAAGAAATGTTCCCTAATACTAACTTTTATTATTAGTTTTTATTATGAACGAAGTTGAATTGTGTCAAATGCTTTCTCTGCATCTATTGAGAAGATTATGTGACTTTTCATCTTCTTTTTGTTAATGTGGTGTATCACATTAATTGATTTGCAGATATTGAACCATCCTTGCATCACTAGAATAAATCCCCTATGGTCATGCTGTATGATCCTTTTTATATATTGCTGGATTCAGTTTGTTAATATTTTGTTGAGGATTTTTGCATGTACATTTATTAGAGATATAGGTCTGCAATTTTCTTTTTTGTAGTGTCTTGTCTGGTTTTGGTATAACAGTAACAGTGGACTCAAAGAATGAATTTAGAAGAGGTTCCTCTCCTTCAACCTTTCTGGAATAGTTTGAGAAGTTCTTCTTTATATATTTGGTAGAATTCCCCTATGAGGCCATCTGATTCATGGATTGTTTGGGGGGAGGTTTTTAATTACAAATTCAGTTTCACTACTAGTGATAAATCTATTCAGATTTTCTGTTTCTTCTTAAGTTGGGCTTGAAAAAATGTTATGTTTCTAGAAATTTATCCATTTTTTTCTAGGTTGTCCAATTTATTGGCATATAACTGTTCATAGTGCTCTCTAATGATGTTTTTTTTAACCTGTTATATGGGTTGTTATTTCTCTTCTTTCACTTCTTATTTTGTTTATTTGGATCCTCTCTTTTTTTCCTTGATGATCCTGGCTAAAACTTATCAATTTTGTTTATCTTTTCAAAAACCAGCTCTTGGTTTCATTGATTTTTCCCCCTCTATATTATTTATGTTCACACTAATATTTAACATTTCCTTACATCTACTGATATTTGTCTTTGTTTGTTCTTTTCCTAATTATTTAGATGGTAGGTTAGGTTGTTTATTTGAGATTTTTCTTGTTTCTTGACATAGGGCTATATTGCTATAAACTTCCCTATTAGAACTGCTTTTGCTGTGTCCAATAGATTTTGGATTTTTTTTTTTTTAATTTTCATTTGCCTTGTTGTATCTCCTGATTTACTCTTTGATTTCTTCACTGACACATTGTTTTTTAGTAGCATGTCATTTAGTCTCCCTGTGTTTATGATTTTCCAATTTTAATTTTTTCTAATTGATATCTATTTTTATACTGTTGTAGTTGGAAGATATGCTCAAATATAATTTCTGTCCTCTTAAATTTGTTGAGACTTGTTTTGTGGCCTAGCATGTGATCTATATTGGAAAACATTCCATGTGCCCTTGAAAGAAATGTGTATTCTGCTATTTATGGATGGAATGTTTTCATCAGTCTGGATGATATGTCCATTTATGTAAATGGGAGGTTAAAATACCCTACTATTACTGTATTATTGTCAATTTCTCCCTTTGTGTCTGTTAACATTTGTTTAATATATTTAGGTGCTCCTATATTAGGCAAATATATATTAATAAATGTTATATCCTCTTAGTGTATTGATACATTTATTTTTAATTAATGCTCTTCTTTGCCTGTTTTATAAACTTTGTTTTAAAGTCTACTTTGACTGGTATGAGTATCACTACCCCAACTTTCTTTTTGTTTTCATTTTCATGAAATATCATTTTCCATTCCCTTGCTTTCAGTCTGTGTGTGTCTTTAGCTCTGAAGTGAGACTCTTGTAAGCAGCATATAGATGGATCTCTTATTTTCATCCAATTATCCACACTGTGTATTTTTTGGAGCATTTAGTCCATTGACATTTAACGTGATTATTGTTAGGAGTGTACTTATTGCCATTTTGTTACTTGTTTTCTATTTGTTTTTGTAGTTCTTCTCTACTCTTTTCTTCTTTTAGTTTATTCCCTTGTGGTTTGATGATTTCCTTTGGTGGTATGCTTTTGTTTCCTTCTCTCTAGTTTGTGTGTATCTATTGTGTGTTAATCATCTGTGGTAACCATAGATTTCATATATGGTGAGCTATAAATATATCTATTAGTTTTAAACTGAGAGTGATTTAAGTTCAAACACATTCTTAAAGATCACATTTTTTACTCCCCTCTCCATCACCTTTTATGTTTTTGATGTTATATTTTATATTTTCATGTTTATCTCTTAACTGTTAATTGAAGTTCAATAAATATTACATTTCTTAACATTTAATCTTCCTATTAGCTTATTTAATTGTTTGGTCTACAGCCTTATCTATATATTTGCCTTTAGTAGTGGAATTTTTCCTTTCCTATAAATTCTTACTTATAGCATTTTCATTTCCACTTAGAGAAGACACTTTAGCTTTTCTTTAGGGTTGATTTAGTATCAAACTCTTTTAGTTTTCACTGATCTGAGAAGTACTTTATATATCCTTTAATTCAGATAATAACCTTTCAGTGTAGAGTATCAAGTAGTAGGGTTTTTTTTTTGTTGTTTGTTTTAGTATTTTAAATATATTATGCAAAGTTTTTTGCAGGAAAATCAGCTGATAGCTTTATGGGGGTTCCTTTGTATAAGACTCTTTTTTTCAGCTTTAGGAAATTTTCAGTCATAATTTTATCAAAGGCATTTTCTGTCCTTTTCTCTCTTTCTTCTTGTTTTGGGACCATGGTAATGTGAATGTTAGTTAGCTTGCTGTTGTTCCAGAGGTCCTTTAAACTATCCTCATTTTCTAAAATTTCTTTTTCTTTTTTGCTGTTTTGATTGTGTGATTTCCATTATTCTATTTTCCAGATTATGTATGTATTCTTCTGTATCACCTAGCCTGCTGTTAACACCTTCTAGTGTATTTTTTTATATCAGTTATCTTATTTTTTTTCTCTGACTGGTTCTTATTTATATTTCTAGTTCCTCATTAAAATTCTCATTGTGTTCATCTATTTTTTCCAAGTTCAGTTAGAAGTCTTGCTATTAATGTTTTGAACTCATTATCTGGTAAATTATTTATCTCTGTTTCATTATGAATTTTTTCCTTGTCCTTTCATTTTTTTCCTTGTCCTTTTATTTTAAACCAATTCCTTTGACTTTTAATTTTGTTAAACTTTCTCTGTCTATGAATTTAGGTAAAACAGTTATCTATCCTGCTCTTGAAGGTGTGTCCTTATACAGGTGTGGTTCTATGCACCCTGTGTGTGTCCAGTGGCTTTTGTGGGAGAGATGGATCTGAAGTGACCATGGATCATGTCTTCTCTCGCCTTGTGCTAGCAGCATCCCACCTTGGTGGGAAGTAAGGCTGGAGATGGAGGAACTTGAGCCAGAATCAGTTGTGAGCCAGGGCTTCTCCTCTGCTGAATGATTACCACAGCTCTCTAGGGGTGAGGTTAAGGCCAAAGTGGTCAATCAGAAGCCCAAGGGTCAGGTCCAAGCTGACCTCTAAGTGTGTGCTCTCCTTTGGCAATGGCACCTCCAACCATAGTGGAAAGCAGCACAGGCACTAGAGGGGCTGGAGCGAACACCAGGTGCAGTGCTGAGGTGCACTGGGACAGTCTCAGCAAACAGTCAGAGTCCCTGACAGCTCCCAATCAACTGCCACCACCTGCATGCTGGCAATGGCCAACTTCAACCTGTTCAGATAAAGGGAAATGTCCAAGCCAGCTTCATTCCTACCATGTGTTCACACTCTCTTAATGAATGGTATCTCCACCTCAATGGAGAACAGTATTGAAACAGGAGAGGCTGGAGTGGGTATCCAGTGAGGGATGGGGTGCATGTTGGGATAGTGTGGGCAAGTCAGTCAGAGCTGCAGCATCTTTTATGTGACCACATTTTCATGCACTCTTGCAATGGCTGCCTTTGCCCTCTTCAGCCACAGGGTCAGGTCCAGACTGGCCCCATTTTCTCTAAGTGTGTTCTTTCTCTTTGGCAATGGTAGGCTTTGCCTTAGTGGAGAGCTTCCCCAGAGCAAGAGAGTCTGGAATAGACCCCTAGTCTGGGCTGGGATGTGAACTATGGTGGCCTTAGGAAACTGGCAAGAGACTCAAGTTGTTTTCAATCTGTTTGCTCTGCCTTATTCCTTGGAGTAAGCAAACATCTATGAAGCTCTTCATGAGCAGAATCTTGGTTTCTTATAGCCGTCTGGTAAGTTCACTTGTTTTGAAACCAGCTAAGTAGACTTGTCTGTCCAGTGTTGGATTCCAGGGTTGTGGTGCCCATTTTGTGGCCTGAAGCCCTCACTCCTGATGGAAGATCCCTGATCTTGTGATATCCCCCTCCTCTTCTGTGTCACCTACTAGGAGTGTGGGTCCCAAACTGATCACTTCTCCACATTTCCTACCCAATTTCATGTTGATATTTCTTTGCAACCTTCAATGTATAATAGCCTTACTACCAGTCTTCAGTTTGTTTTCAGCAAGAGTTGCTCCACAGATCGTACATAAAATTATTTAGACCATATTCTTTGTTCCTGTGTATGTGACCTTGTCCCATTTTTTTCTTATTTCAAGTGAGTTTACCTTAATCAAAATACCCTGATAAATTAGAAGGAAATGAAAAGGGCTGGGTTAAGTTCCTCTAGCTAATATTAGTTAACTCTTCATCAAGAACTGCTCTCTATATACAAGGATTAAACTTAAGTAACATTAATATATGTGGATATTTGTGCCATAGTTGATTAATATCTGAGTGAGACCCTAATTCAAGATGGGGTAAGCACATTGTCTTCCCTGAGAGATATAAAGACTGAATTCTTACATTCAACCTTTTATCAATTCTGCAATATATATTTTGAACCAGTTATTTAGATCTACAGAGTGGTCCTGCTATCAGTCCTTAAAAAGGCTTACTTGGTTTGCAAATATTTTCTTCCATTCTGAGGGCTGTCTTTTCATCCTGTTTATGGTTTCTTTTGCTGTGAAAAAGCTTTTAAGTTTAATTAGGTCCCATTTGTTTATTTTTTTTATTTTTCATTACTCTAGGAGGTGGGTCAAAAATCTTGCTGAGATTTGTGTCAAAGAGTGTTCTGCCTATGTTTTCCTCTAAGAGTTTTATAGTGCCTGGCCTTACATTCATGTCTTTAATCCATTTTGAGTGTATTTTTCTATATGGCATTATGGAGTGTTCTAATTTCATTCTTTTACATGTAGTTGTCCAGTTTTCCCAGAACCAGTTATTGAAGAGGTTGTCTTTTCTCCATTGTATATTCTTGCCTCATTTGTCATAAATTAGATGACCATAGGTGCATGGGTTTATCTCTGGGCTTTCTATCTGTTCCATTGATCTATATTTCTGTGTTTGTGCCAGTACCATACTGTCTGGATGACTGTAGCTTTGTAGTGTAGTCTGAAGTCAGACAGCCTGATTCCTCCAGCCTGATTTTTCTTTCTCAAAATTGCTTTGGCTATTCAGTGTCTTTTGTTTTTCCATATGAATTGTAAATTTTTCTGTTCTACTTCGGTGAAAAATGCCCTTGTTAATTTGATAGGAATTGCACTGAATCTGTAGATTGCTTTGGGTAGTATAGTCCTTTTCACAATATTGATTCTTCCAATCCAAGAACATGGTATATCTCTCCATCTGTCTGTGTCATCTTTGATTTCTTTCATCGGTATCTTATAGTTTTCTGAGTACAGATCTTTTGCCTCCTTAGGTAGGTTTATTCCTAGGTATTTTATTCTTTTTATTGTAATGGTAAATGGGATTGTTTCGTTAATTTCTTTTTCTGATATTTCATTGTTAGTGTACAGGAATGCAAGTGTATGTTTACCAGAATCACTTTGCTGTACAATAGAAATTAACACAACATTGTAAAGCAACTATACTCCAATAAAAATTAATTGAAAAATAAATAAATCAAAAGGTTTGCTTTGATTCATCTTTAAATTCTATGAGGTCCCACAATATTATTTTGGAGTGTGTGTGTATGTGTGTGTATATAGATTTTTCATTCTCTGAATCTAGTTATTTGATGAAAATATATTTGATAGAAAATTTTAATATAACAGGAAACCATATTCAATTATTATAAATGGATAGAATATTAATATTTTCCAGTTTATCCAAGAATCCTCAACCTGTTTTGCAAAATATAAGTAAAAGACTACTAAAAATATAGATAAAAATTTCAAAGGATTTCTAAGTAATATAACTTATGAAAAAGTATGCATGCAATTATGTAATAATTAATTCATTAGTGCACCAAAGGGATATAGTTTCAGGTGGAAATTATGTTTACAATTAATAGTATTGTATAATACTATAGTATTATAGTGTAAACAAACACTGAAATTATATGCTCAAATTACACAATAAATGCTAAAAATTTATTTAAAATAAAATAAACAAGGGCTTCCCTAGTGGCACAGTGGTTGAGAGTCCGTCTGCCAATGCAGGGAACATGGGTTCGTGCCCCAGTCCGGGAAGATCCCACATGCCACAGAGCGGCTGGCCCGTGAGCCATGGACGCTGAGCTTGCATGTCTGGAGCTTGTGCTCGACAACGGAAGAGGCCACAACAGTGAGAGGCCTGCGTACTGCAAAAAATAAAATAAACAAAAATAAAATTTAAAATGATTCCAAATTTTTTATTTAATAAATATCTAACAAAAATGTATTTTGATCCAACAACTTTACTAGGTAAATGGAAAAACAGATAATGATATGCTTAAGGTGAAGAACTTCATTTTATATCCAGCTGTCTAGAATGTATTAGCATAATGATTCTTTGGTAAGAACACACTAGGCAATTCAAAACCCACCCACTGAGGACTACACAACAAAATATTAATATAGTCTGCTTCACATCACTGACAAGCTCACAAAATAATAATAAAAATAATAATAAAATGAAGCCATGGTCTGGCCTGCAGACATTTATTAATTTGGAAAGGGCCAGAGGAGATGTTTAGTTGTAGTTTAAACAGCCTAGGAAACAAGGGTTGAACCCTAGGACTCACCAACAATTGAGACCTGACTAAATACTGAAAGACTACACCCTAGGAATAGGTGTGAACCAAAAGGAAATAGCCTTCCTATAAGCTGTGGCCCAGCATCTACTCTTCTAGGTGCCACATACACACAAGAAAAACCCTAGATTACTAGCATCCCTAGGTGTCTATAAGAAGCAAAATAAAATTCTGTCTGAAGAGAGATATCATTATCCTAAACCTCAAGTAATTTCCACAAATAATATTTTTAACACAGTGTCTGGAACACAAAGATATCAGACATAAGAAAATCCAGTGAAACATACAGAAAATAAAACAATTACAAAAAAGAATATGACTGAGGGAGACTGTAGATATTTATGGATCTTAATATTACAAATTTTAAAGTACTTAAGTTTATTATGTTCAAGAAGATAAAAAATATGTATATCAGCAAAGAACAATAGATTCTAAAAAAATAGCAGATTATTAAAGTATGGTATATAATTAAGGTTTTTTCATGCATACTAAGAAACTACTGGAAGAACATTTTAAAAATAAATACACACCTAAATACCACATAGTAAAAAAAAATTAAAGTTAATACAAAGAGAAACTGGAAAATAGCTAAAGTAATGAGAAAAGAGAGACAGACAGAGAAACAGAGAAAAGCTTCCCAAAACAATTTAACAGAAAAAAAATGCTAGATATGTGAGGTGATAGATTTTATTTAACTAGTCTGTGATAATCATTTTATAATGTATGCATATATTGTACACTTTAAAAAACAATTTTATTTGTTAATCATACTGTTAATCATAATCATTATGATTTGTTAATCATAAAGCTGTTTAAAATTTTTAAATAAAAAAGTAACGACAGCAACAGCAAAAACAAACTAATTGAGAACTAATCTCTCAAAATAATTAATGAATGCTGGGAGAAAATATAATAATATATTTTATGTACTTACCAAGTATACTGCCAATGTACAATACTATACTTAACACAAATATTCCTTAGGAATGAAGGTTGAATACAAATATTTTCAATTAAATTGTAAAAAATGAGATAATTTGAGACCAGCAGGCCAACAGTAAAGGAAATACTAAAAGTCATAATAGTCTTAATGAAATATGTATAAAAGAGTACAGGATATAATTCAGGGAGCAGTAAGTAGAATTAAATATTTTAAGGTGTTCAGGAAGAAACTGAAAATATAACCTAACATTAAATTTTGTAATTTAAGGTTGTAATTACTTTCTCTCAAATAAGTAGTAAAACTTAAATATCTGAATTATAAGTTAAAGAAAGAAAAATGAAAGAATATAAAATTTAACACATTGTTTTTGGTTTCTATAAACTAGAAACAAAAGGAAAGACAATCTCAAAAGGAAATTAAGAAAATATTTGCATAAATAGTAGCATCCAAAAGAATAAAATACCTGTGGATATATTTGACCAAGGAAGTGAAAGACTTGCACACTGAAAACCATAAAACCTTCCTGAAATAAATTAAATAAGACCTAAATAAATGGAAAAACCTCAAACATCCATGGATTGGAAAACTTAATTTTGTTAAGATGTCAATATCACCAAAATTGATCTACAAATTGCATGCAATCCCTATCAAAATTCCAAAGCATTTTTCCCCCAGAAATGGAAATGCCAATTCTCAAATTCTTATGGATTTGCAAGTGTCCTGCATATTAAAAACAATCCTGAAAAATAAAAATGAAGTTGCAGGACTTAGACTTTCCAACTGCAATATAATTGAGAGAACAGAAATAAACACAAACACCTATTACTAACTGATTTTCTATTAAGGTGTCAAGACCATTCACAGAGAAAGAAAAGCCTTCAACATTTACACAGTAGGATAACTGGATTTCCACATGCAAATGAGTGAAGTGGAAGATTTTACTATACCTCTCCCAGAAACATATCAAAGAAACAAAAAACACAAGAACAAAATCTCAGTAAGGTTATGTAAGGGCTTGGCAACACAATTAATGAACTTTATTTACTGGATATACGTAGATCACTTCATTGAACAACTTCATAATGCCCATTCTTTTTAAGAACACAAGAATATTTGTGAAAATTATCTGCTTTATTATTTGATTTGTAAGAATAAAATAATGTCCTTCAATTCACTGATGCAAGGAATGAGACAAAATTAAATTACGTTTACCTCTAGTTTTCTTTCCTCTCCCCATTTTTCAGAATTCAATCAGTTCCTTATTATTGAGGCATTCTATTTTGTCATCTTAATACCATTGTTAGGTTTAGTCTAAGGCTAAGATTTTTAGCTTGTTGCCAACTCCTTTGTTATAGTTCTGTAGGTGAACTCTTGGTATGCTTAAGATAGTCTCAAGGAAAAAATATTTCTAAACTTCTTAATGTTCAAATTCACTTTTCCATAGCTTTCATTCTTGAAGCTAATATAAAATTGGCTAAGTATAAAAGTCTTGGCTTACACTGTCTTCCTTTGAGTGTTTTTAGGTGTTGCTATATGTCTTTTGTGACATTGAATTTTTCTGTGAATAAATCTGAGGCAAATTTTATATATATTTTTTTACTCTTATAAGTTGCTTGATGTTTTTAACCTGGCCACAGAAGAAATATTTATATTTGAAGGGTAAATATTTTACTAGGTTATACTGTGGTATTGACTCTTCTGTATCTGTTATCTTTTGCATATGTTGTCTACATACCTATATATATATATATATATATATATATATATATATATAAATTTATTGAAGGTATTCTCAAATTATGTATCTAGGGCTTCCCTGGTGCCGCAGTGGTTGAGAGTCCACCTGCTGATGCAGAGGACACGGGTTCATGCCCCAGCCTGGGAAGATCCCACATGCTGTGGAGCAGCTAGGCCCGTGAGCCATGGCTGCTGAGCCTGCGCGTCTGGAGCCTGTGCTATGCAACGGGAGAGGCCACAACAGTGAGAGTCCCACATATCACCAAAAAAAAAAAATTATGTACCTAATATATTTTACATTTATTGTTTAAACTTTCTTCTCCATGTGCTCCAGTTAGGCATATATACATATCTATTTGATCTACTTTGCACACCTTCTGTTTATCTCTTTATTTCCTTGGTCTTTTTAAAATGTTTCCTTTGTTTGCTTTGCTAGTTTCTATACACCATGTCTCTTAACTCTTTCTTTCACAACGTCTATTCTTTCCTTTCATTTTATATCTTCATTCCCATGTTGTATTGTTGATTGTTTTACTTCTTTAATGAACTCTGCCAACTCATATTTTATTCTCTTACCTTAACTGGTTTGTAGAGTTCTGTCATGGGAACAATTTCTTTATTACTACTGATTTAATTTATTGCAAAGTAGTTGGTCAAAATTCTATTAGATCTGTGACATCATGTAGTTCTGATGACTGATTTTTATGTATTTGTAAGTTATGCTTTTATTTTATTTTATTTATTTTAATTTTAGATGTTGGGGGTAGGAGTTTATTTATTTATTTTTGCTGTGTTAGGTCTTCATTTCTGTGCTAGGGCTTTCTCTAGTTGTGGCAAGCGGGGGCCACTATTCATCATGGTGTGCAGACCTCTCACTATCACGGCCTCTCTTGTTGCAGAGCACAGGCTCCAGATGCGCAGGCTCAGTAGTTGTGGCTCATGGGCCTAGTTGTTCCGCAGTATGTGGGATCCTCCCAGACCAGGGCTTGAACCCGTGTCCCCTGCACTAGTAGGCAGACTCTCAACCAGTGCGCCGCCAGGGAAGCCCCCTATGCTTTTATTTTTATAGAGTATCCCCTTAAGAGATTTTTAGTGTTGGTACTATGCTAGAGGATGTTGCTGATTGTGATTTATATAGGAAATATTACTCTCTGAGTAGGTCCAGGGTATGTCCAGAATACATTTCACAAAGGTTTCTCCTTTGATGATATGGAGACTATTGTTTCCTGCAAATACTGTTGACAAGTGGGACCCTATGGGCATTTCTAATTCTCCACTTCTTCAGTAGATTTCAGTAGATGGTGCTCAATTCAATTTCAATAGACATCTTGCATATATGGGACATTGATTATGTTTTACAATATGACTCCTTTCCTTTAAAAAAGTGGAATTTTGCTGGCATTTTCTAGGAGATTGCTGCTGTTCTCTCAACACTCTCTACACTTCTTTTTTGTAACATCCTATATTAGGTTTTTAGCCAATCTCAGGTGATTTGGCAATTTTTACCTAATTTTAGTCTATGGAGTATTTCTGTCACCATTTTAACTGATAATTAATTTGTTTGTTTAACACTATATCTTTGTTTCATTTGTTAGGTTCCCCAAAGGGGAAAGATGCTAAGATTCAAATATTATACTATTGTGCCTGAAACTTTGAGTCATTTTAATTTTAGCCTTTAAAAGAGGAAAGTTCATGTGCTGCTGGTTCTTGGGTTGCTTGGAGTTCCCCTATTTCCAGGCTGTTCCAAGATATTACTGTTCAAATCTTGAATTTCAGTATCCTGAAAATAAATTACTCTGTTTTTCTTTTTTTTTTTTGTTTGCTTAAGCTATCCGTGACCACCCAGAGAATTATTAAAATAGAATGCTGATATCATAACATTATTTAAGCTAATTTCAAATAAATTTTTGACTGTGTGTATGTGTGTGTGTGTAAGATAATAGTCCCTTTAGGGTACATTCTATGATATAATATAGCTTAATCTTAATCTGGGCATATGTGACCTTTTAACAATGCTGACCACAGCTTTATATCTTGGTATATCTCAAGAATAAAGAGAGTTTCTTTTATTTCTTCCACTAGACATTTTAAGAGATTACTTATTTCAATAAAGTTTCTGACATAGATATCATATTAAAATTTTTCAATTGTCCAAACATATCCTTTCAACAATAATGCACAATGCAGTCAAGAATAATATGATGCACTTGGTTGTTTTATCTCTTTAGTAACCTTTAATCTCTTTTCATTCTTGAACAGTTTCTTCAACTTTTAAAAGAATACTTACCTACAAGATTATAAAATTTTCCACAGTCTGGAATTCTATGATTGAACTTTCATTATTAGGTTTAGCTTAAACACTTCTGTGAGAATACTGCAGTTAGTTGATGTTGTACTCTTGTGATTGCATATCAGAAAGCACATATTCTTCCTTTGATCCATTTTTGATGATACTAAGTTTAATGACTTATTTAACTTACAGTTAACTATATCTGTATTGTAAGTATTTTTTTTTTATTCTTGTAATTAACAAGTAATCCGTGGGCTAGTTTGAAACTTTTGGAAGATCTTACTACCCAACAGTTTTTTACAAATTGTTCAGCATCTTTTAAAACTACTAATGATTTGCCTGTATCAATTATTGCATTAATGATTACAAAATCTTAATTTTCTGAATAAAATAATCTTTCCACATTTAATAGCTGGCTTCTGTAGAGAAGAGTTTTTCCTCTCACCTCAGCCTTCTTTATAATGTTGATAATCACTAGGAGTTACATATTTTTTGTTGTTGTCATTGGATATGTGATAATCCATTATCAGCATGAATCTATTTTATGATCAAAATTAATCCCATGGGAGTCCCTTCATTCATCTTGTTTCTTTTGGTATAACTCCATTAGTTTCCAGGTACACTCTTGCTTGTTTTCACAGAAAGATGTAGTAGGGCAATATCATTCATTCCCTGCCTCTGCTCTGATATCAACTTTTATTTCTTTGTTTGTTTTTGGAGAATCCACATCTCTTAAAACGGGGAATGGGATTTAGAATGTAAGATCTGGGCATATTGGGTTTGTTCACTGTATCAGGGCTACTGGTGGCTGAAGGTCTTTTGAGTGAACAGAGCTAGGAAATAAAATATTTTAAAACTCAGTGTTTACTATGACAGCTCCAAATCAAATCAACCATCATAGGGTACTTCACTTTTTCCCAATCCATAATTATGTCTCTCTTCTCTTACAGTGAGAAACCTGGGTCCCAGAAAGATCAGCATATTGATTTATTTGCTCTACATGAAAATAAATGCATCATATTATCATAATTACTATACTAATATCTCTACCAAGAGCAAGCTTACCAAGTAAAGTTCAAGATTTCTTTACAGGTCTTTTGTTCTTAGACTACATCCCAGTAAAGATGCAAAATGCAAAGATACAAGTCTCTGAATTAACTATTTTTTGATGTAGCTTGATTAGCAATATATTATATCATTAAGTTTATTTGTTTTTTTGTATTCAATTTTGTTTCATATTTGTCAATCTTGTTGAATAAATTTTAATTTTTAGATGAATAAAATAAGTATTTGTGTCAAAATAATAAAAAACTGTCTATTTAAAGAAGTGTTACTCTCATATCTATCATTTTGTGCTCTCTTTCTGGCCTTTATTTTAAAAAAATTAATACACAAATACATACATATAGTCTTTGGTACCCTGCTTTTTATTTAATAATATATCCTTGCTTTTTATTTAATAATATATATGTATGCTATTTTATTTTTATGGCTGTACAATGTTCAACTAAATAGATGTACCTTTGACTCTTCAACAAATCTTCTACATGTTTTGCAAATGCAAATATCACAATAAGTAAAATTCTGCATATTGTTTCACATAGGTGGAAATAAATTACAGACTTAGATTTCTGGGCCAAAGAATAAATGCATAAATAGCTTAGTTAGAAATTGTCAAATTCCTCCTATGAGTAAGAGTGCTTGTTTTCTCACAGCCTTGATATATGTGTGTTGATCTGATAGATAAGAAAAACTATCTGGGAAACTCACATTTTAAATGACTGCTTGCTTTATTTGTTGGTTCTAATAGTTTTTTCTTTTTCTTTTTCTTTTCTTTTTTTTTTTTTTTTTAGTGATTTTCTTGAAGTTTACAAGCCATCAACCATAACATCATGGATTTCTCAAGGTACAAGGTTTCAGGAAAAAGACATGTGTGCTTTACCTTGGTTAATAGAGGTTATTACAATTATACACAAAAACACGAGAAAACAAGTATCAGTGATTTGTTAGTAAGAATTTGGGAGAGAATTCATTTGGGCTGATAGCCAGGTGAGATTTTACTGTAGAATGGTACTTTGTTACTTGAAGACAAAACGCATGCAGTATTTTGGTTTTTTACTAGAAAATGTTCTTATCATGCCCTTTTAATTTCTAAATCACAGGCTACATAGTGTGCAAAGCGATTTTATCTTACTTCTAATATGAGAAGTAAAATGGGTGAAAGTCATCTGTTGATGAGCTAACACAGATTCTGTTACCGTTACAGCTATTAGTTCACTATTTATCTCCATGAAGAAGTTGTACACAAACTGTTATAGTCTTGAGTTAGACTCACTGCCCCTAACTGAAACTGTAAAGTCAAGGACAGGAATCAGCTTCTGCATTTTAGATAAGTGCTTTCTACCATCCTTCTCACATATAGAGAGACCTAGCATTATTTATTTTTCTATTTCCAGGGAAAAAAAAGAAAGACTGAAAAATAGACAGAGTGAAAATTAGCTTTTAACTTCTTCGTACAGTCCAGAAAAATGTCCAACTGAAATTCACAAACAGAAAATAATTTCCAGTTTTATCTTAGAGCATTGGAGAGACTTTCCTAATAAAATTATATGTTACAATTTAAGTGAAATTAAACATTAGTATTTCCCTAAACTTAGATTTTAATTTTACAGGTTGGAAAATGAAGTATCATTACCAAGAGATGATGTCAATATTGTCGATGTAGCTATAAAAATGCAGATAAAGTCATGCATACCAAGCACTTTTATGTTTTACAAACACTCTTTGCAACCACATTAAAGAGAGCTTGCAACCCTCTGTTCATGAAATGTTAAGAAACAGGTGTGAGGACAGTAGCATAATGTCTCTTCCTGGCAGAAATCTGCTTGTATTTGCTTTTGAAAACCCAACTCTTACCCAAAGTTCCATGTCCATACTAATCTCTCTCGTTTCCTCTAGACCAAAATCTTCTCTCTCATTTGAAAGACCTTAAATGCACACAACTCTGCTTTTTCACCAGACCAATGTGTGTGTCAATAAATTTAAAACATTAACATGTTGTCTTTTTCTTGTCATTTCTAGCCTTTTTTTCCCATCTATTCAACAATTTAAAAAGTAATCACCCGGGGGGACCTTGAAGATGGCGGAAGAGTAAGACGCGGAGATCACCTTCCTCCCCACAGATAGACCAGAAATACATCTACACGTGGAACAACTCCTACAGAACACCTACTGAACGCTGGCAGAAGACCTCAGACCTCCCAAAAGGCAAGAAATTCCCCACGTACCGGGGTAGGGCAAAAGAAAAAAAAGAAAAAACAGAGACAAAAGAATAGGGACGGCACCTGCACCAGTGGGAGGGAGCTGTGAAGGAGGAAAAGTTTCCACACACTAGGAAGCCCCTTCGCGGGCGGAGACTGCGGGGGGCGGAGGGGGGAGCTTCGGAGCCGCGGAGGAGTGCACAGCAACGGGTGCGGAGGGCAAAGCGGGGAGATTCCCGCACAGAGGATCGGTGCCGACCGGCACTCACCAGCCCGAGAGGCTTGTCTGCTCACCCGCCGGGCCGGGCGGGGCTGCGAGCTGAGGCCGGAGCGCAGCGAGAGGACTGGGGTTGGCTTGAACATAGCCTGAAGGGGTTAGTGCACCACGGCTAGCTGGGAGGGAGTCCGGGGAAAAGTCTGCACCTGCCGAAGAGGCAAGAGACTTTTTCTTCCCTCTTTGTTTCCTGGTGCGTGAGGAGAGGGGTTTAAGAACGCTGCTTAAAGGAGCTCCAGAGACGGGCGCGAGTCGCGGCTAAACGCGCGAACCCCAGAGACGGGCGCGAGCCGCGGCTGAAAGCGCGGACCCCAGAGACGGGCGCAAGCCGCGGCTGAAAGCGCGGACCCCAGAGACGGGCGGGAGACGATAAGGCTGCTGCTGCCGCCACCGAGGGGCCTGTGTGCGAGCACAGGCCACTCTCCACACCCCTCTTCCGCGGAGCCTGTGCAGCCCGCCACTGCCAGGTTCCCGGGATCCAGGGACAACTTCCCCGGGAGAACGCACAGCGGGCCTCAGGCTGGTGCAAAGTCACGCCGGCCTTTGCCGCCGCAGGCCCGCCCCGCACGCCGTGCCCCTCCCACCGCGCCGGCCTGAGTGCGCCAGAGCCCCCGAATCAGCGGCTCTTTTAACCCCGCCCTGTCTGAGCAAAAAACAGACGCCCTCCAGCGACCTACACGCAGTGGCAGGGCCAAATCCAAAGCTGAGCCCCTGGAAGCTGTGAGAACAAAGAAGAGAAAGGGAAATCTCTCCCAGCATCCTCAGAAGCAGCGAATTAAAGCTCCACAATTAACTTGATATACCCTGCATCTGTGGAATACCTGAATAGACAACCAATCATCCCAAATTAAGGAAGTGGACTTTAGGAGCAAGATCTATGATTTTTTTCCCTTTTCCTCTTTTTGTGAATGTATATGTGTATACTTCTGTGTGAGATCTTGTCTGTATAGTCTTGCTTCCACCATTTGTCCTAGGGTTCTATCCGTCCATGGTTTTTTTAAAAAATTTTTTTTTCTTAATAATCAATTTTAATTTTAATAACGTTATTATACTTTACCTTCTTTCTTTCTTTCTTTCTTTCTTTCTTTCTTTCTTTCTTTCTTTCTTTCTTTCTTTCCTTCCTTCCTTCCCTCCTTTAGACAACGAATCATCCCAAATTGAGGAGGTGGCCTCTGACAGCAAGATTGATGATTTTTCCCCCTTACCTCTTTTAGTGAGGGTGTATGTGTATGCTTCTGTGTAAGATTTTGTCTGTATAGCTTTGCTTCCAACATTTGTCCTAAGGTTCTATCCGTCCCCCTTTTTTTTTTTCTAAATAAGAATTTTTAATTCAATAATTTTATTATACTTTATTTTATTTTTACTGTATCTTCTTTCTTTCTGTCTTTTTTCCTTCTTTCCCTCCTTCCTTCCTTCCTCCCTCCCTCCCTCCCTCCTTTCTTTCCTTCTTTCCTTCTTTGCTTCTTTCTTTCTTTCTACCTTCCTTCCTTCCCTCCTTTCCTTCTTTCTTTCCTCATACTTCTACTAATTCCCTCTACTTTTTCTCCCTTTTATTCTGAACCGTGTGGATGAAAAGCTCTTGGTGCTCCAGCCAGAGTCAGGGCTCTGCCTCTGAGGTAGGAGAGCCAACTTCAGGACACTGGTCAACAAGAGACCTCCCAGCTCCACATAATATCAAACGGCGAAAATCTCCCAGAGACCTCCATCTTAACACCAGCACCCAGCTTCACTCAACGACCAGCAAGCCACAGTGCTGGACAACCTATGCCAAACAACTAGCAAGACAGGAACACAACCCCACCCATTAGCAGAGAGGCTGCCTAAAATAATAATAAGGCCACAGACACCCCAAACACACCACCAGACGTGAACCTGCCCACTAGAGAGACAAGATCCAGCCTCATCCACCACAACACAGGCACTAGTCCCCTCCACCAGGAAACCTACACAACCCACTGAACCAACCTTAGCCACTGAGGACAGACATCAAAAACAGCAGGAACTACGAACCTGCAGCCTGCAAAAAGGAGACGCCAAACACAGTAAGATAAGCAAAATGAGAAGACAGAAAAACAAACAGCAGATAAAGGAGCAAGATAAAAATGCACCAGACCTAACAAATGAAGAGGAAATAGGCAGCTTACCTGAAAAATAATTCAGAATAATGATAGTAAGGATGATCCGAAATCTTGGAGATAGAATGGACAATAGAATGGACAAAATGCAAGAATCAGTTAACAAGGACCTAGAAGAACTAAAGATGAAACAAGCAACGATGAACAACACAATAAATGAAATTAAAAGTACTCTAGATGGGATCAATAGCAGAATAACAGGCAGAATAACGGATAAGTGACCTGGAAGATAAAATAGTGGAAATAACTACTGCAGAGCAGAATAAAGAAAAAAGAATGAAAAGAACTGAGGACAGTCTCAGAGACCTCTGGGACAACATTAAACGCACCAACATTCGAATTATAGGGGTTCCAGAATAAGAAGAGAAAAGGAAAGGGACTGAGAAGATATTTGAAGAGATTATAGTTGAAAACTTCCCTAATATGGGAAAGGAAATAGTTAATCAAGTCCAGGAAGCACAGAGAGTCCCACACAGGATAAATACAAGGAGAAATATGCCAAGACACATATTAATCAAACTGTCAAAAATTAAATACAAAGAAAGCATATTAAAAGCAGCAAGGGAAAAACAACAAATAACACATAAGGGAATCCCCATAAGGTTAACAGCTGATCTCTCAGCAGAAACCCTACAAGCCAGAAAGGAGTGGCAGGACATACTGAAAGTGATGAAGGAGAAAAACCTGCAGCCAAGACTACTCTACCCAGCAAGGATCTCATTCAGATTTGATGGGGAAATTAAAACCTTTACAGACAAGCAAAAGCTGAGAGAGTTCAGCACCACCAAACCAGCTATACAACAAATGCTAAAGGATCTTCTCTAGGCAAGAAACACAAGAGAAGGAAAAGACCTATAATAACAAACCCAAAACAATTTAGAAAATGGGAATAGGAACATACATATCGATAATTACCTTAAATGTAAATGGACTAAATGCTCCCACCAAAAGACACAGATTAGCTGAATGGATACAAAAACAAGACCCATATATATGCTGTCTACAAGAGACCCACTTCAGACCTAGAGACACATACAGACTGAAAGTAAGGGGATGGAAAAAGATATTCCATACAAATGAAAACCAAAAGAAAGCTGGAGTAGCAATTCTCATATTTTAAATAGACTTTAAAATAAGGACTATTAAAAGAGACAAAGAAGGACACTACATAATGATCAAGGGATCGATCCAAGAAGAAGATATAACAATTGTAAATATTTATGCACCCAACATAGGAGCACCTCAATACATAAGGCAAATACTAACAGCCATAAAAGGGGAAATTGACAGTAACACATTCATAGTAGGGGACTTAAACACTCCACTTTCACCTATGGACAGATCATCCAAAATGAAAATAAATAAGGAAACACAAGCTTTAAATGATACATTAAACAAGATGGACTTAATTGATATTTATAGGACACTCCATCCAAAAACAACAGAATACACATTTTTCTCAAGTGCTCATGGAACATTCTCCAGGATAGATCATATCTTGGGTCACAAATCAAGCCTTGGTAAATTTAAGAAAATTGAAATTGTATCATATATCTTTTCTGACCACAATGCCATGAGACTAGATATCAATTACAGGAAAAGATCTGTAAAAAATACAAACACATGGAGGCTAAACAATACACTACTTAATAATGAAGTGATCACTGAAGAAATCAAAGAGGAAATCAAAAAATACCTTGAAACAAATGACAATGGAGACACAACGACCCAAAACTTGTGGGATGCAGCAAAAGCAGTTCTAAGGGGGAAGTTTATAGCAATACAACCCCACCTTAAGAAGCAGGAAACATCTAGAATAAACAACCTAACCTTGCACCTCAAGCAATTAGAGAAAGAAGAACAAAAAAACCCCAAAGCTAGCAGAAGGAAAGAAATCATAAAAATCAGATCAGAAATAAATGAAAAAGAAATGAAGGAAACAATAGCAAAGATCAATAAAACTAAAAGGTGGTTCTTTGAGAAGATAAACAAAATAGATAAACCACTAGCCAGACTCATCAAGAAAAAAAGGGAGAAGACTCAAATCAATAGAATTAGAAATGAAAAAGGAGAGGTAACAACTGACACTGCAGAAATAAAAGAGATCATGAGAGATTACTACAAGCAACTCTATGCCAATAAAATGAACAATCTGGAAGAAATGGACAAATTCTTAGAAATGCACAACCTGCCAGGACTGAATCAGGAAGAAATAGAAAATATGAACAGACCAATCACAAACACTGAAATGGAAACTGTGATTAAAAATCTTCCAACAAAGAAAAGCCCAGGACCAGATGGCTTCACAGGCGAATTCTATCAAACATTTAGAGAAGAGCTAACACCTATCCTTCTCAAACTCTTCCAAAATATGGCAGAGGGAGGAACACTCCCAAACTCCTTCTACGAGGCCACCATCACCTTGATACCAAAACCAGACAAGGATGTCACAAAGAAAGAAAACTACAGGCCAATATCACTGATGAACATAGATGCAAAAATCCTCAACAAAATACTAGCAAACAGAATCCAACAGCACATTAAAAGGATCATACACCATGATCAAGTGGGGTTTATTCCAGGAATGCAAGGATTCTTCAATATACGCAAATCAATCAACGTGATACACCATATTAACAAATTGAAGGAGAAAAACCATATGATCATCTCAATAGATGCAGAGAAAGCTTTTGACAAAATTCAACACCCATTTATGATAAAAACCCTGCAGAAAGTAGGCATAGAGGATACTTTCCTCAACATAATAAAGGCCATATATGACAAGCCCATAGCAAACATCATCCTCAATGGTGAAAAACTGAAAGCATTTCCACTAAGATCAGGAACAAGACAAGGTTGCCCACTCTCACCACTCTTATTCAACATAGTTTTGGAAGTTTTAGCCACAGCAATCAGAGAAGAAAAGGAAATAAAAGGAATCCAAATCGGAAAAGAAGATGTAAAGCTGTCACTGTTTGCAGATGACATGATCCTATACATAGAGAATCCTAAAGATGCTACCAGAAAACTACTAGAGCTAATCAATGAATTTGGTAAAGTGGCAGGATACAAAATTAATGCACAGAAATCTCTGGCATTCCTATATACTAATGATGAAAAATCAGAAAGTGAAATCAAGAAAACACTCCCATTTACCATTACAACAAAAAGAATAAAATATCTAGGAATAAAGCTACCTAAGGAAACAAAAGACCTGTATGCAGAAAATTATAAGACACTGATGAAAGAAATTAAAGATGATATAAATAGATGGAGAGATATACCATGTTCTTGGATTGGAAGAATCAACATTGTGAAAATGACTCTACTACCCAAAGCAATCTACAGATTCAATGCAATCCCTATCAAACTACGACTGGCATTTTTCACAGAACTAGAACAAAAAATTTTGCAATTTGTATGGAAACACAAAAGACCCCGAATAGCCAAAGCAATCTTGAGAACGAAGAAAGGAACTGGAGGAATCAGGCTCCCTGACTTCAGACTATACTACAAAGCTACAGTTATCAAGACGGTATGGTACTGGCACAAAAACAGAAAGATAGATCAATGGAACAGGATAGAAAGCCCAGAGATAAACCCATGCACATATGGACACCTTATCTTTGATAAAGGTGGCAGGAAAGTACAGTGGAGAAAGGACAGCCTCTTCAATAAGTGGTGCTGGGAAAACTGGACAGGTACATGTAAAAGTATGAGATTAGATCACTCCCTAACACCATACACAAAAATAAGCTCAAAATGGATTAAAGACCTAAATATAAGGCCAGAAACTATCAAACTCTTAGAGGAAAACATAGGCAGAACACTCTATGACATAAATCACAGCAAGATCCTTTCTGACCCACCTCCTAGAGTAATGGAAATAAAAACAAAAATAAACAAATGGGACCTAATGAAACTTAAAAGCTTTTGCACAGCTAAGGAAACCATAAACAAGACCAAAAGACAACCCTCAGAATGGGAGAAAATATTTGCAAATGAAGTAACCGACAAAGGATTAATCTCCAAAATTTACAAGCAGCTCATGCAGCTCAATATCAAAAAAACAAAAAACCCAATCCAAAAATGGGCAGAAGACCTAAATAGACATTTCTCCAAAGAAGATATACAGACTGCCAACAAACACATGAAAGAATGCTCAACATCATTAATCATTAGAGAAATGCAAATCAAAACTACAATGAGATATCATCTCACACCAGTCAGAATGGCCATCATCAAAAAATCTAGAAACAATAAATGCTGGAGAGGGTGTGGAGAAAAGGGAACCCTCTTGCACTGCTGGTGGGAATGTGAATTGGTTCAGCCACTATGGAGAACTGTATGGAGGTTCCTTAAAAAGCTACAAATAGAACTACCATATGACCCAGCAATCCCACTACTGGGCATATACCCTGAGAAAACCGAAATTCAAAAAGAGTCATGTACCAAAATGTTCATTGCAGCTCTATTTACAATAGCCCGGAGATGGAAACAACCTAAATGCCCATCATCAGATGAATGGATAAAGAAGATGTGGCACATATATACAATGGAATATTACTCAGCCACAAAAAGAAACGAAATTGAGCTATTTGTAATGAGGTGGATAGACTTAGAGTCTGTCATACAGAGTGAAGTAAGTCAGAAAGAAAAAGACAAATACCGTATGCTAACACATATATATGGAATTTAAGGGAAAAAAATGTCATGAAGAACCTAGGGGTAAGGCAGGAATAAAGACGCAGACCTCCTAGAGAACGGACTTGAGGTTATGGGGAGGGGGAAGGGTGAGCTGTGACAGGGCGAGAGAGAGTCATGGACATATACACACTAACAAACGTAGTAAGGTAGATAGCTAGTTGGAAGCAGCCGCATGGCACAGGGAGATTGGCTTGGTGCTTTGTGACAGCCTGGAGGGGTGGGATAGGGAGGGTGGGAGGGAGGGAGACGCTAGAGGGAAGAGATATGGGAACATATGTATATGTATAACTGATTCACTTTGTTATAAAGCAGAAACTAACACACCCTTGTAAAGCAATTATACCCCAATAAAGATGTTAGAAAAAAAAAAAGTAATCACCCTTGTTTATAGCCTTCAAGAAGGAAAAATACAGAATAGATAGATACTGTGTTTACAGGGAGTAGAAATAAATGTTAATATGGCTTACATTAAAAAGGTGAAATTTGTGACACCTGTGAAAGAAAAAATCTACTTCCTTGCTTCATGGATAAACTCCCTCATTCTTGATCATCTGCTGGGTAAGTAATCAGCTTAAAATTTCTACTGGGAAATCTGGAGGTCCCAGGTATCTTGAACTTGCCTCAAATTTAGTCCAGAGATCATTGAAATCCTGGGGTAAAATGTGATTTTCAATATAATAGAGTTTAAAAGTGTGGTAGATTACAGAGTCTCAGATTCAATTTTGAGGTGAATAGTACCATGCTCTGAAATTATATTTAATGGACATCCCCTGACTTTTCATTCAATAAAGTCTCCACGGGTCTTCACAGAGAGCCCCAAGTCTCCCTAGAGCCACTTTCAACACTTCTAGTAGAGTTCAACTCACTTTCCAGTTGAGAAACTTATCTACAAGGACAAGTCAATGACTTCAAAGTCACTTATTTAATCAGGGACAGAGTTAGAAATAGAATCTGGCATCTACTAACATGAGTTTTTTGTTTACTCTAAAAATTAGATTGGTCTATAGATGTGACATTATCCAAAAGCCAAAGTCTTGATATATCTAGGATTTATTTTCCATTTGCCAGTCAGACTTTTTATCCTACTCTTGCTGATAAAACATTTTAATAAGGTTAAAGAAAAGGAGAGAAGTTGTTAGTAAAATGAAGGGAGGGGGAATGGAAGAAAAGAGGTAAATAGATGGTTGCAGGTGGCCAATATTACACATCTCAGAATTTTGCCCAAGGTTTTCCTTTGTGTTCACTGATGCTGTAAAAACAATTTTTGTCAGTTGCTCCCAGGCTATGCTGGCTGGCTTTCCTTGCTTGGTCATTCTAAGATGACTTCTTTCCTGTGATGCTATTCCAAATCAATTACTAAGTTAGACCAACACAAAACATGTGGAAAGCCTCAGAGAGCTGAAAGAGAGAGACAAGATAAAAGGATCAATTGTGATCCCTGACAGTGAGGACATTATCTTCTGGGACACACCACCACTATCAAATCTGTCAGCTACTCCATAACCATACCTAGACAATTAGGGAGAGTTTCAGGGGAAGACTTTTTCCCTAACATATAATATCAACATCATAATCAGAAATAATACTAAAATGAAGTTCCTAGGATCACAAACATTTTTTTTTTAAACACAGATATATTTTACCTAATGACATACATGCTTACAAATATGTATAGATTTATGCTTTATAGAACAGTACATTTTGTTAAATAAAGAGTCCATGTTTGGACTCTTCTTATTTTAATATTTTGTCCTATTTTCATACCATGTGTCTAATCAACGTTCTAAATTTAGATTGAATGCACAGGCAATAGCATTCCAAATAAAACTAACCTTTATTACATTAATTGAGTGTGAACAAATGAAAGTTTATACTCATATTGCATCTTAATTTAGTTAGTAAATGGTTTGAACTTTTGATTCAAAGCAAAAATTAACTTTATAGGGCCTCCCTGGTGGCGCAGTGGTTAAGAATCTGCCTGCCAATGCAGGGGACACGGGTTCAAGCCCTGGTCTGGGAAGATCCCACATGCTGCAGAGCGGCTAAGCCCATGAGCCACAACTACTGAGCCTGCGCGTCTGGAGCCTGTGCTCCGCAACGGGAGAGGCCGTGACAGTGAGAGGCCCGCGCACCACAATGAAGAGTGGTCCCCGCTCGCCGCAACTGGAGAAAGCCCTCGCACAGAAACGGAGACCCAACACAGCCAAAAATAAATAAATAAATTTATAAAAAAAAAAAAATTAACTTTATAAAATACTTGGTACTGGTTTTTAAGCACACTATGTTTAGTTCATTCAATATTTACTAGAAATATTACTGTTACATATGACCTGATGCCAGGATGTAAACTCACATTTTTTCTTAATTCCAAGTCTGTGCTTTAAATCATTCTAGAATTTTATCAAAGATTATTTACTTGGATTAGCATCAAGTAGCCTGGCCTGAGAACTGTTCCTATCTGATTAACATTATTATAAAGATTTTATAGTGATAAAGTGAAAAAAAACTTAAAAAAATTATAGGTATAGGATTAGAGATAATAGTTTATGTTTTACATTATCTAGAGCAGCTAACTATAGTGAAAAAATCACTGTGAATAGGAAACAAGGGCAGATTGGAGTTTAAAAAAAGATACATTTTTATGAAAGATTTATGTAGAAGTTAAGATCACTCCAGCTATACCAAAGATACCCTAACAAGAAAGGATTTCCTGTAACTTTTTAAATAGTGTGTGTGTGTATGTATGTTTCTACCTCTTTGTTTTCTCAAAATAAGTCTCTCTGTTTCTTCTTTCAGTGGTTTTTACATTTTTGATTACAAAATAATCCAGCATATCTAGCAAACACCCTTCAAAGACATTTTATGTGCATGAAATATCTCAAAATTCTTGGAGAAAATTTTATTACAAAGAGTACAGTTATATATATTTAAAACAAAAATAAATTTCTTGCTTATTTTGTGTGTGCTAAAAATAATAACTTTTCTAATTTGTATCAAAGTGTCTTTTGACAAAACAGCATCGGATAAGGACAATATTTAATGTCACAGATAAAATAATATTTTGATGTAAAATAATTGTTTAAATCATTTAATCGTATTAGATTTGAGTATAACTCTGTATGAAAAGAACTTTAAGAAAATGTTTTCCTCTTTGTATCAATTCTTTGCAGTCAATTTACAATTACAATTCTATACAAATCTAGTTCAACAATCAGTAGAAACATTGGCTCCATCTCTATTTTCTCTATTTTATTCTCAGCACTTTGCTTCTTAAATTTGCTCATGCTAAAAATGGCTACTGAATTCAGCCATTACAATTGCATTCATGTAGCAGGAAAAAGGACATACCAAAACAAGCGAATTGTGTTTCTGGTTGAGTCACGTCCTTCAAAACTATCTTCTCAGGTGTCTCATATAATATTTCTATTTACATCTGTTTGGCCAGAATTTAGTCATGTAGTTGCAGTGGAAGTTGGGAAGTATAATCTCTTAGCTAGGTGCATCAGAATCCTTCACAGAATACCAAGAAAGAATACTATATAGGGCAGGACCCTGTGGGACTCCTGGGAACAAAAGTCTTTCTGTGTCCCCCATTTCTTTGATTACAGGTAATAGGCTTCATTCAGCCTCCATGACCTTCCCGGAGTTCCAACAAGCAGGTTCAATCAGTTGCTAATTAGGAAAGGGAGGGGATACAGAGACAAGGGAGGAATAGTCAAGAGAAAAAATAGTGCAGCCTTGGGTCAGGGTCTTGGTTGCCCATCAAGGGATATACATATCAATATCCTTGAGCTCTTTTGCAGATACTGAAGCCCCCACTAGGTTGTAGAAGTTAACACTATGATACTCACAAGCACTTAAGACTCCAGACTGGTTGGAAACAGGAAGTTGATAATGCTGACTCACACTTAACGTCACCACCAACCAATTAGAAGAATGTCCATGAGATGATCACCCTCTTTGAACCATTACTATAAAACTTCTCACTACCCCCTCCAGGTTGGGGCACATTTTTTTGAGGACATTAGCCCACTGTGGCCTCCTTTGCCTAGCAAAGCAATAAAGTTATTTCTTCTACTTCACCCAAAACTCTGTCTCTAAGAATTAATTCAGTGCTGGGGTACAGAGGCCAGATTTGGCTTCAAATATTGTGTGGCAACTCATTCTCTCAGCCACAAGATAGAGAAAATGAATCAGATAAACCAATTATTTTTATTATATTTTAATCCTAAGTATGTTTTCTCTTAAGATATAATTAATGATAAACTTTGTATGTTAGTTTGCTAGGGTAATCATAACAAAATACCACAGCCTGGGTAACTTAAGAAAAATTAATTTTCTCAAAATTTTGAAGATAATAAACTCAAGATCAAGGTGTGTATGGGTTTGATTTCCTCTAAGGCTGCTTTCCTTGGCTTACAGGTGGCTGCCTTCTTGCTGTGTCCTCACATGGTCTTTCCTTACACATGAGCCCCTAATGTCTCTTCATGTATCCAAATGTCCTCTATTTATAAGGACAACAGATTGCATTAGGGTCTCCCTAACAGCCTTAATCACCCCTTTAAAGGCCCTGTTTCCCAAGACAGTCACATTATAAGGAACTGTAATTTAAGGCTTTAACATGAATTTTGGGGAGGCACAACTCAGTCCAAAACACTACACTTTAGGAGTGCAGTGGAAACAAAAAGATAAATTCAAACTTCAATATAATTAATTTTATTATAATAGATAGCATAATGAATTTGGTGAAATGGACTTTTGGCTCTTTTTACTATTTATATTGTTATTTTTTCATTACTTCTAGCAGTTTCTCCCCTGTTTCACTTCCTTAAAGAGAAAAGAATATGTCCTACTTTATTTTTTTCTAATTCAGAAACTAATAATTTCTATGTTAAAGCAAAATATTACATAATTATATACTTCAGTGATTCACAAATGAAGTTTCAACTGCCTTATTGTGGCTTATCTACACAATAATTTTTTCTTCTTTTTTTTGAGAAAATGATAGTTTTATTTTCAAAAATAGTGTATATAATGCATTGGAGATTGAATCCTTTACACCAGTTTAGACTTGTAAGAAACATTTTTAATACCTATTTTAATTTAGATGCATATATATATATGTATATATATATATATACATTTTCTTATTGGCATACATTTGTTTTACAATGTTGTGTTAGTTTCTACTGTACAACAAAGTGAAGTAGGGTTCCCAGTGTTATATGGCACGTCTTCAATAGGTATCTATTTTATACACATTAGTGTATATATGTTAATTCCAAACACCTAATTCATCCCACTCCCCCTTTCCCCTCTTGATGTCCATTCATTTGTCCTCTACATCTCTGTCTCTATTTCTGCTTTACAAACTGGTTCATCTGTACCATTTTTCTAGATTCCACAAATAAGCACTAATATATGATATTTGTTTTTCTCTTTCTGACTTAATTCACTCTGTACGACAGTCTCTAAGTCAATCCATGTCTTTACAAATGACCCAATTTTATTCCTTTTTATGGCTGAGTAATATTCAATTCTATATATATATACCACATCTTCTTCATCCATTCATCTGTCAATGGACATTTAAGTTGCTTCCATGACCTGGCTATTGTAAACAGTGTTGCAACGAACATTGGGGTGCATGTGTCATTTTGAATTATGGTTTTCTCTGGGTATATGCCCAGTAGTGGGATTCCTGTGTCATATGGTAATTCTACTTTTAGTTTTTGCGAGAACCTCCATACTGTTCTCCATAGTGTCTTTGTCAATTTACATTCCCACCAACAGTGCAAGAGAGTTCCCTTTTCTCCACACCCTCTCCAGCATTTATTCTTTGTAGATTTTCTGATGATGCCCAATCTAACTGGTGTGAGGTGATACCTCATTGTGATTTTGATTTGCAATTCAAGAATAATTAGTGATGTTGAGCATCTTTTCATGTGTTTATTAGCTGTCTGTATGTCTTCTTTGGATAAATGTCTATTTAGGTCTTCTGCCCATTTTTGGATTGGGTTGTTTGTTTTTTTGATATTGAGCTGCATGAGCTGTTTGTATATTTTGGTGATTAATCCTTTGTCCATTGATTTGTTTGCAAATAGTTTCTCCCATTCTGAGGGTTGTATTTTTGTCTTGTTTATGGTTTCCTTTCCTGTGCAAAAGCTTTTAAGTTTCATTAGGTCCCATTTGTTTATTTTGGTTTTTGTTTCCATAAGTCTAGTACTTGGGGCAAAAAGATCTTGCTGTGATTTATGTCCAGTAGTGTTCTTCCTATGTATTCCTTTAAGAGTTTTATAGGGTCCAGCCTTACATTTAGGTCTCTAATCCATTTTGAGTTTATTTTTGTGTATGGTGTTAGGGAGTGTTCTAATTTTATTCTTTTACATGTAGCTGTCCAGTTTTCCCAGCACCACTTATTGAAGAGAATGTCTTTTCTCCATTGTATATCCTTGCTTCCTTTGTTATAGGTTAGGTGACCATAGGTGAGTGGGTTTATTTCTGAGCTTTCTATCCTGTTTCATAGACCTATGTTTCTGTTTTTGCACCAGTACCATACTGTCTTGATGACTGTAGCTTTGTACTATACTCTGAAGTTAGGGAGTCTGATTCTTCCAGCTCCATTTTTTTTCTCAAGATTGCTTTGGCTATTCAGGGCCTTTTGTGTCTCCATACGAATTTTAAGATTTTTTGTCCTAGTTCTGTGAAAAATATCACTGGTAATTTGAAAGGGATTGCATTGAATCTATAGATTGCTTTGGGTAGTAGAATCATTTTCACAATATTGATGCTTCCAATCCAAGATAATTGTATACGTCTCCCTCTATTTGTGTCTTTTTTTTTATTTCTTTCATCAGTGTTTTACAGTTTTCTGAGTACAGGTCTTTTACCTCCTTATGTAGGTTTATTCCTAGGTATTTCGTTCTTTTTGTTGCAATGGTGAATGGAATTGTTCTTTAGTTTCTCTTTCTGATCTTTTGTTGTTAGTGTATAGGAATGCAAGAGATTTCTGTGCATTAATTTTTTATCCTGTTACTTTAGCAAATTCATTGATTAGCCCTAGTAGTGTTCTGGAGGTTTCTGTAGGATTTTCTATGTATAGTATCAAGACATCTGCAAACAGTGACAGTTTTACTTCTTTTCCAATTTGGACTCCTTTTACATCTTTTTAATTCTTACTGCTGTGGATAGGACTTCCAAAATTATGTAGAATAAAAATGGTGAGAGTGGACATCCTTGTCTTGTTCCTGATCTTAGAAGAAATGTTTTCAGATTTTCACCACTGAGAATGTTGTTTGCTGAGGGTTTGTCATATATAGCCTTTAATATGTTGAGGTAGGTTTCCTCTATGTCCACTTTCTGGAGAGTTTTTATCATAAATAAGTGTTGAACTTTGTCAAAAGCTTTTTATGCATCTATTGAGATCAGTATATGGTGTTTATTCTTTAATTTATCATGGTGTATCACCTTGATTCATTCATTTGTGTATATTGAAGAATCCTTCCATAGCTGTTATATATCCCACTTAAGCATGGTGTATGATCCTTTTAATGTGTTGTTGGATGATGTTTGCTAATATTTTGTTGAGGAATTTTGCATCTATATTCATCAGTAATACTGGTTTATAATTTTCTTTTTCTGCAATATTTTTGTCTGCTTTTGGTATGAGGGTGATGGTGCCCTTGTAGAATGAGTTTGGAAGTGCTCATTCCTCTGCAACATTTTGAAAGAGTTTGAGGAGGATGGGTGTTAGCTCTTCTCTAAATGCTTGATGGAATGCACCTGTGAAGCCATCTGCTCCAGGACTTTTGTTTGTTGTAAGAGTTTTAATTGCAGTTTCAATTTCATTACTTATGATTGGTTTGTTCATAATATCTATTTTTTCATGGTTCAGTCTTTGAAGACTAAGACTGAATTTGTCCATTTCTTCGAGGTTTTTCATTTTTTGGCATATTGTTGCTTGCAGTATTCTTTTATGATGTTTTGTATTTCTGCAGTGTTCTGTGTAACTTCTTTTTCGTTTCTACTTTTATTGATTTGAGTCCTCTCCCTCTTTTTGTGATGAGTCTGGAAAAGGTTTATCAATTTTGTTTATCTTCTCAAAGAACCAGCTTTTAGTTTTATTAATCTTTGCTATCATTTTCTTTGTTTCTATGTCCTTTATTTCTCCTCTGATCTTTACGATCTCTTTCTGTCTACTAAATTTTTTTTGTTTGTTTGTTCTTCATTCTCTAGTTCATTTAGGTGTAAGGTTAAATTTTTTTTTTGATATTTTTCTTGTTTCTTGAGGTATGATTGTATTGCTATAAACTTCCCTCTTAGAACTGCTTTTGCAGCACCCCATAGGTTTTGGGTCATCGTGTTATCATTGTCATTTGTCTCTAGGTATTTTTTGATTTCCTCTTTGATTTCTTCAGTGATCTCTTGGTTATTTAGTAGTATATTGTTTAGCTTCCATGTGTTTGTGTTTTTTACAGTTTTTTCCCGTAATTTATTTATAATCTCATAGTGTGGTTGTCAGAAAAGATGCTTGATATGATTTCAATTTTCTTAAATTTACCAAGGATTAATTTGTGACCCAAGATATGATCTATCCTGGAGAATGTTGCATGTGCACTTGAGAAGAAAGTGTAATCTGCTGTTTTCAGATGTAATGTCCTATAAAGGTCAATTAAATCTATCTGGTGTATTTTGTCACTTAAACCTTGTGTTTCGTTATTAATTTTCTGTCTGGATGATCTGTCCATTGGTGTAAGTGAGGCATTTTAAGTCCCCCACTATTATTGTGTTACTGTCTATTTCCTCTTTTATAGCTGCTAGCAGTTGCCTTATGTATTGAGGTGTTTCTATGTTGGATGCATATATATTTATAATTGTTATAACTTCTTCTTGAATTGATCCCTTGATCATTATGTAGTTTCCTTCCTTGCCTCTTGTAATGTTCTTTATTTTAAATTCTATTTTATCTGTTATGAGTATTGCTACTCTAGCTTTCTTTTCATTTCCATTTGCATGGATATATTTTTCCATCCCCTCACTTTCAGTCTCTATGTGTCCCTAGGTCTGAAGTTGGTCACTTGTAGACAGCATATATGTGGGTCTTGTTTTTGTATCCATTCCGTGAGCCTGTGTCTTTTGGTTGGAATATTTACTCCATTTACATTTAAGATAATTATTGATATTTATATTCCTATTACCACTTTCTTAATTGTTTTGGATTTGTTTTTGTGGGTTCTTTTTTTCTCTTGTGGTTCCTGCCTAGAAAATTTCCTTTAGCATTTGTTGTAGTGATGGTTCGATGGTGCTGAATTCTATTAGCTTTTGCTTGCCAGTAAAGTTTTGATTTCTCAGTCAATTCTGAATGAGATCCTTGCTGAGTAGTTTAATCTTTAATATTTGTTGTAGGATTTTCCCTTTCATCACTTTAAATATGTTCTGCCACTCTCTTCTGGCTTGCAGAGTTTCTGCTGAAAAATCAGCTGTCAACCTTATGGGGCTTCCCTTGTATGTTATTTGTTGCTTTTCCCTTGCTGCTTTTAATATTTTTTTCTTTGCTTTTAATTTGTGATAGTTTGATTGATATGTGTCTCAGTGTGTTTCTCCTTGGGTTTATCCTGTATGGGACTGTCTATGCTTCCTGGATTTAATTGGCTACTTTCTTTCCCATCTTAGGCAAGTTTTTGACTATAATCTCTTCAAATATTTTCTCAGACCCTTTCTCTTTCTGTTCTTCTTCTGGGACCCCTATAATTTGTATGTTGTGCATTGAAGGTTGTTCCAGAGGTTTCTGAGACTGTTCTCTGTTCTTTTGATTCTCTTCTCTTTATTCTTCTCTGTGGCAGTTATTTCCATTTCCACAATTCTATCTTCCAGCTCATTTATCTGTTTTTTCTGCCTCAGTTATTCTGCTATTGATTCCTTCTAGAATATTTTTTTATTTCAATTATTGTATTGTTCATCACTGTTTGTTTGTCTTTTACTTCTTCTAGGTCCTTGTTAAATGTTTCTTTTATTTTCTGCATTCTACTTCCGAGATTTGGAATCATCTTTAGTATCATTACTCTGAATTTTTTTCAGGTAGACTGCCTATTTCCTCTTCGTTTATTTGGTTTTGTAGGTTTTTACCTTACTATTCATCTGCTGTGTATTTCTCTGTCTTCTCATTTTTAACTTACTGCATTTGGGGTCTCCTTTCCACAGGCTGCAGGGTCATAGTTTCTCTTATGTCTGGTGTCTGCCCCCAGTGGGTGAGGTTGGTCCAGTGGCTTGTGTAGGCTTCCTGGTGGGGGGGACTGTTGCCTGCATTCTAGTCATGGGCCACAACCAGTAGTGTGTTTTGGGGTGTCTGTGAGCTTTGTATGACTTCAAGCAGCCTGGTTGTAATGCGTGGGGTTGTCTTCCTGTCTTGCTAGTTGTTTGGCATGAGGTGCCCAGCACTGGAGCTTGCTGGCCTTTGGGTGGAACCAGGTCTTAGTGTTGAGATGGAGACCTCTGGGACAGCTTTTATTCATTAATATTCCATGGGGCCGGGAGTTCTCTGGTGGTCCAATGTCCTGGATTTCGCTCTCCCAATTCGGAGGCTCAGGCCTAACCCCTGGCCGGAGCACAAAGACATTGTAAGCCACACAGTTTGGAAGAAAATGGAAAAAAATAAAATAAAAAATGAACAAACAAAACCCCAAGACAAATGGTAAAAACAAAACTAAACAGACAAAAACACACAAGGAAACACACACACACACAAAACACACAAAAAGAAAACAAAATTGAGGGGAAAAAAAGGAAGAAAGCAACCACACCAATAAACAAACACAAAAATAAAAAAAATAAAAAAACAATAAAAACTATACTAATAAATACAAAATGTCCAAAACAAACACAGAAAACAAACTAAAAAAAGCAAAGAAAGTAGAAAACAAACACAAAAATGATCCAAAATATAAGTAAAAAAAAAAAAAAGATGAAAACAAAAAGAAAAAATACAAAACAAAAAAGAGGTAAAAAGGTAAAGTCAAAGTAGAAAAACAGAAAATATGAATAAAAAAGAGGATAAACACAAGCAAAACCAAGGGGAAAAAAAAAACAAGGATAAAACACAGTGTAACAAAAAAGTACAGTAGAAATAGGAAAATCATATTAAAAGTATATTAAAAATAAAAGTATAAAAAAGAAAAGGAAAAGTAAATACAAAATATTAAAAGAATAATAAAAAATAAACAACAATAGAACAAAACAGAAAAAAATGTAAAAGGATATATAGTAGTAATAATAGTAATATTTTTCTGTGGCCTCAGCTGGCAGTGCCCTTGCCCCAACAGTGAGCCACAGCCAATTTCTGCTTACTCAGGAAGTCCTCTAATATTTCTTGGTAGGTCTCTGGACCCACTGTTTGCAATATTGGGCCAGCTTGGACTCTGACCTAGCCTTACTCCCACGTTTACTCACCTCCAAAGTCCACAGTTGTGCCCAAAGTCCACAGCATTTATTATGGGAACACTCACTGTGTATTCATATATTTCACAGATTCAAGGTTTACCAAGCCACTTACAAGGGTTTAATCTGCAGTTCCTGCAGCTGCATGGAGAAGTTTCCCTTTCTCTTGTTTTGTCACACCAACCCTGGAGTTCAGCTTTTTTTTTGCCCTGCCTCTACCTGTTGGCCACCCTCAGGCATCTCGTCCCTGCCCAGGCAAGAGGGGGCAAAAGAAGAAGCTGATTAGGGCTCACTTGCTCATGCAGGCTAGGGAGAGGGAGAGATACAGCCACCACAGTTGGGATGTGCAGGGTGTGCCTTCAGCAGCAGGGGCCAGCAGGAAGTTGCTATAGCCTGAGGAGTGCTGTTCTTTCTCCCGGGGAAGTTGGCCCCAGATTGTTCGACACTCAGCAGTGGTGGGCTGCACAGGCTCTGGAGAAGGTGTGGGCAGTGACCTGTGCTAGCACCAGGACACTTGGTAGCAGTGGCAGCAGCCATCACCTGCCTCTAGGGTCCAAGATAACAGCCATGGCTCGTATCCACCTCTGGAGCTCATGTATGTGGTGCCCTGTTCTCTTCCACAAGAAGTTCTTTCCCTGTGAGTGCTCCAAGGCAACAGGACACTGCCTACAGGAGCTCCAGGGGCAGGTGGGAGTCACTGCCACCATTTTGGGCCCCAGAGGTGGGCACTGGCCGCCATCATGAGACCCACAAGCAAACACCAGGCCCAGCCCCTGAAGTTCCATGAGGGTTCAGAGATTGCCCGTACCTAGAAAATCTGTGAGCAGGTGCCAGGCCTTGCCCCCACTGTCCCTGGAGCATGCAGATATCACCCACCCTTAGGAAATCTGCAAGCAGGCACCAGGCCCTGCTCTCACTGTCCCAGGAACGATCAAGTACTACTGTAGCTGCACACCCTACATCAAGGGGGTAATGGCCAGCACACACCGAGGAAAGAGGCAGAAAGTATCCAAACTAAAATCAGCCCCTTGATCCCAGGAAAAGAGGGCAGAGTATAAGGACATCTCTTGCAAAAACACAAAAATCACAACAAACTTCTGAACAGTCAATAAAATACATTGGAACATACCAAGAAAGATGTTTTACATTCAAAGACAAAGAGGAAGACACAATGAGGTGGCAGGAGGGGCTATTTTGCATCATAATCAAATTCCATACCCATTGGGTGGGCAAAACACATACGGGAAAATAATTATATTGCAGAAGTTCTCCCACAAAAGTGAGAGTCCTAAGTGCAATGTCAAGATCCCCAGCCTGAGGGTCTGGCATTGGGAGGAAGAATCTCCTGAGCATATGGCTTTGAAGGCTGGTGGGGATTGATTGCAGCAGCTCCACAGGACTAGGGGAAACAGAGACTCCACTCTTGGAGGGCACAATAAGGTTTCATGTACACGGGGACAAGCACAATGCAGTAACTCCATAGGAGTCAGACCTATAAGTCTTGGAGGGTCTCCTGGGAAGGTGGGAGGTGACTTTGGCTCACTGGAAGGGGGTGTAAGGACACTGATAACAGAGGCCTTAGAGAATATTGATTGGTGTGAGCTCTCCCAGAGGTCACCATTTTGGCATCAAGTCCTGGCCCTACCCAACAGCTAATAGGTTCCAGTGCTGGAATGCCTCAAGCCAAATAGCCAGCAGGATAGGAACACAGACCCACCCATCAGCAGTGTGCATAAAGCCATAGTGAGCTCACAGCCAGCTATAAATACAGCCCTGCCACTAAAAGGAAAATACCCAGCTTCACCCAACAGTGGGCAGGCACAAGTCCCTCCCACCAGGAAGCCTCCACAAACCTCAGGAACAACCTCACCCACCAGAGAGCACATACCAGAAACGAGAGGAGCTATGATTCTCCAGCCAGCAGAAAGGAGTCCACAAACACAGAAAGTTAGACAAAAGTGAGACAGGAGAGAAATATATTTCAGACAAAGGAACAAGATAAAAACGCACAAAAACAATGAAATGAAGAGGAGATATGAAGCCTATATGCAAAAGAATTTAAAGTAATGATAGTAAAGGAGATTCAAGATCTTGGGAAAAGAATGGAGGCACAGACTGAGAAGTTACAAGAGATGTTTAACAAAGAGATAGAAGATTTAAAGAACAAACAGAGATGAACAATACAATAAATGGAATGAAAAATACGTTAGAAATAATCAATAGTAGAATAAATGAGGCAGAAGAACAAATAAGTGAGTTGGAAGACAGAATGTTGGAAAACTCTGCCACAGGAAAAAAAAAAAAGAATGAAAAGAAATGAGGACAGTCTCTGAGACCACTGGGACAGCATTAGATGCACCAACATTCACATTACAGGGGTCCCAGAAGAGGAGAAAAAGAAAGGATCTGAGAAAATATTTGAAGACCTTACAGCTGAAAACTTACTTAATATGAGAAAGGAAACACATTCAAGTTCAGGAAGTGAAGACAGTCCCATACAAGATAGACTCAAGGAGGAACACACCGAGACATATATTAATCAAACAGACATGTTAAACACAAAGAAAAAATATTAAAAACAACAAGGGAAAAACAATAAATAATATACAAGGGCACCCCCATAACGTTATCACCTGATTTTTCAGCAGCAAGGCAGTGGCAGGATATATTTTGTGATGAAAGGAAAAGATCTACAACCAAGAATACTCTACCTAGCTGGGGTCTCGTTAATATTCATCAAAGAAATCAAAAATTTTACAGACAAGCAAAAGCTAAGAGAATTCAGCACCACCAAACCAGCATTACAACAAATCCTAAATGAACTTCTCTAGGTGGGAAAGAAGAGGCCACAATAAGAATCAAGAAAATTGAATAGAGAAGCTCAGTGGTAAAGGCAAATATAAAGGGTAGGAAATCATCTACACACAATTATGATATCAAAACCAGCTATCATGAAAAGATCAGAGTACAAATTTGTGATATTGGGAATGCATTTGAAATCAAGAGATCAGCAATTTAAAGCAATCTTATACATATATAGACAGTGACATAAAAACCTCATAGGAACAACAAAACAAAAATCTACAATAGATATAAACATAAAAAAGAAAAAGAAAACTAAACACATCATTAAAGATAGACATCAAATCACAAGAGAACAAAAGAGGAAGGAAAAAAAAGGACCTTCCAAAACAAATCCAAAACAATTAAAGAAATGTAAATAAAAACATTCATATTGATACTTACTTTAAATGTAAATTGATTAAATCCTTTAACCAAAAGACATAGACTTGTTGAATGGATAAAGAAAACAAGAGCCATATGTATGCTGTCTACAAGAGACCCACTTCAGACCTAGGGACACATACAGACTGAAAATGAGGAGATAGAAAAAGAATTTCCATGCAAATGGAAATCAAAAGAAGGCTGGAGTAGCAATACTCATATCAGACAAAATAGACTTTAAAATAAAGATTGTTAAGAGGGACAAAGAAGGACACTACATAAAGATCAAAGGATCAATACAAGAAGAAGATATAAAAATTGTAAATATATACGCACCCAACATAGAAACATCACAATATATAAGGCAAATGCTAACAGCCATAAAATGAGAAATCGACAATAACAAAATAATAGTGGGAGATTTTAATACCTCACTCTCATCAATGTACAGATCATCCAGACAGAAAATAAGTAAACACAGGCCTTAAATGACACATTAGACCAGATTGAGTTAATTGATATTTATAGAACATTCCATCCAAAAGCAGCTGAATATATTTTCTTCTCAAGTGCACATGGAATATTCCCCAGGATGGATCATATCTTGGGCCACTAATCAAGCCTTGGTAAATTTAAAAAAAAACGAAATCATATCCAGCATCTTTTTCGACCACAACACTATGGAATTAGAAATCACTTACAGGAAAAAGAAAAAAAGAAAACTGTAAAAACCAGACACACATGGATGCTAAGCAATATGTTACTGAACAACCAGTGAATCACTGAAGAAATAGAAGAGGAAATTGAAAATACCTAGAAACAGATGACCAAAAAAAAAAAAAAACTTTGGGAAATAGCAAAAACAGTTCTAAGGGGAAGTATATGGCAATACAACTTACCTCAGGAAACAAGAAAAAAACTCAAATAAACAACCAAACCTTACACCTAAAGCAACTATATAAATAGGAACATAAAAAAACCAAAGTTGGTAAAAGGAAAGAACTCAGAGATCAGAGCATAAATAAATAAAAGAGGCAAAGAAAAGGATAGCAAAGACCAATGAAACTAAAAGCTGGTTCTCTGAGAAGATAAACTAATTTGATAAGCCTTTAGGCAGATTCACCAAGAAAAAAAGGGAGAGGTCTCAAATCAATAAAATTAGAAATGAAAAAGAAGTTACGACTGACACCACAGAAATACAAAGGATCATAAGTAACTATTAAAAAAATATATATGACAATAAAATGGACAACCTAGAAGAAATGGTCTAATTCTTAGAAAGATACAACCTTTTAAGACTGAACCAGGAAAGAATAGAAAATGTGAACAGGTAATCACACGTACTGAAATTGAAATAGTAATGAAAAAACATCCAACCAAAAAAGTCTAAGACCAGATGGCTTCACATGTGAATTATCTCAAACATTTAGAGAAGAATTAACACCTATCCTTCTGAAACTCTTCAAAAAAATTGCAGAAGAAAGAACATTTTCAAGCTTATTCTAATGAGCCCACCATCACCCTGATACCAAAACCAGACAAAGATGTCACACACAGAAAAAGAAAAATTACAGGCCAATATCACTGATGAATATAGATGCAAAAATACTCAATAAAATACTAGCAAACCAAAACCAACAATACATTAAAAGCATCATACACCACAATCAAGTGGGATTTATACCATGGATGCAAGGATTTTTCAATATCTGCAAATAAATCAGTGTGACACACCACGTTAACAAACTGAAAAATTAAAAAAAAACACATATGATCATCTCAATAGATGCAGAAAAGCTTTTGACAAAATTCAACACCCATTTATGATAAAATCTCCCCAGAAAGTGGAAATAGAAGGAACTTAACATAATCAAAGCCTTATATGAAAAACCCACAGCTAACATCATTCTCAATGGTGAAAAACTGAAAGCATTTCCAGTAAGATCAGGAAAAAGACAAGGATGTCCATTGTCACCACTTTTTTTCCACATAGTTTTGGAAGTTCTAGCCTTGGCAATCAGAGAAGAAAACAAAATAAAAGGAATCCAATTGGAAAAGAGAAGTAAAACTGTCATTGTTTGCAGATGACATGATACTATACATAGAAAATCCTACAGAAGCCACCAGAAAATTACTAGAGCTAATCAGTGAATTTGCTAAAGTTGCAGGATACAAAATTAATGTATAGAAATCTCTTACATTCCTATACACTAACAATGAAAGATCAGAAAAAGAAATTAAGGAAACAATCCCATTCACCACTGAAACAAAAAAATAAAATACATAAGAATAAACTTACCTAAGGAGGCAAAAGACCTGTACTCAGAAAACTATAAGATACTGATAAAAGAAATCAAAGATGACACAGATGGAGAGATATGCCATGTTCTTGGATTGGAAGAATCAGTATTGTGAAAATTATTATATTACCCAAAGCAATCTACAGATTCAATGCAATCCCTATCAAACTACCAAGGGCATTTTTCACAGAATTAGAACCAAAAGTTTTACAATTTGTATGGAAACACAGAAGACCCTGTATAGCCAAATCAATCTTGAGAAAGAAAAGTGTGTCTGGAGGAATAAGGCTCCTGGACTTCAGACTATACTACAAAGCTACAGTCATCAAGACAGTATGGTACTGGCACCAAAACAGAAATATAGATCAATGGAACAGGATAGAAATCCCAGAGATAAATCCACTCACTTATGGTCACCTAACCTATGACAAAGGAGGCAAGGATATACAATGGAGAAAAGACAGCCTCTTCAATAAGTGGTGCTGGGAAAACTGGACAGCTAAGTGTAAAAGAATGAAATTGGAACACTCCTTAACACCATACAAAGAAATTAACTCAAAATGGATTAAAGACCTAAATGTAAGTCTGGACACCATGAAACTCTTATAAGAAAACATAGGCAGAACACTCTGACATATATCACGGCAAGATCTTTTTTTGACCCACCTCCTAGTGTAATGGAAATAAAAACAAAAATAGACAAATGTGACCTAATGAAACTTAAAAGCTTTTGCACAGCAAAGGACACCATAAATAAAAGTAAAAGAGAACCCTCAGAATGGGAGAAAATATTTGCAAAGAAAGCAACTGACATAAGGTTAATCTCCAAAATATACAAACAGATCATGTGGCTTAATATTAAAAAGACAAACAACCCAATCCAAAAGTGGGCAGAAAACCTAAATAGACATTTCTTCTAAGAAGACATACAGATGGCCAAAAAGCACATGAAAAGATGCTCAGCATCACTAATTATTAGAGAAATGCAAAGCAACACTACAGTGAAGTATCACCTCACACCAGTCAGAATGGCCATCATCAAAATATCCACAAACAGTAAATGCTGGAGAGGGTGTGGAGAAAAGGGAACCCTCGTACACTGTTAGTGGGAATGTAAATTAATACAGCCACTATGGAGAACAGTATGGAGTTTCCTTAAAAAACTAAAAATAGAAATACCATATGACTCAGCAATCCCACTCTTGGCATATACCTGGAGAAAACCATAATTCAAAAAGACACATACACCACAATGTTCATTGCAGCACTATTTACAATAGCCAGGACATGGAATAACCTAAATTTCCATCAACAGAAGAATGGATAAAGATGTGGTACATATATACAATGGAATATTACTTAGCCATAAAAAGGAATGAAATTGTGCAATTTGCAAAGATGTGGATGGACCTAGAGACTGTCATACAGAGTGAAGTTAAGTCAGGAAGAGAAAAACAAATATCCTATAATATTGTTTATATGTGGAATCTAGAAAAATGATACTGATGAGCTTATTTGCAAAGCAGAAATAGAGAGACAGATGTAGAGAATGGACGTATGGATATGGGGGAGGGATAGGGGAGATGAACTGGGAGATTGGGATTGACATATATACACTAATATATATAAAATAAATGACTAATGAGAACATACTGTGTAGCACAGGGAACTCTACTCAGTGCTCTGTGGTGACCTAAATGGGAAGGAAATCCAAAAAAGAGGGGCTACATGTATATGTATAGCTGATTTACTTTGCTGTACAGCAGAAACTAACACAACATTGTAAAGCAACTATACTCCATTAAAAATTAATAAAACATATATTAATTCTTATTCAGATTTACTATTTTAAAGACAAAAAATATTTTGTGTTTGTTCCTCCAGTAAACTTACTACAATTTTTGAATGTCTTAAAAATAATTTCTAGACGAGTCGAGTCTGAAATTTTGTACAATATCAGACATATTATTAGGATTTGGCATATAATGTAATACCAATAAATGGGAAGGTATATCTGCAGTCCTACTTGCCTTCCTTTATAAATATGTAAATGAGGCATTGTCAAATATCTATTTTCAATTATTTTTGGCATATCAGAATTCCACTGTCAGTTGCTCAAACTTTTGACATTTTCAGATTGTGATTTCTGACTTGTAATAGCTCACAATTGTAGCTGATCCAGATTTTAAAAAGCAGCTTCCTTGAAAGAAAGTGTTCCCAAAATTTTATTCACTAAAATAATTTGAAACCAAATAAATTAAACTGATTTTTTTCTTGATGAAGGCAAGCCCTCAGAGGGCATCATGTTTCTTTGGAGAATTACAACAACACTGATAAAAATGGATTGCTGCTTGGAAGAAATCTATGGGCATCAGATTTGTAAGAGGACAATAAAACACATTGTACTGCTGCATTATTCATTAATCTTTTGGTTAAAGTGACATTGATTCAAATTAGATTAAGCCACAAAATAATATTCATTGGTCCACATATCTGGAAGACTACATATCTGTGCTTATTTCAGGTGAGAATTGATCCCAGGGTTCAAATATGTCACCAGCAACCTGTGTCATTTTCTGCATCTCTTGTTTCTGATTTCTTTCTGGGACATCCTCTTCTTCATTATTATAAATGTTATCTATAGAGCTCCAGTTTAACAAAGAACTTATTTTTCATCACTTCACAGGCAGAGCTCTTCTCCTTCCCAACTTCCATGTCACTAATTCTGCCTACCTCTCCTTCTACCACTCTGAAAAAATAATAAATCAAGCAAAACCAAATCAATCAATTAACTAGACAAGCAAGGAATTCCAATTCTGACTGGCTTAGCTTAAACCATATGATCATCCTTAAACAAATTACAATCTAAGTGGAAGAATTAATCTAATTGAAAGTTGGTCTGTGTGTGTTGTAGTGACTGCTTCTTAACAAATTACCCAAAAACTTAGTTGTGAAAAATAACCATTAATTTTGCTCATGCATTCTGAAGGGCATGGTGGGGAAGCATTGTCTGCTTCACTGTTGTCTACAGGGGCAGAAATCTGAAATCATCTGAACTCTCTCTCTCTCTCTCTCTCTCTCTCTCTCTCTCTCTCTCTCTATCTATCTATCTAATCTATCTATCTATCTCATATGTCTGAAGGTTGATGCTAGATAGAGTTGAACAGCTAAGGAACAGTACAGACAAAACTCCTCATGTACCTATCTCTTACTCTATATGGTCTCCTCACCTGACCTCAGTATGAAAGCTGTAGGGTAGCCAGAATTTTTACATGTCAGCTCAGAAACTTCAGAAAGAGAGAGCAGGTAGAAGTTGTACTGCCTTTTTCTTAGAGTCAGAAATTATGCAATGTAATTTCAGACACATTCTATTCATTAGACGTGAGTCAACAAGCAAATCGATATTCCAAAGACTCATATTTTGTGAGAGGAGACTTAGAGAATTTGAAGACATGTTTAAAACAACCTCAATGTGCCTAACTCTGGGAAGGTTAAGTAAGACATTTTGATAGAAATTTCTACCATGTAGGAGAAGGATAGGTAACAAAAACAGGTCCATGTGTGCTTGGTACCAGCATATGAGAAAGGAATACATAAATAGTAATTGCAATCAGTTTTAGGGGTCTAATATACTACAGATATTATCTTATTAATTATAATTTGTTGTTACAGTGCTAATGAAATTAACAGTTACTTAAACTGTCTCTGAATTATCACTAAGCCTTGTTCATTGTTATACATTTTTATTAATCTTTCAATTTATGAGTATTAACATTGCTTTTTCTATCAATTGGTTGAAATAGATCTTTACAAAATTTCTCTACAGAGAGTAAACAGGTTCAGATTTTTCTTAAGCCCTATTTACTCTGTGTGGCTTTTATCTTAAAAAGGAGCATCTGGTATAAGCTTTTATTTTCAACATTAAATTACTGAGGATGCTGTGACTTTATATTTTTCTTCCATTGTCTTGAGTTTCAGTAGAATAGATGAGATATGTGAGTTAATGTTCTATTGTTAGTATGAAATTAATCTTTATTTTTGACTTTGTTTTTATACATTTTATGGAATAAGTTTTCTCCCCTTTCTGTGTTTTCACGTAGATGTAAGAATGATATTGCATGACCCACAGTGAACATTTTATTACACATGGAATGTATTTCTTTTTTTGTCTAGAAAACATATATACCCTATAATTTTGGCTCCAACTTCTGCCCTATTTATTTTGCTCTATCAGTAATCTCCAGTAATCTGCATTTTTAAATCACCAGTTTACAGCCTCCACTTGCATCTTTTATCCGTTAATTATCCTGTTGTCCTGTGAATGCTTGGGAAAGCTTTTCAAATTGTTCCCCATATCACTTAATCAACAACTTCTGATAATTCAAAACTATTTCTCAAACATTTTTCAGATCATGGAATAAATCATTTTCAGAATTAATATCTTCCTTTAAGTCTTTTGTATTTTGTTCAATATATGTGATTCTGTACTATATTTTTCATGGGTTACAATTACTCCGACACTGTTTATCAAGAGATGGAGTATGTTAACTCTATCTCCATCCTTTTGACAGTGCCACCCTATCTTGAATAATATAATTTGTAGTAAGCTTTGAAATTGGGAAATGTGAGTCTTCCAACTTTGTTTTTACTTTTCATTATTGTGGCTATTCTGGAATCCTTGAATTTCCAATGAATGTAATTATTGGCCTAAAAATTTCTGTGAAAAGGCCAGGTAAAATTTCAGTAGGGAATGCATCACATCTGTCAATTTATCTGAGGACTATTGACATCTCAACAATATTGTCTTTCAATTTATGATTATGGGATACCTCTCCACTTATGTAGGTCATCCTTAATTTCTTTCAAAGATGTTTTATAGTTTTCAGTGTACAAGTCCTGCACTTATTTTGCTTAATTTATTCTTAAACACTTTATTCTTTTATATGCAAGAGCATAAATAAGTGGAAATTGTTCATTGCTACTATAGAGTAGTACAACTGATATTTTATATTGATTTTGTATCTTACAGTCTTGCTGAACTCATTTATTACTTCTAAGAGTTTGTGTGTGTGTTCATGAAATCCTTTGTAATTTCCGTATCCACTAGTATGCCACATCTAAACACATGTAAACATTTTTACATTTGTCAAGACATAACTCTCATATTTTCCTTTAGTTCATGAGGCATGCTTTACTTTAACTCCTGGAAGATATTTATAAGAGCTGATATAAAGTCTTTGTCAAGTAAATCCAATGTCTAGGTCTTCTCAGGGACAGGTTCTTTACTCTATTTTTCCCCTATGTCTGTACCATACTTTTGTGATTCTTTGTATATCTCATAATTCTAATTGAAAACTGAATATTTAAAATTATATAATGTGGCAACTGTGGAAATAAGATTTTTGTTCTTGTTTTCGTGTGTTTGTGTGTGTGTGTGTGTGTGTGTGTGTAAATTTCCTGAACTAATCTGTAAATTCTGGATCATGTGCTACCACTGAACTCTTTCTTTGATTATCTTAGTGATCGGCTAATAAGTGCACACATTTTACTTAAATGCTTTAATCCAATAAGTCTCCCAGGTGTTGCTGAGGAACCTTGCGTGTTTTTTAGGCACATTTTTAATGCTAAAGATGTGCCTTTTTCTTCACTTTGAAGTTTGAAGCTCAACCAAAGGAGAGATTTTAGAGCCTTCTCAGATCTTCCTGAGCATATGGACTGCCTCACACATGACCTTCCAGATTCTCAGGAATATGTCAGAGTTTTGCAAAACCTCCTATGGACATCCCATTTTCCAATTTTTTTAAGTTTTTTGGTCATCTTCCCATTTGCCTCAATTGTTATCATTGGCTCAAACAATTGTGGTATAAACAATTGTGGCTGATGGTTTTTAACAACTGTCCTGGGATGAAAACTTTTCACTCTAATTCTGACTCAGATCAAATAAGAACAAGCTCTGCAATTTGGGTTTGCAGGGGTTTTCCAGGTCAAATCACAAAAAAATCTGTAGGAATGAGGCTCCATGGGGGTACTCCAAATTTATTCTGCCCCATCAGGACACTAACTTCAGGATGTGTTCCCATTCATTTATTTTAAACAGATACATAAAAGTACTTGAAGAATGTTATGCAATTTATGCAGTGAGCAGAAGGTAGCTATCTTAAGATTATAAATACTATAAAACTTTGTGTAAAATCTATCTTTACTAGAAAATGTTAGATGAGTTTTTATTTGAAGTATAGTTGATTTACAATATTGTGTTATACAATATTGTATATTGTCAGGTATACAGCATAGTGATCAGTATTTTTGCAGATTATATTCCATTATAGGTTATTACAAGATAATGGATATAATTCCCTGTGCTATACAGTAAATTTCTATTGCTTATCTATCTTATATATTGTAGCTTGTGTCTGTTAATTCCATATTTTCTTAAGATTGAGAATAAGACCAGGTCACTGAATATCATTACACAAATTACCATAACTTCAGTGCAATTTAAATTATAATTCCTGACAAATTATTTATTTAGTAAATACTCAACACACACATTCTAAATACGCACATAAGAGCATCTATCCAATAATACTTCAATTATTTTTTAAAAAGAATTGGGAAGACTTTTCCTACCTAAAAGGATGGCATATCTTAAAGAAGCCATGTTAATAAAACAATGTCGTATAAGCATCACAGTAAACAAATTAGCTTATTGAACAAGATAGAAATTTTAAAATAGAAATAAAACACATATGAATGAATCTGTTTTGTGATAAAAGTATTACAAAATTTGGACAAAGTGTGGATTGTTTAAGAGATGATGTTGGAAAAACTGACCCTGAAGAAGAGCATACATCACTATATACACTATATATATGGGAACAGTAAAACTGTAAAAGTAATAGAGTAACCAAGGAAAATATATTTATACCCTTAGGTTTGATAAGAGATTTTAATAAAGTATTTGCAAGCACACATAATAAACAAAAAAAATAAAATTTTGGTTTCAGTACTGTCTCATTTAGTATTTTTGTTCAATCAAAGATACAACTGAGGGCTTCCCTGGTGGCGCAGTGGTTGAGAGCCTGCCTGCCGATGCAGGGGACATGGGTTCGAACCCTGATCTGGGAGGATCACACATACCATGGAGCAACTAGGCCTATGAGCCACAACTGCTGAGCCTGCGCGTCTGGAGCCTGTGCTCCGCAACAAGAGAGGCCACGATAGTGAGGGACCCGCGCACCACAATGAAGAGTGGCCCAGCTCACTATGACTGGACAGAGCCCTTGCACAGAAATGAAGACCCAACACAGCCAAAATAAATAAATAAATAAATAAATAATTTTTAAAAAAGACACAAGTGAAAAATAAACTGGGACAAGAGAGAAATTGAGGTATTTGAAAAATTAACACCTGAAAAACAATTTCCATATTTACAATATGTAAGTTCATATCAACAAAATAAAAAAATAGAGAACGAATACAAAGAGAGCTAAGCTTATTAATAAGCAATCAAAAGAGGCACCTGTATATATACTCAAGAAAAATGACACTCTTGTCTTTTAGTAAATATTTTCAAGATATTTTTTACAGAATTGTATGTGCAAGCAGATTATTGGAACCATCCTTGTGATTGATCACTAAGAAAAATAACATAAAAGTAGGGCATGTGTAATACATATGATGCCATAATAGGTAGTAAAAAGCAGTGTATAAACAAGAGGTACTCAAAGCATATGGATGGATCTTAAAACATGAAGTTGAGTAAAAACAAGAAGAAAAATAGAATATTATTGTATTATCATTGCTCCATACAATTTTGCCTGTATACAATACAAACATGCAAGAAAAAATGCATTATGCTTTAAAGGATACATATAGGTCTATGTATCTACGTGGACTTATATGTATCATTGTGTATGCCTATGCAAGCGTATATGTATGTCTATGCCTAATGTATTAGAGTGAGTGTCTTTGTTGGGGGTAATGGGAATATCGAATGCATATGGCGAGTAGAATGGGGAAATCCATGCTTAATTCTTGCACTACAGGTCCAAAATAGTGAGAGAAAAAATAAAAACAAAGCTATTCTAAACTAATGGGTAAAATCTTAAATAGATCTTGACCTGTAATACAGTGTTTTGTTTTTGTTTTTGTTTTTCTTTTTTGCGGTACACGGACCTCTCACTGTTGTGGCCTCTCTCGTTGCGGAGCACAGGTTCCGGACGCGCAGGCTCAGCAGCCATGGCTCACGGGCCTAGCCTCCGCGGCATGTAGGATCTTCCCCGACCAGGGCATGAACCCGTGTCCCCTGCATCGGCAGGCAGGCTCTCAACCACTGAGCCACCAGGGAAGCCCCAATACAGTGGTTTTATACTTTCCTCCTACAACCTCTTTTCACAATCAAACTATTATTTATATAATAAATAAATGTTAAGTTCATGGATGATGATGCCCAGTACCTTGGATATGTTTTCCTATAATATCAAGGTAATAAAAAAATCTACTTCATAATGATATTATAAAGGTGGAAATGTTTAGAACAATGTTTGAGACATATTAAATGCTCTGTAAAATTGCCTTCTTGAAAATTTTGACTGTTAATAAACATAAAGAAAAAAAGAAATTATAAATTAAATTTAAAAATATATATACTATATATGTACTTTAGAATAAAGGACATTATAATGTTATTTATTCATGTATTAAGTGACTAGAAATCTGAATTCAAATTGTTTCACTTCTAAGGCTTACTGGTAGTCTCAATTTTGAACTGGTCTTTGAATAATTTAAGAGTTTAATAGTTAACTATGACTATATTAAATATGTATAAATAAACACATATCTTTATATATATGCATACATTGGATCATACAGCTGAAAAGCCTAGAAGAACTGCATTCATTTGAATGTTAATTTCAACATTCACACATCTTCAGAACTTTTGTTTTGTTTTCTTCAATTCAGTTAACCCAAAATATCAAAATTAATATCATATCAGCATGTAACCAATATTTTAAAAATTAGTAATAAGATACTAATCCAAATCCTGTGTGTTCTTTACACCTGCAGCATATCTCAGAGGCCCTTGCACTTCAAGTACTGTACTAGCCAGCCCCGTGTGACCAGTGACTACGGTAAGCGACATCGCAGCCCCCTGAACGTGAGGCTCAGACTCCTCAGGTGGGAGGCTGCTTGGCAACCTTGCCTCTCCTCCCTCTCCGGATCCTTCCACACACCCCTGCCCCCTACACCTAGGCAGGATTGCTCCTGGCTCCTTGACTCTGCTATTTCTTAATTCCACACCTTTCTTCATGCTGTTCCCTCCCCCAGGCATTCTCTGCCCCTTTTCTCCACCTACCAAGGAAAAACTTTGGTTTTATTTATGTGCATTCTGTGATGTTTTTGACATTTTTTTTCCCCTCTGTGACTCACTTTCACCATTAGGGCAGCTCATCTGATGAGTAAAAGTATATGTAACTGTTCCTAAACTCCCATCCTCATACTATTCCAGCTCTCCCAATATTCCATTACTTCTCAAGGAGTTAGACAAAGCTTCTTCCCTCACTGCCTTAGCAAAATGTTCTGAATACCACATGGCCAAGATTGGGTCTATGATCATCTCAGAACTGAATTCTATGGCTAGGAGGGTAGGAGTCCTTCATGGAGCTTGTGATGAATCATTCCCATAGAACTTTAGAGAGTGAAATGGGGATGCTGTTACACAAAAGAAAATTTGGAAGCTTTAGTGAGAGTTCTTAGGAGTGAGTTTTTGGTAAGGAACCAAAAGATATCAACTTTAGAATGAATATCTGGAACACTTAATAGTTCTAAGCATTCCCTCTAGAGTCTTACTTTTTTTTTTTATTATAAAGACAACATGTGTGGCTCCATTTCGTGTCTGTTTGCCTCATGTATTTAAAGACTTTCCCAATATGTCTATGTTCTTGGCTCCTCCTGTGTCAGCATTTCAGATACTGACAAATCCATTGGTTTCTCTTATTGATATTGTTCATAGGGCACTTAGATACTTTGCTGTAACAGGCAAAAATGGAGAAGAAGCACATAATTTTGCCTGAAAAACAATCTGTCCTACAGAGATATTCAAAGTCATATTTATGTTATTCTTGTTATAAACAAACAAAAGCAAGTGCATATAGTTTGATGAAATCTGTTCAGCTGTGAAATTATCAGGGTCAAGCTAAAGGATATAGGTTGGTTGCATTAGCTAACTACATGTTCAATTTTCCTTACAGTATGAGACTAAGAATCAGTGACTCTGACCCTCTGAAGTGGCCAACCAACATGATACTGGAGATGTCCCTGGTAAAAGAATCAGGCTAATTTCAGAGTCCGAGGATGTACTATACTCTTCTTTAGAGGCATGACACAAATTTGAGAATGCTTTCAAAGAATGTGTGTAGAGTTGGAAACAAGTATAGGATGCTGGAGTTTTTTCTGTCTCACCTATAGGTGTCAGATTGCAGAAAAACACAAGCTGGAGACCCCATGTTTGAGGGATTGATAGATTGTTTAGAGAAAAAAAATATATGACAACAAAAATAACCGTAATAAATTTATCTCTGACCACCAAATGGCAAGGATCAGGATTTTATCCAGGCAACGTGGGGCTTTTTCATGATTAGTCTAAACTGCAAGTGAATATTTTACTTGATATTGCAATGTCTAACATGAAAAGCACTAATAGAGCTTGTTTTGCTTCTGTCACAAAGTAGGTATTTAATAAATATCTGTGCAAAGTAGGTACCAAAAATAACGGAGAATATCCCAATACTGCAAATTTTGCTGTATTGAGAATAAACATCAAAATGTCATTAAGGTACAGATTTAATTCTTAGACCATAGTTTATAAAATTCAGGTGTTTGTTAGATATAAACCTGCTACATCCGAGAAATAATATTGTCAGTGTGGTCAGGTCATCAGGAAACCTTCTAGAGAAGCAAGCACAACAGGTCAGTATGTATAGTCAGATGTTCTGAGTTCAAATAACAGGAAACCACAAAACAATTTACATTGAACAATATATATATTAATAATTATGTATAAGACATTTAGAGGCAGGACAAAACTAAATTTAGAAAGGTTAGTTTTTAACCAAAACTTTCTTTGTTAACACCCAGCAATGTCAACAAAGACCCAGTTCTTCTTCTGTGCCACGCTGAGTGTGTTTGATTTGTCTGGCCCTCAGATGAGGCAATGGCTTGTGAAGAGCAAGGAAGGTGCTGCACACTGATGTAGCCAAGGCAGGTAAATTCATTCTGCCAGCTGGGATTAATAGCCCCATTACCTGCATTACCAAAACCTCATGAAAATGTTCCCATTGTGCCTTGTACAGTCATATGAATATATGAAAGACTAGACTAGACTAAGCATTTCAATGAGATTCATGTCCTGAATGGACTAGTTTTTTCTCACCAGACAGAGATTCCAGCAGGATTGAGAGTTTTCTTTGATAAGTCTGGTGAACCCTGTCATCTAGCATGATACTGGATGCCACAGATGTGGTCATTGTTATGTACTCTGTTCTACTTCACACATTTTTTGCTGGCTAATTTTTCAAGCTGGTTTTGCCTGTTTTTATCAGGGAGTAATTGTTTAAATGTCAGATCTGTGGGTGGATTTAATCTATTTTGCTTATAAAAAAATTTACTTATTTTATGTCTTGATGATTTCATTAGAAATTTGGAAGACTAAGACAGTGGGTAGAAAACTACACCTTATTTTAACATTTTTACTCTTTACGTGATACCATGTAAACCTTTCTATTTTTATGCATCTGAACATTAATATTTAAAAAACACATTATGCATCAATATGAACATTTTGATCTGCTCCTTTATCTTATATTACTTTATAGGAAAAAATGAAATGTCATTGATGGTAACACTGTAGGATATATAATTATCGCTATTAATACAATTCATTAAGAGGAAAAAATAACAACTTACTTTTAATGAGTCTCCCAGACATAAATTTGTTTCAGTCTACAAACTCATTTATATCTTTGTGGTATATCCAAATTAAATTAGCATTCTCTGACGTTCTCAGAAGTGCTCTTTCTTTGTAAAGTAATAAACATAGCACATAGATGAAAACAATTTCTTTAGTCAAGTTTTATAGTACTTGCATGAAATTATTAATACTTCTGGCAAACTTTTAAAAATTATTATTCTTTTTTTTCGATTGGGTAAACTCAAACATCATTATATAATGATATCATGAAAAGTCACTTGTCTAAAGAATTAACATGATACATATAAAATATTACAGAATTATTTGTATCCAAACTATTGCAGATATCACCACATAAATGTAGAGGTAATGTATAATGGATAAAATGGGAAACTCTAGAGTAAACCGCTTGGATTGGAATTCTGGCTCAGGCATTTTCTAGATATGGTCATGAAGCTTAAAGCCTTTATGCTTTAGTTTTCTCACTTGTAAAAGTAAGAATAAAAAGAGTACTTTCCAAATGAGTGATATGGCAATTAAATATTGTAATATAAGTAAAATGCTCCTTAAAGTCATATTATTTTAATTATTAAATAAGATATATTTTCTTGAGTGTGTATATATATATGAAATATATGAAAATATGATATGCATTTTATCTTTGCCCCCAATTCCTGACACAGAGATTCTAAATATCTTGCAATCTCCTGGATGATAGGAACATCTTTTGTTTTAATGAGACAACTGTTAGTGGGCTCCTGGATAGCTTCAGAATGGGAACAGGTCACAGGAAAGACCAAGTCATGATTAAAGCTTGGAACTTTCAGCCTCAACCCCATTCTCCAGAGAGGAGAGAGGGGCCAGAAATTGAGTTAATAATCAATCATGTCTATGTGATAAAACCTCCATAAAGATCCCTGAACTACAAGGTTGCAGAGCTTCCAGATCGGTGCACAGTTGAGGGTAGTGCCCCCTAACTCCACAAGGACCTTTCCAGACTTTGCCTTATGCACCTCTTCATCTGGCTATTTATCTGTATCCTTTATCATATCCTTTATGATATACTGGTAAACGTAAGTAAATGTTTACCTCAGTTCTGTGAGTTGTTACAGCAGATGTTGAACCTGCTGAGGGGACTATTTGGAGCCCCAATTTATACGTGGTTGGGCAGAAGTACAGGCAATAGCCTGGGACTTAGGACTGGTATCAGAAGTGGGGGGATGATCTTGCAGGACTGAGTTCTTAACTTGTGGGTTCTGTGATAATTCCAGTAGTTAGTGTCATGACTGAATTATAGGACACCCAGCTGGTGCCTGGAGAGTGGGAGATTGGTTGGTGTTGGGGAAAAAAACCCACACATTTGGCAATGGAAATAGCGTGAGGGTAGAGGAGACTAGTTTTTATTTTAACATTTACAAGGCAAAGTATGTTCTTCTACAAAATAATACCTACTACCATAATTTGCTGGTCTTTTTTTTTTTTTTTTTTTTTGCGGTACGCGGGCCTGTCACAGTTGTGGTCTCTCCCGTTGCGGAGCACAGGCTCCAGACGCGCAGGCTCAGCGGCCATGGCTCACGGGCCCAGCCGCTCCGCGGCATGTGGGATCTTCCCAGACCGGGACACGAACCCGTGTCCCCTGCATCGGCAGGCGGACTCTCAACCACTGCGCCACCAGGGAAGCCCTGCTGGTCATTTTTATTAGTAGTTTTTATATTTAATCTTTAAAATTCATTTGAATTTCTGTGCTTTCTCATGCCAACTTTTGTTTGTTTGTTTTTTTTTTTGGCTGTGCCACGCAGCTTCTGGGATCTTAGTTCCCTGACCAGGGAACAAACCCGTTCCCCTGCAGTGGAAGCATGGAGTCTTAACCACTGGACCGCCAGGGAAGTCCCTCATGCCTACTTTTTTAAACCTCTTTTTTTGTCTTTATGTACATCTTATTCTTCTTGTAGACTCTTCTCCAAACACTTTTGGTTTTGCACTGTGCAGTTTATTGGGTTTCAGTATCTGCTGTTTAATATACAAACTGAAAAAGGCATATGTTCTGAGAAGGAAAATATAAGATAAGGTGGAACAGAAAATACAAAGCGTGTGTATAATTTGTTGGTTGTAAATTTGAAGGTATAATACTATGTAGGGTAGGGTGAGCATATTTCAACTAATAAAGCCACTATTTCAAAATGTTGAGAACTGGATAGGTAGCATTTATAACCCAATCAGATGGTATTGTGAACTTGTAGTAGTGTGTAATTTTAATGACTTATCCAATCAGAGATTAAGATGGTGTACTCGATTACATTTTGTTTCAAGATGTATAGGAACCCTGCTAATTTCTTGTTTTGTTTTTTTGGCTTTTTTTTTTTTTTGTCTTGAAAGGGGTAACAGAACTTTGTTGTTTTATAATTCTCACCTGTTTTTGATGAGTACTTAGTGTCAAGAACTAGGAGGGGTCTGACAATTTTACCTTATGGGCAGACTAATAATTTAGCTTGCCACAGTTTTCTTTTTTTTTTTTTCTTTGCGGTACGCGGGCCTCTCACTGTTGTGGCCTCTTCCATTGTGAAGCACAGGCTCCGGACGCACAGGCTCAGCGGCCATGGCTCACGGGCCCAGCCGCTCCACAGCATGTGGGATCCTCCCCAATCGGGACACGAACCCGTGTCCCCTGCATTGGCAGGCGGACTCCCAACCACTGCACCACCAGGGAAGCCCTAGCCACAGTTTTTTATAGTTACTAGCAGAAGACATGAGACTCCTGGGCCAAAGTCAAAATGTTTTATTACTCATGGCATAGAGGCAGTATGAGCTTAGTGTTCACATCTGTTCCACTTGTCCCTCACATCTTACCAGGGTGACATGGAAGAGCCCATATAGGATGCTGCACACTCAGTGGATTGTACACTCAGCTGAAGAAACTTAAGCTTTAAAGAGTGATGCCAGCCAAAATGTCCAACCACTGCCCCAGGGAAGGGAGCCATTATCATTAATATTATAAACAGTAACAACAAGAGCAACAAGAACAAAACTTCCCTTTTCCTCAGAGGGACACACTATGGCTATCTTCTATTTGCTATAATAAATTCTTGATAAAATAGTCAGAACAAAGACTGTCAGTACTACTCAGAAGGTGTGTAAAATATTAGAAATCCATAGAGAATTGTGTCTTAGTTATATAAAGAATTGTTACTGGTCAATGGAGAAGAGATAAAATATTAAACAAATGTTGCTGGGAACACTTTTCTGAATATGGAAAATAATCAATAGGACATCTAGCTCATGTAATAGATTTACAAAACAATCTCTGTGGATTAAAGACTTAAATATGTAAAGCAACATTTTAAAATGTTCCAAAAAATAAATGAGAATGTCTTGTAACTCTAGGTTGGGATGGAATTTAAAAACAATGCACTAAAATCAGTTATATAAGAGCTAAATTTAACTACATTTACAAAATTTCATGTATATGTGTTTTAAAAATCTTAAGACATCATTTAAAAACTGGAAAAAATATTGGAAAAACATGAAATTTATAAAGACATATGGAGAGATTTATAAGTCAATAATAAAATGAAAAATAATATAATAGAAAATTAGCACAACTCTTGAACTGGCATTTCAGGAAGAAATAAACACAAATGACTAATTAACATGTCAGAAGATTCTGACATTCAATAGCTATCAGGGAAAGTACACTAAAATTAATTTGCAACACTATTTTAGATATACTTGGGACAACAGAATAAAAAATAAATAAATATGTTTTCAAAGATATGTAGCCACAGGCCTTATACATATGCTTGCAGAATAGGAATTTTTCTTTTTTTTTTCCAGACTTGAAAATAATTTTCATTACACAAATAAAATTGAAGTTATATACATAAAACAATGCAGAAATCCTACTTCTAGATATACATTCTAATTACTCAAACAGAAAGATGCTCATGACAGCACTTTTTAGTAATAGCAAAACCAGTGCATAACACAAATATTTGTCACCATGGGAGACATGATGAGAATGAAGAAGCAAAGTGTGATGTATTCAAAAGAAATATATAGTAGTAAAAAAGAATGAACAACAGCTCCATTCATCAACATAAAGTAATGTGTTAACATAATATTAAGCAAATCCATAGTTACAGAATACATACTGTTTCCATTTATGTAACGTTTCAATCCTACAAAGCTAAGCAGTATATTATTCAGAAATACTACTCTAAAATAATGATTAAAATCAAACAATAAATTAAAAATGGGATACAACTATAAAAACATCATAGATGAAAGTTATAAATCAAATTATGAAATATGTGAACAATGAAAACCTAGATGAAATGTATGCCTTACTAGACTTATAGGTATATTTCCAAAATTAGCACAAGAATAGGGACACTTAATAGACCGAAAACTTACTAAAGAATTTGAAATGATATACAGCCTTTAATAGCTTCTCAAATAAATATTTAAATATCTTTTTATTCTTGAAACAATTTCCAATTTAGGGAGTTAATTGCATTTTAGACATTCAATGTTTAATGATAAAAAGGATACTTGTTATGTTCACAAGTGTCAGGAAACAAGCATTTTTCTTTTGTTGGCAGAACATACATTTCACAAAATTTCTGGAAGGGTAGTTGATTAATGTATCAAAACCATCAATGTTTGCACCAAAATTTTCCTTTTATAAATCCATACACCAAGGAAGTAATTATATTAAAAATTGTAACTTATAAGCTCTGACATGTATTGTACTGTTTTGTACAGTACCAAAATCTAGAAACACACAAAAAATTTGTTAATAAATATGGATGCAGCCTTAAAAGAGAAAAGTTTTCATCCTTTTAAAAATGTATACAGGGCTTCCTTGGTGGCCCAGTGGTTGAGAGTCCGCCTGCCGACGCAGGGGACACAGATTCGTGCCCCGGTCCGGGAAGATCTCACATGCCGCAGAGTGGCTGGGCCTGTGAGCCATGGCCGCTGAGCCTGCGCGTCCGGAGCCTGTGCTCCACAACGGGAGAGGCCACAACAGTGAGAGGCCTGCTTACCGCAAAAAAAAAAAAAAAAAAAAAAAAAAAGAGTAGATTTCTCTCCCCACTCTCCACTCCAGAGAAGCTCTGTTTTTGAATCCTCTGACCAGAAAAAGGTCCTTGCCTGCTGCACAGTTCTTCAATTTGGGCACCTTCAGGTCAAAGTTTGGAGATAAAGGAAGAATACACCAAACAAAATAGGAAGCTCACTGCTGTACTGGTAGTTATTCACATTTTTATTTCTCTGCCCAATCTGTCTGATATTATTCACTTTCCAGAGTCCTTGTATTCTCTCCAGAAATTGTAGCTGTACATTGTCTCCTACATACAAACCTTCAAGTTGCAAACTTTCAAAGATGTGAATGTACGTTCCATCTCCCTCCTAATATCTCCTCCTCCTCTCCTTCCTCCAGTCAGTAACTCTTCTTGCCTGTTCAATCGATGTCATTCACTGTATGCCAGCTGCTGTATTATACTACTGTGTTTTTCAATGTACTGTAATGTAAGATTAGAAATGTTTTCTTTATCTTTTGTTTGTTTGTTCTTTATATATTATTTGCATGAAAAGTATTACAAATCTATTACAGTACAGTACGATATAGCTGATTGTGTTAGTTGGGTACCTAGACTAACTTTGTTGGACTTAACGAACAAATTGGACTTACGAACGTGCTCTCAGAATGGAACTCATTCGTATGCAGGGGACTTACTGTAATCTGTGGGAGTAATTGACATTAGTGGTTCTACTCCTTGTCGGATAGCACGGGAAAGTAATTGGTGCATTTTTGAAAACTATAAAAAAATTCCCCTATTGCAAGACACTACCTACAAGGACATAGTTACAATAAACATACAATTATATGATGGGTGTGGGTATAAATTGAAGCCATGCAAGGTATGCAATACACAGTGTGCATAGGCCCCTATGAGATAGCTACCTGTTTCCTGATGTTGGTCCTTCTATTTCTGTACTCCATATAGCGTCTTCAACTTCTACATTTTCTATCCATTGCCCTTTATCCTTGCTTTCAGATATTTTTTTGTCTAGTGTGAACTGCTTGCTCACTAATTTGTTCTTTACTCAATCTTTTCTGCAATTTATTATCTTTGTTGTGTTCTTTATTTTATTTATAAACTTCATTCTTTTTCTTCCATATGGTTCTTGTTATGACTTCCATTTTCTGCTTCATATTACTAATTACCTTGTTGAAAGATATTTATTACAGTTATTTTTATTTCTAGATTTTTCTGTTCTATTTATTCCAGTTCATGTTGCACCTATAACTTATTCAGTATCTTTCTTTATAGCAGTTGAAATTGTGAGATATTTAGTTATTTTGGCAAACAAGCTGAATGTCTGACAGTACCAGCTTTCCTGTATGGTAAAGTGTAATGGAAAAGCTAAAGGCCATATGAAAGTTTGGGTCCTTCTCAATGGGTTTAGGAAGAGGGCATATAAAACTGCTAATGATCACATCACTTCACCAGGCAACAGTTCTACTAATGAGTCACCCTTAAAGACTTACAAGGGAACTCGAGTTGGAAAACATACTCTCTATCTCCATAGTTTTATGTGCCATTGAGGGGGATTTGAAGTCAGAACAGTTGTGAATGCCTGACATCTGAGAGTCAGTTGCACCTCTTTTTACAGCTCCTCACCCAAACAAGGTATTGTGCCAACCCAGCAATATCACAATTCACAACTGAGCAGCCTGGGCTGTTGCTGGTCATTTCTGTTGTGATAGATCAGTCAAAGGCTTTCCCAAATAATTTAAATGGGTGACAACTGTAGAACTTAAATCTTTCCCCCAGTGTATTCTCTTACCAAGGCAATGCCACCTTCTCTTCCATGAGTTTCTGCAATTTCTGTATTTTTTCCACAGCTGATTTTGGAGAATACAGACAGCAGCACATTCCATTTGCCACCTTGTCTGGAAACTTTAAACTCTTTTACAATATTACCTATTTTTAATCCCTATGTAACTTGATTCCTCCAAATGATTGTTTAGGAATCCTGCCTTTCAATCCTTATATCACTAGGAACATATGTAGAAATCTCCCTTTGCATTAGAATTATTTGTATTATTTCCATGCTCCCAATAGATAGTTTTCCAGATTACTTTTGCATTTTCTTTTGTTTTCAGATACTTTGCACACTGTTTTCATCAATAAATATTTTAGAAATCATTCTATCCTGATTATTTAAAAGATAAAATATTCTATTACTTAAAATTGAGGAGGTGTTAAAGTATTACTGAGAGGAATTCAAATACATAACTATTTCCTATTCTTTACCACAAATATACATATTTATGTAGGAAGACTAAGCTAGAAAGCTGTTGAAAAAGAAAGCAAATGTGAAAAAATTATCTAATGCATATCCCAGAGGATTATCCTCATTATTATGCAAATAATAGATTCTACTAATGAAATGTTCAGAGTACTAGATAATGCAAAATAATAGATCCTCTGCCTAGTTATAACCTTTCATTAAACAATGCTGAATTAGAGGTAACATACTCACAGCACATCTTACATTTCCCTAACAGATCAAAATAATATGCTTTATTATAATGATGCCATAAAGAATCATGATAATATACTTTCCCCACAGGTAGAAGTTATAACTAACTCAAGTATAGGATAGTAATACATATAATACAATCCTAAAGTTCAACATGGTTGGTAAATGCAGTTTTCTGATTAATTATATATTTTAACAATGAATAACTATTCATTTAACACCTACACTGTGTGTGTGCAGAATATATGATAAGAATATAGTACAAGACAAAGTACTAACTAAATACTTAAGAGTTTAAAATGCATTTGAACAGACAATATACTTTTTCCTGAAAACAACAGAAGAGATGTACAACACCTGTTATAATTTGAAGAATAAATAGCAAGTGTAAAAAGTGTTATTATTTAGATACTGTATCAAGACAAGAGGATTTGAATACAAACAATATATAAATGTCCTCAAAAAGCTTCAATTTTAAAAGTATTTTGGTTATTACAACATAGATAAATAATAATTCTGAATTTGTAAGCTTATTGTTTCCTAAGTTTTAATTTTGTATTTTAGGTTTACTGCAGTTTGAATATATTTAAACAATTTTTACAAAATGTAATATGATTACAACCACTAATTACCTATTTCTCATATACATACTAGCACATATATGTAAACATAAATATACACACACATATATATGTGTATGTTTCTATGTAGATAGATGCAAATTTCTTAATATATTGATAAATGAAATATTGTTTAAGAAGGAGTCTGACAGAAACATTTACAGAGAGGGAGAAATTCACATGACTGCACAAAGGAATGCTCATATAGTTGAAACAAAAATAAATATGCCAAAAAACCAAGTTGTGTAAGGAAATTGCTTAGCCTTATAGGTGTAAGAAAAAAAAATCACAACATAAAATTGGATGCAATTTGCCAAAGACATCAAATGAAATGGGATAAAAAAGTTCTTAAATATATAGAAACAAGATGACTATAACAGAAAATGCAACCTTTGCTATCCATGGAGACAAAACTTTGAAATTCTATGACATAAAGAATCAATCAACCATTAACATAAATTTGTTGTACGTTTATTACTAGTAAGAAAATCAGAAAGCAAAAAGGAATGTCTGACCCTTAATATTTTTCCCCACTCTGCAGTAGGGTGTAAATATTCAGATGCAAGATCATAAAGTCTCTTAGCTTTCTCCACTCCCACTCCATAAGCACTACTGGGCTTCTTTCTCTGAAGAGAAACTACAGAGTGATGTATAAATAGCTATCTGTTACCTTCTCTGAAGAGAAGATAGGTTCATATATTATTTTACCTTTGACCAGCTCTGTGACATTGGACAGGTGAGTTATGCTCTGAAACCTGTTTCTCCAGCTTCCAATATTTTTCACAGTATTAATTTGATACTGTATTTTACTTTAGTCGCACAACTTTCCTGTAAGAGGGAAACAGGGTATAGATACCAATAAGGAAGTCACCTCTGCCAGGTCTTGTTGATACCATTTATGAATATCCTGGTAACACCTTTTCACTGATGTCCATCCATTCCAGCTTTTTTTTTTTTTTTTTTCAGTACACAGGCCTCTCACTATTGTGGCCTCTCCCGTTGTGGAGCACAGGCTCCGGACGCACAGATTCAGTGGCCATGGCTCACGGGCCCAGCCACTCCGCGGCATGTGGGATCCTCCCGGACCGGGGCACAAACCCGTGTCCCCTGCATCGGCAGGAGGACTCTCAACCACTGCTCCACCAGGGAGCCCAATTCCAGCTTTAAATAAGGCAATGGAAGCCCAAAATTTAGTTAAATTGGTTGGTGAAGTATACTAAATGTAGGGTGACTCCATATTTGTGTTATATTTCATTGAAAACATGCCTAAAAAGAGCTACATGCACTATAGGCTCTAAAAGGATTTTTAGTGAAACTATTTTAGTGTTGTCACTTTGGTTGGTGGCCAATGACAGCTCAGCAGAAAGACATATCCAAGAAACGAACACTATACTATAATCAAAATTGAATCTCCCATCTGATGAATAGGGCACTTCCTGAGGGTAGAGAAATTTGTCTAGTTCATCTTTCTGGAATGATTATCTCCCTACAGAGTTTTCAATCCCTATGTAAAGGCTATCCCATTTATCTGATAAACAAACATGTTGCCCGTTTTGTGACTGTCAGGGATATTTATATTGTTTCTGACTTTTCAATGTAATATGTAATGGGGAAATGAACATCTCCTCTTCTAAAGCTTTTCACTTACATTGGTTTATTATTTTGGGATCACTTCCCAGAAGTGGTATTACTTTTTCAAATAATATGAATATGTTTATTGTTTCAGATACTTCTTGGTGAACTGCTTTAAAAAAGTGGCGTGTATAAATTTACAGTTCTTCTAAAATATACAAATTGAGCCAATTTCATTGCATATGTACCATAACTGCAATATTAAAAAAATAAATAAAAAATGAGAGAAACTCCACAGCAAAATGCAATATAGCTCATGAAAATAAATTTGATATGTATAATACAGATGATTTCTACAAAAATGTACAATAACAATATTATCTGAAAAGAAGGAAAAATGTGACCATACTTATAAACTGCAAATGTACTGGAGTTTTTAATCAAAAGATTACAGCAAGAAAGGCACTTAGCTCGGAACATTGTAAGAAGAATCACTTCAAGTCATTTCAAACATTATTCTCATGCTGTATAATTTGATGCATTATCATACAACTTTAAAAAATAAAACAATTGGTGACACTAAAATTACAAGTACTGTTACTAGAAATAATTAGTATCCATTATACCTAATACCAATAACCACAAAAAATTAGAGTAAAATTCCATTCACAATGTTAACATAAACTACAAATTATTATGACATTTGGCTATATACAAAGAACAAGCAGTTAGAGTTTATAGTAGAAGTTAGCATAACATATTTAGGGATAACTAATAAAAATAACAACTCTTTTTATGGTGATAGTGGGGATGCAGAGCTTGGACACAATTAAGTGAAAAACAACATGTAAAATCAGTAAGAAAGCACTAAATAGAAAATCAATGTGGGACAACTGGTCTTACTGGGTATTAAAAGTTATAAAACATCAAAAATGGTATTGGTATATAAATAGAAAGACCAAAGTGAATAATAAAGAAAATCTAGAAAAGTAAATTAATGTAGGAAGATATGGTATCTCAATTCTTTGGTGAAAATAGATAACTTTCAATAATGTTGGAGTAATTTTGTAGCCATCTGGAAAAACTATATATTTGGAAACTTATTCATACTAGCATATATACTAGCATAAGTTCCAAATGTATCAAGGATTTACATGTGTAATAACATAAAAATCACAAAAATGTAAAAAGTTTTTGAATACTACTTTTTTATGAAATATGCTGTAAATCAAATGTAAGAAAATAATTAAAAATATATTGTAAAAACAGCAGACATAGCTGCATATCTTAAAAACATAAGTAAAAGTAAAATATAAATGAAAACTAGAAATAAACATTTTAAATTTCTATCAAAATCTGTAATATATAAAACTCATGATGTATAAAGATTTTTGATGATAATTGATAGGAAAAGAACAGCAGTCCTATAGAAAAATGGCTCTGAACTCACATTATACAGATGTAGACTTGAAAATAATAGTCGCACAGGTAGAAGTTATAACTAACTCAAGTTATAACTCAAGTTTAAACATAGTAAAATATAATCCATCTTATTTTTATTAAGGGAAAACAAAGAAATTTTACAATGATACCACTTTTATTAACAACATTGCCAAAATTTAAAAGTTTAATAAAATTATCTTGGCAAAGATATAGAGAAACAGGCACACAAAATATTGGTTGTGGCTTTAGAACTTGTTAGTATACTTATCCAAATTTCAAATATGTATAGACATTGACCTAATAATCTAATTTTTATTGTTTAAGCTTATGATATACTTGAACAGTTGTTTGTCATTATTTATTGAGCTTATATATCATTGAAAAGGACTTTAAAAAGTGATATATTCAGCAATAGAGGGTAGTTAAACACATCATGAAATAGACATACAATAGAACACTAGCTACACAAATGTCAAAAAAAATATAAAAGATGTTTTTGAATATAATCTAGATCTAAATCTAAAAATCTGAATTTATTGAAAATTAGGGAGGAATGTTAGTAAATAATAAATGAGAATGAAATTGAGCATTAGCATTCAAAATTGCAAGCACATACATAATTCACAAATGAAAAACGAAATTTAAACTTTGTTTAACCAAGTTATCCAGAGATTTGTGCATGTGTAGATATAGCTTAAAATTATAAAAATTATGTCATAATGGCACTAGGACAATATAGGTTAATAGGGTGTAAAAGAAAGTCTAAAAGTTATCCAAAGTGTACATATTGGGAATACAATTAATGTAGCTTTCCAAATTTTGTATTAAAGGCAAGTTATTCCAGAATGTACAGGATTTATTTGATAAACTGATAATTTACCCTTATCTCATATCCCAAATAAATTTTAAGTGAATTAAAGTTTTTAATGAAAATACTTAAAGTTTTGATATAAAGAATATAAGTTAATATTTAGATACATGAGATTTATAAAAATGTTACCAAAAACAAGTAAATAACATTTTTGAATAGAGATAATAATAATAATATAAAGCTGATATTTATTGATATTTGCCTGCTAAATATTTTCCCCATGTTATCTTACTAATACATGAAGTATGTGGGTCCATAAATTTCCTAACAAATCAAATTAAAATTCAAACATTAAAATACTTAAATTATAAAAGTTAATATAATATCGTGAAAAGAAAGAACAATGCTATTTAATTCAAAAATCATTTTATTTATATTGTCACATGAGGCTTGAACAGCAAACAAATGGAGTAAAAATTGTCACTGTTTCTTTTCCTTCATTCTGTTTTCTGCATCTGTCTGATCCTTTCCCTCACTGAACTCATGGTCAGAAGTGCTGACAACTTACTTGGCTACTTGTTTCATTTTTAAGGAGGGTAGTTAACCTTTATTTTTTCCCAAACTTCCAACAAAATCCCATGGTCAAATTGAATCTTCTTATGCCCTATGCTCAACACTGAAATTATCATCATGGCCTGACAATGGTCATGCTAATACGTTTAGACCTGAGCCGCGTGCCCCATCATAGAAGTGAATAGATGGTGATGGGCAAAACAGGTGTTGTATAACCAAGAATAAAGGTGAATTGAGTCTAGTGGGGGAAAAAGAAAAAAAATGCTCACTTTAAGTATATGTGACAACTATTGTATAAACATCCTCAGCATATTAAGAATTTCCCCAAATCACTAAGATATAGAGAAACTTCCCAAGAAAGGCATAAGTTAAGGAAACAATATGTAAGTTAACACTGAAGGAAATTTAAAAGGCCAATAGATGTTAAAAAAAAAAAACAATTTTAATTGTGATGAATGGGATGGCTAATTAAATCATAATGAGTCAGAAATTTAGATCTATTAATTGGTCCATAATACTTTGGCTGTTTTAAATATAATTTTCTTTGTGCCAAGAGTAAGGCATCGCTATTCTTCACAGCTGGTAGAAATGTAAAATAGTAAATGTAAAAAACCTACCTTTATATGTCTGCCTATACATCTTTCTCAGCATATGCACGTATGTGTAAGTAGAATAATAAATTTGACAATGCGTATGAAGACCTAAAAACTGTCTTCCTCATGTTTTTAATATAGCCATTTTACTACTGAATATTTATGCTTAAGGTAAAAATCATAAATGTGAGCAAAATTGCATGAACAGCAGTCTACACTGATCTGTTTTACATTTATAATCTTTTAAACAAAAATATTCCTATTTAACTTATGGTATTAGATGGAAAGTAATAAACATTACAAGTTGTATAACAAGAGATGATTAAAAAAGAGAAATGTTCATAATGTACTGCTAGATAAAAAGTATAGCTCTCTATAGAAAACGTGAAAAATAATGATAATAAAAATCAAACCTACTACTTCATCACCCTGAACATACCGGGAAACAAGGTGTGATGTAGTGACATATGTACAGTGTACATGTACACATGCAGGCCTTATGTGTGAGGACCTATTTATTTTTTAGTGTTTTCTGTACCAAGTCTAAAATATATATGTAAAATTGGAAATCATTATAAATTTATTTTTCCTTAATAATCTGTGCAAAAAAATTCTTACACTTTCATGAAATAATTATTAATGAGAGATTAAAAATTGTCATGTATCTGTGACTGGAAATTTCATTCTATCCACTAGCTATTTTTAGATTTTTTTGATCAGTTTCATAGCTTTAATTCTACCTTAAAAGTACGGAATCTTCATCATTCAAAGAAGTAAAACTAGGTTGTATATTGTCAGGACAGAAATAACACATCTATTAATCTGAGCAACATATTTTTAAGTTTGTAGACTAGAACCCAATGAAGTTTAGGGGTAGTTGTATCACAGTACTGGTTTATATGGAAATTACTCTGAATATGAGCAATTGTGCAAGATTTGCACATTTCATTTTAGACATAGTGATGGTGATGGTTATAGATTTCTTTTTAATGAGAGGGGAAAAGAAATATGATGATTATGAAATTTATCTTTTTTCTTTTACTGTAAAAACAGTAGAAATGTTTTCTCCAACTCAACCTTAGAAAGATACTTAGGTAGTGATGCAGATACCAAAATCAATTCTACAAAAGAAGTCCTGTTAAAAATGTCAGCAGTCTAACTTGTTTGCTTGCTTGAAGGCCATTGGAATTCTCAGGGTTTATCTTTACTATTCCATATATAAGGTCAGGTTAGCAGCCTTATTAAATCCAAGCACAAATACAATGGTAGATCTGATTCTTATTCTTCTCCCTGTGAATGTTATGAGTGTCACACACTGATAGGATTGAAGCTGTGTTGGGGCCAGTTAGCTGACTCATACACAGACAAAGGATAAAAAACAACAAAAAAAATGTCTAGGTTGACAACTGTGATATACTGTACAGATCTCCAGTGATGAGAACAAAAAAGGGGGCTCAATTCTGTGTTCTAATACTAATATTTTGGTGACCTCTTAGCAAGATACTTAACCATTAAATGTTTATTAAATTGTATACTTTTATTATTTATTTATTTAACATATTTATTGGAGTATAATTGCTTTACAATGGTGTGTTAGTTTCTGCTTTATAACAAAGTGAATCAGCTATACATATACATATATCCCCATATCCCCTCCCTCTTGCTTCTCCCTCCCACCCTCCCTATCCCATTCCTCTAGGTAGTCACAAAGCACCAAGCTGACTTCAGAATCTGTCTTGTTTTCTCTCTCTCTTCCTATCTTTATCCATCTCTACCTCTCTCTCTATGTCCATATGTGTGTGTGCTATATGTGTGTTTTATATATGTGAATATATATTCAAATCTCGGTCAGTTGTATTCATTTAGAACTAGCAAATGGAAATTGGAATTACTATACATTAAATGCAATGTAAAATTTCAGATTTAAAGACTAGTATCTATTCCTTTTACATATTTCATTTTGTATCATGAAGGCATGATTCATGACTAGTTTCTCTTCTTTTATGGCGTATTGCTATAATGAGTTTTCATAATAATGCTTCTTGCTCACAATATTAAAATAGGCAAAACGTTCTATTGAATGAGCATATTAGGAGAAATAAAGTGCCTTAGCCTGGTTTAAAAGATAAAGATATATCTATCACTGGCATGAAGAAGAATACTCTGACAAAATATTCTTTCTCATTGTAGTAAGAGTTTTAACTCAATAATACAAATGAGTTCAGTTCATCAATTCTTTAAAATTTTACTTTGTAAGGAATTTTGAATTAAATTAGAAAATTCCAGTAACTTCCCCTTATTATTAGAGAAAGAAGGATTCCATATATAATTGGACAGAGATGAATATAATTTATTTTTAGTTTTCCTCTTTGTGCCAACATTAGGCAAGCCACCAAATTTATATTGATTACAGGGGGTTATAATATTCTTATTCATCATCTTATTCATGACTGCCTCTGAGGTATCAATACAGAGAGTGTTAAAGTTGGAACATTTTTTAATGCATCATCTGAAAACATGGGCAGGGGGGAATAAATAGAGATATGCAATTAATTGTTTCCCAAAAGCAAAAGTGCTAAAGGTAAGATCCAGAGATAAACAGTTGAAGTTGGTTAAAGGAAATGTTATCACCATATTGGTGAAGAAGCAAAAGTGAGCCAGCTGATAAAACTTTCAAGAAATGAGGTTGAAATAACCCCAAATTCCTGGGAAGACTAAAATTAAAAGAAGCATGAGCTTTGAATGAACTGGAAGATTAGGGTATAAAAAATGCAGTGAATATGGAGGTAACAATAAGAAGTGAGGAGAAATTTTACTCCACTTCCAGGTCTAAGGACTATTGGAAATATTAGAAAATAATCTATTGGAAATATTGGACATTAAAAAAAAAAAGACACAGAAAACAAATTTCACTATAGAGCACTTTTCAGAGAAGCCCTTGAAAAAACAAGAGGTTGTACTGATGATTAAAAATTCCCACCAGAGGTGCAGTTTTTTTCTAATTGATACTGGGAAAAATAGGAAGATACGAAATTATAGTTTTATTTGAAGTATAGACTAAGAGGTGATATTCTTTGCTTTTCCAGAAAGTTTTATAACATTTTTTGTCATCATATTTAAATTATACAAGAAAAAAATGAAGTATTTTGAAGCTACTGTCTTATCAGTGGAGTATCTCTTTGCACCGCTGTATCCATTGAATTGATCGAACCTGTATTTGCTTTACCCATTTTCTAAGCTTTCATTTAAGGCTGTGATCATAAACACAGACCTGGTGCCTGCAGTGACCTTTAATTCCACTCTGCAAATGCAGAAAAGTTGCTTTCTGTTTTGCTGTCATTATTACTTACTGGAAAAGTCAGGTCAGTGAACCCTCTCCTGCCACTTGAACAAATGTGGCTCTAAAAGAGTATGAGTGTTTGTCCTCACCTTACACACATGAGAAAGAGAACAGGAGAACAGGGAATGTTTGTGATATTGCAGCTGACAACAGTCATGAATCTACTGAAGTAGAACAAGGACAGCAAATCTTATGGTTTTAAGTTTATCATAATACAAGTTGTGTTATTTGTGACATTATGCTATATATTCATGGATAATAGGTGAGTTGTGCACAGTACGACAAAAATTTCACTCTCAGTTTCACTTTCTTTAGCAATTTAGAGTAAATGATTAATGTAGAGAATGATCTAACAAGATATTTAGAAAATCCTAAAAATATGGGTAGTTTGTTAACCATCACAAACTACAATCCAAATCGGGAATGCCTGAGATCAAAGGATTATCTGGGAAAATATATTCAGATTGATATTGTGACATGAAAGCTCTAGAACACATGGCTTCCATCTGTTTATATTTCCTCTTGATGATCCTAAGGAAGACTCACCGTCCAAATTTGGTAATCTCTTGAATAAAGTGCCTGGCCCATCAATCATGAGCATTGATGATTCTGGACAGGCATCATACGCTGGGAAACACAAACACTGGTGAGTTTAGGTAATTGCATTTCTTTAATATTATATTGATTATGAATTCAAAAAGAAATTAAAAAGTAAGGGTACTTAGATATAAAACACATTCCTAGTCTTTTGTGAATAATTTAGAAAAGTCATTAAATTACAAAAGGAAGAGAGAGACACCAATATTTAACATGTAGTATCTTTTACAGATTTGAAAATATAAGAAAAAAGTGTGCTGTATTAAGAAGCAAATGCAAGTTTCCTTGACATTTTTGTCTTAATTTTCAGGGAGAAAAATAATATACCCAACTCAAAATAACCTTTTTAAAGGAAACAGGCATTATTATTTTTATCTATAATGATGTTTGGTTTAAAAAATATATAGCTATAATGTATAAACTTGGGAATTTTTTGTTAACTTATTCAAGAAAGTAAAAGTCACATCTATGTTTCTTTTTATTCTAGTTTTATTAATTCACAGTAAATAAATAATTTTTACCAGTCTGTTAAGTACATTGTTGAGTCTAAGTTTCATTATATTCCATTATTAACCAATTATGAATACTAAAAATGAACAGTTATTTAATGGAGCCTATATAAACAAGATTAAATGTAAAGCTGTTACTTGCATTTTGACTTGTATTTATGCAAAATGCTCTGAGAAATTCAGTAAGTGGATACTGAAGTATATGTTACTTTTTAATAGTCTGAATACAGATTAGTATAGAGGAAATAAGGAAGGTCATTTGGCTTTACTGACAGTTTTAAATATAAACCAAATAGTAATTCTATAAGTGGTATGTCCATAGATTTCTACTAAATTGCCAGCCAATTTATTATTTGGACATTTGTCTTCCCAGTGTGTTCAAAACTTTGTTTCAGAATAAGAAATATGTATCAATCCCCCATGTATCTTTAAATAAATGGAGACCTAAAACCAGTTTGAATTCCTTTGGTTCATTTTTCAGTTGCAAGTTGTCAAGGAGCATCCCCTCTTCCCAAAGCTCATATTGTGTGCAGTTGTAAATTGCTATTCTATTTTGACAGGCTGCTGTTCTGAAGGATACGGCTATTTATTTCAACAGGGAATTTTTTCTGGCTACTAAACTTTCTAGTCTTGAAATGAATTTTCTATTACATAACTGACCTTTCAGCTATCTAACCCCTAAACACATAAAAAAATTTCCCTTCTATTTATCAACATTGTTCTTACTGTAACATTTGTTTTGCTTCTCTCTATGTATGCATTTTCCAAGAGTATGACAAGGGTAGTTGAAGGAATTAATGGTGAGGAATAAGCTATATGTGTGAATTTATGATCCATAAAAAAATATTTCAAAATGATTATATTTCCCCTGCACTAGTAAGAATATTATCTCAACAATTCTAGTAGTGCCTTTTTTTTCTCACTCCTTGTACATCACTTAACTATACAAATATATTGATTTGCTAAAACACTTTGGCTTAGAGATTCTAGAATTTTTTTCCTCTTTTCATTTTGCTGTTAAAACTTAAATATCAAAAGCCAGTATGATGAGACAATAGTTATCAGTAAACACAAATTAATTCTCAATCTAAGCATACTTGGCATTTTCTAAATGCTGACACCATATCTTATAGTGTTGCTAAAAGCTAAAGATAATGCAAAACTAAACTCTGTAACAAAAACTACTCTTTTCTTTTGGTGGGGGAGGGGGCAAGGGCATTTCCACTCCAAGAATCATCCCTCTATTGATTCCTTGTTAGTTTCCCACTACTACCTATTTTTATAGGTCAACAACAACAAAAAAATTATCTGATCACACAAACACATATTCTCTTCATAGAATTAAAAGAGAAACTTTAAATAAAATCTCTCATATTTTTAAACTGAATGTCCTCACTCTAGCATTGATTTTGATGGACAGAACAGTTGAACAGGAAAAGCTGTGGTTCAGAGAGATACACACACAATAGTGACATTAAAATGTATTATTATTTGTATTAATGTTGAACACTGTGACAAAGTGATCTTGGCATTCATTCAAAGGAACTCTTCAGGCCTATTCTTTTCAACTCATTCAAGTCATAGATATACCTCTTGAACAAAATTGGCTAGATATTTTCCAAGAACTTGGGCATCTTCCATGACATTTCCCTTCCTGGATCCAGAATAGTCAGTTCTTCTGAGAGTTTCATCATATCAAAATTTTGTTACAACAGGAAAAACACAACAAAATCCAACAAACAAAACAAAGTGAACACCAACAATTCCTTCCTGAAAGCCAGTTTAAAATAAATAATTTATAGATATCTTCAAGATGAAACTGCCTATGGAAAAAAAAAAAAGAAATAGTGTGTAAAGACCACAGTGGTGGCCCAATTTTAATGTTGAACAGTTGTTACATTTTCTCATAAATTGAGGTACATATGGGTAACCTTGTGTCTTTTGCTTTGGTAAGAAATTATACATTTCTTAAAGTGGGATAGAAAATAATATGAACATTTCTTGGATAGGTATTTTCAGGTGTATAAAAAATTATTAGACTTTAAAATCACATTACATAAACTTTTATTTTCCCAGTTGACAACTAATAAGAATCATTCCAATTTTTTCTATAATATTTCAACTTCCTATGCAATTTTGGCCTTAAAATATCATATATTATACATATAATTTTTGAACATACATTTTTTATAAATAATGAGTCTAGATCATTTAAAGAGCTTGTTTCATGAAAATATTGTTCCATGTGGTAAAGAAAATAATTACAAAGATAACTATTATGGTCTTTGTTCTCTACAGATTAAAATGTGAATGGACAGAAAAAATAAAGGAGATTTACTTACTTCCCTATAAAGGGAAGAAGTTTTCCTACTGATAGATGTCAGGGACATGTAGAGGGGCAGGAAGTGGAATCTGGGTGGGAAGAATTTGAGATATACATTTGCCAAAAATCTGTATTGTAATGAATGAGGAAACAATTCAAAAGGAATACAATTAAGAAATGCAATTAGGAAAAAGATAATATTTGCAGGCATAAAACTTTTAAAAGAATAAATAACATACATATTTGTGATACGATTCTTTTATCACTAATTCCTTTGGATTGTTCACATGTACTATCTGAACTCAGAAAACAATTCACTAATTTGGCAAAATGTAATATCAACATACGAAGCTCAATAACTATCACATCATAAACAATAAAAAGTTAAAAGACATAATGGAAGAGAAGAGCTTACTTACCATGGTCACAAAACATAAAATAATTAGAAATAAACATCATAAAATTGGGTGAACTAACCCAATCAGATATTAAAACATAGACCATCTAAATTTTAAAAGTGTACTACTGGTAGATACACGATCAAGTAGAACAGAAATAGAAAGTCCAAAGGACACTAAAGAAATATGAAACTTTAGTATGATAATAAGGTTCGTGTTCCAAATTGCTGGGATCACAATAAGCTTATTAATAGATGATAATGGTACAATTAGTCAACCCTTTAGGATAAAATTGCATCATTTGTTAAAATACACCAGTAACACCTTAATGTTTAAGATCTAAATGTAGAAATGAGCAATATAAACATACTAGAAAAAAATATGACAAAATTCCTTTAAAATCTGCATATTCATAAATATTTTCCAACTATGTCTCAAAATTCAGATGCAATAATAAAAACAGTTAACAAATATGATAGACAAAATTTTATAATAATTCCATTGCAAAACACAGTTAGCAATATCAAAGGCAATGGCCAAATGGATAAAAATATTTACAGTATATAACACCACAGAATGAAAGGGCCTGTAACCTTAATTTTTAAAAAATCTCAAAAAAACATTGAGGGAAAAAAGCTGAAAACTCAATGTAATAATAAATAAGAGATGCAAAATTAATTTTTTAAATGCTCAAAAAAGATATAAAATAGTTCTTATATATATAGAAATATATTTAAATTCACTTATACCTGAAATGCAAATTAAAGCTATACTTAGTCACAGTGTCTCATCTATTAAATTGACAGATGCCAAAGACATGACAACATATGCTGTTGGCTAAGCTGTGGGGAAAAGAAGTATCATTTTATTATTGCTCCTGGGACTGTGAAATGGCATAACCCCTGTGAAGGCAATATCTACCAAAACTGCATATGTATTTACCATTTGATCCATAAATCCCACTTTCTAGAATTTACACTGTAATTTTAAAATATGTGTTAAGTGTAAAAAACACAGATGCCACTTAATAAGTCTAAAATACTATTTCTGGGGCAAGAAATAACAGGAAAGATGAATATATGAATATACCTGCTTAATTTTCAGGAAAGTAATTAGTTACCTATAAAGGTCGGGAGTGAGAAGAATCGTAGGAAAAAAAGAAAGAATGAGATTTTATATAGTGAGATAAATCAATATTATTTACCTTATTAATGGAAATTTGAACCTTGACCAACAACTCCTCATTTTCCCCACATCCCAAATCTTGGCAAACACCATTCTACTACTCTCCATTTTTATGAGTTTGCTTTTTGCAGATTCCACACATAAGTGACATCATATAGTATTTGCCTTTCTCTGTCTGATATTACACTTAGCAAAATGCACTCAAGGTCCATCCATGTTGTCACAAGTGGCAGAATTTCTTTTTCTCATGACTGTATAATATTCCATTGTGCATATATATACTTTATTCATTCATACATTGATTGACAATTAGGTTATTTCCTTATATTGGCTACTCTGAATAATGAAGAAATAAACATGAGATTGCAGATATTTCTTCAAGACCTTGTTTTTATTTCCTTTAAATATATATCCCACTACTGGGCATATACCCTGAGAAAACCATAATTCAAAAAGAGTCATGTACCAAAATGTTCATTGCAGCTCTATTTACAATAGCCAGGACATAGAAGCAACCTAAGTGTCCATCAACAGATGAATGGATAAAGAAGATGTGACACATATATTCAATGGAATATTACGCAGCCATAAAAGGAAACGAAATTGAGCTATTTGTAATGAGGTGGATAGACCTAGAGTCTGTCATACAGAGTGAAGTAAGTCAGAAAGAGAGAGACAAATACTGTATGCTAACACACATATATGGAATTTAAGGAAAAAAATGTCATGAAGAACCTAGGGATAAGACAGGAATAGAGACACAGACCTACTAGAGAATGGACTTGAGGATATGGGGATGGGGAAGGGTAAGCTGTGACAAAGTGAGAGAGAGGCATGGACATATATACACTACCAAACATAAGGTAGATAGCTAGTGGGAGGCAGCTGCATAGCACAGGGAGCTCAGCTCGGTGCTTTGTGACCGCCTGGAGGGGTGGGATAGGGAGGGTGGGAGGGAGGGAGATGCAAGAGGGAAGAGATATGGGAACATATGTATATGTATAACTGATTCACTTTGTAATAAAGCAGGAACTAACACACCATTGTAAAGCAATTATACTACAATAAATAAATAAATAAATAAATAAATAAATAAATAAATAAATAAATAAATATATACACACACACACACACAGAAGTGGGATTGTGGATCGTATGATAATTCTAGTCATAATAATTTGAGAAACTTCGGTAATGTTTTCCAGAGTAAATGTACCAATTTACATTCTCAGCAACAGTGCACAATGGCTCTTTTCTCCACATCCATGCAAACACTTACCTTTTGTCTTTTTGAAGATATTATATATATATAATAATATCTTTATATTATTATATATATAATATTATTATATATAGTTATTCTAAAAGGTGCCTGGTGATATTTCATTGTGATTTCATTTGCATTTCCCTGATAGTTACTCATGTTAAGCCTATTTTCATGTTGATACAGTTTGGAAAAATGTCTACTTGGTTTCTCTGTCATTTTCTTAATTTTTTTTATTTTATATTGGAGTATAGTTGATTAACAAAGTTGTGATACTTTCAGGTGTAGAGCAAAGTGATTCAGTTATACATATACATATATCTATTATTTTTCAAAGTATTTTGCCACTTAGGTCGTTATATAATATTGAGCAGAGTCCCTGTGCTATACAGTAGGTCCCTGCTGGTTATCCATTTTATTTTATTTTATTTTTTTCACATCTTTATTGGAGTATAATTGCTTTTAATTGTTGTGGTAGTTTCTGCTGTATAACAAAGTGAATCAGCTATATGTATATGTATATCCCCTTATCCCCTCCCTCTTGCGTCTGCCTTCCACCCTCCCTATCCCACCCCTCTAGTTGGTCACAAAGCACCAAGCTGATCTCCCTGTGCTATGCAGCTGCTTGCCACTAGCTATCTATTTTATATTTGGTACTGTATATATGTCAATGTCATTCACTCACTTCGTCCCAGCTTACCCTTTGCCCTCCCCGTGTCCTCAAGTCCGTTCTCTACAACTGCGTCTTCATTCCTTTCCTGCCCTTAGGTTCTCCAGAACCATATTTCTTATTTAGACCCCATATATATGTGTTAGCATATGATATTTGTTTTTCTCTATCTGACTTACTTCACTCTGTATGACAGACTCTAGGTCCATCCACCTAACCACAAATAACTCAATTTCATTTCTTTTTATGACTAATATTCCATTGTATTTATGGACCACATCTTTATTCATTCCTCTGTTGATGGACACTTAGGTTCTTTCCATGTCCTAGCTATTTTAAATAGAGCTGCAATGAACATTGTGGTACATGACTCTTTTAGAATTTTGGTTTTCTCAGGGTATATGCCCAGTAGTGGAATTGCTGGGTCATATGGTAGTTCTATTTTTAGTATTTTAAGGAACCTCCATACTGTTCTCCATAGTGGCTGTATTAATTTACATTCTTACCAACAGGACAAGAAGGTTCGTTTTTCTCCACACCCTGTCCAGCATTTATTGTTTGTAGATATTTTAATGATGGCCATTCCAGCCAGTGTGAGGAGACACCTCATTGTACTTTTGATTTGCGTTTCTCTAATGATTAGTGATGTTGAACATTCTTTCATGTGTTGGTTGGCAAGCTGTATATTTCTTTGGAGAAATGTCTATTTAGGTCTTCTGCCCATTTTTGTATTGGGCTGTCCATTTTTTGATATTGAGCTGCATGAGCTGCTTGTACATTTTGGAGATTAATCCTGTTCCAGGTGCTTCATTTGCAAATATTTTCTCCCATTCTGAGGGTTCTCTTTTCATCTTGTTTATGGTTTCCTTTGCTGTGCAAAAGCTTTTAAGTTTCATTAGGTCTGATTTGTTTATATTTGTTTTAATTTCCATTTCTCTAGGAGGTGGGTCAAAAAGTTTCTTGCTGTGATTTATATCATGCCTATGTTTTCCTCTAAGAGTTTTATGATGTCTGGCCTTTAATTTAGGTCTTTAAACCATTTGGAGTTTATTTTTGTATACAGTGTTAGGGAGTGTTCTAATTTCATTCTTTTACATGTAGCTGTCCAGTTTTCCCAGCACCAATTATTGAAGAGGCTGTCTTTTCTCCATTGTATATTCTTGGCTCCTTTATCAAAAATAAGATGACCATATGTGCATAGGTTTATCTCTGGGTTTTCTATCCTGTTCCATTGATCTATATTTCTGTTTTTGTGCCAGTACCATACTGTCATAATTACCATAGCTTTGTAGTATAGTCTGAAGTCAGGGAGCCTGATTCCTCTAGCTCCGTTTTTCTTTCTCAATATTGCCTTTGTTCTTCAGGATCTTTTGTGTTTCCATACACATTTTGAAATTTTTCATTCTAGCTCTGTGAGAAATGCCATTGATAGTTTGATAGAGATTGCATTGAATATATAGATTGCTTTGGGTAGTATAATTTTTTTCACAATGTTAAATCTTCCAATCCAAGAACATGGTATATCTCTCCATCTGATTGTATCCTCTTTATCTTCTTCCATCAGTGTCTAATAGTTTTCTTAATACAGGTCTTTTGTCTCCTTAGGTAGGTTTATTACTAGGTATTTTATTCTTTTTGTTGTAAAGGTAAAAGGGGGTGTTTCCTTAATTTCTCTTTCAGATTTTTCAGCATTAGTGTATAGGAATGCAAGAGATTACTGTGCATTAATTTTGTATCCTGCTACATTACCAAATTCATTGTTTACCTCTAGTAGTTTTCTGGTAGCATCTTTAGGATTCTCTATTGTAGTATCATGTCATCTGCAAACAGTGACAATTTTACTTCTTTTCTGATTTAGATTCCTTTGATTTCATTTTCTTCTCTGACTGCTGTGGCTAAAACTTCCAAAATTATGTTGAATTATACTGGTGAGAGTGGGCAACCTTGTCTTGTTCCTGATCTTAGTGGAAATGGCTTCCATTTTTCATCATTGGGAAAGATGTTGGCTGTGGGTTTGTCATATATGGCCATATTATGTTGAGGTAAGTTCCCTCTATGCCTACTTTCTGGAGATTTTTTAATCATAAATTGGTGTTGAATTTTGTCAAAGGCTTTTTCTGCATCTATTGAGATTATCATATGGTTTTTATCCTTCAATTTGTTAATATGGTGTATCATATTAATTGATTTGTGTATATTGAAGAATCTTTGCATTCCTGGGATAGAACTCACTTGATCATGCTGTATGATCCTTTTAATGTGCTGTTGGATTCTTTTTGCTAGTGTTTTGTCGAGGATGTTTGCATCTACGTTCATCAGTGTTATTGGCCTATAGTTTTCTTTTATTGTGATATATTTGGTTTTAGTATCAGGGTCATGGTGGCCTCGTAGAGTGAGTTTGGGAGTGTTCCTCCCTCTTATATTTTTTTTGAAGACTTTGAAAAGGATAGGGGTTAGCTCTTTTCTAAATGTTTGATAGAATTTGCCTGTGAAGTCATCTGGTCCTGGGCTTTTCTTTTTTGGAAGATTTTTAATCACAGTTTCAATTTTGGTGCTTGTGACTGGTCTGTTTATTTTTTTCTATTTCTTCCTGGTTCAGTCTCAGAAGGTTGTGCTTTTCTAAGAAATTGTCCATTTCTTCCAGATTGTCTGTTGTTTTGGCATATGATTGCTTGTAGTAATTTCTTATGATCCTTTGTATTTCTACAGTGTCAGTTGTTACTTGTCCTTTTTCATTACTTTTTTTTTTTTTTTTTTTGGTGGTACATGGGCCTCTCACTCTTATGGCCTCTCCCGTTGTGGAGCACAGGCTCTGGACGTGCAGGCTCAGCAGCCATGGCTCACGGGACTAGCTGCTCCACTGCTTGTGGGATCTTCCTGGACCAGGGCATGAACCCGTGTTCCCTGCATCGACAGGCAGACTCTCAACCACTGCATCACCAGGGAAGCCCTCCGTTTTCATTTCTAATTCTGTTGATTGAGTCTTCTCCCTTTTTTTCTTGATGAGTCTGGCTAATGGTTTATCAATTTTGTTTATCTTCTCAAAGAACCAGCTTTTAGTTTTTTTCATCTTTGTTATTGTTTCCTACATTTCTTTTTCATTTATTTCTGATCTGATCTTTATGATTTCTTTCCTTGTGCAGTTTGAGTATTTTCTTGTTTCTTGAGGTGGGATTGTACTGCTATAAATTTCTCTCTTAGAACTGCTTTTGCTGCATCCCAAATGTTTTGGGTCATTGTGTTTTCATTGTCATTTGTTTCTAGGTATTTTTTGATTTCCTCTTCAATTTCTTCAGTGATCTTTTGGTTATTTAGTAGTGTATTGTTTAGCCTCCATGTGTTTGTATTTTTTACAGTTTTTTCCTGTAATTGATATCTAGTCTCATAACATTGTGGTAGGAAAATATACTTGATGCCATTTCAATTTTCTTAAATTTGCCAAGGCTTGATTTGTGACCCAAATATTATCTATCCTGGAGAATGTTCCATGAGCCCTTGAGAAGAAAGTCTATTCTGCAGTTTTTTGGTGAAATGTTTATAAATATCAGTTAGTCTATCTTGCTTAAGTGTTATTTAAAGCTTCTGTTCCTTATTTATTTTTATTTTGGATAATCTGTCCATTGGTGAAAGTCAGTGTTAAAGTCCCCTACTATGATTGTGTTACTATCAATTTTCCCTTTTATGGCTGCTGGCATTTGCCTTATATATCGTGGTGCTCCTATGTTTGGTGTATAAATATTTACAATTGTTATATCTTCTTCTTGGATTGATCCCTTGATCATTATGTTGTGTCCTTCTTTGTCTTTCATAATAGTCTTATTTTAAAGTCTATTTTGTCTGATATGGGAATTGCTACTCCAGCTTTCTTTTCATTTCCATTTGCATGGAATATCTTTTTCCATCCACTCACTTTCAGTCTGTATGTGTCCTGAGGTCTAATGTGGTTCTCTTGTAGACAGAATACTTACAGGTCTTGTTGTTGTATCCATTAAGTCAATCTATCTCTTTTGGTTGGAGCATTAAATCATTTACATTTAAGGTAGTTATTTATATGTATGTTCCTATTACCATTTTCATAGTTGTTTTGAGTTTGTTATTGTAGGTCTTTACCTTTTCTTGTGTTTCCTGCCTAGAGAAGTTCCATTAGCATTTGTTGTAAAGCTGGTTTGGTGTTGCTGTATTCTCTTAACTTTTGCTTGTCTGTAAAGGTTTTAATTTCTCTGTTTAATCTGAATGATATCCTTGCTGGGTACAGTAATCTTGGTTGCAGTTTTTTCCCTTTCATCACTGTAACTGTGTCCTGCCACTTCCTTCTGACTTGCAGAGTTTCTGCTAAAAGATCAGCTGTTAACCTTATGGGAATTCCCTTTAATGTTAATTGTTGCTTTTCCTTTGCTGCTTTTATTTTTTTTTTGCTTTATATTTATTTTTTGATAATTTGATTAACATGTGCTTGGCATATTTCTCCTTGGATTTATCCTGTATGGACTCTCTGTGTTTCCTGGACTTGTTTATTTCCTTTCCCATATTAGGGAAGCTTTCAACTATAAACTCTTCAAATATTTTCTCAGTCCCTTTTCCTTTTTTTTCTCTTCTTCTTCTGGGGCCCCTATAATTTGAATGTTGGTGTATTTTATGTTGTCCTGGAGGTCTCTGAGACTGTCCTCAATTCTTTTCATTCTTTTCTTTTAATTCTCCTCTGTAGTAGTTATTTCCAATATTTTATCTTCCAGGTCACTTATCCATTCTTCTGCCTCAGTTATTCTGCTATTGATTCCTTCTAGAGTATTTTAAATTTCATTTATTGTGTTATTCATCATTATTTGTTTGCTCTTTAGTTCTTTTATGTCCTTGTTAAATGTTTCTTGTATTTTCTCCATTCTATTTCCAAGATTGATCATGTTTACTATAATTTATCTATATATATTTTTTCAGGTAGACCCTCCTATTTCTTCCTCATTTGTTTGGTCTGTTGGGTTTTACCTTGCTTCTTCATCTGCTGTGCAATTCTCTGTCTTCTCATTTTGCTTAAGTTACCGTGTTTGGGGTCTCCTTTTTGCAGGCTGATGATTAATAGTTCCTGTTGTTTTTGGTGTCTGCCTCCAACGGGTAAGGTTGTTTCAGTGTGTTGTGTAGGCTTCCTGGTGGAGAGGACTGGTTCCTGTGCTCTGGTGTATGAGGCTGGATCTTGTCTTTCTCGTGGGCAAGACCGCATCTGGTGGTTGTTTTTTGGTGTCTGTGACATTATTATTATTTTAGGCAGCCTCTCTGCTAATGGGTGGATTTGTGCTCCTGTCTTGCTAGTTGTTTGGCATATGGTATCCAGCACTGTAGCTTGCTTGTCATTGAGTGGAGCTGGGTCTACATGTTGAGATGGAGATCTTTGATATAACTTTTGCCATTTGATATTACATGGAGCCAGGAGGTCTTTGGTGGGCCAATGTCCTGAAGTCAGCTCTCTCACCTCAGAGGCTCAGGCCTGACACCTGGCTGGAGCAGTAAGACCCTGTCAACCACATGGCTCAGTAGAAAAGAGAGAAAAAAGCAGAAAGAAAAATAAAATAAAGTTATTAAAATAAAAATATATTATTAAAAATAAAAAAATAAAAGTAATAAAAAAGAAGAAAGCTACCCAACCAAAAAAAAAAAAAAAAAAAAACAGACAAAATCACACAAAGAAGCATACACACTCACAAAAAGAGAAAATGGAATATATATATATATATATATATATAGAGAGAGAGAGAGAGAGAGAGAGAGCCACCAAATTAATAAACAAATCTACAAAGGAAAATAAGCGCTAAATACTAAACTAAGGTAAACATAAAACCAGAAACAAATTAGATGCAGAAAGCAAACACCAATTCTACAGTTGTTCCCAAAGTTCACTGCCTGAATTTTGGGATGATTGTTTGTTTATTCAGGTATTCCACAGATGCAGGGTAGATCAATTTGATTGTGGAGATTTAATCCTCTGCTCCTGAGACTGCATGGAGAGATTTCCCTTTCTCTTCCTTGTTCATACAGCTCTGGGGGTTCAGCTTTGGATTTGGCCCCACCTCTGCATGTAGGTTGCCTGAGGGCGTCTGTTCCCCACCCAGAGAGAACAAGGTTAAGTAGCAGCTGATTACGGTGCTCTGGCTCACTCAGGCCAGGGGGAGGGTGGGGTACAGAATGCAGTGTGAGCCTATGGCAGCAGAGGTCCCATGACATTTCAACAGCCTGAGGCATGCTGTGTGTTCTCCAGGAGAGTTGTCCCTGTTTTACAGGACCCTGGTAGTGGCAGGCTGTACAGGCTCCCAGGGCGGGAGGTGTGGATAGTGACCTGTGCTTGCTCACAGGCTTCTTGGGGGCTACAGCAGCAGCCTTAGAGTTTCATGCCCGTCTCTGGTGTCTGCCCTGATAGCCGAGGCTTGCCCCCATCTCTAGAGCTTGTTTAGGCAGTGATCTGAATCCTCTCTCCTCGCCCACCCTGAAACAATGGTGTCTTGCCTCTTAGGCACCTCCAGACTTTTGCCCGGACTCCCTTCCAGCTAGCTGTAATGCACTAGCCCCCTTCAGGCTATGTTCACACAGCCAACTGCAGTCCTCTCCCTGAGATCTGAACTCCAAAGCCTGAGCCTCAGCTCCCAGCCCACACCCATCATGTCAGGTGAGCAGACAAGCCTCTCAGGCTGGTGAGTGCTGGCTGGCACCAATCCTCTGTGTGGAAATCTCTCCACTTTGCCCTCTGCACCCTTGTTACTGCACTCTCCTCTGCAGCTCCGAAGCTTCCCCCACCCCCCTGTCTCTACCAGTGAAGGAGCTTCCTAGTGTGTGGAAACTTCTCCTCCTTCACAGCTGCCTCCCAGAGGTGCAGGTCCCATCCCTATTGTTTTGTCTCTGTATTTTCTTTTGTCCTACCCATGTACGTAGGGAGTTTCTTGCCTTTTGGGAAGTGTGAGGTCTTCTGCCATCATTCAGTTTGTATTCTGTAGGAGTTGTTCCTCATGTAGATGTATTTCTGACATATTTGTGGGGAGGAAGGTGATCTCCACATCTTACTCCTCTGTCATCTTGAAGTTCCTCTGGTTATCCATTTTAAATGTAGCAGTGCCTCTGTCCATTTTTAATTGTATTGTTTTGTTTGTTTGTTTGTTTTGCTATTGAGTCATATGAGTCATTTATATATTTTGGATATTAACCACTTACCAGATGTATGATTTTAAAATATTTCTCCCATTCTATATGTTGCCTTTCTCTTTTGCTGTTTATGATAATATTAAATATAGAAACTTCTAAAAAACTCCACCAAAAAGTTTTCAGAATTAATCAACAAATACAGTAAAGTTCCAAGATACAAAACCAATATACAGAAATCAGTTGTGTTTCTATACAAAAACAATGAAACATCTGAAAAAGAAAACAGTCACATTCACAATAGCATCAAATATAATAAAACACTTAGGAATAAATTTAAACAAGGAGGTAAAAGATCTGTGGACTGAAAACTACAAGCCTTTGGAGCTAGTTACTCTACCAGTTTCACTGGAGTACTCGCATATTTTTAAAATTTTAGATTTTAGAACATTTTATCTATCTGAAATTAAATTTAGATCAGCTAGAATGATTTAATATTGAACATGAACAGAAAGTAATGAACCTAAGTACACATAATATTCACAATATTCACACAGAAGAAAATTTAAGAAGGGTATTAATACTACTTACATTTGAATATCATTCTAACTGTATGTTTTCAATAAGATATATACTAAGGACAAAAGACTGCACAGGACTATTGAACTCTGCTAAGTAGCTTTACTGTTATAGTGGTACATTTGATTATCTTTACATATATTATGTTGCACAATAAAATAAATTAAGGCAGCAACTCCTTAGGACTCAAAATTCTCACCATATAAGTAAAATATAGTGGAGAAAAGCTCTGTTTTCTTGGCTAATATTCAGAAGCATTAACATCAACTTGTGATTTTTCATACTATGTATTCCCTTCTCACCACTAAACCAGATTAAACCCAGTGATATTCTACTAGTTATGTATAAAGCTAGGGCCCAAATGTTGATTTCTAAATTCCATTCCACATAACTGAGGCACTCTTACCATCTCTTATTAGATATCATCCCCTTCTAATAGGTTGACTGCAGATCTAGATAGAATAAGTAAAATAAAATTTTATCCCAAACAATTTCTTTGGGAAAAAAATGTCCTCAGAGACTAATTGGCATATTTAAAATAGCAATTTGTGTATCAAAGGAAATAGTGATGATGATGGATTGTAACACTGAGTAAAGGAAAAGTACCCATAAGCTCCACATGGATAATCTAAATAAACATGATAGAAAGAAAGGGAGGAATTTTTTTTTAGGAGACAAACAACAGCTAATAAATGGAAAATTTCACTTGGTGACTTGTATATCCACCAATGCTCCATAACTAAATGGCACCATCAACAGGACAAACTGAAAGGATATTACCCTGTTGTGATAAATACACATTACTTTTGTTGTATTACTGTCAAAACATTTTAACTTGGATCCAATCCTGAGGCAACTATCAGACAACCAAATATATACGTATTTAAAATAACTGGTGTATACTTGTTGCCAATAAAAAAAAAAAACAGCCTAAGTTAGAAAAAAAAAAAAGAAAAAGACTTATCTAAATTAAATTTAGACTAAAGGACAAAACAAAAAAATTCAGTGTATGATCCTTAATTATATCTTAGAGTAACAGAAAAAAATTCAGAAGTTGTTTATTGGGACAATTGGAAAGTTGCATGTATCAATGCTAAATGATTGAGAGAAATGCAAATATTACCTTTATTTAGAAGGTTGTTCTTGCTCTAAGGAGACACATGTTGAGTGTTTGTTGGTAAAGCATTGTGATTTCTTCAATATACTCTGAAATGGATTAGCTAAAAAATAATGTTTATGTATGTATGTCTAGATATGAATATGTATGTATGCATGTACATTTGTGTGTATATATTTATGTATGAAGGATGAGTGAAAGCAAATATATCAAAATGTAAATAACGTATGGATATGGCTGAAGAGGATATGGGCATATTTTGGTTTGATATATTGCAAAATGTAAAGCTCGTAGACAAATTTTAATAGAGTTATTGTGACCATAAAGCAATCCAAGCCAATTCAGGTATGTGGCCCCTGTGACGTGAATCACTGTGTAGCACACATATGCCAGACAAGGTCTGAAAGTTCCTTCAAATACTTTCTTCGAATCAAAAGTGATACAGAAATGCAAGTGTGGCCTGGGGCTTTGATTGGTGCAGGTAGAGCTCGACTGCATATCATCTACTCTCTCCACTTCAGAGGGCCATTGGAGCTTTGCCTGGGAAGCAGGAACTAGGGACATGGAGCGATCACTATGTTTTATATACTGGCCACAGTGTCCATATAAATGGGATTCTGTTTTATAGCCTACATATCAAGAGAGCAAAATTTTGTTAGTTCTTTGCTAGTTGGGAAGGAAAACAGAAATCAGAAAAGATGTTGCAAGCCCTTATTTTTTCAATCTGTACTCAGACTATCAGAGGACATTTAGGAGCAAATTACAATACATTATAGTAGAAAATGCACCTTAGGTTTTTACAGCAGCCTCCACTAAAAGTATAGGTAACTGTCAACTATTTAAATTTTAAAATCTATAATTGTAAATAAGGAAGCCTGGAAATAAGGAAGGAGTAAAGAAAAAATGGAAGCAACTAAATTGCTCCTATTTAAAGAAGAAATCAAAAAATGGAAAGACAAATATTTAGAAATGTAAAATAATGAGAATATTTTGTGCCTGACAAATTTAATTTTAAATAGTAGGCTATGTGTCCTTACATTTTTAATAAAGAATATACAGATGCCATTGGAAATAAGCAAGACAAAGTAAAGCATCTGGAAGAATTTTTTTTAATTACACCAAAAAATAAAACTAAAAACAGCAAAATTTTTTAAGGTTTTTAAAATAATAAAAATCTCCCCAAAATTAAACAGTGCTAGGAAAAGATGAACAAAAATAATTTAGTTACAGATGGGATTAAGTGAAAATGATTACATAAATTGAATGTAATCTCATTTTTAAAAGTTCATAAAAATTATGATTATCAGTGTACTTATATATGTATATTGTTAATGACCAATATTTATTCAAGTAGAAAATCTAATTAAACCCACAATCTGGTTTAAGTAGTAAATTGTTTCATCGAATTACAATTAAATATTACCCAACTGGACACTTGGTAATTGCTTTTAATCAAAATTTTGTATGTAGTCTCATGAGTCTGTAAACAGAGCCTTTATTATTTCAATAGATAACAAAATAACATTTTTAAATATTTCAGAATATGGACATAGAAGCGTAAGTCATAATAATTTTTAGGGGAGTTGAGGAAGATGGCAGAAGAGTAAGATGCGGAGATCACCTTCCTCCCCACAGATACATCAGAAATACATGTACACGTGGAACTGCTCCTATAGAACACCCACTGAACGCTGGCAGAAGACCTCAGACATCCCAAAAGGCAAGAAAGTCCCCATGTACCTGGGTAGGGCAAAAGAAAAAAGAATAAACAGAGACAAAAGAATAGGGACGGGACCTACACCAGTGGGAGGGAGCTGTGAAGGAGGAAAGGTTTCCACACACTAGGAAGCCACTTCATGGGGGGAAACTGTGGGTGGTGGAGGGGGGAAGCTTCGGAGCCTCGGAGGAGAGCACAGAACAGGGGTGCGGAGGGCAAAGCGGAGAGATTCCCACACAGAGGATCAGTGCCGACCAGCACTCACCAGCCCAAGAGGCTTGTCTGCTCACCCGCCGGGAAAGACGGTGATTGGGAGCTGAAGCTGGGGATTGCAGGGAGAGGACTGGGGTTGGTGGCATGAACATAGCCTGAAGGGGTTAGTGCGCCACCTATAGCCAGGCGGGAGTCTGGGAAAAAGTCTGGACATGCCAAAGAGGCAAGAGACTGTTTCTTCCCTCTCTGTTTCCTGGTGTGCTAGGAGAGGAGATTAAAAACGCCTCTTAAAGGAGCTCCAGAAATGGGCGTGAGCCACGGCTATCAGTGTGGACCCCGGAGACAGAAATGAGACGCTAAGGCTGCTGCTGCTGCCACCAAGAAACCTGTGTGTGAGCACAGGTCACTATCCACACCTCCACTGGGAGCTTCTGCAGCCTGCCACTGCCAGGTTCCCATCATCCAGGGACAACTTACCCAGGAGAGCACACAGAGTGCCTCAGGCTGCTGCAACGTCACACTGGCCTATGCCACCGCAGGCTCACCCCACATCGGTACCCCTCCCTTCCCCCGGCCTGAATGAGCCTGAGCCCATGAATCAGCTGCTCCTTTAACCCCGTACTGTCGGAGTGAAGAACAGACGCCCTGAGGGGACCTACACGCAGAGGCAGGGCCAAATCCAAAGCTGAACCCCAGGAGCTATGCGAACAAAGAAGGGAAAGGGAAATTTCTCCAAGCAGCCACAGGAGCAGCAGTTTAAATCTCCACAATCAACTTGATGTACCCTGCATCTGTGGAATACCTGAATAGACAACGAATCCTCCCAAATTGAGGATGTGGACTTTGGGAGCAAGATTTATTATTTTTTCCCCTTCTCCCCTTTTTGTGACTGTGTATGCTTGTGTGTGAGATTCTGTCTTTATAGCTTTGCTTTCACCATTTGTCCTAGGATTTTGCCCATCTGTTATTTTTTTGTTGTTGTTGTTTTTTCTTCTTACTTTAAAAAAAACCTTAATAATTATTTTTATATTAATAACAATATTTTATCTTTTATTTTATCCTCTTTCTCTCTTTCTTTCTTTCTTTCTTTCTTTCTTTCTTTCTTTCTTTCTTTCTTTCTTTCTTTCTTTCTTTCTTTCTTTCTTTCTTTCATTTTTTCTGCCTTTTATTTTGAGCTGTGTGGCTGAAAGTCTCTAGGTGCTCCAGCCAGGAGTCAGTGCTGTGCCTCTGAGGTGGGAGAGCCAACTTCAGGACACTGGTCAACAAGAGACCTCCCAGCTCCACATAATATCAAACGGTGAAAATATCCCAAAGATCTCCATCTCAACACCAACACCCAGCTTCACTCAATGACCAGCAAGCTATAGTGCTGGACACCCTATGCCAAACAACTAGCTAGACAGGAACACAACCCCACCCACTAGCAGAGAGGCTGCCTACAATCATAAAAAGGCCACAGACACCTGCAAAGACACCACCATATGTGGACCTCCCCCAAGAAAGACAAGATCCAGCCTTATCACACCAGAACACAGGCACTAGTCCCCTCCACCAGGAAGACTACATAACCCACTGAACCAACTTAGCCACTGGGGAAAGACACCAAAAAAACCCCAGGAAGTATGAACTTGCAGCCTGCAAAAAGGAGACCGCAAACACAGTAAGATAAGCAAAATAAGAAGACAGAAAAACACACAGAAGATGAAGGAGAAAGTAAAAACCCAACAAACCCAACAAATGAAGAGGAAATAGGCAGTCTACCTGAAAAAGAATTCAAAATAATGATAGTAAAGACATACAAAATCTTGGAAATTGAACAGAGAAAATGCAAGAAACATTTAACAAGGACCTAGAAGAACTAAAGAGGAAATAAGCAATGATGAACAACACAATAAATGAAATTAAAAATACTCTAGAAGGGATCATTAGCAGAATAACTGAGGCAGAAGAATGGATAAGTGACCTAGAAGATAAAATAGTGGAAATAACTACTGCAGAAAAGAAAAAAGAATGAAAAGAATTGAGGACAGTCTCAGAGACCTCTGGGACAACATTAAAAGCAACAACATTCGAATTATAGGTGTCCCAGAATAAGAAGAGAAAAAGAAACGGACTGAGAAAATATTTGAAGAGACTATAGTTGAAAATTTCCCTAATATGGGAAAGGAAATAGTTAATCAAGTCCAGGAAGCACAGAGAGTCCCATACAGGATAAATACAAGGAAAACATGCCAAGACACATACGAATCAAGCTTTCAAAAATTAAATACAAAGAAAACCTATTAGAAGCAGCAAGAAAAATACAACAAATAACCCTCAAGGGAATCCCCATAAGGTTAACAGCTGATCTTTCATCAGAAATGCTGTAAGCCAGAAGGGAGAAGCAGGACATATTTAAAGAGATGAAAGAGAAAAACCTACAACCAAGATTACTCTATTCAGCAAGGATCTCATTCAGATTTGATGGAGAAATTAAAAACTTTAGAGACAATAAAAACTTGAGAGAGTTCAGCACCACCACACCAGCTTTAAAACAATGCTAAAGGAATGTCTCTAGGCAAGAAACACAAGAGAAGGAAAAGACCAACAATAACAAACTCAAAACAATTAAGAAAATGGGTATAGGAATATACATATCAATAATTACCTTAAATATAAATGGATTAAATGTTCCCACCAAAAGACACAGACTGGCTGAATGGATACAAAAACAAGATCCATATATATGCTGTCTACAAGAGAACCACTTCAGACCTAGGGACATATACAGACTGTAAATGAGGGGATGGAAAAAGATATTCCATGCAAATGGAAATCAAAGGAAAACTAGAGTAGCAATTCTCATATCTGACATATAGACTTTAAAATAAAGACTATTACAAGAGGCAAAGAAACATACTACATAATGATCAAGGGATTGATCCAAGAAGAAGATATAACAATTGTAAATAATTATGTACCCAACATAGGAGCACATCAATACATAAGGCAAATGCTAACAGCCATAAAAGGTGAAATTGACAGTAACACATTCATAGTAGGGGATTTTAACACCCCACTTTCACCAATGGACAGATCATCCAAAATGAAAATAAATAAGGAAACACAAGCTTTAAATGATACAACAAACAAGATGCACTTAATTGTTATTTATAGGACATTCCACCCAAACCCAACAGAATACATATTTTTCTGAAGTGCTCATGGAATATTCTCCAGGATAGATCATAGCTGGGGTCACAAATCAAGCCTTGGTAAATTTAAGAAAATTGAAATCGTATCAAGTATCTTTTCTGATCACAACACTATGAGACTAGATATCAATTAAAGGAAAAGATCTGTAAAAAATACAAACACGTGGAGGCTAAACAATACACTACTTAATAACCAAGAGATCACTGAAGAAATCACAGAGGAAAAAAAATACCTAGAAACAAATGACAATGGATACTCGATGACCCAAAACCTATGGGATGCAGGAAAAGCACTTCTAACAGGGAAGTTTATAGCAATACAATCCTACGTTAAGAAACAGGAAACATCTCAAATAAACAACCTAACCTTGCACCTAAAGCAATTAGAGAAAGAAGAACAAAACAAACCCAAAGTTAGCAGAAGGAAAGAAATCATAAAGATCAGATCAGAAACAAATGAAAAAGAAATGAAGGAAACGATAACAAAGATCAATAAAACGAAAAGCTGGTTCTTTGAGAAGATAAACAAAATTGATAAAGTATTAGCCAGACTCATCAAGAAAAAAAGGGAGAAGACTCAGATCAATAGAATTAGAAATGAAAAAGGAGAAGTAACAACTGACACTGCAGAAATACAAAAGATATTGAGAGATTACTACAAGCAACTCTAGGCCAATAAAATGGACAACCTGGAGGAAATGGACAAATTCTTAGAAATGTACAACTGCTAAGAGTGATCCAGAAGGAAATAGAAAATATGAACAGACCAATCACAAGCACTGAAGTTGAAACTGTGATTAAAAATTTTCCCACAGGGCTTCTCTGGTGGCACAGTGGTTGAGACTCTGCCTGCCAATGCAGGGGACACAGGTTTGTGCCCCAGTCCAGGAAGATCCCACATGCCACGGAGCGGCTAGTCCATGAGCCATGGCCACGGAGCCTGCGTGTCCGAAGCCAGTGCCCCACAGTGGGAGAGACCACAACAGTGAGAGGCTCTCCTACCGCCAAAAAAAATAAAAATAAATCTTCCAACAAACAAAAGCCCAGGACCAGATGGTTTCACAGGCGAATTATATCAAACATTTAGAAAAGATCTAACACCTATCCTTCTCAAACTCTTCCAAAATATAGAAGAGGGAGGAACACTCTCAAATTCATTCTATAAGGCCACCATCACCCTGATAGCAATACCAGAGAAAGGTGTCAGAAAGAAAGAAAACTACAGGCCTATATCACTGATGAACATAGATGCAAAACTCCTCAACATAATACTAGCAAACAGAATGCAATAACACGTTAAAAGTATCATACACCATGATCAAGTGGGGTTTATTCTAGGAATTCAAGGATTCTTCAATATACACATATCAATCAACGTGATACACCATATTAAGAAATTGAAGGAGCAAAACGATATGATCATCTCAATAGATGCAGAGAAAGCTTTCAACAAAATTCAACACTCATTTATGATAAAAACCCTGCAGAAAGTGGCACAGAGGGAACTTTCCTCAACATAATAAAGGCTATATATGACAATCCCACAGCCAACATCATCCTCAATGGTGATAAACTGAAATTATTTCCACTAAGATCAGGATCAAGACAAGGTTGCTCACTCTCACCACTATTATTCCACATAGTTTTGGAAGTTTTAGTCCCAGCAGGCAGAGAAGAGAAAGAAATAAAAGGAATCGAAATCAGAAAAGAAGAAGTAAAACTGTCACTGTTTGTTGATGACATGATACTCTACATAGAGAATCCTAAAGATGCTACCAGAAAACTACTAGAGCTAATCAATGAATTTGGTAAAGTAGCAGGATATAAAATCAATGCACAGGGCCTTCCCTGGTGGCACACTTGTTGAGAGTCTGCCTGCTGATGCAGGTCACAAGGGTTCATGCCCCGGTCTGGGAAGATCCCACATGCCACGGAGAGGCTAGACCCATGAGCCATGGTCACTGAGCCTGTGCGTCCAGAGCCTGTGATCTGCAACAGGAGAGGCCACAACAGTGAGAGGCCCATGTACCGCAAAAAAAAAAAAAAAATGCACAGAAATCTCTGGCATTCCTATACACTAATGATGAAAAATCTGAAAGTGAAATTAAGAAAACAATCCCATTTACCATTGCAACAAAAAGAATAAAATATCTGGAATAAACCTACCTAAGGAGACAAAAGACCTGTATGCAGAAAATTATAAGACACTGATGAAAGAAATTAAAGATGATACAAATAGATGGAGAGATATACCATGTTCTTGCATTGGAATAATCAACATTGTGAAAATGATTCTACTACCCAAAGCAATCTACAGATTCAATGCAACCCCTATCAAACTACCAATGGCATTTTTCACAGAACTAGAACAAAAATGTCACAATTTGTATGGAAACACAAAAGACCCCGAAAGCCAAAGCAATCTTGAGAACGAAAAATGGAGCTGGAGTAGTCAGGCTCCCTGACTTCAGACTATACTACAAAGCTACAATAATGAAGATAGTATGGTACTGGCACAAAAACATAAATATAGATCAATGGAGCAAGATAGAAAGTCCAGAGATAAACCCACACCCATATGGTCACCTTATCTTTGATAAAGGAGGCAAGAATATACAGTGGAGAAAGACAGCCTCTTCAATAATGGTCCTGGGAAAACCAGACAAGTACATGTAATGGTATGAAATTAGAACACTCCCTAACATCATACACACAAATAAACTCAAAATGGATTAAAGACCTAAATGTAAGACCAGAAACTATCAAACTCTTAGAGGAAAACATAGGCAGAACACTCTATGACATAAATCACAGCAAGATCCTTTTTCACCCACCTCCTAGAGAAATGGAAATAAAAACAAAAATAAACAAATGGGACCTAATGAAACTTAAAAGTTTTTGCACAGCAAAGGAAACCATAAACAAGACCAAAAGACAACCCTCAGAATGGGAGAAAATATTTGCAAATGAAGCAACTGACAAAGGATTAATTTCCAATATTAGGAAGCAGTTCATGCAGCTCAGTAACAAACAAAACAAACAACAGAATCCGAAAATAGGCAGAAGACATAAACAGACATTTCTCCAAAGAAGATATACAGATTGCCAACAAACCCATGAAAGAGTGCTCAACATCATTAATCATTAGAGAACTGCAAATCAAAACTACAATGAGATATCATCTCACACCGGTCAGAATGGCCATCATCATAAAATCTAGAAACCATAACTGCTGGAGAGGGTGTGGAGAAAAGGGAACACTCTTGCACTGTTGGTGGGAATGTAAATTGATACAACCACTATGGAGAACAGTATGGAGGTTCCTTAGAAAACTAAAAATAGAACTACCATATGACCCAGCAATCCCACTACTGGGCATATACCCTGAGAAAACCATAATTCAAAAGGAGTAATGTACCAAAATGTTCATTGCAGCCCTATTTACAATAGCCAGGACATGGAAGAAACCTAGGTATACATCATCGGATGAAGGGATAAAGATGTGGCACATATATACAATGGAATATTACTCAGCCATAAAAAGAAACGACATTGAGCTATTTGTAGTGAGGTGGATGGACCTAGAGTCTGTCATACAGAGTGAAGTAAGTCAGAAAGAGAAAAATAAATATCGTATGCTAACACATATATATGGAGTCTAAAAAAAAAAAAAAAAAGGTCATGAAGAACTTAGGGGTAAGATGGGAATAAAGACACAGACCCCCTAGAGAATGGACTTGAGGATATAGGGAGTGGGAAAGGTAAGCTGTGACAAAGTGATAGAGTGGCATGGGCATATATACATTACCAAACATAAAATAAATAGCTAGTGGGAAGCAGCCGCATGGCACACGGAGATCAGCTAGGTGGTTTGTGACCACCTAGAGGGCTGGGATAAGTAGGGTGAGAGGGAGTGAGATGCAGGAGGGAAGAGATATGCGAACATATGTATACGTATAAGTGATTCACTTAGTTTTAAAGCAGAAACTACCACACCATTGTAAAGCAATTATACTCCAATAAAGATGTTAAAAAACAAATAGTAAATAAATAAATAAATAAATAAAAAGAGCTCTATAGTTTGGACATAAAAAAAATAATAAAAAGACTTAATATTACAGCCAATACCTCCCACAATGTTTAGGACAATCTCTTCTAGCTTTCTACATGTGATTCAATTCCTTTTGTTAATAAATAGAATCTCTGTGTGACCCTTTGAAAAAAGTATTTGTTCCAGATGAGGATATTCCTTATTGAATGAAAAAGGCAAAATATCAGAAGGAAATTTCATCAATGTTTTCTTTTTTCCATTCACAGCTTTCCTACCGGATTTCAATTGTGACAGCTTGAAGTACAGGAATCATCTTGCAACTATGGAGAAAAAGTGTCAATGTGGAAAAAAAAATTCAGCACTGGATGACTTCACTGAGCAGCTTCAGGAACTTGCAGTCCTGTTTGGAGAATCCCTCTGATCCATTTTCGATTACAGACAGCAGAATGAAACACAAAAGACAATAGCATGAAATTTACAAGTGAGTTTTTTGTGACCATCTAGTGATGATTAACCGTCATTCTTTAAGTTATTACTCCCAAAATAAAGAAAAAAGATTAAAGATTGAGAAGGAGAAATCAACATTATCTTTTATGATATGAGCATTCACCAGGTAAACAACTATCAGTTGGAAAACTACTTGCACTGGTAAATATATAAAAAATTTTAAATATAAATCTCATCAGATGTGACTTCTTGGAAAAAGTTGGCATGAATACCAGTCCAATTTTCTTTTCTGAAAATCTAATAACTTTCCAAAGAGAATAAGTATAAGTAAAAACAAACATAGACAGTAAAAAAAAAAAAAATTCTAAACTATAGCAAAACACTTTACAATCACTGAAACTAAAATACAGAGCCAGCAAAAGCTATATGCACTAATGAATATGTGCTAGGTATGTATGATCCATATTTAGTAACTATCACATCTGTACTATAGGTTCCTTTTGACAAGGGTGGCATGAGAGAAAAGGTTTAGGTGTGTAGGGAAAATACTAAGGGAGAAATAATAATCTTCTTTACTTAGAGAGGTTAAACTTTAGGTGCCCAATGGCCTTATATAAAATGTTTAGCAATTTTAGTGGAGGTTATTTTTTTAAGACTCATTCTCTGGTGATATTTATAGAGAATTAATGATGTTTATAAAGAAAAGTCTTATTGTTTCTAGTAGCATAATAATGTATTTATGATCATAATTAAAAATTCTTATTATAAGTATTCTGAAAGTGTTGAAAATGAAGTGGTGGCAGTTATCAAATGACCAATAAATACAAATTATCAAAGAATTATCACAGCCTTAGGAAAATAATCTGCCGCTTGAAATATTTAGCAACTTTTGAAGATACTAAAATGTGACACGAGCAATGAATTAAATATATCTGAAGTTATTGACTTTGGTACAGTCATGGGGAGTCATTGATATGGTAACCAGTAACACCAGATGGGAGAGTGTTAGTTATGCAATGCGAGAGAAGTCGTATTCAAAAAAAGTAGACAAAAAATTTCATGATTGAAATTGTGTAAAAAGATGTTATTTAAAAATGGATAAAATATAGGAGAGTATAGAATATATTTGTATATTTATACATTCTTCATATATATAAAGAACTTATTAATGTTGACATATACAGGTGTTACATTCTTTTTCTTAAATGAAAATCAGCCACAAAATGTAAATATCTATTAAGTAGTGATGCTAAATTTGGGATCAGGCAGAAAATTCTGGGGGGAAAATGTCAAAGTTTCTAAGAATATGCTCTTCAAAAATCACTGTGTCCAAACAGATACTGTCAACAATGCCTGCTTCTGCTCCTGTATCCTCTATTTCAGTTAATGTAACCATGACTTTCCCAATCAGAAGTATTCTGTTTTCTTGCTCACATACTCCCAAACAATAAGTCACTATATTCTGTCCAGCGTTTCTCTTTAACATCTCTTGAATTTATCTTGCTATTTTCACTTATGTTGCCTTCCCCTTAGTACAGATCATCACATCTTACCTCAGTTACTACAACTGCATATTCACACTCTTCTCTATGAATCAATACGACTCTTCTTTAAACCTAGCTCTTCTCTGCTGATGCAGTTGACTTTCTAAGTTGCAAAATTGCTCATGTCACTCCTTAGCTAGATTGATAGTTATGATAGTTGTTTTTAAATATAACTCTTTATGTTTATACTCTATGCAACCTCCAACTGTAGTTGACATCTTAACTGACAATATATTAAACAGCCTATGGGTGAAAATTTTCAAGTATTGCAAAGAGGATTAATAAAAGATACAGTGTTCTCTGTACTAAGGGAGGATTCATTTAAAACAAACAAAATCAACTAAAATAATTGACAGCTAACTTTCTCTACTAAATGAGAAACACCAAAAAGTATTTTCGAACCTATTTACTGTAATATACATATTGTCTTCTTCAAATGTCCAAAGGAAAAAAAATGAAACTATCATCAAAATGAAAATTTCTAGGAGATTCAGCAATTGAATGTAAATAATTTATTTAATAGTTTTGCTGCATCTATATTAGTAATGTACATAGCTCTTTTCTACTCTATTCGTGAGTGCTACTCTTCAGTTTTATCACCACTTTTAGTGGAGAATCCAAATTGAGACCAGAACAAAGAAAACTTGTGAAGTCACCACTGCCCTTCTTCCTTATGAATTTGCTTTATCTACCCCTACTTTAGAGATGAAAAATCTGAAATATTGAGGTATTACAAATCATACTGAAGCCCAATATCTAAAACCACCAGAATAGAGTATCATCCAAATTAAGACACTTGATGAGGGTGTCAGAGAATATTAAATGTCAAAACAGGGACACAAACTCAGGATAGCTGAATTGTAGTCACAACCTAATGCCGTACCACTTTCTAGAAACCAGGATATATAGTTCATAATATTTGGAGTTCAAATGCTTACATTCACAATAAACCTTTATATTTGTGTTTATCAATAATGGTATTGTTTTCATTATCACAAACACTCTTACTTCAAAAGTCTCCTGCCTACAGAAGTAGTTGTAAAATATCTTTGCAATTGTGGTAGATTATAAGAGTTAGTAATCTCTGATGAGCTTTATCTCTAGATTAGAATATTGATTAAAAATAATGGGCTTTTACACCTGGATGAAAGAATAATGTATTCCACCAATTGTCCAGAGTAATTGATAAGAGTCTATGAACAATTTTTGGATTTACCAAACTAGACAGACAGATAACGAAGAGAAGGACAGTAAAATCTCTGGTCTTGGAGTCCTATAAGATAAAAACACCTTTTGAATACCAAGGAATAGTGGAAATTATTCATTAATTTCTCATGGAAGAAACAGAAAGGGGCTAGTTGTTGATAAATATGAATGACATTCATTCGATTATGTTTATGAAATAAGTGAATTCTCTTTGAGTTGTAAGCCAAGTGTTTGTTGGCCTCTGTTTATATGTATTGCTGTACAAACCCCCACATATTTATAAAGGTGCATGTACCTGTCCATCTGAACTCATGGCCAAATAGGGGTACACTTCAAAGGGAAAAATGTATATAGAGAATTATTCCTTCCACTTCTTAATTCTGTTGAGCCTAAATGTGGAGATATAGTAATAAGGCAGTGTTTGAATCAGGAACTATACATCTAGTCCTGGGTTTTGCCAGAAAAATATTTAAAAAATAAGCTGATAGTAACAACGAGAAAAATTTTAATACAAATAATGATTGCATGAAACATCAACAATTGTAACCACAAAAAGGAATGAAAGTATTTCCATGCTAATAACATAAATTTAATTTTATTGAATCCTTTAAGTCCATTCTACTTTTTTCACACTTTCTACAGGAATCTATTCTTACATAGAATTTTTTGAAAAAACTGTCATAATAAATCAGAAAATTTGTCTGAATAGTTCAATATTTTTTCTTACAGTGAAAAAAAGTTTGTGCTCTTGCAAATCATGTGTTCTCTCCACAATATTATCCAGAGAAAACGAAGACTCAAATACAGAACCAAATATAAAGTCCAGAAACAAACATTACAATTTTATAAATTATAAATATATAGAATATACGATTTATATTTATAAATATGTATACTTATATATAAATATTTTAATGAAAATGTGGCATAAATATGGCATTGAAAAATGGTTGGGACAGTCAATTACAATTAAAAAGAAAAATTGAAATATGTACAAAATAAAAATGCAGAAGCATAATTATATACATAAACATAAAGGCTTTTATTGAAGTATAATTGATTTACAATGTTGTTAGTTTCAGGTGTACAGCAAAGTGATTCAGTTATACATAAACACAAACACACACACACATATATATATTCTTTTCCATTTTAGGTTATAACAAGATATTGAATATAGTTCCCTCTGCTGTAAAGTAAATCCTGGTTGTTCATCTATTTTATATATACTAGTGTGTATTAATCCCAAACTCCTAATTTATCACTCCCTCCCCGCTTTCCCTTTTGGTAACCATAGCTTGTTTTCTATGTCTGTGAATCTATTACTGTTTTGTAAATAAGTTCATTTGTATCATTTTTTTAGATTCCACATATAAGTGATATCATAGGATATTTGTCTTTCTCTGTCTGACTCTCTAGATCCATCCATGTTGCTACAAATCACATTATTTCATTCTTTTTTATGGCTGAGTAATATTCCATTGTATATATACACCATATCTTTATCCATTCATCTGTCAATAGATATTTAGGTTGCTTCCAAGTCTTGGCTATTGTAAAAGCTGTTGCTATGAACATTGGGGCCCATGTATCTTTTCAAATTAAAGGTTTTGTCATTTCCAAATATATGCCCAGGAGTAGGTTTGATGGATCATATTGTAACTCTATTTTTAGTTTTTTAAGGAACCTCCATACTGTTCTCCCTAGTGGCTGTACCAATTCACATTTCCACCAACAGTGTAGGAGTGTGGCCTTTTCTCCAAACCCTCTCTGGCATTTATTGTTTGTAAATTTTTTGATGATGGCCTTCTGACTGGTGTTAAGTGATACCTCATTGTAGTTTTTTTTTTTTTTTTTTTTTTTTTTCTTTCGGTACGCGGGCCTCTCACTCTTGTGGCCTCTCCCGTTGCGGAGCACAGGCTCCAGACGCACAGGCTCAGCGGCCATGGCTCACGGGCCCAGCTGCTCCGCGGCATGTGGGACCCTCCCAGACCGGGGCTCGAACCCGTGTCCCCTGCATCGGCAGGCGGACTCCCAACCAACGCACCACCAGGGAAGCCCTCTCATTGTAGTTTTGATTTGTATTTCTCTGATAATTAGTGATGTTGAACATCCTTTCATGTGCTTTTTGGCCATCTGTTTGTCTTTTTTGGAGAAATGTCTATTTAGATCCTCTGTCCACTTTTTGATTTGGGTGTTTGTTTTTTTGACATAAAGCTGCATGAGCTGTTTGTATATTTTGGAGATTAATCCCTTGTTGGTTGCATTATTTGCAAATATTTTCTCCCATTCCATAGGTTGTCTTTCTATTTTGTTTACGGTATCCTTATCTGTGCAAAAGCTTTTAAGTTTAATTATGTTCCTTTTTTAAATTTTTGCTTCTTTTTCCATTACTCTAGGTTACTGATCCAAAAAATATTGTTACAATTTTAATCAGAGTGTGCACGTATGTCTTCCTCTAGGAGTTATATATTATCTGATCTTACATTTAGGTCTTCAATCCATTTTGAGTTTATTTTGTATATGGTGTTAGAGAATGTTTTAATTTCATTCTTTTTACATGTAGCTGTCCAGTTTTCCCAGCACCACTTCTTGAAGAGACTCCCTTTTTTCCATTGTATATTCTAGCCTCCTTTGTTGTAATTTAATTGGCCATAAATGTGTGGATTTATTTCTGGGCTTTCTCTCCTGTTTCACTGATCTATCTGTGTGTTTGTGCCAGTACCATACTGATTTGATGAATGTAGCATTGTAGTGTAGTCTGAAGTCAGGGAGCCTGATTCTTCCAGCTCCATTCTTCTTTCTCAAGATTCTACCAAACATTTAGAGAAGAATTAACAACTATCCTTCTGAAACTAAAAATCTGCAGAGAATGGAATACTTCTAAACTCATTCTCTGAAACCACCATCAATCTGATACCAAAACCAGACAAAGATATTACAAAAAAAGAAGATTGCAGGCTATTATCACTGATGAACATAGATGCAAAAATACTCAATGAAATACTAGCAAACCAAATCCTACAAGGCATCAAAATAATCATACACCATGACCAAGTGGGATTTATCCCAGGGATGCAAGCATTCTTCAATATACATAAATCAATCAATGTGATACATCACATTAACAAACTGAAGAATAAAATCCATATGATCATGTCAATACAAGGAGTAAAAGCGTTTGACAAAATTCAACACCCATTTATGATAAAACTCTCCAGAAAATGGGCATAGAAGGAACCTATCTCAACATAATAAGGAACATATATGGCAAACCCACAGCAAACATCATTCTCAATGGTGAAAAGCTGAAACCATTTCCTCTAAGATCAAGAACAAGACAACGATGCCCACTCTCACCATTTATTTGTATTCTACATAGTTTTGGAAGTCCTATCCACAGCAATCAGAGAATAAAAAGATATAAATAAATCCAAACTGGAAAGGGAGAAATAAAACTACCACTGTTTGCAGATGAAATGATATTATACATAGAAAATCTTAAAGACACTACCAGAAAACTACTAGAGTCATCAATGAATTTGGGAAAGTTGCAAAATACAAAATAAATGTAGAGAAATCTGTTGCATTTCTACACACTAGCAATGAAATACCAGAAACAGAAATTAAGTAAACTGTCTCATTTTCCATATCATCAAAAAGAATAAACTACCTAGGAATAAACCTACCTAAGGAGGCAAAAACCTGTACTCTGAAAAGTATAAGACGCTGATGAAAAAATTTATAGACAACACAAACATGGAAAACTATACAGTGTTCTTCAATTGGAAGAATCAATATCGTTAAAATGACCATACTGAAGGCAATCTACACATTCAATGCAATCCCTATTAAATTACCAATGGCATTTTTCACAGAACTAGAACAAAAAGTTAAATGTGTATGGAAACACAAAAGACCCTGAATAGCTATAAACATAAAGTTTAAGGGAAGATTACCACAAATATATTAATCTCAGTATTAGTGAACATGCATCTTGTCTTATGAGAGGAAGCTTTCTATGCATAGAAGTAATAGGAGAATAATAAAAGTAAAAACTTTAATTTGCATAAATGTATAATATTCTCTAAGTTCTTTTAAGTAAATATAAGAGGCAAATGAGAATTGAAAAAACATTTTTACATGGAATACAAAAAATAAAAGTGTTAAATTATATAACATTCATTAAACATATAAAGCATCTCATATATCACATTTATGGAGGGTCTGAGTCATGAATATATAAAATAAATAGATATACAGATTAATAAATGCATATGAACATCAACATGTATATCAAACTTAGTAATTTGAAATACAATTACTTATTTCTATTTGTTTTACATTTCCCCCCTCTATCACTGGTAATTCTATTATGTAAATCTATCTATCTATCTATCATCTAAAACATCAACTTTCTTCCAAATATCAGCACTGTGCAGAAAGACAAACTCAAGGAAATGTCACCTCTATTTCCCTTCCTTCTATGCTGCCCCGGTCTCATCCTTGCCATCCCATTGCCACACACTCCTGTAGGAAAACAACCCATTAAATTTTCATTTTTTATTTATTTATTTTTTGCGGTACGCAGGCCTCTCACTGTTGTGGCCTCTCCCGTTGCAGAGCACAGGCTCTGGATGCGCAGGCTCAGCAGCCATGGCTCACGGGCCCAGCCACTCTGTGGCATGTGGGATCTTCCTGGACCGGGACACAAACCCGTGTCCCCTGTATTGGCAGGCGGACTCTCAAACACTGCACCACCAGGGAAGCCCTTCATTTATTTTTTATACTACTGTTTCACAAGTAGGAAGGTTCAAGTATATATTCTTATTTTCCCTGATGCAGAGTGTCTGGGACTGAATTCTGTGCCCACAAAATTGAAGCTTTAAACCCCAGTACCTCAGAATGTAACTGTCTTTAGAAATAGGGCCTTTAAAGGGTAACTACAGTTAAGTGACGTCATATGGTGAGCGCTAATCCAATCTGATTGATGTCCTTATAAAAAGATAAAATCTGGATTCACAAAGGGACACCAGGGATGTGCACACAGAGGAAAAACTATGTGAAAACACAGCAAGGAGGCACCATCGGTAAGCCAAGGAGAGAAGCATCAGAAAAACTATAGCTGCTGACACCTTGATTTTGGATTACTAGTTCCTTAGAATGGTGAGAAAATAAATTTCTCCTGTTACTCCACACAGCTGTGTTGTTTTGTTATGGCATCCTTAGCAAATTAATATACATAGTCATAAAGCATTTATTACATGTCTATATTCAGAGATTAACATTTAAATTTACAAATCAAGAATAATTATCAGGGATCTTTTAATTGTTAATCTCTAGAAGCAATCTGACTATATAAAAATAACTGCTGTTAAATTTAACTGCTGTTAAATTATATTAAAGCCAGTAGACATAATTTTATATACTATTATTAAAATTAGTTTAGATGAAAATCATAAAATGCTTATCACCCTCTGTGCTAATGGGTTCTAAAAATTCTATTTAGAGAAACAAGTACACATCCAATAGCAAATAGGTAGAAAGACTCTGCAATTGTTGTAGCTTCTCTGTGTCATGTTACCAACTCTAGCCTAAACTCTATAGGAAGCTCATAAAGCACTTTTGTCTGTTGTTTTTGCATCAAAGTCTTGTAAAAATTCTATCACTAGCTGCCTAGCCACTGAGACTAGAATGCAGTCTGCTTCACAAGGCAGGGATGCAGAGGAGAATTACTCTGAGCAGCAAGCAGGTACAGATACAGGGCTGGCTCTACCAACACTAACAAGTCAAGAATCATTATATTTCCTATTGAGAAGAGCCAGGCAATGGAGGTGGAAAAAATTGAGTAAAAGTACGATGTTTTCCCACCATAGTTACATAAACAGTACCAACTGCTGATTTAAAGGACAGCCAGTCTTTTGCTTCCAGCAGAGCCAGGCACGATTGAAGCAGTTTGATAGTGAAGAGTATTTTCTATGTTCTATAGTATTATTCAGCTCAATTTCAGCACTTGTTGTATTTCCAAAGATCAAGCCTGTTTTGTGGTGTCAATGGAAAATTGAGAAATGATATCCTTGCAAATGAAGGGGATTTAAGGTAAAACTTGGAATTACACTGATCAGTTGAAGTCTCTAAGAGTGAAAAGGAAATTCTTAAAAATTGGAAGAAACATGTGTAGCTTTGTTATAGAGATTTGAATATCCACAGGAATAGTCTACAAATTTCCAATTCCATATTTTGTTTTGTCTGTCCAGTTCTAGAAAAAAAAAGAGAGCATAATCAAATTAGACAATTTGAGGAGAGTTTAAAAAGGGGATATTTTCAAAGATATGAAAAGTGGGCAAAATATAAAGGATAGAACACTACCAGGGAACTCTTACGAGGTGGGAGGGAGAGACTGGTACTACTCTACTATGGAAATAGGTGAGAGAAATGGAAAGTCATTAATGGAACTGGAAACACGGGTCAAGCATAAGGAGTGTCCTCGGCGGGAGCTGTGAAGTCTATGATAACACATCCTAAAGGAAACCAAGAGCTAATTTCCCCTACCCTAGTCTTTTCCTGCTGGAGTTCACCATTGAATGAACTAAACTAGATGTCAGAGAGAATAAAGGTTAATTTTATATGTTAATTAACCTATGCTATAGTAACCAACTTTAGGTCAAATACTAGTCTAGATGTTGCTGTGAAGGTGTTTTTTAGATGTAAGTAGCATTTAAACTAGTATACTTGTCAGTAAAGCAGATTATATTCCATAAGGTATATAGGCTTCATCTAGTCAGTCAAAGACCTTAAAAAAAAAGACTGAGGTCCCCCTAGGAGGATGGAATTCCATCTCTAGACTACCTCCAACTCAAGACATCAACATCAGGTCTTGCCAGAATTGCAAGCCTACTGGTCAGCTCTTCAGACTTTGAACTTGCCAGCCCCCAAATCATGTGAATGTGAAAATCTCTCTCTCTCTCTGTATATATATATACACACACACACACACACACACACACACGCACACACACATATATATATATAGTTTGTTCAGTTTCCCTGGAGAAGTCTGATTTGTGCAGAGGGTAAGGAAGCACCAAACAATTTCTTACATATAGAATTTGTATCCAGGTCTCTGCATGTAAATGTATCAAATTGGCTATGGTGTAAACAGTTTCAAATCTTCTAGGGAATACTAAAAGAATAATCAAAAGTTTTGAAAATTATATGACTGACACTAAGTAAAGCCAGACATCGGAGGAAATTGCCTTTCTGTTATGCTAATGTAAGTGTCCTAACACAAACCTCATCATTTTATAGCAATGATACAGCAGCAGCAGCAGCAGCATCACCTGGGAACTTGTTAGAAATGCAAATTCTCTGGCACAACCCCAGATCTAAGAATCAGCAGCTCTGGTATTAGGGCTTAAGAACTTGTGTTTTAGCAAGTCCTCTCTGTAGTTATGATGCATACTAAAATTTGAAAATCACAGTTGATTGATTAAATTGGAAACCAAATATATTTTGACATAGTGCTAGCTTATATTTATCATTATTTTGCCTAGTTTGTGACTATAATAAGAAATAAAGACCATTAATAAAGACCATTAATTCAATTAAGTGTAGTCTATCAATAATGTATATTTAAATTAATTATGAAGAATAAACAAAAATTGGGGCTACTAGAAGGTGTTTGTTTCAACCCATCACTGGGGATGCCAAAAAAGCCATAGGGAAGTATAAGAATATGACAAATTAATAATAATTTTTTAAATAGTTTCACCCTTGGGGAAAAAAACAAAGACAGCTGTGACCTGCCGTGGGAGGAAATAGCAGTAGAGTGTAGAGAAGATCCAGGTGTCAAAATTTGGAAATAGATGTATCTATAGAATGTAAACACCATCTTATCAGAAACTCCTGTCCAGGACCAGCCAGAGATGGTGAAGGAAAAAAAGCTTTTGTAAAAACCATTGTGGAGGTTCAGGGAACATCAAGGTAAGATGTGGTATGCAGCAGGTGGAGGTGGCCAATCCCAGGCTATGGCAACAAGGCTGTCTGCTTTATGCCATGTCCCAGCTTAAATTTACCAAAAGAGCTTAAGGTGGGACCTGGACCCCACCACTCTCCTCAGGTATATATTACCTGTAAAAGTGGCTGAGCTAATCAAGGGAAATGAGCTAATGGAAAAATAATTAGATAACTGAGGATAGAATCACTGTTACAATGAAGGTGATAAGCCAAATAGAGATGTAATAGGTGAAAGGAAACTAATGAGGGCATGAACTTAGTACTTGTAATTATGAAAACTCACATCAAAATACCAAGTATACAAAAATGTAATATTTTACAGAAAGAATATGAAAATGGGACAAAAACAAATTATTGATCTGTCAGATCTGGTTAAGGAAATCTTTTTTAAAGACATATATAACAGAAAGATGGAAAACAAAAAATCAAATTTAAAATACATGTAAAAACAGAAATGAAATTGTCAATATCTATATACTAAAAGTCCAGTTTTTAAATGTTTGTGATTGAAATTTCTATTCTTAGGAAGCCAGAGAAGTTTACATTGGACTAAGATTACAGCTCATAACAATTATGAAAGATACATTTTTTTAAACATTATTTAAAGCCATTGGGGAGCAACCATAAGCTGGGGTAATAACAGCCCATTTCAGGCCTCTTAGATCATCCAGAATGCCAAATCCCAGATATATGAATAACATCAGCCAAGATCACCAGCCCCATGCTGGCCTAACCAGAACTGCCTATGTCAGACAGACCATAGTTAACACTGCTGTATGGTATAGTATAACTGAAAGTTGCTAAGGAAGTAAGTCCTAAAAGTTCTCATTACAAGGTAAAAAAACAAAGATATGCTTCCATATCTTTGCCAATAACTTGTATAGTCATATTTAAAAAAAAATTAGTCATTCTAATAAGTGTGTAGTGGTATTTCATTTTGTCTTAACATATTTCCCTAATGACTAATGATATTGAACATCTTCTCATGTCTTTATTTGTGATCACTATATCTTTTTTGGTAAAGGACCTGTTTAAAATTTTTTTTTTGGCCTATTTTTTAAATAGGTTATTTTCTGGTTACTGAGTTGTGAGAGTACTTTATACACTGTTTACATACAGCATATACAATGCATATGCTGTTTACAATGTATACATATTGTTTGCAAATATTTTCATCCAGTCTGTGGTTTGTCTTTTCACTGTTTTAACAGTCTCATTTGAAGAGCAGATGAATTCAATTTGATGAAGTCCAATTTATCAATATGTCATTTTATGGATTGTATTTTTGTGGATATATCTAGGAAATTTTAGCCTTAACCTAAGATAACAGAGGGTTTCCCCTATTCAGGGCCTGATCTAGGGTGAGATGAGTAAGTCACCAAGGCACATAATTTAAGGAGACACTCACTTTCAGAGCCATGCAAGTGTAAGCACATTGCTCCTCTTTCTTGTGCCTATCCCACCACTACTGAGGGCAAAGATTTTTGCCTGTGTAGCTCTTTTCTGTATTCCCAGTGATTATAACAATTCCTGGTATATACTAGAAACACAACAAGCATTAGTTAAATTAAAGAATAAAATAAAGAACAATGTTTTCAATTTTAGAAAGCCCCGGACAGGTAAACATGAGATACAAAACAATCATTGTACTTCCAAGTGTGAGGTTTTAACTATTACAGACACCGTAGTGGATAGATAGATATATTAGTCCTAGAAGTAAATATATCTGTTTATTCATAATAATCATGGGATTAAGGAGTGATTTCAATTTTCTTCTCTATGCTTTTTTATTTGCTGTATTTAAGATAATCATTTATTATTTTTTTAACTGAGTGAAGAAAAGCAGTGGAGGTTGATAAATTGGATTCTATTCAACTAGAATACCAAGGAGTACACCCACATTCTTTCAAATGCTGAATGTAACTTTTTATTTTCTCAAAAGTGCCAGATATGTGTAGTATATTAGAACAAGATAAAGGGAACAGTGGTCCATTATTCAGTTTCAATGAAGGCCTTTTTACTAAAAGGGGAAAGTCCCTAGACTTTAAAAAGCATATTGCCTCCGTAGATGCTATTATTTTTACCTAGATATACTCTAAAATACTTTATGTGCATTAGGGCTTCAGTAAAGAAAGTGGTTTCCTTCTCTTTGTGGGTCTCTTTCCCTGAATATTTCCAGCAATAAAATACACCACCCATGTAATGGGTTGGGAGGCCTGTGGTTTCTCATGCCTCTACCAACTTTTCAACTGTCTTTAGGAATGACACACTATTAATTATAATTCTCCCAATGTTTCCATTTGGTTTATTTGTTGCTACTATTATTATAGTTTGTTTTGTTCCATTTCTGTCTTCATAGATTTTTTAAAATAAGAGCTTTATTCCTATATCTTGAGTTTTATTTGAGGACTTAAAATAATGATGGGAAAATGTGAATGCTCAACTTTTCTCAAATAAAAAGGTGTGTGTGTTTGTGTGTACACATGTTCATATACAGGTATGAGAGTAGAGTCTATGATTTTAAGCTATTTTAATTTTTTTTAAATTCCAAAACTAATCACTTATGTTTTACTAACTTTGGTATACTATAGAATACATAAGTCTTGATTGTTGAAGAAATAATATTATATCTTTGGTGTTTATTATTATCTTATAATACATGTAACCTGAATAAGGAAGTCCCTTAAATGCTTATTTTGAATCAATAAACTAGTAATTCTAATTTATAATGAGTATATTACTGAAATCAGCTATCTTGTGATTAAACACAAACTCTTATCTGGATTTTTAAGGTTCTATTTAAATGGGTTTGCTAATAAAGCATAAGTTATTGATGTTGTTTAGACAAATTTGAGATCATGGTCTTAAAGAGTTCAAGTCTACTAATAAGGAGTATAATTAGTTTTATACCATAAGAAAATTTGAAAATATATTTACCATTACCTCTGCTGAATTTATTTCCAGTGGTTGGTGCATGTATGACAAATAAAGCCTTTATAAAATCTCTGTTTGGAGGAATAGTTTGTTTGTTTGTTTGTTTTATTACTCAAAACAAATTTCCAGCTAAAATCAATTTTTAAATCCTGCAATTACTATTTCTTAAAAGTGTTAAATGTTGAGGAGAGAGCAGATAATTGCTAACTAAAATTGGGAGGATGTGAGAATCTAAACAGTTAAGAAAAGTACCTCTTAAATAACTTTTGTTCTGAGTATATTTTAAGGTCAAAGCAAACTGAGGCTTTAGACCAGTGACCTTGAGGAAAAAAGAGATGAAAGACTAGGTTCAGGTTCTACCCATTACAGAAAAAGCACCTCTAATGAGCTGTGAACCCAAAAGGTCACAAAATTAGAATGAAAATTAAAGAAAAGGAACCCACTTCTTCCCCATGAAAATTGCCACTTCCAGGAGACTGCAAGAGTGGAGTAGATTAAAAAAATAATAACAAAAACAACAAAAATCCTTGAGAAATTGTGGCTATAGGTGAGCTCTCTCACGGATTTTTCTTTTTTTGGTAGCTAGAATTTTCAATACCATAATGAATTGCCATATAAGATTGTCTCCAAGACTAAAAGATTTAACATAAGAAAGAGGCTCAGAAATTCAGAGGATAGTGTAAGAAGGACCAAGATAATTTTATGTGGAATACAAGAAAGAGAGGAATGAAAAATTAAAACAGAGGCAAAAGTCAAAGAAATAATGACAATGAATTATCCAGAACTGATAAAAGACACAAGACCCAGATGCAAATTCACAATGTATCTGAAGCAGATGAAATAAAACTATTTTCACACTGACATGAATGCTGATAAAAGAAAGAAAACAAAACAAAGCAAATGAAAGGTGAGCACTAGCCCAAGAAAAATGACTACCTTAAAAGGAATAGCAGTAGGAATGAAGATTTCTTACAGTCTAACAGACCCTTGAATACAGTAGAATTATTTTTCCAGTGAGTGATAAAAATAATTATCAAATTAATAGGGATATATGTATAGCTGATTCACTTTTTTATAAAGCAGAAACTAACACACCATTGTAAAGCAATTATACTCCAATGAAGGTGTTAAAAAAAATTTACCAACTTAGAATTCTAAGATTAGTAAAAACATATTCCAAAAACAAATGAGGATGCAATTTAAAAGTTTCTAAAACTACATATTGATACATACACAAGTTAATTACAGTAAACACTTATGAAGTGCAATCCTAAACAATATAACTTAGCCTAAAGGAGAATGATTATCAACGGATTTAGAAAATAAATATAGAGCCAAAGTGTGATAAATGCATGGGTAAATAATACTAATGCCAAGTGAGGTTTAATTTAAAATGAGATATAATAAACATCAAAGAAAAAGAAATAACATATCAGTTGTAAAGTTTGTAAATGATGTAAAGTGTTTTAAATGTAACATTTGTGAGAAAGGTTTTTTTTTTATTATTAAAATTGTATGTTGATTGGGCTTCCCTGGTGACGCAGTGGTTGAGAGTCCGCCTGCGGATGCAGGGGACACGGGTTCGTGCCCCAGTCCAGGAAGATCCCACATGCCGCAGAGCAGCTGGGCCCGTGGGCCATGGCCGCTGAGCCTGCACATCCGGAGCCTGTGCTCCACAATGGGAGAGGCCACAGCAGTGAAGGCCCACATACTGCAAAAAAAAAAAAAAAAAAAAATTATATGTTGATAAAATAAAAATGTATGTTTTATTTTTGAGGATTACAAATATGACTTTCACAATAGTGAAAGTGCCATAAAATTAATGATAAAAAAATCATTCCAACAGGATAACTAAAGAGATAAGAACCATGGGAAAATGTAATGCACAGATGAAATAGTGGATTTAACTGAAACATCAATAATTACATTAATTCTATATGGAACAAATTCTTAATTAGGAAAAAGGTAGAATTTTGGAATGGATTTCTAAAAAAATTAGACTACGTAAATTAAAGGCTAAATCAAAAGAATAAAGAAAGGATAAAATTAATGGTTGTAAAGATATAAACCATGCAAATAATAACCAAAGAAAGCTTGTATGTCTAAACTAATATATATATTAAAAATCCTTACAAAGGTTTGCTAGGGATTAAAAAAATTTATCCCATAATGAGTAAATAATACTTCATCAGAAAGATATAGCTTTATACATCTAGACTATGGCTTTAATAAATATAAAAAATAAAGAATATAACAAGTATTTAGTAAATTCACATTCATAATCAGAGATTCTGATTATTGGTAATTGACAATAAAATGATGAGGGAGAAATAAAGCAAGTGAAATAGAAGGAATCAGGAACAGATTTTAATAGTAAATGGATATTTTTAGAAGAATCTTCTTGCTAATTTTAGAGTATACCTTTTTTCAATCACACTGGGAACCTTCCAATATTGAACATATGATTGGGTATATATAACATGTTAACCTTACCATAAATAGTTGGAAATCAAGAATAAACCAGAAAATCCACATATGTTTGGAAATTAAGAAAATAATTCTAAATTATCTTTGGATTAAACTAATAACAATAAAAATTTAAGACCAAAGGATAATTAAATGGCAAAGTAGTATTTTAAAGAAAATTTCTGACTGTATTAAAGAGAGGAATGTTTAAACATTAATAAGCTAAGTATTCATCTGAAATGTTAGCAAAAACAAAAAGAGGACGGCCCTAGAAAATTAGAAGGAAAAAATAATTTTTAAATTACTGATAAATGTGATATCTAAGTTAAGTTTAGGAACATAGTAGAATGAAAAGTTATGCCATAAAATGGTAGACAGGACTGTCAATGTATATTTGACTACAATATATTATATCTAAATTAATAAAAAAATACGGTTATATGAAAGATTAGAGATAAATATAACAACAAATAAATAGAGTAGTAGGAAAACATTTGAACAACACTTCATAAAAGCTAAATTAGATTAGAAAAATATTGAGTAAGGTTTGAAAACTCAGTGGAATTAAAGAAATGCAATATAAAGTCAAACATTCATCAGACTGACAAAATTTTAAAAGTTTATGAAAATGAAGTGATGCTGAGTATGTATGGCAATGAGCAATTTCACATCCTGCCTTTGGGAAAATACATTAGCCATAGCACTTCAGAATTTATTTAGGTAATTTCTACTAAAGTTGAAGATGCCCATATCCAGTGAAATAGCAGTTTTATGTTTAGAGGCATAAAGCCCCAATCAGAGATGGTTAAATTTTATATGTGTCGATCTTATGGCAAACTAATAGTACCTACAGACCACTTCTCAGGATAAAGTTTAAGTAAATACATTGAAATATTTAAAATTTTAATGAAACAATTATCAAAATATTAATAGAAAATTATATAAACACAGGGAATGTCATAGAGTGAATTCATTCATCTGAATTATTTGACATTTATTTAGAACTCATTTGGTTTTATATTTACTATATAACACTAGATGCCAGAAAACAACAACAAAGACAAAAACAGAGAGTCTTATATGGTACAGATAAAGAGAAATATCTAGTTCTTGGGGGTGCTATTATAGGGCATATTGTTAACTCAATGTGGGGTCTGATTACAGAGACTGGAAACATTGGGTATGACTACCTTTTATATTAATTTCTTTAGCTAATGTCAAAGGGCTTTTATATATCAGGCTTGTCTATATACTTCTAATAAAAGAGTCAAGACTCTGCTCTCATTTACCAGATATTCTAATTCTGAGAGACTATGATATCAAGTAGTAATAAATGCTATGATAAAGGTAAGACTGGATAAGAGGGTATGTAAGATAGATGTGAAGGAATGAATCATGAATTGTAAAGATATCTAGGGGGAAAGCATCACCATTTCATAGAAAGTTCATCAATGTTTACAATTCCGAGACATTGATAAAAAGACAAAGAGCAATAGTGATAATTTATTCTAACAACAGCAGGATGGAAGAGAATGGGTCTTATTAAAAATAGAAATTAGGGCTTCCCTGGTGGCGCAGTTGTTGAGAGTTCGCCTGCCGATGCAGGGGACACGGGTTAGTGCCCCGGTCCGGGAGGATCCCACATGCCGCGGAGCAGCTGGGCCCGTGAGCCATGGCCGCTAAGCCTGCGCATCCGGAGCCTGTGCTCCACAACGGGAGAGGCCACAACAGTGAGAAGCCCGCGTGCTGCAAAAACAAACAAACAACAACAACAAAAACAAAAATAGAAATTAATGCACAGAAACTCAATATTTATACAGTGCCTAATTAAAGAAAAAATAATTTAGTGACAAGGTCCCTGAAACAAGAGGCAGTCATGCCAGTGTCCATGACCAGGGACAGGAAAATGAATGCTGACAGGAGGGTCGATAAGGTGGCAGAAGGTAGAAATATGTGTATTCTTATTGTGTAATTTAGATTTTACCACTCCACAAATCCCATTTAATTCTCTAAACTTAATTTTTTAATCCCTCTAATTGTCTTATGAGTAGATAGATGGAGAGTCTGGGGATGATCATATATTAGACCAAACTTTTATTCATAGTGCAGGGAATGAGCTAATGCACTCCAGAAAGGAGATTTATATTAAATTACTTGATAATTTCTGCTTTATATGTGGCATATGGAAAGTATATGATTTTGTTCCTTCACTATGAAAAAACTCATACTGATCTTGAAGTCAAATTTTGTGCAGTGAGTTCCACACTTCCATTTAATATCGAGGTTAAATGGGAAAATTACCTAATGCCTTTGAACTTTCTTTTACTCCTCTTTTTAAAAAGTTGATAGTGATATTTCCTGACACATTATTAATGTCACTATAGATCTCACATTATATAGTGCTTAACAATGTTTTTGGCACATTGTATAAATGATATGTTTGTTATAAATATTAATAGTCATTGCAAAAATTTACTCTCAGTAACTATTCCTTAAAAAGATAAACCTGTAATATAAAGTAGAGCAGATAGTATGTATTTTTGCTAATTTGATGCTAAATAAAGTAATATGAAGTTAGAATATAGAACAGGGTTTCTCAGTCTTGACACTACTGACATTTGCTTCCAATAATTATCTGTAGGAAAAGGAACTGTCCTGTGAATAGTAGGGTGTTTAGGGCATCGTTGAACTCTTCCTACTGCCAGTATCACCCTCCTCCTTCCCATTGTGATAATAAAAATTGTCTGTAGATATTGCCAAATGTCCCATGGGAGCAAAATTGTCCATGGCTGAGAACCACTGATATGGATGATTCACAGTCATGAAAAAAAATGTTTTACCCTCAATATGTGATAGAAGAAAGAGTAAAATCAAAACTTCCTGGAATTTCACATGGAGACACCTCTTGATCATTAGTCTTTCAATCCTATGTTGCCTCAGGCATTACAGTTTAAAAATGAGTGACATAAAAATAATCAAATACCTTGTTGGCTGATTTAGTGGGATATAGGCTATTGTAAGCTGAATAGACCCACAATAAAGGACTTACCATTATGTATGCCAGTACAAAAGTGACATTTGACTAGCTAGTGGCTTTGCAGACAAAATACAAAGAATTCCCTACCTAGAGAAAAGAAAAGAGAAAGATTTTTACTTAATCTACCTGATCCCAAAGACCTTTAAGTGTATCATATAGTTATTTTTTTCCTTGAAGCTTTATTATAAATAAATTATATTTTAAGATGTAAAATTATTCTACAGAGGAATTTTATACATTTTTAAAATCCATTAACTCAAAATACTTAGTAAAAATATAATTTACTTGCCGCATATCTAGAAACATGGAAGAGTAAATATTGTGAAGAAACTTGGATATATTTTTTAAAATCTCTTTAAATGTGTAACTGAATTGTGAAAAGAGAAAAAATCCACAAGGGTCAAAAATGTAGAGAAAGCACAAATTCAGAGAAGTAGAAGTCACAAAGATAGTGTAGTTTATATTTCATATAATTTAAATATTGTATACATTAAAATAACTTTCTAAATTGTAACTGAATACTTCTCTAACAAAAATACCTCCATCATACTTTAATTGATCATATAAATATTTCCACTGAAAATTAGAATAATATATAAAAGCACAATGAAAATACAAAACTTACCTCAACTCCTGTCATCATTTTGTTGGCCATCTTTGCATGCAAACTTCATATTCTGATATACGCATGAACACATCCATATAGAATTAATGTAATTTTACTGTAAATATAGCTTTTATTTACTATTTCAGTAAAACTATCTCATGTATACTCTCAGCATCTTGATTTTTACTGATTTAACAACACATAGTGGAATCCTCCCAAATCAACTTCATAGAGCTAACTCATATTTTTTGCCAACTACACAACGTTGCATGTATAGATACAATACAATTCATTCACTTCCCCATTGACAGGAAACCTTTTTGTTGTCAGTTTTTGCTACTATAGAAAAGGCTGTGAAAAGCATTGTTGTATGCATATCTATGAATGATGAAAAATGGTAATTTAAAAATTGTATTTCATATGTGATGTGTGCATCATAATCCCCTAGAGTGTGGGGACAATTGTTAAAAAGTTTATTATACTTTCATATCCAAATGATTAGAAATGAACGTTTAGTAATATTTGAGATACAGATGGATTTATTTATATAGCTTTAATAAATATATGCATGTTTGTGTTAGAGCTTAGTGCTCAAAGAATCTCCTTGATAGGCTGAGAAGTCTACCTTAAATGGGAAAAAATTTTGGAAAGGATTAGATATATGTATATGTATAACTGAATCACATGGCTGTACACCTGAAACTAACACAACATTGGTAATCAACTATGCTCCAATATAAAAGTTAAAAAAATATAAAAATTGTATTTCAAAATTAAGTTTAAAAAAGATAAAATATGTTAATTTACACTTGCATGTATTTTCTCCAAAAACAGTCTTTGAATTTGTTCAATCTCTTAGATATATTTTGCTATTTAATTTTTATAATAGAATATAGCTTTTCTTTTACATTGAAGAATCACTGTAATGCATTTTATTTATTTATTTTATTTTATTTTTTATTTATTTATTTTTTTTTGCAGTACGTGGGCCTCTCAATGCTGTGGCCTCTCCCATTGCAGAGCACAGGCTCCGGACACACAGGCTCAGCGGCCATGGCTCACGGGCCCAGCCACTCCACGGCATGTGGGATCCTACCGGACCCAGGCACGAACCCGTATCCCCTGCAACGGCAGGTGGACTCTCAACCACTGCACCACCAGGGAAGCCCTGTAATGCATTTTAAATGTATACTTTTGCTATGAATTTCAAATTGTATATCATCCTCATCAGCATACAGAACCCATACAATTTCTGCTGATGAATTTTATTGAATATTTGAGGTTAATATGAAACCGTATTGTTGCCATTTTTGATGTCACAAAATAAGGCATTTGTAGAACACATTTCAGTATATATCCACATAACCTAGATAGATCAGAGAGAGAGAGAGAGATGATAGATTTAAAATCACAACACAGAGAAAACTACCAAACTAAGTATACAATTCAAAGGACTATCCAAAGTAAGTATCAGTAAAACACCACCTAGGTCCAAAAAATTACCAGAATAAAACTACTCTGATATTCCTGCTGGATCACTAGGTCTTCCCACTTCATGAAGGATAACTGCCCTGACCTCCAAAAAATCTATTTATTGATTTTAAAATAAAATTAAACTTTATTGACAGGATCGCACAGTGTTCTCTCTAGGCTTTTTCACTCAAAATTACATGATTGTGAGATTCATCTGTGTGTTATATGTAGCTTCAGTTCATTCATTTCAATGTGGTACATTATCCCATGTTATGAATATATCCAACATTTTTATCAATTCCAATGTAGATTGATTTTGAGTTTTTATTTTTAAAATTTTTATGTTTGTCTATCATTGCAGCTATTAGGAATAATACTGCCATGGACAGCTTGTTCCTATCTCTTGGCATACATATGAACACAATCCATTTTAGGTTTTTCTTGGGAGAGGAATTACAATCATAAAATTTGTATATTTTCAACATTTATTGATAATGTAGAAAATTTTCCCAAATGGTATTCCATTTACATTCTCATGAGCAGTTGTGAGCACTTATTCCTCTACTTTCTTGTTAACCCTAAAAAATGTCAATATGTCATTTGTAGTCACTCCTGAGATGTATGTTGTAGCTCATTACAGTAGACATTGCATTTATCTGACTTCTATTAATATTGAGGAATTTTTCATATAATTACTGAACTTTGGAAATTCTCTTTTGTACAATACTTGCATAAGTCTCTTGCTCAGTTTTCTATCCTGTTGTCTTTTTTATTGAAATAAACACACCTAATACAGGAACACAGAGCCACTCTCATGCAATGGACTGGTTCTTTATTGCTTACATCTTTTATAAATATTACTTCTTCTCCCACTATGTGCCTTGATTTTATTTTTTTAAGTTGTCTTTTGAAGAACAAAATTATTAATTTTATTATAATCTAATTTAACCACTAATTTTCCTTTATGGTCAATGATTTTTATATTCTGTTTAAGAAATCATTGCTAATTCTGTGATAATAAAGTCATTCTCGTCTTTTTTTCTAGAAGCATTATTATTTTTATCTTCATACTTAAATACACAGTCCATCAGGAATCATGTTTCTATTTAATTTCATCCATTTTAAGTCATAGATTCCACCACCACTTCTCTATGGTTCCCAGAAAACTATTCATTAGGAATAATGTAGAGCCCATCATTTATCAAGTATTATCTAAATCACATATTCAAGCAGTTTTATTTCACACTTCCCAAACTTCTAGGAAGTTTCTGTAATCTTAATGTTTGGTTTTCCAGAATTAAAAATGCAACACAGGTGGTAGATGAGAAGGAATAAAAAGGAAAAATGTGTGTGCATGTATATTTTATTTGGGGATTATCCTTTTGTAATTTAACTAGTTAAAATTAGTCCCTTAGTAATGCATTTATTTTGGAAATCTTCAAATTATATGATTTGAAGTCGTCTTCAATTACTTTATCCTGTGTAATCTATGACACAGGCTATAAATGTGTGAATGGTTACTACTTCATGGATAGTTTACAAAACAGAAATGCAAAAAAGATAGTGCTCTCATGCAAGTGGAGGAAAAATCTACTGTTTACTTTATTTAATGGATAAAACCAAAAGTTTTGTTGGTAATAAAAATAATCTTTTAGAATTATACAGTCATTTGGAGTGCTATAAAAAAGCTGTTGTCAATAAAAGGTGTGATTAATACTATGGTTTCATTCCATTTTGGTGGGTAATTAGTTATTATCATTATTTATTACTTTATTTTATGGTTATTGCTTGAACTTTCAGACTAAATACTGAAAGTATAAACAGTGCTAATTTAATTACAGTATTGGAATTTTGAATGCTGCATGCAGTGTTAAGATTATTAATAAGTATATTTCAAATGAATATTTAATAATAATTTGCATTTTTGCCTGATTTCTTGTTCATCATAATTCTGAAAAAATTGATATGTTTGTAGTCTTGAAAATTGTCATGCAGAAATAAATGTCATTCCCATGGGGATGGTTTCAGGAATTAAACTTTATGATGTTTATAGTTAAATACGGAGACAATACTGATAAAGGAGAGAAATCTTAAATCTTTAATAAATTATATATTCATTATTTAAAGGCATCTACTAAGAAAGACCTAAAAACCCTTAAAATATCACATAATATAAAACATTATGAAGAGAGAATGGCAATTACACACTCTAGTTTTTTTTTTTCTATGTAGGAAAACACAGTGTCTCTATTAAGTTTAAGATAATTTTAAGATTTATCTTGAACTTTTCTGATTCTATTTTACTTTTTACATCTAACCCCTCGTAATGTTTATCAGAACATCAGTTATTTGCATCATTAAAAGGCTAATAGATATTATGGGTGGGAAAATAATCCCATTTGATCAAACAGAAATTAGCAGGGAAGAAATATGAAGAAGGATGGCATTTAGAGTGTTTTGAAAATTCTTCTTGCGTACTTTAATGAAAGTCAACACATTAAAAGTAAGGATACAAATAATATGGAAGTATCCTCTTGTGGCAACATCCTTGGATTAATCAGAGATAAAAGGCATTTCTATGCAGAGTGCAATACACATATTGTACATATATACATGCAGACAAACAACTAAAAAAATAATTTACTGATGTTTGCAGGTTCATAAAAAATCAAGGTGGAGATATTTTGGTAGAGACAGAAATGTATCTGAATTATTTCAGCCAGATTCCCTGGGAAAGACTGAGAACAAAATTTGCATACTGGAAGTTGAGGAGTGCTCTTATAAATATCTGTGAGAGAACAAGAAGCAGGACTGAGAAGAGGGAGAACAGTTCAGCTTCAGATGATTCTATGAAGAGCTCTGAAACTCATATAAGTCTTCAAAATTATTCTCCATTGAGGCACAAAGGGAGTCAGAACTACCACAGAGAATAGTGAGTGGAGGTTGGCTGCTCTTGGTAAGAGTGTGTTAAGCTGGCATAATGCAGCTTCCTAAGCCAATTCCCAGGAGGAAACTCTTTTCTGAGATATGAGTAACCAACACTCCCAGACACTGTAGGAATGAGTTCTGAAAAGAAGTGTGTGGCACATTATAACATTTACTCCAATATACTGAGTAATGAGAATGATACATATCTCAAAAAGTTCTCGAAGTTGTTATTACCAAAATGGAAGATTATGAAGCTTCAGTCCTCCATCCTCCACAGAGACACTGAGTTAATAATAATATACAGAACAGAATGTCTCTGTGAGAATTCTAGAGACCAACTGACTTCTCAGAAGAAACCATGCAGACCAGAAGGGAATGTGAAGATATGTTTTCAAAGCACTAAAAATAAAAAATAAAAAAAAAAGCTATCAACCAAAAATACCGTATCTACAAAAATTGTCTTTCAAAAATGGAGAAATTGAGATTTTCCCAGATAAACAAAAGTTTAGGCAGCTTATTACCACTAGAACTGCTCTACAAGAAAGAGATATTAGATCTTGTGTTGTCTGGTGAGGAGCTTCAGCCCACATCCCAAGCTGAGGTGTTGGCTCACAATTTCATGAGAAACTCTGGTCTGAGGGTCTGGATACAAAGCCTCTGCACAGAGCCCTCTACGAGCAAGTGAAACAGACTAAGCCAAAAGGGAAAAAAGGTGGATTGGCTAGGGCTGAAGTGAGATTGCCAGAATTATGTCTTTCCAGATGAAATATGGATCTTCTGGCAACAGGAGACATGTGGCTGACAAGGTCTAGGTGCTCCAGCTGGGTGTCAGGCCTGAGCCTCTGAGGTGGGAGAGCTGATTTCAGGACATTGGACCACCAGAGGCCTGCTGGCCCCACGTAATATCAGTCAGTGAAACCTCTCCCAGAGATAACTGTCTCAAAACTAACACCCAGCTCAACTCAATGACCAGCAAGCTCCAAGGCAGAACACCCCATGCCAAGCAACCAGAAAGACAGGAACACAAACACACCCATTAGCAGAGAGGCTTCCTAAAATTATAATAAGTTTAAGAACATCCCAAAACACCACCAGATATGGTCTGCCTACCAAGACAAGATCCAGCCTCATCCACCAGAACACAGGCACTAGTCCCCTCCACCAGGAAGCCTACACAACCCACTGATCCAAACTTACCTACTGGGGGCAGACAACAAAAACAACGGGGACTACGAGTCTGCAGCCTGTGAAGAGAAGACCCCAAACACAGTAAGTTAAGCAAAATGAGAAGACAGAGAAATACACAGCAGATGAAGGAGCAAAATAAAAACCCACCAGACCAAAGAAAAGAAGAGGAAATAGGCAGTCTACCTGAAGAAGAACTTAGGTAATGAGGGTAAAGATGATCCAAAATCTTGGATATAGAATGGAGAAAATACAAAAAATGTTTAAAAAGGACCTAGAAGAATGAAAGAACAAACAAACAATGATGAACAACACAATAAATGAAATTTAAAACTCTCTAAAATGAATCAATAGAAGAAAAACTGAGTGAAAGAAGGGATAAGTGACCTGGAAGATAAAATAGTGGAAATAACTACTACACAGCAGAATAAAGAAAAAAGAATGAAAAGAATTGAACAGTCTCAGAGACTTCTGGAGTAACATTAAACACACCAACATTCAAATTACAAGGGTCCCAGAAGAAGAAGAGAAAAAAGAAAGGGACTGAGAAAATATTTGAAGAGATTATAGATGAAAATTTTCTTAATATGGGAAAGGAAAGAGTCAGTCAAGTCCAGGAAGCACACAGAGTCCCATACAGGATAAATCCAAGGAGAAACATGCCAAGACACATATTAATAAAACTATCAAAAAGTAAATACAAAAAAAAATATTAAAAGCAGCAAGGGAAAATCAACAAATAATATACAAGGGAATCCCCATAATGTTAACAGCTGAACTCTCAGCAGAAACTCTGAAAGCCAGAAGGGAGTGGCAGACATACTTCAAGTGATGAAAGGGAAAATCCTACAACCAAGATTACTGTACCCACCAAAGGTCTCATTCAGATTTGATGGAGAAATTAAAACGTTTACAGACAAGCAAAAGTTAAGAGAATTCAGCACAACTAAATCAGCTTTAAACAAATGCTAGAGGAACTTCTCTAGGCAGGAAACACAATAGAAGGAAAAGACCTACAAGGGCAAACCCAAAATAATTAAGGAAATGGTAATAGGAACATATATATCAATAATTATCTTAAATGTAAATGGATTAAATGCTCCCACCAAAAGACACAGACTGACTGAATGGATACAAAAACAAAACCCATATATATGCTGTCTACAAGACACCCACTTCAGACCTAGGGACACATACTGACTGAAAGTGAGGGAATGGAAAAAGATATTCCATGCAAATGGAAATCAAAAAAAAAAAAAAAAAAAAACCTGGAGTAGCAATTCTCATATCAGACAAAATAGACTTTAAATTAGACTATTACAAGAGACAAAGAAGGACACTACATAATAATCAAGGGATCGATCAAAGAAGAAGATATAACAATTGTAAATATTTATGCACCCAACATAGGAGCACCTCGATACATAAGGCAAATGCTAACAACCATAAAAGGGGAAATCAACAGTAACACAATCATAGCAGGGAACATTAACACCCCACTTTCTCCAATGGACAGATCATCCAAAATGAAAATAAATAAGGTAACACAACCTTTATATGACACATGAAACAAAATGGACTTAATTGATATTTATAAAACATTCCATCGAAAACAGCAGAATGCACTTTCTTCTTAAGAACTCATGGAATATTCTTCAGGATAGAAAATATCTTGGGTCACAAATAAAGCCTCAGTAAATTTAAGAAAATTGAAATCATATCAAGTATCTTTTCCGACCACAACACTATGAAACTAGATATCAATACAGGACAAAGACTGCAAAAAATATAAACATATGGAGGCTAAATAATACACTATGAATTAACAAAGAAAACACTGAACAAATCAAAGAAGAAATCAAAAAAATACCTCGAAACAAATGACAATGAAACCACGATGACCCAAAAACTTAGGGATGCAGCAAAAGCAGTTCTAAGAGGGAAATTTAAAGCAATACAATTCTACCTCAAGAAAGAAGAGAAAACTAAAACAGCACAAGGAAAGAAATCATAAAGATCAGATTGGAAATAAATGAAAAAAAGTTGATAAACCATTAGTCAGACTTATCAAGAAAAAAAGAGAGAAGACTCAAATCAACAGAATTAGAAATGAAAAAGGAGAAGTAACAACTGACGCTGCAGAAATACAAAGGATCATGAGAGATAACTACAAGCAACTTTATGCCAATAAAATGGACAACCTGGAAGAAATGGACAAATTCTTAGAAAAGCACAACCTGCTGAGATTTAACCAGGAATAAGTAGAAGATATAAACAGACAAATCACAAGCACTGAAATTGAAACTGTGATTAAAAATCTTCCAACAAACAAAAGCCCAGGGCCAGATGGCTTCACAGGCGAATTCTATCAAACATTTAGAGAAGAGCGAACACCTATCCTTCTCAAACTCTTCCAAAATATAGAAGAGGGAGGAACACTCTCAAATTCATTCTATAAGGCCACCATCACTCTGATGCCAAAGCCAGATAAAGATGTCACAAAGAAAACTACAGGCCAATAGCACTGATGGACACAGATGCAAATGTCCTCAACAAAATACTAGCAAACAGAATCCAACAGCACATTAAAGGATCAAAAACCATGATCAAGTGGGGTTTATGGCAGGAAAGCAAGAAGACTTAAATATACGCAAATCATTCAATGTGATACATCATATTTACAAATTGAAGGATAAAAACCATGTGGTCATCTCAATAGAGGCAGAAAAAGCTTTCGACAAAATTCAGCGCCCATTTATGATAAAAACCCTCTGGAAAGTAGGCATAGAGGGAAGTTACCTCAACATAACAAGGGCCATATATGACAAACCCACAGGCAACATCTGTCTCAATGGTGAAAAACTGAAACCATTTCTGCTAAGATCAGAATATGAGAAGTTTACCCAGTTTCACTGCTATTATTCAACACAGATTTGGAAGTTTTGCCACAACAGTCAGAGAAGAAAAACAAATAAAAGGATTACAAATTGGAAAATATGAAGTAAAACTGTCACTGTTTGAAAATGACATGATATTATACATAGAGAATCCTAAACATGCTACCAGAAAACTACTAGAGATAATCAATGAATTTGGTAAAGTAGGAGGATAAAAAATTAATGAACAGAAATCTCTTCCATTCGTATACACTAATGATGAAAATTTGAAAGAGAAATTAAGGAAACACTCTCTTTTACCACTGCAACAAAAATAACAAAATACCTAGGAATAAAACTACCTAAGGAGACAAAAGACCTGTATGCAGGAAACTATAAGACACTGATGAAAGAAATTAAAGATGATGCATACAGAGGGAGAGGTATACCATGTTCTTGGATATGAAGAATCAACATTGTGAAAATGATGCTACTACCCAAAGCAATCTACAGATTCCATGCAATCCTATCAAACTACCAATGACATTTTTCACAGAAGTGGAACAAAAAAAATTCACAATGTGTATAGAGACACAAAAGACCCTGAATAAGCAAAGCAATCTTGAGAAAGAAAAATGGAGCTGGAGGAATCAGGCTCCCTGACTTCAGACTATACTACAAAGCTACCATAATCACGACCGTATGGTACTGGAACAAAAACAGAAATGTAGATCAATGGAACAGCATAGAAAGCCCAGAGATAAACCCACACACATATGGTCACCTTATCTTTGATAAAGGAGGCAACAATATACAATGGACAAAGACAGCCTCTTCAATAAGTGGTGCTGGGAAAAATGGATGGCTACATATAAAAGAATGAAATTAGAACACTCCCTAACACCATACACAAAATAAACTTCAAATGGATTAAAGACCTAAATTTAAGGCCAGACACTATAAAACTCTTAGAGGAAAACATAGGCAGAACACTCTATGACATAAATCACAGAAAGAAGCTCTTTGACCTATGTCCTAGAGAAATGGAAATAAAAACAAAAATAAACAAATGTTACCTAATGAAACTTAAAAGCTTTTGCACAGCAAAGGAAACCATAAACAAGATGAAAAGACAACCCTCAGAATGGGAAAGAAATATTTGCAAATGAAGCAACTGACAAAGGAGTGATCTCCAAAATATACAAGCAGATCATGCATCTTAATATCAAAAACAAACAAACAACCCAATCCAAAAATGGAAGAAGATGTAAATAGACATTTCTCCAAAGAAGTTATACAGATTGCCAACAAACACATGAAAAAATGCTCAACATCACTAATCATTAGAGAAATACAAATCAAAACTACAATGAGGTATAACCTCACATCAGTCAGAATGGCCATTACCAAAAAATCTACAAACAACAAATGCTGGAGAGGGTGTGTAGAAAAGCGAACCCTCTTGTACTTTTGGTGGGAATGTAAATTGATACAGCCACTATGGAGAAGAGAATGGATGTTCCTCAAAAAACTAAATATAGATCTATCATATGACCCAGGAATCCCACTACTGGATATATACCCTGAGAAAACCATAGTTCAAAAAGAGTCATGTACCACAATGTTCACTGCAGCACTATTTACAATAGCCAGGACATGGAAGCAACCTAAGTTTCCATCGACAGATGAATGGATAAAGAAAATATGGCCCATATATAGAATGGAATATTACTCAGATATAAAAAGAATCAAAATTGAGTTATTTGTAGTAAGGTGAATGTACCTAGAGTCTGTCATAGAGAGAGAAGTAAGTCAAAAAAAGAAAAACAAAAGCTATATGCTAACACATATATATGGAATCTAAATAATAAAAATTGTTCTGAAGAACATCGGGGCAGGAAAGGAATAAATGCACAGACGTAGAGAATGGACTTGAGAACACGTGGCGGGGGGGAGTGTAAGCTGGGATGAAGTGAGAGAGTGGCAGTGACATAAATACAGTACCAAATTTAAAACAGATAGCTAGTGGGAAGCAGTCACATAACACAGCGAGATCGGCTCCGTGTTCTGTGACCACCTAGAGGGTTGGGATAGGGAGGGTGGGAGGGAGACACAAGAGGGAGGGGATATGGAAATATATGTATACATATAGCTGATTCACTTTGTTATACAGCAGAAACTAACACAACATACTCCAATAAAGATGTTGAAAAAAAGAGAAAGTAATATTAAAGGGAGTCCTAAAAAGACCTAGACAGGAACACGAAGCAAATAAAGAGGTTCTGTAGTAAAGATGATGACATGGACAAATGTATTAACTCATAATACTGTAATTTTGGTGCATAGAATTTAAACAATAAAACATAAATTATAAATCTATGTTAATGGGCAAACAATGTATATAGATGTAATTAGTCACATCTGTAACAAAAAATTGGGTGGGTGGAAGTGTAAAAACATAGAGATTTTTCATGCAATTGATTTAAGAGATTTATAAATGTAAGGTATTTTATGTAGTTACAATAGAAACCACAATGAAAATATCTATAGAATACACACAAAAGGAAGAAGGAGAAGGGCTTGAAGCTTATTATGACAAAAACAAATCAATGAAACAGAAAGTAAGGCAGTAAGAGAAAAAAAGGACAAAAAGGTTATAAGACATAGTATAAGTGACTAATAAAGTGGCAATAGTAATTACTTAATCAGTAATTACTTTAAATATAAAAGCATTAAACTCCCCAATAAATAGTTATATAGTGGCTGAATGGATAAAAGAAGTTTGTATCCAACTACATGCTGTTTACAAAGACTCATTCTAGATTTAATGAAACACACAGGCTGAAAGTGAAATGAAGCAAAAAGATAATCCATGCAAACAGTAACCAAAAGAGAAGAGGAAAGTCTATACTAATATACAAAATATACTTAATTCAAAAACTGTTACAAAAGACAAAAAGCAACATTATACAATGATAAAAGTGTCTATTTACCAAGAATATATAAAAATTATCAATGTTTATGCCTCAAGCCTCAAAGCTCTGAAATATATGGAGCAAACATTCATAGAATTGAATGGATAAGAGACAGGAACATAATAATACCCAAATACTAATAATGGGTAGAACAACCAGATAGAAGATCAATAAGGAAAATAGATATCTTGAACAACACTATAGACAAATTCTTGAATCCATAACAAATTCAAGAAGATTGAAATCGTACAAATCTTTTCTGATCTCAATTGAATGAAACTAGAAATCAAGAGCAGTTGGAAAACTGGAAAATCTAAAAAATGTGTTGAAATTCAACAGCACATTCTTAAATAACCAACAAGTCAAAGACCAAGTCTCAAGGGATATTAGGAAATGCCTTGAGACAAATGAAACCAAAACACCACACACTAAAACTTGTGGAATGCAGTGAAATCTGTGCTATGAGGGAAATTCATATTCATAAATGTTTACATTTAAAAATGAATGATCCAAAATCAACAACATAAGACATTAAGAAACTAGAATAAAGAATAATAAATAATAAATACAAAGCTAGCAGAAGACAGGAAATAATGAAGATTGGAACAGGAATAAATGAAATAGAGAATAGGAAATCAATAGAAAAGAATCAAGGGAACAAGAGTTTTGAACTCAGAGACATTTGTACACCCATGGTCTAGATAACACCACTATTTGCAATATCCAAGAGGTGAAAAGAGCTCTAATTCTATCAACAGATGAATGGATAAATGAAATGTAGTATATAATACAATGGATTGGTAAGCCTTAAAAAGGAAGAAAACACTGTCATATGCTACAACATAGATGAATCTCAAGACATCATGACAAGTAAAATAAGCCAGTCACAAAAAAGCAAATACTATGATTGACTTATGTGAGTTATCCAAAATAAAATCATAGAAAAATAAAGTAGAATGGTGATTACCAGGGCGTAGGGGCAGGGGAAAATGGGAATTGTTTTTGAATAGGTATAGAGTTTCAGATTTTCTAGATGAAAAGTTCTGGAGATCTGTTTTACAACAATGTGAATATACTTCACACTATTGAATCATATACTTAAAAATTGTTAAGATGGTAAATTTCACTATTTTTATTATAACAACAATTGCTTTATATCTATGTGCATATATATTTATGATATGTGTTATTTATAATAATATAATTACATATTTTATTAAATATATTAAATATTATTTTATATAATATTAAATATTATACATATAAAATCAGTCTCTGGGGATGGGATCCAAGCTTCAGTATTTTTAAGGTTTCCTGGGTGAAAACCATGTACAACTAAGGTCAAGAAATGGAAACCTGCTTGGCACTGAACTAGTAAGTGGACCTAGTAAGTGACTCTGGACCTCAGTTTCCTTATTTGTAAAATGAGCATAATAATGCCTGCCCTGTTTGTTTATATTATATGAGAAAGGTCTTTCTAGACCTCAAAAAGTAACCAAAAAATCAAGTTTTGGAGTAAAATCTTGATAGAATCTAAGTGTTGGTTATATGTGTGTTGACTGTTGAATTCTTTCAATTTACTATATGTTTAAAAGTATTTTTAATTTAAAATCAGGTTTTTTTTGTATTGAAAAAAAACAACCGTCAACAAGTTATGCATGATCTCATGGCATTTTATTAAAAGAAAAAAGTACTCTTAATCATTTGGTAGGTTAAATGATTGTTGATCTTAAGTATTTACTTCCCCTCCCAGTAAGAGTATTATATTTCTTTGCTCTATGAACATCAGGATTTCCCATGTTACTTGCTTTGGCCAGTGGAGTCTGAACAAGAGTGACATATACCTGCCACTTCTGAAAAGAATCATGGTTCTTAGTTCTCATGAGGCCAACTTTTCCCAAGCTCGAATAAAGAGAAGAGCTGCAGGTGAACCATCAGGATATGTAAGAGGAACAAAAAATAAAACTTTATTGTTGAAAGCAATTAAGATATAGAAGGCTTTAATAATGCAATATAACAAGAGCTCATTAGCACAGTTTGAAATCTCTTAAAATAAAATTATCTGTAACAAAACTAATCACCCTGATGAAGAAACAAACGTTAACACTTAAAGAAACTCATTTGTACAGTTTTAAAATATCTAGTTAAAACTATGGAATAAAGACCTTATAATTAACAACACTTTTAAGTTATATCTGCACCTTCCTCCATTTAACAATGTATCTTTTGAATTGTTTTATATTATCCCAAGTAAAATCTACCATCTTTTCTGATGAATTAATTGTATTCCATTTTTAAAACGTGCTGTACTTTCATTAACCAATTTTCTATTAAGGTTTTAATCTATCTTTTATTAATACAAATAATGCTGCAATGAAAAGCTTTATAGAAACCTCAATCCAGTTTACTAAATTAACTGAACTTCATTCTTTTTTACTGACTGCCCCTTCAAGTCTGCACTGTGAGCTCAGAACTCCTCCATGCTATGTAAACACTTGTGCAGGTCCTAGAGTTTGTCAGTCATGCTCACATAACAACATGTCTCCCAATCATTTAAGGTAAGACATCTTAACAAGTGTCATATGAATGCAATTAATTTTCATCCAGTTAAACAATTATTTTTATTCTCCAGTTTGGGAATGCCTCACCTAGGAAATCTCCAGTGAAGTGGATGAAATGGTAAACATTTTCATTCTCTTGCTTTCTTTTCCATTTAATAGCTGCACTTTGGGGCTCTTTTAAATTGGGATATTGAGTAATGGAGAAAGATTAAGCATCAGAAATATTTACTGGTAGAAAAAAAGTAAGAATTTTATCTGGCAAAATTTTAATCTGATACTATTGATCTCTGGATGTGGTAGAATCCAATGCTGATTCTTTCTCCCCTATCATGGATTTTAGGGTTCTTTAAATAGTCCCTAACTTTAGATAAAAGATGCTTTGCCTGTAGTATATTTGCCATGGGTAATGTCATCTCCTGCTGGTAACTTAAACATCCCTCCTCACTTTGGAGTTTCTAGCAACACATCCCTTTGTAAATATTATCTCAGAACTCCTGAAGTACTTACTATGGAGTCATCATCTGCTTCGGGGGAAACTTGCACACTATTGGAACTGCAATGCCAATACGCCCCTGTCTCTTTGCTTTCCCGCAGGAAGGGGCTGCTGCAATGTAAACTTCTCCTTTTTCAGGCATAATTCAGACACTGGACATCATGTTCTTTCACCAGTACAATAAACATGTCCAGCAGTCTTAGAGGGTTGTTGAAGGCCCCATCATTAAGCTTGAGAAAGATAGTAAGTATTTCTTTCTCCTTTCACATGGAGAAAGTACAGAACATTAACAGAGTACTGAAGTTTTCTCAAATTCTCTCTGAAGTTATCCTCATCAGTGACCTCCTGAACCACTCAACTGAATCTTAGCATTTTCCTATAAAGACCAGAAAGGGAAAGGCTGTCCTAGGAAAGCTGGTTTCACAATTTCTCAGCATGTTTAGGTCAGGCTGTGAAGCAGCTGGCTTTAGGATACCGGGACATTATAACATAGTACAGAAAAAAGGAAAACATGAAAGAAAATAACATTCAACATATTGTTTCATAACTTGACATTCACATGCCATCTCTATCAGGATGTATCCCCAGAGGTGTAACTACTTTGTCAAAGAGAATGTGCACTGTTAAAGGAACTGTCTTCATACCCTCAAATAAGGCCACATCCATTTCCATTACCAAAAAGAGTTTGAAATTACTTGTTTACCAATTTATTTTTCACTCAGTTTAAGCAGGATACTGCTTTCACCCTTTGGATAGATGAAAACACTATAATTAGTTTTAAAATGTATTCTTTAAAAAATTTTTGTAGTTGCATATCTTTTCATTTGTTGATAGACTCTGAGTTCATATTTTAAAGTGTGAGTGCTTTATCAACTTGTATGTCATTTTACAGATACTGTAATAATATTATCAATGTAATTAAGTTTCTCTATATTTGTTGCCAGAGTGAATAATGATAGTGTAATTTGATCTATGATAAATGTATTACAGTATTATAGTCTATTATTTAATTCACTGACGATCATCTTAGTAATTAAGTTAATTAAGCTAGACATCTAAGCATCATCTTTGACTTACACCTCTTGATGCTAAGGATCTTGCTAGATGTTCACTTCTCTTCTTTCCCAAGGCATATCATATATTTTAAGATTTTGTACAAAATTTGACTGCATGATTCCATATCTAGGAAGTAGTAAAACATGTGTTCAGTAGTCTACCTACAGAAAAACTTATAAACATTCTATCAAGCAACTGAGAAATGTTTACGCAAATTATTTTTCCCATGTGATTAAGTGATATCCTATGAAGGACATTTTATTAATTTAAAATGCTCCTTTTAAATTCAAGTTGAAGACAATATTTTAAGTTAATAGAGTATTATGTTGTTTTCAAAACCACATTCCTATATATGTGTGTGTGGAGAGATATATGATATATAATCATATAAAGCCCATTCAGCCCATGCATCTAAAGCCCATTCATAGAACATAGAATATATGTGAAACATATACACTGTATACAATTATATATGCATCTATAAGCTCATTCAAAGGACCAGAGCTAGCTTTATATATGTACATATAATTTAAGTATAGCACTTGGTATGTTTTTGTTTTAGATAACAGGATTATAAATGCTTTTATTGTGGTTGTTCTTTAAGCATTCTATATGTGCCATATAATTTTCACATCAGAAAATTATTATATGTGATTTAATATACATGAATATAAATATAATAATAAGGTTGTGAGGGTGAAAAACATAAAATTAAGTAATTAATACAAATAAATAAGAATAAGAAATTGTGATATTAAAAACAGAAATGCATACATATAGTTTTATATATCTGCTAGAAATGAACTATAAATTTGATGCCTCTTTAGACATCAAACCAGTAACAGGCAATAAGAAGATAAATAAACTGGAAGGTCAAGTATAGCACAGGTTTTCTAGGTGGCAAAATTGAGTCTGTTTTTCTCTTTTTGTCCATTTAGAGAGGATACTGGAGAGTGTAACAGTGGTATCTTTACAGTATTACTGTTGTATCAACAGTAAGAGTTTTTATTAGGCTGTTTGCTATAATGTTCCATGACAACTTGAAAAAAAGCTATGACTAATAAGGTAAACTAGCTCCAGGGAAAACAAATATATATATTTTTTGAGGAAGTCAGATGAAAAAGGGAATGATTTAAAAACAGATGTCAAAGCTCAGTGATTTTCCTATATCAAGTTTGATCTTGATTGTATCTTTAAAAGGTTAACATTCCCTGTGGGAGGTTCCCTTTTTGGGTAAAAATATTCTATTTTCGAATTACCCATGGTGAAAACCTACATGTGTCCTAGAGAAACACTGTTTCTGAGATATTTAAGTAAGCTATTATTTGGAGAAATCTTCAAAATAGAACCTTTCTTGAAGGTACACTGGATGTTCAGAAAAATTATTTTAACTGCCTCTTTACAATTTTACTATGAAATAATATGGTCTATAAGAAAGATTCTGGAGCAAAACATAAAAGTATGGAGGAGGATGTGCATTGTTTAACCAGCTGCTGTAAATTTAATGTGGTAAGGTTGTCACAAAGAATTTTATTGATTTTTTTCCAAGATACTTACGTACACATTTATTGTGTCTGTTCCCAAATTTAATTTACTCTGAATTCCAGTAAGAGCATATTAATTGTTATTTAAAATGAAAGTAAAGAAATATGATTTCATTTGAATAAAGATTTAACCAAATGCATTGTGTTGACATTAAATCCTTTATTTTTGCCTGACTTTGAAATATGTCACATAATTTGAAATTTATTTTATCAACGTATGCAGCATGACTTTTTCAAACAAATTTTCAGTTTGTGTTCTTCACTATTGTATATTTATTAACATAAATGAATTATTTAATTGATTTGCACCAGTACCATTAAAATATATAGATTCCTATTAGTTATTTTTTTTTAATAGTATAGGAAGACTAAGACTTTCTGGCACCATACCAAGAGTTTAATAGTAACCCAGTGAATACCCTTTAATTGATATTCTCTTTTTCCATTTTATAACAAGGAATTGAAAACATTGCTATGGAAGACATATTAGGAATGTGGCTTAAGAAGATAGTTCTTTCTTTTTTAGCTCGCAACAGTTGCATTTTTGTTTGAATCTGTAGGTGTTTTGATCTGAACTCCAAAACATTTTAATTCCTGAGATATCACAACTTTCAGTTCCATCCTTTCATGCAGTTTCTGGAGGGAGGGTGGTTAAGATGTTAGTAAAGTTTAACTTCATGACTGAGGATGTGTTTATACGGTAATACTTATCTGAGCTATACACTTATAGTTTTTGCATTCACTGTATGTATCTGAAACTAAAAAGAAAAAGAAAAAACAAATATGCAGTAGATCTTCTCTGTGCTGTAGTCAATGATGTAAAACCTGATTTCAGCATTTGATACCTAATAACAGCCTTTATCTGTGTTTTCATGGTCTCTGGTTCATGTTTTGGATATTGGAATTTAGGAGGACTAATAAATAGCACCTCTTGTATCAATTAGCTATTGCTACAAACATGCTTACACTACAGCATGGCTGAAAACTATAATCCTGTATTCTCATCAATCTACAGATCAGCTCGGAATTGGTTGATCCAGGATGTGTTCAGCACGCACTGGGATTTGACTGAAATTAGCTAGGGTCTGCCACTCCCCATGTGTGTTTGGGCAAGGACCCTATCAACAAGGGCAACAGCTGCAAAGGGAATTGGTGTTTAGCAAAATTCAAGCCTCCTCAAGTCTAGACTTAGAATTGGTATTGTCACTTCCTCCTCATTCATTTCGCCAAAGAACTTTCTTTTTTTCTCTACTGGAATTCTGAGCAAACTGAAAGAAAGAAAGAGAGACAGAAATCAGACAGTTGGAGAAAACAAAAATTGAAGAGTAACTTTCAACATGGGCCAAGTTGGCTTGTCCATGTTTCATCCCTTTATTAGTCTCATTTAACTTACATGTCTGTGGTATCACTAAAACACTAGATATTCATTCCACTGAGGATTCCTATAAATTTACTATACCATAATCCTGAATTGCACATACCCAGTTGTTTACATAACTCACCAATCAGATTAATTACTCTTAGGGTGGACCAAAAATACAGATTATAGAAAATTGCTACAGAAGAACACATGGAGATTGGAGGAAGAGTGTTAAATAAAACAAGTGAATTTATTAAATTATAATAAAAATCACAATAATAACCAAAAAGGTATAAAAAAGAATCAACACAGATGAACTCTAAGAAGTAATACATAAAATCAAAGAAAACATATTTGAAAGATCAGTAAAATGGTAAATGCCTGGACAAACTCATTAAAGACTACACCGTGGTAAGGTTTATGGATACATGTCACTTGCACCATACAGTACAGAAGTAAAATAGGATTCATTGCTGAAATTCCTACAAGCATAGATGCAAAATACTATACACAATCTCCTTACTTTTTGGTGTGATACAAAAAGTGTGCTTATTCTGGAAAAATCTAATGTGGCTAGTATTCCCTAAGTCATACTTCAATAATTCACAATATGTTTATAGGAAAAGATCCCAGTAATATCTATATGACTATGTAAAGATTGAAGTTCCTTGACTGAGGAGGTGGTATTATTAAAAGTGCCTAACAGGGCATAGATAGGTCTTCCAGGGCATTTCAGTTCAATTTCAAAGTAAAACAGAAAAAGAAAAATAAATAAGAAATTAAATCCAAATATATATTGAGAAGACTAAAACTGTTAAAAATATTTGAACTTAATGTTCTGTTTCCACATGGGACATAGAAAGGCACAAGGGAATGTCACTCTAAGAAGAAGGAAAAAAATGAGTGATTTTAAAATTGTAGTTATTCAAATCTACCAGAGTGCTGAGTTCTCAAAGCAACCATATAAACTGAATTCCAAAGAGTGACAACTTTTTCCAAGGAAGGACAGATCACGTTACTTCTTTCAGCTTTGATAGAGCATAGAAGAAAGAAATGGAAGCCATAAAATTAAGTGAGAAGAAAAGAACTGAAGTATTTAAAATTTTACTAAGGCTTGATCAGGTCTTTTTTTTAATTAATTAATTTTTTATTGAAGTATAGTTGATGTACAGTGTTATGTTAATTATTGCTGTACAGCAAAGTGATTCAGGTGTGTGTGTGTGTGTGTGTGTATATATATATATATATATATATATATATATATACATTAATTTTTATATATATGTTCTTTTCCATTATGGCTTATCATAGGATATTGAATATAGTTCTTTGTGCTATACAGTAAGACCATGTTGTTTATCCATTCTATATATAAAAGCTTACATATGCTAAACCCAAACTCCCACTCCATCCATCTCCCAACCCCCTCCACCTTGGCAACCACCAGTCTGTTCTCTATGTCCATGATTCTGTTTCTGTTTCAGAGATAGGTTCATTTTTGTCATATTTTAGATTCCACATATCATATGATGTCATATGTTATTTGTCTTTCTCTTTCTGATTTACTTCACTTAGTATGATAACCACTAGTTGCATCCCTGTTGCTGCAAATGACATTATTTCATTCTTTTTTATGGCTGAGTAATATTCCATTGTATATATGTACCATAACTTTTTTATCCATTCATCTGTTGATCGGACATTTAGGTTGTTTCCATGTCTTGGCTATTGTGAAGAGTGCTGCTATGAACATAGGGGTGCATGTTAAGGCTTGATCAGATCTTGCATGATAATTTAGAATTTTTAGTTACCCAAACACAGGGAGTATGCACTGTCTTGTCAGGTTTTTCTGTAGGAGTTCACACCATGCTCATAAGAAAGACTGGGTGGAAGGCAAGAGACTTGAATGACCATCTTAGTAGTACAAGTGTTCAAAACTTGCCCATATTTCAGGGTAGAGGCAGTAAACCTCTATAATTGGTGTCCTGCTGGTATGCAAGATGGAGATAACTGCCACTAGTGGATAGGCATGAAACCTGCTTGCACCCTGCTCCCTCTCCTGATATAAATAAAATGTCAGCTGTTCTGGGTGAATGGTAGCAAATGTACCTATTCCACAAAACTTTTCATTGACACTAGACTATAGCTATCTACTGATTAGAGAGACAAAGAAAACTGGTTCATGTGCCCAAAGTCCTGCTGATTGAAGGCAGAGCTCAGATATAGCAGGTGGGAAGGACAGGGAAACAACCTGTTCTCTTTAGGCCAGGAGAAAACAAACTATAGTCTGGGACTCATTCCATCCCTCAGCTTGCTTTTTTGTAAGGCTAATAAACTAAGAATATTTGAAGAACTTTTGCTTTCTTTTTTCTTTTTTACAATTTCAAAGGGCTAAAAATTTAGACTATATGATACAAAGCTTAAAGTAAATACTATCTTGTTCTTTATAGAAAATATTTTACAATACTGATCTAGAACATATTATGAAAACTAAGCACATGTTGCTTGACACTAGGGAAGGGTCAGAAAGATGGAGAAAGAGTTTTCTCTCATGATATGTACACACTGTCATATAAGACTGAACCTGGAAAAGAAAAACTGAGAAACCTCTACAAACCCATCATGAGCTTTAAGTCAAGCAACATGCATCATCAAGAAAGAGAGACTTCCTCTGTGGTGTGGGTATGCATGGCCCGCTGAATCTGAGGGTGAAACAGGAATACTTAGAATAACTATCCAGTCCTCTAGACCTCACATTAGGCACAAGGAGGCAACTGAAGCCTAGTATTTTGAGGTGGCCATTATTTGCACAGTGACCTTGAATCCTATGGTACACTGGAGCTCACCACCCAAATATGGATAATCCTCATTATTTGTGGATTCTTAATTTGTGAATTCTCCTACTTGCTGGAATTTATTGTAACTTCAAAATCGAAGTACCAGCACTTTTGTTGTTTTTTTTGTGGATACACACAGAGTATTGAAAAATTAGAGTCACCCAACATGCACATTTCTTAGTGAGGTCAACCAAGGCAATGCTCTGCTTTGTCTTGTCAGCTCTTCTGCTGTAAACAAGTGTCCTTTTCATGGTCTATTAACGTTATATATTTTTATGTTTTTCTTTGGTGATTTTGCTGTTTTAAATGATCCTTAAGTGTATTTCTAGTGTGTTGTGTATTGTGTAGTGTTCTAAAGTGCAATAAGGCTGTGATGTTCCTTATGGAGAAAATATCAGTGTTATATTAGCTTCAGTCAGGTGTATATTATAGTGCTATTAGTCATGAGTTTAATGTTAATTTATCAATTAGGTATAATTAAATACGATTTCTTTTAACAGAAACAAAAACCCCACAAAACAAGGTTACATATTGATCAGTTAGTGAAAATGAATTGACCTGACATTTTCAGGAACCTGATCCCAGAACTCCTCTGGAAACAATGGTTCAGTATTCACAAATTCAATTTTCTCAGCTACTTTATAAAGCATAACTACTTCAAATATTAAGAATTGGCTGTAATGCAAGCCAAATCTAGATCAACTACGCATTAACTAGACTCAACCCTCCACACAAATATTCTGACAAAAGAAAAGCATGCCCAATTTTCAAACATAAATTTTCTTTAACAGTCTCTGATGGGCTGTTTTTGCTTCTGTTTTTACACACAATGTTCAGAATTAATGAAAAATAAAACAATACACAAAAATACAAGGAAAAAACATTGTCAAGACATAAAATAGTCAACAGAAGGAGACACTGAGGGGAACCAGATATTCTATCAGAATAGAGACTTTAAAATAACTCTGGTAAATATGTCAAAAGATCTTGTGGGGAAAAAAGACAACATATCTGAGAGAGAGTAGGGGAATTCAGCAGAAACTATACAATAGATTGAAGTGGAAGTATTAAAATGAGAAACAATACCAGACATGAGAACTTCTTCTGATGGAATTATCACAAGAAAAGATACAGAAGAAATATAAGTGAAATTGAAAATAAATCAATAGGAATTTTCTAAATTGCAACACAAACAGAAAAAAGAACAGAATATCCAAAATCTGTATAAGAATATCAAATGGTCTAAAGACTCATACACATAATTGAAATCCTAAATTCAGAGGAGAGAAAGAGAGCAAGGCAAAATGTATTTGAATATATAATGAATAAGAATGTCACAAATGTAATGAAGACAAAAACCTGTGTATCCCTGAACCACAGAGAAATGCAAGTAGAATAAACATAATTTTTTTTAACCTGGCACATCATAGTCTGATTTTTGAAAACCAAAGATAAAAATCTTGAAGTCAGCTAGAGGAAAAAGAAATATTATATAAAACCTAACAAAGGCATCAGACATTTCTTCAAAAACTATGCAAGGAAAGAGACAATAGTGTGATATTTCTAAAGAATAAGGAGGAAAAAAAAAGAACTGTCAACCTAGAATTCTATTCCCAGTCAAATGTCTTTCCAATCTAAAGACAAAATAAAGATTTTTTAATATGAATAAGAACTGAGTATTTATTGCAGGAAGGCCTATTCTATAAGGATTGTTGAAGGTAGTTCATCAGGTAGAAAATTTATAATACCTATGGTGATAAGGATCTATAGAAATAAATGAAATCACAAAAATAGAAACATGAGTAAATATTATTTTATTGTAGTTTTAAATGTATTTAAATATGATTAAATGAATTGAATAGAAAATTATACCTAAAACAAAATTGGAAACAAGGTATACCCATGAAATATAAAATTCAGGCATAAGGTATAGAGAACTACAAGATCTGCTTTTTGTAAGCAAAAATATTGGATAAGGCAAAGGAAGGGAATAGTCTTCTAACAACTGTGAGAGCTATAACACTCAAAACTATTACTAAGTACTCATTGAAAAGCTTAGTGTGTCTGTCTGAAAGAAGCAGCAAAACCATGAGATTTGTATACCTAAATTCACCTCAAGGGGTATGAAGAAGGCCATGATAAGGCTTGCAAGTGCTAAAGAAATCTTCGTTTTATTAACTTCTGAAACCAACACTATAAAACTACTTTCTAGGACAAAGGCCTTACACTGTGGATTTTTCTTAGAGTTAAAAATAAATCAAGTGGAACAGGGATGAAGAAAAAAGAAAGTGCAGACGAAAGTGGAAAAGGAAAGCGGTGGAGGCTAATTTCAGAAAATAGAAGGAAACATGTTTTAACATTTCACAAAAGAAAAAAAGAGGGACATGTTGAATTATACAGGTGGGAAAATTACTTCGATACACTTTTTCTTGCTAAAAGTACAAAAAATGTGTATCTCTTAAAACTGAGCAACAGTAAAGGAGTGTTAAATAACTATGTTATAAGAATCAACTAATGTTCCTACAGAAAATGAAGGCATACTAGAAATACACATCTGCAAAACAAGTAAAAATGATACTTTAATATTTTAAAATAAGCTGAAAGAATTTAAGAAAATCTAAACTACATATACTTCGACTATTCAGATTATGGGGGTAATGACAGGGAAAGAAATGAAGCAATTGCTAGTGGGTTTTAATATTGTTCTTAATGGGGAAACAGTGGAAAATAGACCTCTCATCAAAAATGTAAGATAAGACTAATAATGCTAGTGTTATTGTTGAGGTAATAGTACAAAGGTAACAGAATTTAAAATCGCTGATACATATGTATTTGTACATATTTTGTGTGTGTGTGTAGAGAAAGGGAAAGAGATCACTTGTTAAGATTATTATTATCTCAGATAGGAAGGGAATACCTTTGCATAAAAAGGAAATCTTTATATTATCAATAGAAGACTAAATGCCAAAAAATAATCTCATTTCTCCCTGTGTTTACTTATAAATTTAATATGAACCTAACGAAAATAACATGAAATATTTTTCTTCTATCAGACTGGCGATAACCAAATGTTTGATGACAATTTTCTTGATGATCCCTTGGGAATATAGACACTTGCATAAATTGCTGGTGTGAATTAAAATAATACAAGGCCAGTATCAGCATGGAGTTATAGAGACCCAGAAAGACATCATTCTCCCCAACTTGTGAATTAATGACTTTTCTTGAACTCATCAAAGAAGGAAGGTTGTAAGGCAAGGCATCGAATCAAAGGATAAAACAGGGTGAGAATGAGGTTTTGAGTTTCAAATGACTGCTGTGAACTTTCTGTACAGGTCGGAAGATTACATGTAACTAGGAGGGAAAATAGGAAATGTGTTTGCAATTTTTTTTTCTCTTCTGTTTATGTTTTGAGAGGAAAAAATTGGCCTAGATGCAACAACTGAGATTAAAAAGAGCCCTAATTTCATTTATCCAAAGGGAAAAATACACTGAGTTAAGCTAACTTACAGGAAAAGTTTCCAGAAAATAAAAATATTTGACACCCAGTTAAATTTGATTATCAGATAAATAAATATTTTTATATCTATGTGTCATACAATATTTGGGACATTCTGCTATTAAATGGCTATTCATTGTTTGCTGAAAATCAAATTTATCTGGGCATTCTACATTTTATTTGACCACACTATTTACAATGAACATGATTAATTCCACAGTAAATTCATGAAACTAATTTACTTAGAATATATATTGCTATTCAGGAGCTCTGCAAATGAGTTCTAAAAAAAGTATTTTGGGAAGAAAAATGACATAAAGAGAGATGACATACACAGTGTTTCATTTCAGGTATTTTTTTTCCCATCTCTCCTTATAGTCATGAGTATATTTTTCTATATTACTTTATAATCCTACCTGTTGTTTAAAAAATAAAGATGTTATAAATATATTTAGTTGGATTAGTATATGATACAACTATCACTGGGTTGCTAGAGAACTGGGGACTCATGACAAATTTAGTTCTTTGGCCATGTACAGAAGTAGAGAATCAAGTTGATAGATGGGAAGGAAGCAGCTGCAAGCTGTACTTCATTTATCAATTATACTCATTTTTCTTAGTGGTGTAATGAATATCCAGGGAATGCCTAATGCCAAGAGTGGAAAATTAATAAAGCAGAGGAAGAAGTATAATGCGGAACAAAAGGATTTAGAGAAATCAAGGGAAACCTGAAGAAATAATTCTCTATTTTGACCCTCATAATCAACATCTTTTGAAACAGAGGATCAGCCAAGGAGTGAGTACCAATACAGTAAGTCCCCTACATACAAACAAGTTCTATTCTAAGAGCATGTCAGTAAGTCCAATTTGTTTGAAACTCCAACAAAGTTAGCCTAGGTACCCAACTAACACAATCAGCTATATATTATAGTACTGTACTGTAATAGGTTTATAATACTTTTCACACAAATAACACATAAAAAACAAACACAAAAAATAAAGGAAACATTTTTAATCTTATAGTACAATGCCTCAAAAAGTACAGTAGTACAGTGCAGCAGCTGGCATACAGGGGCTGACATGGAGTGAGCTGAAGGATCGTCAGCAATAGGAGACAGAGGACAAGCTGCAATTTCTTTCATGCCTGACATTGATGGCACCGGTTCTGGTTCCTTGCTGGAACTAGATGCATGTTCACATCTTTGAAAGTTCACAACTTGAAGGTTCTTATATAGGGGACTTACTGTATTCTGCATTTTAATTGGCTGCTACAGATGTTCCAGAGGTAAATTATGTTTCAACCAGAAGTCAAATGTCATTTTCATAACATATTTAGCAAGACATATTTATGATAGTTTTAATTGGTTTACAGAAGGAAAAAAACCTAAACTATAGCTCTTTTTGGCTCTTTATTGCTTAAACATGTCCTGTTTTCATTCCCTCTCTCTCCCTCTCTCTCTCTCTCTTTCTACCCTTCTCTTTCTCCTCCTCCTCCTCCTCCTCCAGACATTCACAAATATAGAGGTTATTACTGCCTGTCACAAACTCTGGTCAGTAAGGGACTCAACCATCACTACAGAAAAATATGTTTAAGCATATATCTGCACCCTCATGCTCATTGAAATATTATTCATAGTAACCAAGATGTGGAAACAACCTAATCGCCCTTCAGAAAATGAATGGATCAGGAAAATGGGGCATATATTCACAGTAGAGTATTTTCAACCTTAAAAAAAGAGAATCCTACTGCTTATGACAACATGTATAAACATGGAGAACATTATGCTAAGTGAAATAAGCCCAACACGTAGTGCATGGTCTTACTTATATGCAAAATTTAAAAATGTCAAACTAATAGTAGCAGAAAAAATGGTGTTACCAGGGGCTGGGGGTTGAGAGAAATGGAAAATATTGGTCAAAGTGTGCATGCTTTCAGCTAGAGATGTATAAGTTCTGGAAACAATTTGCAGCATGGGGACTATAGTTAATAATAACATATTGTATACTTGAAATTTGCTAAGAAAGTAAATCTCAAGTGTTCTCACACTCCCACACACACAATGGTAACTATGTGAGGTGATGAATATGTTAATTAGCTTGATTATGGTAATCATGCCACAGTGTATACATGTATCAAAACATCCTGTACACCTTAAATATATATAACTTCTATATGTCAATCATACCTTAATAAAGCTGGGGAGGGATCATTATCAATCTATGCAGATTTCATTTACACTTGACTTGTTCTGAATACATTTTAAAGTAAGAGATAAGAAAATTTGTATATTTAGTGATTAGTTCATAAAAAGTACTCAATGGCTTAAGAGTTAGTGAAATACATTGAAAGTTTATAATCCGATGTCCCAAATAAAAAAAAAATATATATATATATATATATATTTGTCTGCCCTAACAGATCTTCCCCATTTTGGATTTCCTTAAAAAACAGAATGCCAAGCTTATTTGCTGTTAGCCCCATGTAAAGTGGAACAATTTCTGGATTGGGACAGGAAAATGTTTAGACTGTGTGTCCACTGCTCTGGCTTACTCCATTCAGCTGGTCCCGGAATCTCTTACATGTCTTTTCTGAGTACCAGAAGAACAATTGCTATTTACATCAAACAATGTCTTAGTCTGGTCTTTAACCAGACTTTTTAACATCTTGTTACCCAAAGATTTTAAGTTCTTAGCAATAGTAATGGTTTTTCTTAAAGCATTTGTTTTCCACAATATCTACGATTTTCTGTGTAAATTTATGAGTGAATCTTTTAAGGCTCTGTAGCTCTGTATTATATCAATTACTCTTTCTTAAAAGTATCATCACTTTGTCTATTTGACAGATGAGTGAAGTGATATTTAGAGAAGTTGAGTAAATTTCTCAAGGTCACACAAACATTGAGTGACACAGCTAGTATATTAAAAAACCAGGACTCTCTAACTTCTAAACCCAAATGCTAAGTCCGCATGCAATCCTGTCTCTCTGTATCTTACATGCCAACTAATTAATGAATTAATGAGATATTTTAAGCCAGAGGACATGTCTCAGATATTATCTGTGATTCAGCTTATGAACTGAAGTAGAACTAGTGATTCTCAAATGAAATTGCACACCTGGGAGGCTGATATAAAATGCACATTCATGGACACCACCCACAAATTATTATTTAGCATATGTTGGAAGAACCTCATCCATGTGTCTTTTTAAAAGGCACCACAGATGATTTTGATATAGAAGGTTCAACATTCCTTTAGAACATCCATTCAACTTACTGCAACTACATTCTTAAGAGGGAGAATCTTTGGTATAGGAAGAATATTTCCTTCCATTTCTCCATTATAAAAAATAAAAACTTTACAACACAGTTGTAAACAACTTTGTACAGATCTGAATTCTCAATGAAATCATAAATCAATCTAAAGTCATTGGAGAACTCATTTAAAATTTTAAAGTGAAAATAATTTTAAGACATAGATGAAAGATCAGAGATTTTAAATAAAGTTACTCTGGTAATAATAATAGAAACAATATGTACCATGATTTAAATAACAATTAAATTAAATGCATAAAACTAATTTTTGAAGATAATAGATAATTTATGGTAGCATTATATTTTGTGTTTTTCAAAGGCAATATTTCCTTTAGATAATCATTCACCTGAAATTATCTTTCGTTTATTTTTTAACTGAGTATCTTTTACCTCAAAAAATTTGATATCATCAGTTACTTTGTTTATTTCCTTTTATTGACCAAATCCTGCTCAAATATACCAACTTATAAATATAACCTTAGTTGTAGCTAATTTTTATGGCATTCTGAAGATTTCTTAAGCTCTTGAGCTAACACAACATTGTAAAGCAAGTATACGCCAATAAACATTTTAAAAAAAATAGTCAGAAAGTGACATACACATATAAAAGGCAGGTTAAAGATAAGAAAGCATAATAAATTAAGATTTTTAAATCTCTAATATCAAGAAGGCATAACTCATATTTCACTAGGCCTAAAGCTAATCTAAAGAATAACAAACCAACTTCTTACTGAAACCTTACTACGTGCCAGAAAAGTTTTTCAAACAAGTTAACTAGTCTATCACAAGCTTGAAGTAGATATCACAGAAAAAAATTGGAAAAAACAGCTAAGTTAATTTTCAAGGCCACATAGTTAATAATAGGATTAAATATTAAACATAGATTAAACTTATCCCTGTGAGGGATGATGATGAAAGATTCAAATAATTTATTTAAATATGATAATTTATCAACTAAGATAATACATTGTCTAAGACAATCAAGAATAAGCTCCATAACACTGCCCTCAGAGTTCCAGAAATATAACCATAAGTGACCAAAAAAAAAAAGGCAGTTTATAAAATGACAGTTTAAAAGCTTCTGATCATGAATACTTTAATATTTTTAAATGTACAGGATATACATAGTAGTAAGGATCTCAGTCAGTCATAATCATTTCCTTATAAAGAATTTGCCATTTGTAAAGCTCCTCACAGTGATCAAATGAAATGCCAGTCTAAACCATTCACCTTTAGCATAGATAAATGTATAATTTGTGTGTGATTGCTGTGGAAAATTAATCAAAACCTCCCATGTTAAGTATTCCATAGAATACTCCCTTTTTATGGCTTTTAATATAGCTTGATAAAATATGTTTTTTAAATTTATCAAAAGGCATATCTATTCTTCAAAAAAAAAAAAACTAATGTCTTTCCTGATATGAAAGAGAACCCCAACCCATAGATGTGTAATGGGAAAGAAGATACAAGTCTGCTGCTTACCAAGTTTTTAAACTAATGTTGATAGCTGGGATTTTTACTCTAGTAGGATTTCAAGAATAAAATTTTCTCATAAATCGTAGGGAAACAAATGAAGGATTGTTATGGAAAGAAACTGGAGGACACAGAGATAGTTTAACCATAAAAGGAAGTTGAAAACTACCACATATATTCCAAAGATATTTCATTTTTACTCAACTATCAAGTTAAAAAAAAAACTTAGCTAGACTAAGAAAAAAAGGGAGAAGACTCAAATAAATCAGAAATGAAAAAGGAGACATTACAACTGATGCCACATGAATAAGAAAGACCATAACAAACTATTATAAACAATTATACACCAACAAATTAGATAACTTAAGAAGAAATGAGTAAATTCCTAGAAACATACAAACTACCAAGACTGAATTACAAAGAATTAAAACACCCAACAGAATTATAACTAGTGAAGTGATTGAATCAATGTCAAAACCTCCTACCAAAAAAATCCTGGGGCTTCAACTGAAAATTCTACCAAGCATTTAAAGAAGAATTAAAACCAATCCTTCCCAAACTCTTCCAAAATATGAAAGAGGAATGAACATTTCTAATTTCATTTTATGACATCATCATTACATTACCCTGATAGCAAACTCAGACAAAGATATTATTAGAAAACTACAAAATAATACCTCTGATGAATACTGATGCAAAATTCTAAACAAAATACTGGGAAAACAAATTCATCATCACATTTAAAGGATTATACATCATGACCAAAGGGGATTTATGCCTGGTTTTGCAAGGGTAGGTCAAAAAAATTGATAAAAATACACCACATTAATAGAATGAAGCACAAAACTACATGAGCATCTTTATTGATGCAGAAAAAGTATTTGACAAGATTCAACATCCTTTTATGATAAAAACACTCAACAATCTAGGAACAGAAATAAACTACCTCAGCATAATAAAGGCCATGTATGAAAAGCCCACAGCTAACATCGTATTCAATGTTGAGGACCAAAAGGCTTTTAAGGTCAGGAACAAGGCAAGGATGACCACTCTTTTTACTTCTACTGAACATAGTACTGGAAATCCTAAGCAGAACCATTATGCAAGAAAAATAAATAAAGACATTCAAAAAGTAAAGAAAGAAGAAAATTTTCTCTCTTCACAGATGATGTGATCTTATATATATGAAACCCTAAAGCCTCCAACAAGAAACTATTGGAAGTAATAAATTCATCAAAGTTGCAGGATACAAATCAAGATTAAAAATCAGTTATATTTTTATCAGTTGTATCTATATACTAACATTGAATGATTCAAAAGGAAATTAAAAAGAAAAATCTTATTTGCAGAAATATTAAGAAGAATAAGATACTTTTCTTTTTAGCATCTTTATTGGAGTATAATTGCTTTACAATGCTGTGTTAGTTTCTGCTTTATAACAAAGTGAATCAGCTATATATATACATATATCCCCGTATCTCCTCCCTCTTGTGTCTCCCTCCCACCCTGCCTATCCCACCCCTCTAGGTAGTCACAAAGCACTGATATGATCTCCCTGTGCTATGCAGGTGCTTTCCACTAGTTATCTATTTTACATTTGGAAGTATATATAAGAAGATAATTTGTTTTTTATTTTTTATTATTTTTTTCTCTTTTTTTGCGGTACACGGGCCTCTCACTGTTGTGGCCTCTCCCATTGTGGAGCACAGGCTCCGGACGCGCAGGCTCAGTGGCCATGGCTCATGGGCCCAGCCACTCTGTGTCATGTGGGATCTTCCTGGACCGGGGCACGAAGCCGTGTCCCCTGCACTGGCAGGTGGACTCTCAACCACTGCGCCACCAGGAAAGCCCAAGAATAAGATAATTTGGAATAAACTTAACCAAATATGCAAAAGATGTATACACTGAAAACTACAAAAAATACTGAAAGAAATTAAAGAAGACATAAACAAATGGTAAGATATTCTGTGTTCATGGATTGGAATGCTTACTATTGTTAATATGTCAGCTTCCTCAAAGCAATCTGTAAACTTCCTATCAAAATCCCAATGACTTTTTTTGCAGAAGTGAAACAGCCAACCTTCAAATTTGTATGGAATGTAAAGTACCTCAGATAGCCAAAACAATCTCAAAAAGATTAAAAAGTTCTTAAAAATATAGTACAAAGTTGCAGTTATCAAGCAGTGTGGTACTGTCATATGAAGCCCAGACATATACTCATACATCTTTGACAAATTGATTTTTTTTTTTTTTTTTTTGCAGTACGCGGACCTCTCACTGCTGTGGCCTCTCCCATTGCAGAGCACAGGCTCTGGATGTGCAGGCTCAATGGCCATGGCTCATGGGGCCAGCTGCTCCGTGGCATGTGGGATCCTCCCAGACTGGGGCACAAACCAATGTCCCCTGCATTGGCAGGTGGACTCTCAACCACTGCACCATCAGGGAAGCCCCCTAATTTGAGGCCATACTAGAAAGGACTATAATCAAGATGCTAACCATAGATATTAAGATTACAAGTAATATTTTATTTCTCATCTATGTTAATTAAATTATATTTTCCCACAAAGATTAAGTATGAAGTTAGAGTTATATAAAAACTTTGTGTTCCTTCTAATATTTAATGAATTGACCATGAGTTTTTAATTTAAGTTTCTTTCACTCGGTTTATTTTACCTTTCACAAATTTAACATTTCTTTTCATGATAATTTGTAGAGTGATACATTATAAAAAAGGAATACATTGCTTTATGTTTCTAATGTGATTTTTTGTATTAATTAAGAAACATACAAGGAAATAAACTATCTTCCCTTGTTTTCAGAAATACACATTAAAGAATAAAGGATAGGAAGAGGAGTCAAGATAGGGGAATAGGGGGACACCAAATTTGTTTCTCCTCACAAGTTCATCAAAAACACATCTACAAATGGAAAAATTCCCACAGAGCTCCTGCTGAAAATTAGTGGTAGACTTCAGACACCTAAAAGAAAGAAAGAAAGAAGAAAAAATTAAAAAAAAGAAAAGAGGAATCAAAAAAGAGACCAGCAACCCTGGCAGGAAGCTGAAGGTGAGGAGAGACCTCCACATTAAGAAAGACTCCCTCACGGAGGGGGAAATCAGCTGGGACAGAAAAAGAACTTCAGGGGATCAAAGAAGAATGCAGCAGACAGTCTGTGAAAGACAGGACAAAGTAAAAACCACACCCATGATCTACACCACAGCTCTACGCATTCGAGCCTGAATCTTGATTCACCCATTACAAATGGGAGCTGAGTGCCAGAAAGAGGGATTTGGAGTGCAGACCCAGGAGAGTACAGCTCTTGGCTGTGAAAAGACAGCCTGAAGGAACAGGAGCAAGGGGAGCTACAACTGGGAAAGTCTGAGACACCATAGCAAGGTGTCATTGTTGAGTGGTGTGGAAAGGGCAGAGCCACCATTATAATATAACCCCCTTCCCCATCCTCCTACTTCTTTGGCCTCTGTGGGCATTGGGAGGGGCTGATACCTGAGCGGATCCACCCGCCCCTCTGGGCAGGGTCACCTCCAGCTGTGTAGGCTCCAGGGGCCTGAGCGCTGCCCATCCCAAAACCTCCTTGGGAATCAGCCCTTGGAGCCCCTGCCTGAGATCCTTCTGAAGGTGGCAGTGTCAGAGGGATAAAGCACAGTGTTGGAAGACCAGACCTGGGGAGAGAAATGCAGTTGACTGTGTGGATACAGTAGAAGGGAGGGGGGGTAAGGGGACGTGCAGCCGGAAATGACCCTAGAGAAAGCAGGGTCTGCCTGGAAAGCAAGACACCAATGTTGAGAGGCTTGCAGGGGGTGGGGCCAGCAACCCTCCCTGTTTCAGTTACTAGGAGTACCCAATTCTGCTCCACTCAGTGGCTGCTTTTGTTCCCTCTCACCTGGGAAAGGATCATACACCTGAGGGCAGCACACATGCACAGGAGGGTTAAAACCAAAATGTAGCCTGAGGGGCAGAGCAACTAAGGAAGAGAAACACAAATCTTTCTATGCAGCAGCACAAACTGTGAATTGAATCCCTAAGAATGGCCGGGTAAATCCTGCATTTGTGGAATACCTGAATAGACGAGAGTTTCAACATTTGAGATCAGTCTAGCCTTCACAGCACTGCAGTTTGTAGGCAAATACACATGGGAATCAGGAAAAATCAGAGTCTGAGCTGGCCCCACAGTGTCCACAGCAGGTCTAGAGACATACCTAGAGGTATTGGAAGACCTCCTAGGGAGGTGGCCCTAGGAAAATATTCTTAGCACTACTATTCTGTGATGGTTTGTTTCATTTTGTTAAGTTGTTGGTACTGTTGCTTTTATTATTTTTTTATCCTTTATTTTCTACTTTTATTTTTAAAATTTTTTATCTCATGTTATTTTCTTAATATATATAAACTTTTTATTTTTTAATATATTTTTTTGTTACTCTGTGACTTTTGTCTTGTTTTTCATTATATATATATTTCTTCCCTTTTTCTTTTCTTCAGTTGTTTTTAGGTGTATAGTCTATGTTTTATGGGCTTCTGTTTTTATTGTTGATGTTGCTTGCTTGCCCCCGTTTCTGTTTTATTTTTCATTCTTTGTTTTTGTTAGTATAATCCCTATTGACAGTTCTCTTATTAGAATTCTCTTGTTTGGTTGCCTGTTCCCTTGTTTGTTTGTCTTTTTAAATTTATTTTCTATGTGTGTGTGTGTATGTGTGTGTGTGTGCATGTGTGTGTGTGTGTGAATGAGTGTTTTGTTGCTTCCGTTTGTTTGCTGCTGTTCTTTGCCCTGAGCTTTGTTTGTCTGTTTTTTTTTGTTTGTTTGTTTGTTTTTATGTTTTTCTTTTCTTTGTTCAATTTTTTATCAGGCCATGCTTTGAGGCTTGCAAGCTCTTGGTTCCCTAACCGGGGTCAGGCCTGGGGACTCCAGGGTGGGAACATACAGTCCAGGATGCTGGAACAACAGAGAATTCCTGGGCTCAGGGTATATTAATTGGTGTGCTCATTCCTGAAGGTATCCATATCAACACCAAGACCCGGACCCACACAACTGCCTGATGGTCCCAGTGCTAAACACCTCACACCAAACAACCAGAAAGAGAGAAACAGAGCCCTACCCTTCTGCCTAAAGTCATACTAACCTTACAGACACCCCAAAAGACACCACCAGATGCCTTCCTGCCCATCAGAGGTAAAAGACTCAGCTCTGCCCAACAGAGCACAGACACCCAACAGAGCACAGACACCAGGCCTTCCCTCCAGTAAGCCTGCACAAGCCCCTGGACCAACACACTCAGCAGGGGACAGTCAACAAAACCAAAAAGAACTACAACCCTGCAGTCTGTGGAAAGAAGACCATAAACACAGTAGGTTAGAGAAAATGAAATGACAGAGAAATACCCTGCAGACAACGGTGCAAGAAAAATCCCACAAGACCAAATAAATGAAGAGGAAATAGGCCAGCTATCTGAAAAAAAATTCACAGTGATGATAATAAAGAGGATCCAAGGTCTTGGAAATAGAATGGAGAAAATACAAGAAATGATTAAGAAGGACCAAGAAGAATTAAAGAACAAAAAGTCAGTGATAAACAACACAATAACTGAAATGAAAAATACACAAGAAGGAATCAACAACAGAATACCTGAGGCAGAAGAACGAATAAGTGAGCTGGAAGATAGAATGGTGGAAATAACTGCCAAGATACAGAATAAAGAAAAAAGAATGAAAAGAATTGAGGATAGTCTCAGAGACATCTGGGACACATCAAATACACCAGTGTTTGAATTATAGGGGACCCAGAAGAAAAAGAGAAATGGAAAGTGCTTGAGAAAACATTTGAAGAGATTATAATTGAAAAATTCCCTAACATGGGAAAAGAAAGAGTCAATCAAGTCCAGGAAGCACAGAGAGCTCCATAAGGATAAATCCAAGGAGAAACACACCAAGACACATATTAATCAAACTAGCAAAAATTAAATACAAAGAAAAATATTAAAAAGCAGCAAGGGAATACCAACAAATAACCTATAAGGGAATGCCCATAAGTTTATCAGCTTATCTTTCAGCAGAAAGTTTGCAGGCCAGAAGGGAATGGCAAGACAAATTTGAATGATGAAAGGGAAAATCCTACAACTAAGATTACTCTACCTGGTGAGGATCTCATTCAGAATTGATGGAGAAATCAAATACTTTACAGACAACTAAAAGCTAAGAGAATTCAGTATCACCAACCCAGCATTAAAACAAAAGCTAAAGGAACTTCTCTAGGAGAGAAACACAAGAAAAGAAAAAGAACTACAAGAACAAAGCCAAAACAATTGAGAAAATGCTAATAGGAACATACATATCAATAATTACCTTAAAGGTAAATGGATTAATTCCTCCAACCAAAAGACACAGACTAGCTGAATGTATTCAAAACCAAGAGCTGTATATATGCTGTCTACAAGAGACCCATTTCACACCTATGGACACATACAGACTGAAAGTGAGGGGATAGAAAAAGACATTCCATGCAAATGGAAATCAAAAGAAAGCTGTATTTCTCCAATACTCATATCAGATAAAATAGACTTTAAAATAAAGACTATTACAAGAGACAAGGAAAGACACTGCATAATGATCAAAGGATCAATCCAGGAAGAAGATATAACAATTGTAAATATCTATGCACCCAACATAGGAGCACCTCAATACATAAGGAAAATGCTAACAGGCATAAAAGGAGAAATTGACAGTAACAAGATAGTGGGGGACTTTAACACCCCATTAACACCAATGGACAGATCGTCCAAAGAGAAAATTAATAAGGAAACACAAGCTTTAAATGACACAATAGACCAAATAGACTAAATTGATATTTATAGGACATTCCACCCAAAACTGGCAGAACCACATTCTTCTCAAGTGCTCACAGAACATTCTCCAGGATAGATCACATTTTGGGTTCACATATCAAGCTTTGATAAATTTAAGAAAATTGAAATTGTATCAAGCATCTTTTCTGACCACAACACTATGAGACTAGAAATCAATAAAAGGGGGAAAGAATGTAAAAAATACAAACACATTGGAGGTTAAACAATACACTGTTAAAAAACTAAGAGATCACTGAAGAAATTAAGGAGAAATCAAAAAATACCTAAGAACAAATGACAATGAAAACACAATGACCCAAAACCTATGGGATGTAGCAAAAGCAGTTCTAAGAGGGAAGTTTATAGCAATACAATCCTAACTCAAGAAACAAGAAAAATCTCAAATAAACAACCAAACCTTACACCTAAAGCAACTAGAGAAAGAAGAACAAATAAAACCCAAAATTAGTAGAAGGAAAAAAAAATCATAAAGATCAGAGCAGAAATAAATGAAATAGAAATGAAGAAAACAATAGCAAAGATCAATAAAACAAAAAGCTGGTTCTTTGAGAAGATAAACAAAATTGATAAACATTTAGCCAGACACATCAAGAAAAAAAGGGAGAGGATTCAGATCAGTAAAATTAGAAATGAAAAAGGAGAAGTTACAACTGACACCATAGAAATACAAAGGATCATGAGAGATTACTACAAGCAACTATATGCCAATAAAATGGACAACCTGGATGAAATGGACAAATTTTTAGAAAAGCAAAACCTTCCAAACCTGAACCAAGAAGCAAGAGAAAATATGAACAGACCAATCACAAGTAATGAAACTGAAACTGTGATTAAAAATCTTTCAACAAACAAAAGTCCAGGACCAGATGGCTTCACAGGTGAATTCTATCAAACATTTAGAGAAGAGCTAACACCCATCCTTCTCAAACTCTTCCAAAAGACTTCAGAGGGTGGAACGCTCCAAAACACATTCTACAATGTTACCATCACCCTGATACTAAAACCAGACAAAGATATCACAAAAAAAATTACAAGTTAATATCACTGATGAACATAGTCTCAAAAATCTTCAACATAATACTAGCAAGCAGAATCCAAAAACACATTAAAAGGATCATACACCATGATCAAGTGGGATTTATTTGAGGGATGCAAAGATTCTTCAATATATGCAAATCAATCAATGTGATACACCATATTAATAAATTAAAAATTAAAACCATATGATTACCTCAATAGATGCAGAAAATGCTTTTGACAAAATTCAACACCCATTTATGATAAAAACTCTCCAGAAAGTGGGCATAGAGGGAACCTACCTCAACATAATAAAGGCATATATGACAGCAAACATTATTCTCAATGGTGAAAACTGAAAGTATTTCCTCTAAGATCAGGAACAAGACAAGTGTGTCTATTCTCACCATTATTATTCAACATAGTGTTGGAAGTCCTAGCCATGGCAATCAGAGAAGAGAAAGAAATAAGAAGAATCCAAACTGGGAAAGAAGAAGTAAAACTGGGAAAGCTGGACAGCTACCTGTGAAAGAATGAAATTAGAACACTCCCTAACTCCATATACAAGAATAGACTCAAAATGGATTAAAGACTTAAATGTAAGACCAGGAAATATAAAACTCTCAGAGGAAAACTTAGGCAGAACACTCTTTGACATAAATCACAGCAACATCTTTTTTGACCCACCTTCTAGAGTAATGAAAATTAAAACATAAATAAACAAATGGGGCTTAACTAAACTTAGCTTTTGCACAGCAAAGGAAAACATAAATGAGATGAAAAGACAATCCTCAGAATGGGAGAAAGTATTTGCAAAAGAAGCAACTGACAAGGGATTAATCTCCAAAATATACAAACAGCTCATGCAGCTCAATATCAAAAAACAAAACAAAACAAAACAAAACAAAAAAACAACCCAATCAAAAGTTGGGCAGAAGACCTAAATAGACATTTCTCCAAAGATATACAGATGGCCAACAGACACATGAAAAGATGCTCAACATCACTAATTATCAGAGAAATGCAAATCAAAACCAGAATGAGGTATCACCTCACACTGGTCAGAATGGCCATCATCAAAAAATCTACAAACAATAAATGCTCTAGAGGGTGCAGAGAAAAGGAACCCTCTTGCATTGTTGGTGAGAATGTAAATTGATACAGCCACTATGGAAAACAATATGGAGTTTCCTTAAAAAACTAAAATTGAACTACCATATGACACAGCAATCCCACTACTGGGTATATACCCAGAGAAAACCATAATTCAAAGAAAAACACTTTTGGGGCTTCCCTGGTGGCACAGTGGTTGGGAGTCTGCCTGCCGATGCAGGGAACACAGGTTCGTTCCCTGGTCCGGGAAGATCCCACATGCCATGGAGCAGCTGGGCCCGTGAGCCATGGTCGCTGCGCCTGCACGTCCTGTGCTCCGCAACAGGAGAGGCCACAACAGTGAGAGGCCCGCGTACCGCAAAACAAACAAACAAAAAAACACTTTCACCATAATGCTTATAGCAGCATTATTTACAATAGAAACAACATGGAAGCAACCTAAATGTCCATCAACAGAAGAATGGATAAAGAAGATGTGGTATATATATAGAATGGAATATTACTCAGCCATAAAAAGGAATGAAATTGGTCATTTGTAGAGAAGTGGTTGGACCTAAAGAGTGTCATTCAGAGTGAAGTAAGTCAAAAAACGAAAAGCAAATATCATGTAATAACGCATATATGTGGAATCTAGAAAAATGGTATAGATGATATTATTTGGAAGGCAGAAATAGAGACACAAACATAAACAACAAATGTATGGATACCAAGGGGGATAGGGATGGGGTGGGAGGAACTGGGAGACTGGGATTGACACATATACATTATTGATACTATGTATAAAATTGATAACTGTTGGGAACATACTGTATAGCACAGGGAACTCTACCTAATGCACTGTGGTAACCTAAATGGGAGGGAAGCCCAAAAGGGAGGGGATATCTGTATGTTTATGGCTGATTCATTCTGTTGTGCAGTGGAGGTTGACACAACATTGCAAAGCAACCATATTCCAATAAAAATTAATAATAAAAGAAGAATAAAGGATAATCTTATAAATCATGTTTCAAAGGATACTATATAATGAAATTTAAGACATCCAAAGGCAAATGGCATTAGGCATTTGGTTACAACAGCATGTGCTCACTCAGATCCTTGTCAGTTTATTTTTAAGCAGGAAACAGAAATCTAGGGCACACATCTCCCACTCTGGGGGTTCATGAGAGTCATCATGCAGCTGTTGCCTATGTGAGAGAAAAATCCCTCCTGGAATTACTTAAGATTGGCAACAGTTGGTATGATTAAGGAGGGATCAATTTTCCTGCCAGCTTTCTACATAAAACTTTATAAAATAATCTACCATCAGTTTAAAATGTAAATGTAGAAAGAATTGGCTTCTAGATGACACAAAAATATATATACAATTTTCTAAGATGATTTATTCTACTTGTGAATTAGATAGAGAATATAATCCTATATTTACCTACCTAAAACCCACCAATCAACAATAGCATGATGCAGAAGATTATCAACAAGAGTGTTTTTTTTCAATCTTTTTATTTAATTGGAATCATGAAAAGTTAGTTTATAATATGGGGTTTTTAATATTTTTATATTTATAAAATTCATTATCAGGGTAATTTAATGAACTTAAGAAATATAGACATTTTCACCTTTTAGGACTATATTAGAGTACTGTTTCATAACGGTAGTTTATTATACTATGCTCTTATGACTTGTAGATTACATACATATTTCAACAGTTCCAAGGAATTCTATGGAGGTAATTTGCACAATTAAGAGAAAAATACGTGTATAACTTTAGACAAAAATATTTATAAATCTTATATGGTGTTGGTAAAACTAGTAAAGTAGTCTTGTTCAGGCTTCAGAGGCAGAAGCAGGCCTCTGACCGACTTGTGACCCTGCCTGGACTGTGCTTGCTTACACACCTAAGAATTGCTACTACCAATTCAAGCAGCATGTACAATAAGAAAGGGAGTGGGTCTTGGAATTTCTTGAGCCCTGGGGACCTGGCCAGTCTCCCTGGGTATGGAAAATCTTGTGACTCACATGGTGAAATTAACAGTATTGTTACAATTGAACCAGAGCTGCATTTTTGAGTGCAAACTGATAATATCAGTTCGCTGCCTGGAATTATAAATGGAAGTCCCCAGAACTCCAATCTGAAGTCTCACCTGTGGGTGGATGCACTGCCCGGGACCCTTCCCAATTGGAGCTCCAGATTGCTGTCACTCGGGACTTCCCAGCTGCTGTTTGGATCTGGAAGTAGGTGGGAGCCCAATTTGGTGATGTATACCCTGTTATGTTTCCCTCATATTCTTATTTCTTTCCTTCTAATGATTGTATATTAAAATTAAGTTAAATCACCTTTCAATAAAAAATTGATTGAAGCTGTTTTATTTGCATGAAACGAGTGGTTTTTTGCCAGCAAATCTGAGGAAACTTAAAACTGAAAGCAGGATTTCAGTAAAACATATGGCTTCTTTTTAATACATAAAATATCTTTATATTCAAGTTTTTATCTTTTTATATGATATTGAATTATGCAATATTGTATTTTGCATAAATATATTTATGAAACTTCTCTAGGTTGTATTCTTTAGCATATGTAGACTTTCACTGTAACCTTAAAGAAAAGAAAATGCTATTGTTTTTTCCTTGCAAGTTTCAATTTGTATAGCAAAGCTGGATTAATAATAGAGAAAATATAGATTTTTTTTTTTTTTGGCGGTACATGGGCCTCTCACTGTTGTGGCCTCTGCCATTGCGGAGCACAGGCTCTGGACGCGCAGGCTCAACGGCCATGGCTCACAGGCCCAGCCGCTCCACGACATGTGGGATCTTCGCGGACCGGGGCATGAACCCGTGTCCCCTGCATTTGCAGGTGGACTCTCAACCACTGCGCCACCAAGGAAGTGCTAGAAAATATAGATTTTTTTAATTTACTTAAAAACATGTTTACAATAATTTAAGACTAAAAAATAATTTCATGAATATCTCTCCATAGGAAATAGATCTCATCATGACATATTAGTGTGTACCTACACTGCAGAAAAAAAAGAAAAATTGGGTAATTAATATATGAATTTAAAAGATTTTATTATGTATTTTACTTCATTAAAAATTGCAATTCAAATATATTTCAGTGAATGTACTATAATCTATAAAAATGCTAACACATATTACTTTTTCATTGAAAAAAGATAGATTAAATCAGGGGTTCCCAACCCCCAGGCCATAGACTGGTACCAGTCCGTGGCCTGTTAGGAACCAGGTCACACGGCAGGATGTGAGCGGTGGGTGACCAAGCGAAGCTTCATCTGTATTTACAGCCGCTACCCATCACTTGCATTACTATCTGAGTTCTGCCTCCTGTCAGCATTATGGTGAGTTGTATAATTATTTAATTATATATTACAATGTAATAATAATAGAAATAAAGTGCACAATAAATGTAATGTGCTTGAATCATCCTGAAACCATCCCCCACCCAGGTCCATGGAAAAATTGTCTTCCACGGAACCGGTCCCTGGTGCCAAAACGGTTGGGGACTGCTGGATTAAATTCATCCCTGTTGGTAATTTATGAATAATGTAAAATTAAATAGGGTATTATGTTAGCTATGTTGTACAAAATTTCAATTCATACCCCCTTGCATACCCAATCTTGAGCATAGCACATATTATTTATAAATATTTAATCATATATAACTGCATACCTATAATCTATGAATTTTGTTTTAGTAAATTAATCTACCAATGAGAATTTATCGATGCCCTGTCTTCTCATGGAAACACTTTCTTCACTTGGCTTCAGTAAAAAAAAAAAAAAATTCCTGTTTCCTTACCTCAATTATTATTCCTTCATTATTTCAGCTTATTTCCCTGATCTCTCAATGCTGCAGTACTTTATTTTCCTCTTTCCCTTACTCCCTCTCTCTTTTTCTCTCAATATCATCATGTAGTATTAGAGTTCCCAATACCTCTTACATTTCCGTTGCAGACATCACAACTAATTCAACATTTTTATATTCAATTCTACTGAAGTATGTAACTTGATGTCTACACAGACCTACTGATCTTATCTCCAACTTTAGTCCTTTCACAATCTTGTCAAAAATATATAAGTGGATACACCATCCTTCTCTCAGCTAAATGCAGATATCTAAGATACTATCTTGACTTATCTCTTTGTCTCACATCCCATAACCAATATATCTGTAAGTACTGTCAGCTATATCTTCAAAACATTTCAAGTGTCTGAGTACATGTCTTTATCTGACCATGTTTCAGGCCATGATCATCTCTTATCTGGATTGTTGCAGTAGCCCTCTATCTTGTGTCCTTGTTTCTGTACTTCTTTCTCTGTTGTCCACTTGGTACACAGTAGTAGGAGTAATCCTATTAAGTAGTAAGTCAATTCAAAACATTCATTTGTTCAAACCCTTTAGTGGCTTCTCAACTCTCTCAGAGTAAAAGCCAAAGCTTTCCCAAGGGCTTACAAATTTCCACATATCTGTTCACCATTACCTTTCTTGAGTCATCCCCTGCTAGTCTCCACTTACATTATTCTGTTTGAGCTAAACTGGACTCTTTGCTATTCCTCAGATTGGAAATGTACGTTCTTGCCTCAAGGCCTTTCACTTAAACGTTATGCTACCTGAAAACATCTTCCCCAAATATAAGTATAGCTCACCTCTTTCAGGTTTTTACTTAAGTTTTAGCTTCTCAGAGATGACTTTACTAATCATCCCGTTGAAAATAAAACAAATCCAAGTCCATATATCCTTATGTGCAATTATAGCTTAAATTTACTTCAAAGCACTGTTACTCTTTGACATAGCAGAGAATTTCATTTCTTCATTCATTTATTATTTTATTCATTAGTTTATTCATTTGTTTTCTATGTCTCCCAACTAGACTGTAAGCTCCATAACAGCAGGGATTATTTGTCTATTTCCTTCACTTCTGTATCTGAAGTACCTAGAATAGTGTTCAGTACATAATAGAGAATTATTTAATATTTATTGAATTAGCAAATTAATTATTGTTTTTATTATGCATAATATTCTAATTATAGAAGTAAAATAAATTTCCCCTGCATCTTATCAGAGGATATAAATTACCAACTGTATACATTTTTTTTTGCCTAATTGAAAACTCTCTGAGAGAAAGAACTGTCTTATACATTTTTATGTGTTCACTCTGGTCAGCAATACTGGAATTTAACAGAAATTCATAAAGTGAATTAGTGGAACCAATTTCAAAGAACATGTTAGCAGAGGTAAACAAACAGAGTGTTGACTAGATACATAAATGCTACTGAGTACAGGATAAAAATTAATTCAATTTCGGTGATACCAATAACTTTTTTAAGAAATATATAACAATAATGTACAATTCTACTTCTCATCAGCCCACAAAGTCACTTTGAGAGAAGATGAATGCATCACCCTGATATTCACCCTCACCTACTGATGTAGGGATTGCTATGCCAATTAAATAAATAACCAGATGTAGAATGTCACATATATTCATAAATATGTCTTGTTCCATGCCTATCAATGATATTTATCTTTCCTTTCTATTCTTCAGCAACAGGTCTAGAGGAAAGTGATATATATCATAGACCCACATTTCTACTTCCAAAGGGGACCTCAGCCCAAACTGTTGGGTGTCATTAGTACCACCAGATACTACAAACTTTGTTGAAAACTATTGCTATTTCTGCTTCTACCAGATAGTACTATCACTGGTTGACACTATTGTCTCTTCCTCTGGGTATAACTATGTATTTGGTTGGTAGTCAATATTACTATGTTTGCTAGTTCTACTTGTGTTTTTTGACCTTGTAGCTTAGGAGGTATCACAACTATGGAATATTAATTGATGATTTGAGGGAAAATGCCTCTTTTTTCCTTTTGGTATGCTTGGTTACACTCAGGTACCTCATGGATTTAGTGTAGCAGATTTTAACATGCTTATGTAGATACTTCACATCCATGATCTAGCCCAACAAGGACCTGAGGCTGGGTAGTAGGTGAAAATGAAGGAAATCTACTGCTATCAAAACCAGAAACCCCCTGTTCAAATTGGAAAGTGTGTGTGAACAGATTTGTTCTGTCAAGTAGAATTTATTCTTAGAATTGGCATTCTTCCCTTAGATTTTATTCTTAGGAAGTACCTGAATCCCCTCATTTGCTTATCAGTCTGGACTGACCAATTTTAAACTCTTGTAACATGCAAATTAGGCCCAACCTTGGTCCTTGGTACAAATTTACAACATGTGTTTAATAATTCCTCTTATAAATGTCACAATTACTTTGTGAACTTGAATTCATGACTATTATCCTGATTTCATTGTTTGTTGATGTTCTGAGGAATGAGTTGATAACTTTTAACTAACAACTTAATGATAGGTGAATAGACTATGTTCTGAAATTTCTATATCTATAATTTCATTTTTTATTTTACAATAATTGTAAGAGATAATTCAAGATGAAGATGATGAAGGTTACAACAAATATATCACAGAATAATCACTTAATTCTAAGGTTTCTGACTTTAAACTTTCTTCTAAATCTGGGTTTTGAATAACATTAGAAATATAGATTAAAATAAAGTATTAGGGATGTATCCTTGGTAATTTAAGGTATTTATTAAAGTGCCATGATAGTATGATTTCAGCACAAAAAGCCTGCCCACAAGCAATAGGAAAAACCTCTGCCATGAATAACCTGAACTGGCCTGTGGGCCTTCAAACCCATACCTGCATGCCAAGCCCATACCTCCCCTCAGTCTGTGGACAGTTTCCTGAGTGCAATTCTGAGGGTGGCAGCAAGAGGAAAATTTGGTAGAAGGTTAGGGAACATGCAGAAAATTCAGGCTAAAGTCTGTGGGTAAGGGAGAAACCACAAAACTTGAGCAGTACACTACATTTATGAAAATAAGAGAGGGTATAAGCAGCTAAACTTGTGAACAGTAGGATCAAGAGAAAACCTACAAACTCAAGTTCTGCCCTTGAAGGGAGAAACAGGCATGAGGCAGATGTATCCATACAGGGTCTAAGAAAACCTCAGAATCCATAGCAGAACTGATAAAATGTATGTCTACCCTGAAGGCAGTTAGTAAAGATTAGAGGAGGTCACTTCTACTTCAAATATGAAAACAGCAACAAAAACTTGAACTTGAAAAATCAGGGAAACATGATATCAACAAATATTACAATAATCTTCCAGTAACCAAATCTATGATTTACCTGATAAAAATTCGATAGCTCTGGAGCTGAAGTATTCAATGAATGAAATGAAAAATGCAATAGAGAGCATCAACAGCAGTACCAAAGAGAAGGAATTGATGAGATAGAGGATAGGAAATTTGAAATAACACAGTCAGAGGAGAAAAAAGGAAAAAAGAATGAAAAAGAGTAAAGAAAGCCTACTTGATCTATGAGACATAATAAAAAGAATCCATATCCAAATCTGTGGCATTCCAGCAGAAGTGAGGGAGAAGATGGCAGAAAGCTTACTTAAAGAATTAATAGCTGAGAACTTCTCAAACCTGGGAGAGAATTTTATATCCAAGTTTATGAAGCTAATAGATTGTCCCATTATTTCGATTCAAAACAATCTTCTCCAAGATACCTTACATTAAAATGATCAGAACTTGAAGACTGAAAGAGAATCCTGAAATCAGCAAGAAAAAAAACAAAAAATTGTAAACTACAAAGGAACCACCATTAGTCTATCAGCAGATTTCTCAGCAGAAATCTTATATGACAGAAGAGAGTAGAATGATATATTCAAAGTACTGCAGAAAAAAAAAAGAAAAAAGAAAAAAAACAAGAATCCTTTATCCAGCAAAGTTACATTCCAGAAATGAAGGATAAAGACTTTCCTAGACAAACAAAACCCAAAAGAATTCATCACTATTTGACATAGCTTATAAGAAATGCTAAAAGGTATTTTTCAAGTTGACATAAAAGGATGCTAATTAGTAATATGAAAACAAATGAAAATATACAACACTCTGGTAAAGGCAAATATATAATTAAATTCAGAAAACTAATCTGCAATATGATGGTGAATTATTAACCACTTTAATACAGTATAAAGGTTAAAGGAAAGTGTATCAAAAAGAGCTATAGCTATAATAATTTGCTAAGAAATACAAGAAATAAAAAGAAGTAAATTGTGATAATAGAAACATAAGAGTAAAAGGGGGGAAGTAAAAGGGTAGAAATTTTGTATAAGATGGAAGTTAATTATCAGCATAAAACAGACTGTTATATCTATAAGATGTTTTATGTAAATCTCTTGGCAACAACAAAACAAACGCCTATAGTAGATTCAAAAAAATAAAGACAAGGGAATCACAGTATACCACCATGGACTATCACCAATTCATGAAAGGAGGTAGCAAGAGAGGAAAAAAGGAGCAATGGATCTATAAAATAGCCAGAAAACAATAAGATGTCAATAGTAGGTCCTTACACATCAATAATAAATCTAAATGTAAATTGACTAAATCCTCCATTCAAAAGACAAAGAGTGGTTGCATAATTTTAAAAAAAAAAAAAGACCCAATGGTATGTTGAATGCAAGAGATTCACCTCAGCTCTAAGGACACATGTAGATTCAAAGTGAACAAATGGGAAAATATATTCATGCAAGTGGAAACCAAAATAGACGTAAAACTAAAAATGGTTTCAAGAGAGAAAGAAGGTCATTATATAATGATAAAGAGGTCAACTCATTAAGAAGATATAACAATTGTAAATATATACACATCCAACATTGGAACACGTAAATATATTAAAATCTGAAGGGCAAAATAGACAACAATGTAATAATAGTCATACAATAATACAACAACAATACAGTAATAATACGATTGCAGAACTCTGAATACCCCATGCTCAGCAATGGACAGATCATACAGAAAGAAAATCAACAAGGAAACTTTGGACTTGGGCCATATTTAGACCAAATGGACCAAATATATATATTTGACATTCAGTTCAACAGCTGCAGAGTACACATTCTTCTCAAATGCTCATAGAACATTATCAAGGATACATCATACTATAGGTCACAAAACAGATCTTAGCAATTTTAAGGTTAAGACCATTGAAATCATACTAAGTATCTTTTCTGACCACAGTAATATGAAACTAGAAATCAACTTTGTACACAGCAATGAAATGATCAACAAAATAAAAAGGCAACTTACAGAATGGGAGAAAATATTTGCAAATCATATGTATAATAAGGAGTTAAAATCCCAAATGTATAAAGAACTCATACAACTCAATGGCAAAACAACCCCACAAATAATCTGACTAAAATGGGTAAAAGACCTGAATAGAATTTTTTCCAAAGAAGGTACTGAAATATTCAACAGGTACCTGAAAGGTGCTCAACATCACTAATGATGAGAGAAATGCAAATCAAAATCACGATGAGATCTCCAATTAAAAATGGCTATCATCAAAGAGACAAGAGATAACAAGTGCTCATTATGATGTAGAGAAAAAGGAACCTTTGTGGGCTGTTGGTGGGCTTGTACATTGGTGCAACCACTATGAAAAACAGTATGGAGGTTCCTCAAAAAATTAAAAATAGAATCACCATATAGTCCAGCAATTATACTTCTGGGTACATATCAGAAGGAAACAAAAACTATGTGGAAGAGATATCTGCACTTCCATGTTTATTGCAACATTATTCACAATAATCAAGACATGGAGACAGCATAAGTATCCACCAAAAAATGAATGGATAAAGAACACGTAGTTTTGGCCAACCCAATATATAGAGAGAATGCTATATTATTCAGCCATAAAAGAAGGAAATCCTGCCATTTGTGACAACATGAATGTACCCTGAGGGCATTATGCTAAGTGAAATGTCAGAAAGAGAAATGAAAATACACATAAAGTGTATATTATGACTATAGTCAGCACTACTGTAGGATATATTTGAAAGTTATTAAGAAAGTAGATCCTAAGAGTTCTCATCACAAGGAAAAACCTTTTCTTCATTTTCTATTGTTTTGGGGTCTTGTTTGGTTCTATATGAAATGATAGATGTTAACTAAATGTATTGTGGTAATAATTTCACAACCTGTGTAAGTCAAATCATTATGCTATACACCTTAAACTTAATACAGTGCTATTGTCAATTATATCTCAATAAAATGGGGGATAAAAAGCAGAAAAAAAAAGAAAATTGTATTGGCTCCTAGGAGTGTCAATGGGAAAGTGAAATATCTCATACTTTCTGGTGGATAGAAATGGTTTTATATGTTACATGCTTGTAGATGGATAGAAAGGAAAGGGGAACCAGGAATGTAAAGTACAAGGCAAGGCTGTGATTAATTCTCAGTTCTCAGTAACAGATATCCTGATACAATGCAATTGTGAGAAAGTGCTTTCTGTGGATTTAGATTTAGTTAAAAAAAAAAAAAAAAAAAAAAAAAAAGATTGTAGGTCCAGAGGCTTATAATTTATTTGTGATATAAAAAGTATAGAAAGATCTTAACTCTTAACACAGCTATTCTACAATGCAAGACATAAAATACTTTTTAGAAAATAAGTATATATTTAACTTCTGACATTGGTAGTTGTGAAATATTTTTAATTTCTAGTTTTTTTCCTGTTGTTTATTGATGAAATGTATTATTGCATTATTTAAAATAGACTACAGAAAGGAAGTAGGAGAGCACATCCTAAATGTTAGTACTTTAGAGAGGTAATCTTGCAGAACTTCATTTATTCCTGGCATCGTTAAGAACATTTATTCCCCAGAATCATTAAGGACATCAAGGACCCTCTTACATCTCAGAGCTAGCACAATATCAAAAAGGCAAAATCTTCGTGGCAGGGAAGGGCAGATTTAGCTTATCATTAATTATGCAAATAATAGAAAAAGAGATTATAAGCAGGTGAAGGGGAAGAGTGTTGGAAGTGAAAGTTCATTCAATCAATCTGTGGTATTTGCCATCATCAGTGTCTAGGTGACCCTGAATAACATCTGTTTCTGCTTTCTCTACTTCAGAGTATCTTAGACAGCCCATTTTCAACATGTGAATTAACAGATTTACTAATAAGGAATTTTTCTTACATATTCCTAATATATTATATTTTATTATATAGTAGCATTACCAGGTCCAAGCTTGTACTGCTCACTGCAGGACAGGCCAATAAGTTGAGAGACAAGGTGTTGGGGCAAGGAATAGTGACTTTATTCAGAAAGTCAGCAAACTGAGAAGATGGTGGACTGATGTCCGAGAGAACCATCTTAATTTGGTATAGAATTCAGGCTTGTTTTATGCTGAGGAAAAACGAGAAGTGAGAAGATAGCAGACTTCTTGGAGCCACCTGGCCTTCAAGGAAAGCATAACATTTCTTTGTTTTTCTGCTGGCTCACTTAAGCTGGATCACAAGGCTCCTGCAAAACTTCAAGTTATTAGCAGTTATTTTTACTTTACCACTCATCTCTGCTTATTCTCAAGGCTTCTAGGCTGAAAGTGAACTTATCTACAGCAAGTAATAGCCATAACTAACCCAGGACCATGGGATGGGGACTTTTGTAGGGGAACTTAAGGAGCTATTTGGGCATAAGCAACATTTCTTTAACATTTAATTCTTGACAGGCAGGGTTAAAGTAACAGAATACATAGACTAGAGAATGAGGGAGGCTGTTTCAATGTGGTATTAGTTCTGTTTTTTCCTCTGTTACATTAGTATTATTATAATTCATTGGTGAATCTGATTTCCATCAGTATATTTAGAATTTTTCATACATGCTCATAAATATTATGTCTCTTCATTTTTTGTTATTTTACTAATTTGTCATATTTTATCAAAGTTATATTGACATTGTAAAATGAAGTGAGAGTTACTCTTCTGTGTTTATAAAGAAGAAAAATTTTCAATACTTTGTAAATATTAGAAAAAATCTCTTGTAAAATCTTTTGGGCTAGAAGAATTTATTTCCTATTTCTATTACTGCTTCTTTTTTTAATTTTAAAAGCTCTTCCTTAACTTATTTGTCACTTTTACAAATGTTTAATTAACCATTTCATAATCATTAGCCAATAAATGGCCATACTGTGCTGTATATGTCTTTAATCTTCTCAGTATTTGATTAAAATTTTTATCTCTTGAGTAACAGGGTGTTATAATTTCTTTAAGCTTAATAATAGTAAATGAAACATAGTTGATCAATGTAGAAAATTTCAAAAGGTTAGAGAAACAAAGGAATATAATAATCACACTCTCTCCAGCCACCAGCAAGAGATTACTATGAATATATTCATGTATTCCCTTACAGAATCAAGATTATGCCTGAGCATATTTCTATGTATAACAATTTCATTCTATGGTATTGTTCTCAATGCTGGCTTAGCACATGATACTGTGCATGCAAATTAATTTCTTCAAACTATTCCTGCATATCAAGTTTATATACAATTCTTTACCATTCAAATGGAACAATGATCATAGAATTAAATCTTTGTGCACATATTTTGGATAAAGTTATGTCACCCTAAAAATGTATAAAAGAGTTTTAAGGTTTTCACTATTGCAAACTTATACTCCAGAAGGACTGTACAAATTTACAATTCATCTAGCAGCATATGAGAATGCTAGCATACCTAATTTTTTCTACTTTTACTTACTGCAATTAAAAAAAAAAACTTTACTTATTTATAGCCTAAATTCTCACACCGTTGACATAACAGAAAGGCCTTCTTGTGTCTGAAAACATTGATTTTTTTTTCCTTTTTGTTTTTTACAGTTCTTTATCCATTTTATTGTTGAATTTCACAAAGACAATGCTAAGTATTAGTGGCAATTATTGGCTGTTTTCATTTTTTGCCGATTTGCCACTTCAGGTTCTATTGGTCTCTGGGCATTAGCTCTAGCATTTTCTGAAATGTGGCTAAACTGTCTTTTCTCTGGATATTGAAAACTCTTCTGGAGCTGGTATTTTTAGTTTCCTGTGTGGCCTCCAGTCCTGAGTCCATGTCTTTGCTACTTCCTCATTTTAATCCCAGACACTTTGATTCCCAGCATTCAGAAACTTCAGTGTGCTTTGCCCTCAGCAAAATTTTCTACTGTGACCTTACTTGTCTAGAGTCATTCCACCTCCATGGAAATAAATTTATATTGAATCTGTCTTCTAGTTTTCATGTCTATTGCCATTTCTCTGTTGGGGTTTTTAATTGAAAGAACATAAGGAATTGGCAAGAAGATTGTAGTTGGCATCAAAAGAAATGCATTACACCCTCCTTTGAAACTCAGAAAGGGAACTTGAACAAGGACTTTGAGCCTCAATGAAATAGTCAGCAAAATGGGGATAATTAAAACCTTATATGGACTTCCCTGGTGGTGCAGTGGTTAAGAATCCGCCTGTCAATGCAGGGGACACGTGTTTGAGCCCTGGTCTGGGAAGATTCCACATGCTGTGGAGAAACTAAGCCCGTGCACCACAACTACTAAGCCTGTGCTCTAGAGCCCATGAGCCGCAGCTACTGAGCCCATGTGCTGCAACTACAGAAGTCCGCGTGCCTAGAGCCCGTGCTCCACAACAAGAGAAGCCACTGCAATTATAAGCCTGCACACTGCGACAAAGAGTAGCCCCTGCTCCCCTGCGCACCGCAACCAGAGAAAACCCGTGCACAGCAATGAAGACACAAGGCAGCCAAAAATAAATAAATAAGTAATAAGAAAACCTTATAGATTTGTTGTGACGGTTAAAGAAGATGCTGTGTTCTCTTTCTTTGTTTAGAATGCTTCCCCTCATCTTCCTGGCAAGATTCAGCTCATTAGTTAGGTTCCAGTTGACTTATCATCTTATTTGTAAAATATTTCTCTGCACTTCAAGCAGAATTAATTGCTGCTGCCTCTGTGCTCCCACCTCACCTTATTCATAAGCACTTATCACATTATTAACTACATTCCAGATTGCTGTTAGCTAACACCAAATGTAAGCTCTATTTTTAGAGACCAATAGTAGAACCTACTTATCTTTTAAAACCTAGCACCTTTCACTTTGCCTAGCATAGTAATGACAGACATTCATTGAACTGGTTTGGACTGAATTGTCTCTTGTGTAGAAAAATCCAAATATTTCATCATTTTACTGTCAGAAATTTGGACTACCTTAATTTAAACCTAGGAAATAAAATTACATCAGTCATCTGGTTGATTGCCCAGACCCGATCCTGCCCCCCAGCTATTCTCTATGGGCTAACCTACCAAACTGACCAGAAAATATTCTCATCTGTTTTTCAGGTGAGGTCCCCTTTCTCTTTGATGGAGTTGAAGACACACAGGTGTTGTATTTCCTTCTTCAACTTTGTTTATTGGACAACTGAAAACAACTTATTTTTCTAACTGATATCAATTCACTGTTTCAGAAAGTCAGGTTATATTAAAATGATTATTTGATAAACTATCATTTTTCTTCATATTCCATGTCTGGGTGCACACTTTGTTCACTTTAGTCTTGATATTATCCAAGCAACAAAAGGTTTCTAAGGAAAGGACTATTCTATAAATTGATAATGTCTATTTTAAAATATATATATATATATATGTTAGTTCTACTTCTCAAAGGTGTGTTTTCCAGACAATTTCCTAATTTGGGGGAACTGAGAATTTAGATCATGATATCATATACACAAAGAATATAACAATTAAGATAAAATTCCATGATTTAATAAAAATGATAAATAGTATGTGTTAGACTCATTCACTTGGTAAAATCCTTTTGTCTTGGAAGATAACATGGGGTGAGAATGGTACACAAAATTTTGAGTTTTTGCAAAATAACAGGTGATACTTAGCCAGGGTCTTTGAAAAATGTTTTTCTAGTTCTAATTTACTAAACTGTTTTAATATATGCAAACAATCAGAAGGAAAAAATATAAACTTAATACATCCATTTAGGTTTCCGGAAAAATTCAGTTTTTAAAAAGTCTGCTAAAATATAGTGTAACAACCAAAAGAGATAATAGATCTTATTCAAGGTAGATTTATGGCTATTGCTTTTTTTTTTTTTTTTTTTTTTTTTTTGCTTGTGTCAGCTAACCTTGTCTAAAAGAACCCTCTTGCTATTGGGGTGAAACCTGTAAATCTAGATTTTGTCTCCCTCCCTTCCAAAACCTTGTCTTAGGCCTTGTCATGTTCTTCATTCATCACTGCTATACTTAAATGTGGGCGAAATTCTAGAATGTTTGATTTGTATTATAGCTTGAACATTCTTTTTCAACTTCACTATATAATTAATTGTAAGTAATAAAACTTCTTTGTCTATGTATAGAAAAGACTTTTTATTTTGAAGATCCTACTTTTTGATTTGGCATCAAAGGGCTATTATTACATGGCACATGTTAATAAAAATAATGCCACTAATTTTCAATTGTGACTTGTGCAAATAACTGTTTTAACATTACATACAAATTACGTGTATATGTACATAGAAACTTTATGCAGTATGTATAATTTTATGTTTTATCTAAATGTTTATTTTTTTATGTTTACACATGAAATATGCTCAGAATATATATTATCCTATATATATATATATATATATATATATATGCATGGACTTAATTGCATGCTTAGACCATTTAAATATATTTAAATATCTTTGAGCTGAACTTAAGAAACTGTGTCGTGCTAGGAAATAAACTTTGTTGCCTTTCCTATATATTTAAGTTTGATCATTGTACTTAATAAATAAGATGCATTTTTCTTTTGATCATGAGTAGTTCAAAGTCTTAAATTATCAATTATTTTTAGTGATATTAACTTTTTCTTCTGTCTAGGCTGAGGCCAACAAACCATTCAGAGATCGCCTCACACTATAGAAAGTAGGGAGGTGTTCACATGTATGACCATTGCTCAAAGACACTCACAAACAAAAACACATACTAATCCATGTACAGACACCAATAGTAGAATTTTCATATGAAATTGGGAACTGTTACTCTCATGCTGGTTTTGATCATGTTATTCTTTTACTTAATGAATAGTATTATGTTTTTGAAAAGAGTTTAGAATTATATTAACTTAATTGTCATTTCCACTAATTATTGTAGAAAATGTTATTCTTGGAAGAAATTTTACTTTTCCTTTACCAGGAAATATCTTTTTACAAGAAATTTGTATTTTCTGTTATTTCTTTCTGTAAGTAAGGCAAGCCATGAAAATAGTATAAGTGTAATACTTATCATAATGCTGTAAGATGTCCTTTAAGCTCTTTACTCATTGGACTAACGTTTTTTGCTGTTATTATAAATAAGGAATTATTTTTCTGCATGAACAGGGGAAATATCTATGAGAAAACAATATCCATTCTGGAAATCTTTTGATTCATTTTTGTAGAAAATTAATTTTTAAAAGCAATCATTTGACTTAATGCATAGAAGATCAATCCTCACATTTACTGAACAGAAAACAGCATGTGTTATTTGTATAAAGAGATTTTCTCTTCTGCTTAGATAGATGCTTCTACAAATGGGTTGTATACATTTTGAGAGAAAATAACTTTGTTAAATGCATCACTGCACTATCTTATTTAAAGAAAGTCAATCTTTTCCCAGTCTTTTCCATGACCATCTTTTTTATATGCATTTTTAGCTCATCTATTTCCCTTATGTCATAGTATTGAGAAAAAAAAAACTTGTGAGATTTTAATTTTCACGTGTTATTAGCAAGAGCACAAATTTGTTGCCAGCTTTCCTCAGCTTAATGTGATGTGTGAGCAAAGTGGTGTTTCCCTCCACAGTCAGCCTGCAAGTTATGGTAATAGATTAGAAGTTCCTGATTTAGCTGTGGAACTCTATCCAAATCTGGATAGGACTCCTTTTCTTTTTGGAGAATTCTAATGTTAGACTAGAAAAAGATCTAGAAGAAATCTAAATGTGGGGTTTGCTGATGGGGTGACTAGAGTTTCAGATCAGATGTCTGGTGGATGTCATGATGAATATGACATGATGAAGGAGATTGAAGCTTTGAGAATTTGGTTCATTTAACCAGCTTATCTTAGACTTTCAGACACAAAGATTTTTTGAATGAATTATTTACAGACTTTTGAGTAACTCCTCAGTTTGAGTGTCTGGATCAGACAGCCTTTAGGTTTTTAATTATTTTGAATTTTAAAAAAAGTCTTTTAGCTTTTGATTCAAAGAAATGCTTTTATATTGTAGATATTTGGAAATTAAAACAGAAAATAACCTAATAACACAGAGATAATGTTTAAAGGGTGTACTATCGTATAGTCTTTTCACATCGAGTTATTTAATCTATCTTTGTATCTGCTGTCTATCACATCTGTTTACCTATTTTAAAAATAGAACTGCTAAGTGCCTTTTTAATGCGGTAGGCAGCACATCAGTCTCATAAAATAAAGCTGCTGTCATATTGTATATATTAGTATAGAATATGTATTTTTTGTATATATATTTGTATTTATTTATACCTTTATTTAAACAACTGAAAAGTAGCCCATCTCAATTTTATAATGTTATAAGCAACACTGGAGTAAACATTAGAGATATATTTGCAAATAGTTTGATTAATTCCTTAAGAAAATTCATAGACTTGTATGCAAGTTGATGTAAACTTTAAAAGCATTTGATAATTTTCAAATTTCACTAGAAAGTTCATACCAGTTGGATGGTATTTAATTTTATAATATGTTCAATAGTTTATGTGATTTTATTAGTTTCCATTCTTATCACTTTTCGGACAAAAATTTGGTCTGTAAAATTCCTCTTTTTTAGGAAAATTATTAAGTCATTCTTTGTGCCACTTGGGTCTATATTATAAGAGATCTAAATATTAAGAATTGAGCTGAGTTAGAGCGGACCTGACAGGTGTCAAATTAATTGACTAAAACAACAAGCCAAAATGAAAGTAACAATCAATTCTTTAATCATTTACTATATAGCATAAGTGAGGAACTAAACTGGAGAAAGCACTGACTTCTACACTGGTCCATTTTTGCTCATGGAATGGCACCAGTCATGGTGGATAGTGGATTAGCACAGATGTGGGAAATAGCCTCACTGCTAAGGCCTGAAAAAAAGGTTCTTGTAGTCTCATGGACCTAGGGACCAGGAGGAGAAAAAATGGTAAGGACTAGGATTGAAAAAGTATAGAATCAGAGTAGATAAAAGTGTCCTCAAGTTTCTTACCTCCATCACATAAGGAGGTCTCATCAGGTCTGCCTGAGAAAGCCCTCTGCTGAAGGACCCAAAATGGAGGTCTGTGGATGGAAGTGCCTGGGCTGGGCCTTCAGATTGCATCAGAGTATTGTCAGCTGGCCTTGGGGTGGAAGGGGCTGAGACTTTGACTGCAACCACCGTAAGAAACTGCAATGCATTGGCTGTGCACCAAGTCTTTCGTGAGCAAGGCAGATTTTACCCCTGTGAGATATGACAAATAAAGCCTTTGGAATGGCCTATGGTCTGGCTTGAAAGATTACCCATAGGCTTTTGGCCAGAAGCTAGTTTCCTTAACAGGACAGGTCAAATCAAGGTAAATATTTATACTTCACATGACACCTAAAGAAGTATATTGAATAATGCAAATATTATGATTTTATGAAAAATAGCATGTTTGCTGATGGGTAGATTTATCAGCCAGCTTCCTGCCAGTACAAATTTGGGGGTCTAATAGCTTTCTCTCATTTTGTACTGTCTCTTTCCTTTTCAGTCTAAGCTGGCAAGGTTTCTGCTGATATGCAATTTTCAAGAACTTCCTGGGTCTCCCTTATATTTGACATAGATTCAGTTCATTAGACAAGAGGCTCATTTACACATCTTTCTGATATAGTTTCATCTCAATTTTTACCTTCTGTTGAAATGGCTGAGACCAATGCACTGATGTTTTTTGGAGGTCCCTGAGTTTGATTGAGGGGGTGTGTGAACCATACCCTTAATCTCTTGTGACTGAATACTGTAAGCTTTTGGTCTTCCCCAGTTTTAAGGGAAGAGATGTAGAGTCAAACATGTGTCTTTTACTCTAGAACATGCTTTTCTGACAGTGAATCTCTTAAATTAACCTTTCCTGTCCAGATAGGCTGAGACTCAGCCAAATCATCAGGTCCTGGTTATATTTTCTTTTATGATTGTTCTCTTACTGTGATTTTATTTTACTATAAGCAATAAGAAGAAACCAGACCATACTGCCAATACCCTGCTTGGAAGTCTCCTGGGCTAAATATCCAAATTTATTTACAAATTGTGTTTTACACATAACTACAAGGCACAATTCCATTAAACTTTCTGCCAATTCCCATTAACATGTCCCTCACTTTCTGAGACCACACTGGCAGCACTTTAAATGTCTATATTTCTACCAATAGTCTGTTCATGATGATTTAGGTACTCTCTAAGGCAATGTAGACTTTCTGTCATGCTACTCAATTCCTTTGTATCCCTTTCTAATGGATTTGTTAGCACCCATGTTGCTACTAACAGTTTTTTCAAGGAACTCTGGGTTTTTTTATCATGTTCATCATAATTCTTCCAGTCCCTGCCAACTGCCCATTTCCAAGGCCAGTTTTACATTTTTATGTATTTGTTACAACACACTCCACTTCTGATACCAAAATCTTTATTGCCTTTTTATTGCTGTCATAACAAATTACCACTAATTTAGTGGATTACAATAATACAACTTCATCTGACAATTAGGTTGTAGGATTTAGGTCCTCATTTCCTTGCTGGCTGTCACCCAGAAGCTTCTCTCAGCTCCTTCAGGTCACCTGCATTCCTTGTCACGTTGACCCTTTCTTCCTCAAACCAGCAGTCGTGATTTAATCTTTCTCAAGCTTCAAAATGCTCTAACATGTCCTTCATCTGCACTTCTTTGTCTCCTTTAAGGTCTCATGTGGTTAGATTGGGCCCATCTAGACAATTTAGGATAATCTTCCTACCTTAATGTCTATAAACATAATTACATTTGTAAAGTTCTTTTTCTCAGTCACATAACATATTAACATGTCCTGAGGATTAGTGAGTAGACGTCTTTGTGCAGGGAGGCAATATTCTGCCTTCCACATTGGGAATATATATATACACAGACACACACACACACATCCTTTTTCTCAGCTCTAATGCCAAAAGATAGTTTTACTTAGCTACCTAGAATAATTCTTAATTATTTTTTCTCCAGACCAGTTAAGTGAGAATTTTGCTAACATTTCTGTTAGAGATTTGCATTAAAGAAATTTTAATCACCCTTATAAAATAAATATCAGACAATAAATCTTTTTATTGATTAAGCCAAAATCAATGATGAGTATAAAAAACAGACTATATTCCACTATTTGGCCCCAAAGTTCAAGTGTGAAAACAAGTCAATATATACCAATACGTGAAATAGCATTAGAATGAGAAAATATTTTTTTAAATACCACTTATGAACATGACACAAATATAGACTAATAAAGTTCTGAAGTATAGCACATCAGTGTAAAGAAAACTTTAGATGGTTAGGAACTGTAAATGAAAGAAGCAGAATAAATGAGGTGTAGCTAGTCTGAAAGTTATACACTGGCAGATATTGCAATATTTTTAGTAATTTTGAATGACAATTTTTAAATTCCAGTATTTCACTTCTTTAATATATTGTGTCATGGACTCAGCAGTTTAGGTAGAGAGCTTTGTGAAAGTAAATTCTCCATATTCTATGGAGGTGCTTGCAGACTGCAAGAGATTTTCATAAGCCGCTTCAAATTAATAATTAAATTCAAACTGCCAATAGAATTGGACAGCGATAGTTACTTACTCGAAACATTTCTTTGCAAATTTAAAGAGTAGTGAACATGTAATTCAGTACAAGTATTTGCTTGAAATTGTTATAGTTATGATTTCTGGAACACAGCATCAAAACATAAATTCAAGAAATCAGTATTTTCAGGTGCCAGACCACAAGAAGCATTTTCTTGGAATATTGAATACATTAAAGTCATAAAATTGACAGACTGGATAACTTTCATAACCAGAATTTAGGCATACGGTTTGCATTTTTAAAACACATGAGAGATGGAGTTCATTTTCATCTCTTCAGTTCCACCTGTGGTAGGCCACGAGAGCATCTGACTTGCCTGCTCCCCAGAGAAATGCTAAAGTTTATCACTAGCAGAATCAAAAATCCCAGCCCTCCTGAGGGAAGTAACAGGCCCAGGTGTGATATTTATAGTAGGAAATGTCTTTTGCCTCTTTGTAATTTGAATAAATTAGTACCTTTAATAAATTATATTATACACCCTAAAGTATTCTAAATTCATTTGTAGAATGACAAAAAATTCCTTTTGTAGCTATTATAAAATTTCCACTAAAATATAAATAAACAAACATAATGAAAACTTAACTCTACCAAGAAATCCAAACTGAGAGTTAATCTATAAAATGTGTGTGTAGATGGATGACAATGAAGTAGTTAGAGACTATTAATAAGGCTAATGGAGCTATAGTATATGAAATTAGGTTTCACCTCTTGGTCAGTCTAGGTTTCAATTCATGTAATAGATCACACATAGGAAAGTGTGTCCTTTCTCACTGCATGTACCTCAACTTACACACTGTATCCAGATAATGGGACTAGGTATCTTATACTGCACTGGGTGTTTCTTTTAGAGGGGAAACCCATTCATCCCATTCACCCCCTACTCTTGGCCTTTATGAAGTATTTAGGTATAGCAGCATTCAGAGAAGAAAAATAAAGGAAGGAGAGAGTGAAGAAGAAAATTTAAATGGTGTCCTGTTTTAAGGAAGGATTTCCTTATAAATTATTCTAGGCAGGAGCACCTATATGAAGAATTATTGCTGCAGTTATTTCTAGAAGCATTCGCTTTTATTTTTACACTAGATTAGAATATTCCAGAAACAGACTTTAAAGTTAAAAGAAGTAACAGTTTGGTGCAGCAGTCTTTCATGAAAAATACTTTGAGAAATGAAAAATTCTTCCAAGAGCTATGCACATCAACCTAGCCCCCAATTTAACTTTGAGAAAGGAATTCTACCATCATTCAGTAAACAATAAACAGAAGCACAATCCTTAAATTTTAGGAAAAATAAGGTCTGGAAAAATATTTCTACTTGTACAAATAAATAAAGGAAAAATATTTGCAGTCTCACATTTTTTCAGTGTTAGCTCAAAATTTTTAAACTACCCTCATGTATCTGAAACTGAAGGCCAACATTGAATTTTCTCTTCATTTAACTACAACTCAATGGGTGTGGTTATATGGCTGAGTCATAGGCCACTGCCACAAGAGAGATTTTGCCTCTTTGTGGTTTATTTTCAAGTGTGATGAAAATCAGGCAGTAGACACCAACTTTCATATTTGGCTTCATCCAGCTATCTGTGGTGTCTACATCATACTTCAATATTTGTGCTATTACAGAATTAAAGTGAATAATTTTACAAACAGTTTAACACATATGAAACACTAGTTCAATGTTGTTTTTTGTTATTAATGCTGCCAATCACAACATGGATGTGCTTGTCACTTGGTGTGATTACACGTGCCCTTGTGTGAATATATTTAATTATGATGATCTAATGTGGTTTTAAGTCATCTTCCTCAGTTCTCTTGCAAATCTTATCCTCGTCCTTATCCCTGACCTCTAAATATTGAAGTCACTACAACACTGAGTTTCCAGTGTATAGTCTTTGATTTTGTCTAGGGTACACTGTAGGTCCTAGATAATCCTCTAAGTATGTGGCAAACAAATGGCAATTTGCCTAGTTTCCCTCTATTATTATGATTTATGATATTAACCCATGTTTTTATCATCTTTTTCCATTTCAGTTCAGATTTACTTATTTGAGAGTCAGTTCCTGAGTCTGATTTGCATTATGATGATATAATTTTAATATTTCTCTCTGTTTCTCTCTCACACTCTCTCTTTGTTTCTCTCTGTATTGCTCTCTCTCACTCCTTCTTTCTATCTTATAGCTTCTTTTTTTATTCTATTAAATTTTAAGAAATGTCTAACAGATTACTAATACCACAGGCAGTACTTTAACTGAAAAACTCAAAGAATTGTGTCTTGAGATCCCTAAAATAATTACCACAAACTATAACAGCAGTACCACACTGGTTAGAAGTGGTTACTTCTAAAGCAGGAATGCTGCAACTTTCAGATTTAAGGGATGAGGGAGAATCAATCAGCAAGAAGGAATTTAGATCATTGTATGTGCACAAAATGATGTCAAGTTCTGTATCCATGTCTTTATCTCTGCTTTAGAATTATCTATCCAATGAACTTTCAAGACTAGTTCCTACTCATCATCTTAGTATTTCCTTGCAGTAAGCAGAGTTTCAAGTTGGTCCCAAGATTCCTACCTCCTGTTGACAAGCCCTTTATAATTCCCTCTCCTTGACTGTAGGCAGAATCTGTGGCTATGATGGGATTGTCATTCTGATGATTGTTACATAAGACTCCATTTTAGCAGATGGGAGAGAGATTCTCCTTTCTCTGAAGAAGTAAGCTTCCATATTGTGAAAGGACCATGTTGCTAGGACTTGATTGTGCCCTACAGGACTGAGAGAAATCCTCATCAGGCAGCTTGGAAGAAAAAAAAAGACCACAGTCTTACAGCAGAGAAACTCAATTGTGCTAACAACATAAATAATCTTGGAAAATGACACTGGGCTCTAGCATATCTGGTTGATGCCTTTATTTCAGCCTGGTGAGACTGAACAGAGGATCATGTCAGGGATACCTGGATGCCTAACCTACAAAAACTTTGAAAAAATAAATACATGGTGCTTTAAGCCTTTGTTTGTTGTTAATATTTTTACATAACAAATAGAGAACTAACACACTTTTCAAATGCCAACTTATCATGTAGTTCTTTTCTGTTCCTCAATCAGAAGTATTCCATCCCACATAGATCACTATCTGTTATGCTGCCTTGTTCATTTTCTTTTTCAGAGAATATTAACACCATCTGAAATTATATATTTTCTGGTTGAACAATTAAAAATCTAATGGCTAATAATAATTGCATTCTTATCATGTATCAGTCCTTGTGTATTTAAGCCTCACATAAGTATATGAAGAAAACGGGATGATTTATGTTTTACAGGATCTATTCTGGGACTTTGATATGTTAGGTAATCATTTCAAGATCACATAATTGTCATTGGAAATATTTGGATTTAAATCCAAGTTTTTCTCATTTGATAGCTCTCACTATATTATTCTGCCTTAAGTAATATATTTTACATTATTATAACAGTTGCAATTTAATTTATTCCTTTAGTCTTCTTACTACATTTTTCCACACAAAAAATGTAAAATAAAAAATAACAAGTTTATGATCTCATATAGAGCCAGGTATTTTTAATCCTTCATGACACAATATGCTTTTCTTTTTTCATATAATGATCAAAATACCCAAGATTTATTTTTCTTATGAAAAATAGTTGAAATTAAACTATTAAAGCAATAAAACTCAGAAAATCTGGAGAGAATTGAACATTGTGAAGATCAGTTGCTAAATTGTTCTGCTATATTACAGTGAGGTCTCAAAGGGCTTTGTCTGATAGTTACAACATGAAATAGCAACTAAACCATGGGTATAAACAAACTATAATATATTATGAATGCAAATTATTTCTCTTACTATAAAAATAATGTATACTCATTGTGGAAAATTTAGACAATTCTGATAAGGAAACAAAAGAGACATCAAAAACTCACATGGAAAAAGAAAAAAAACTCACATGTAATCCCACCAAATAACAGATGGCAATGGTAAACATACACTATAAGATTTCAATACTGTTCTACATTTACATTTACACAAATAGATTTATATTGCACATAACTTTAGAAGTTTTTCCCAGTTAACTGTAAACATCTATTTTTATATATTTATCTGTATTACTATACTAATAACTATGTTTTTAGTGTCAAACTCAGGAGAGTTTTAATTAGCTGTTAGTTAGTTTAGTTAACTAATGAACTGTATCACTAATTAACATGTGCATGTGGATCAAAATTCTTGTAGGTAAAGACATGAGCACACATGTATTGTTCCTGTATGATAAATTCCTGAATGTGAAATTTCTGTAACAAGAGGAATATAAATACATAAACATACACACATGTGTACATATATATACATATGTATATATATTCATGTATGTATTACTTCAGTATACATATATACTGAAATGCTCTATGCAATTTTTCTATCAATTCATATTACATTCATAGGTTGCAACTAAGCATAATCATTGTCACTCATATGGAATACTGACATTTTCAACATCTCTACTATTACTATCCACTCAGATGTTTACATTGCATGTGTTAACTCATTATTTAGAAATGTTTATTGCCTTTTTCATGTGCTTAGTTTTTTCTTGAAATTTCTCTCTTTTTTTGTATTTTAAATGGAATTAAATGTGAAATGTATATATTTTATTAAACTTTATTGGAGTATAATTGATTTACAATATTGTGTTAGTTTCATGTGTACATCAAAGTGATTCAGTTATACATTCATTATTTTTCAGATTCTTTTCTCATAGGTTATCGCAGAATATTGAGTAGAGTTTCCTGTGCTATAGAGTAGGCCCTTATTGGTTATCTATCTTATATATAGTAGTGTGTGTATGTTAATCCCAAGCTCCTGATTTATACCTCCCCCATCCACCACGTTTCCCCTTTAGTAACCATAAGTTTGTTTTACAGCAACATGGATGGACCTAGAGATGATCATACTAAGTGAAGTAAGTCAGGAAAAGACAAATATCATAAGATATCATTCATATGTGGAATCTAATTTAAAAAAAGTATACAAATGAACTCATTTACAAAACAGAAACAGACTTATGTATCAAAAACAAATTCCTTTTCTTCATAGTTTTTACATGCTTTTGATAGAGTATTTAATTTTTTTTTTCCTGTTCTACATTTTTAGTAAATATTTCTAAATAGACCTTTATCCTTTAAGGCCAGATGTTAAAATACAAATATTTCATTACCAAATAGGGTGTAAGAGAATGCATTGGAATTAGGAAATAATTAATAAAATATAAGATATTGAACATGAAAATAATACATATGATCATCTCAGTTCATACCTATTTCCTCTGTAGAAATTATCTTCAACCCTGCCCACCTCCTCTATCTATCTTGCTGTTAGTCTTTTTGAGGTGAATCCCTCTACCTGAGTTCTAGATACCATCTCTTTTTGCCTTCCCATGAACTTTGTCCATTTTTCTACTCCCCTCTTCTGTAATTACATGCTATCCTTATCTATTGACTTTATCATTGTATAATATCAAGTTCTACAAAAGACAATTGAACCACGATGAAGAAAAAGTAAGAATAATGATTGCATGATATTGGGAGAAGAGTGAGTCTATGCATAGACTAGTTTCCCAGTCGTGAGGAAATTGAGTAGTCCAGTTCCTGGCCAGAATCTTACTGGTGCTATTTCATGCCCAACCACAGGGGATCAAAAAGGCTTTACATGTCAGGCCTCACAGGGAAAGCTGCCATTCCCACATCAGATTTGCTGCATGACCAGTGCATTGCATTCTATGAGAGAAGTTGTAGTCAAGGACTCAAGTTCCCCTGCTGGGCCATCCTTTATGCATATTTGAATTCCTAGTCCTCATGCCTTCATTTGGGGGCATCTTTACCTGGGGCCTTCTTCAGATACTTCTGCTAAGGACTCCTTATAAGGGGAGGAGGCGTGGGAAGGGAAACTTAAAGACACTTTTTTCTCCACTTTGACTCAGCACTCAGTTCTTTTACACTTTGAATCCTTCTCCCTGTCCTCAGCCCTAAGGTCCATAAAACTTCAGGGCCTTTCTAGAAAATATAGTGTAACTAACATGATGGAAATATACTGCCTTTCTGGCAAAGGAGATAAGGTGTTACTAATAAGAACAGGAAAGACACAGGTAAGGACGTGTCCCTCTCCCTTCCTCCAGGTTTCCAGTTTCCTTCAGGGCTCCACATTGGAAAACCTGAGAGAAGCAGCTGATGATGTTCAAATGTGGTTTTCAGAGTTCCAACCTCATTATTGCAAAACAGAGCACAGAGGAAAAGGACTGGAGCTAAGAGACAATTACTTAAAAATGGGCATACCATTGGATGTTACTATAATGTTTATCACCTTAAACCTTGATTTTCTCATCTTCAGTGTATGTTTGTGTATACGTATACATATACATATATACAGACACACACATATATGTCTTATACTAGGTTAAGAAATTTATTTGATACCAAATGTAGGAGGAAATGCTCAGGACACTCTAATCAAGAAAAAAATCTTTTCATTTGTAATGTTTGTAATAGACTATGGATGTTGAAATCGTTGTACTTTTTGCTGCTATATAGCTCAGGCTTTTTCTGTTTTGTTTTGGTTTTTTTTCAAACAAAGGAATCATTTCAAATTTGTATTGTGCTTGTACTACAGGAGTATAGTAACCATGAAATATAGATGAACATTGGGACTTACACAAAGTTTGGCCTGATCATACATAACATATAAAATTGCAACTCTTCTGGAAAATCTTGAAATTTGTCAATACATAAATATATTCTCAGGCTATACATTATTTTTATTTTATGGAAAAAGAATCATTTGTATACATTAAGTAGGAAGCTTTGATAATCTAGGGATACATCATAAAATCAGTATGAGGATTAGCTGATTTGCCTATGTGTGCCTAAAAGCATATCTAGCATAGTAGGTTAACGATAAATATTTATTGAATGCATAAATAAGAAATATTATAACTGTACATTTGAATATTAAAAGTACATTCTGATGCATAGAAACAATGTAATAAAACCTTTCCAATCACAAATTCAAAAAGACTTCTGTCAGACAATGTTGGGTGACCAATGACTAACTGCCAGCTATTGTGCTTGCGCCTTATATACAATTTCTCATTAAAACTTTAAAGATCATATGGCCAGTTGGTGGCAGTAGCAGAGCTCAAATTCAGGTGTATTTGCCTCCAAAGATACAGTTCTTAATGACTTATCCCACCTTCCTGCAGCAATGTCACCTCAGCACTTGGTAAACTTTGGGCTATGGTATCTAGTCAGTAATAATAATGAGATTTTTATTTTATTTTGTTTTTGGTACTTAATCTAACCTGAGAATAAAATTAGTAAATGGTTGATTTCCAAAATATTTATGTGGTACAGGTCAACAGGGGTGCACTTTTCTTCTATAGCACTCCAAAAGCTTCTGTCTTTGGGGAGGTGGTATTTTAAGAGACCTCATTATAGCATGATGGAATATGCTTTGTGAGAAAGGCACATCCTTTGTTCATTGGCTTCAAATCAAAGAAATTATCTAAAACCAAAGAGACATATCAATTAGGATGCTGAGTTAAGGAAAATAGAAAGTAATCTAAAAGTTTAGCTTACGATCTTTTTTGCATTTTGTAAATAATACAGTGTAATCAATGGAATAACAGATGACTCTTGTTGGGCACAAGGCAGGAACTTTCATTTCATGCTGTCTTCTTAACAGGATGCAGTGATTTCACTAGGCCAGCACTTACCTTGTACACAGAGCAAGCAAGGATAATAGATCTGATATTGTTGTGAGGAACTCTGACTTAAATTTAATTTTTATTCCACTCTACAGCATACAGACGTATCAGAGTCACCACCTCAGAGAATACAGGAAAGAAAAGATATATTTGTGTAACTTACTGGCAAATATTTCCTCTTCTCTTTTACTGTCTGTTGTCCCTATCTTTACATATTTGTGTGTGGACACATACACACACACACATACACACACACACACACACACAAACACACACACCTTCTTGCTTATCATAATTATGTATAGCAAGATGCCTTAGTCCACCTCTGTAAAAAGAATACAATAAAAGAATACAATAAAAGAATACAATACTGCTGTAATACTGTAATACTGTATTACTGTACAGTATACTGTAATACTGTAATACTGCTGTAAAAGAATACAATACTGCTGTAATACTGCTGTAATACTGCTGTAAAAGAATACAATACTGGGTGACTTTAAAAACAGAAATTTATTTCCTAATATTTCTTGAGGCCAGAAGTACAAGATCAAGGTGCCAGAATGGTCAATTTCTGGTAAGAGATCTCTTCGTGGGTTATAGATGGCCACCTTCTCTCTGTGTCCTTATATGGTAAACAGAAAGAGAGATCAGATGTTCTTTGAAAGAGCACTAATATTATGATGAAGGCCTCACTTTCATGATCTCATCTATACCTAATTATCTCTTAAACTTCCCATTCCAAAAAACATTACACTGAGGGTTAGGGTCTCAACTTATGGATTTTACAGAGACACAGTTCGGTATAAATTTTAGAGGGACACAATTCAGTCCATAGTACATGTAGTGTTATATTTTAAATTTCTTATTAAAATAACTAAGGTAGCCCTTTCATTTATCATTTTGTCAATTTAAGTTAACTTTCTACATTATCTTTTTTAACAGAACATATATTTTTAACAGGATTAAATTTATCTGTGTTATTTCTAGATTATCTAGCAGACACTGCACCTAGATTTCACTTAGAGTATGTGCTTCCATTATTACTTATATTCTTAAAACATTGCTTTTGTCTGTTTCTGTCTGGATATTCCAATAGATAATGACAGATGTGGCCTAATTCCCATATAAATTGCTAAGTCTGGCTTTGTCTAATTTTATATATTCAGGTGAAATGCTGAAGTATCAGAATTAATTTCCCAGAGGCATTTTCAAATTTATAAAATATATGCAAAATCACAAAGAAAATAGAGACTGCTCAGTGAAGACTTTAAGATTACTGCCTGTGTGGCACCTTAATTACTTCTCATTTCTCTGGAGAATGGCTGGATTTAAAACAGTTAATTTTTATCACCAATTTTTTGTACTGATATTTATCTCGCTGTATCTCATTCATTATATTTAATGCATAATGGCTATTATTATTTTAATCTTGGCTTTGAACTTTAAATTCCTTGAAGAAAAGTGGAGATTTTTTTTATCATTTTAATACAGACGTAAGTTATATGCCATGGATGTCTCCTTTGTTTTAGCAGGTATGTAACACACAAACACAAATAGAATTAGCAATTCCAAGTCGTTTCTTTAATCAGTTAAGACTCTGGGACTATCTTTCTCCAAATAATTGGAAGAAAACCTGAATGTAGATCCCCTATGCCTTAGTGTTCATGTATAAAAGACAGAAGTCTTATTTAATGTTCCTGAAGCTAAGAAGTGCTTGCTTGAAACTGATCGTCTTACAGAATGCAGATTGGGAGAAATATTTGCACAAAAAGTATTTTTGATAAAGGATTTATATATAAAATATGCAAAGAACTCTTAAAATTAAACAGTAACAAAACAAACAACCTGACTAAAAATGGGTAAATTATATGAACTGACACCTGACCACATATAGGTGGCAAAGAAGCATATGAAAACATGCTAGTATCTTATACTACTGGGGAGTTTCAAATTAAAACAATGAGGTACCCCTACACATCTGTTAGAATGACTGAATTCCAAAAAGCTGAAAATACCAAATGCTAAGAATGTGGAGCAACAGAAACTCTTATTCATTTCTTGTAGGAATGCAAAATGGAACAGCCTTTTTGGAAAATGTTTGTCACTTTCTTTTAAAGGTAAGCATAGTTTTAAAACATGATGTAGCAATCATACCCTTAGGTATTAGCCAAAAATAGTTGAAAAGTGATGTCCACACAAAAACTTGCAGCTTTATTCACAATACCCAAAAACTGGAAGCAACCAAGGTGTCCTTTAAAAGGTAAATTGATACAAAAACTGTGGCACATCCATACAATGGAATGTTATTCATTGATAAAAGGAAATGAGCTATCAAACCATGAGTAGACACAAAGGAATCTTAAATCAATGTTGCTCAGTGAAAGAAGACAGTCTGAAATTGTTACATATTATATGATTGCAATTATATAGTATTCTGGAAAAGGCAAAGATATAGAGACAGTGAAAAGTCCAGTGGTTGCCAGTGGTTTTGGATAAAATGATAGGGATGAATAGGTGAAGCATGGGGCATATTTTGGAAGTGAAAATATTCTGTACGATGCTGTAATGGTGGATAAAAGATATTGTACATTTGTCAAAACCTGTAGAACTATACAACACGAAGAGTGAACCCTAATATAAGCCAAGGACTTTCATTAATAACATTGTATCAATATCAGCTTATAAATTGTAATAAATGTGCTACACAATGCAAGATGTTAATAAGAGGAGAAACTGAACAGGGAAGAGAGAGAATATGTGGGAACTCTCTTTATTTTTTATTGAAGTTTCTGTACACCTAAAACTATTATGAGAAATAAAGTTGATTAATTGAAAAGAAAGGAACTTGATTACCCACTTCTTCTCTCAATTTTGAATAGTATAAACAATTATATATAATTATTTAAGGTTGTTAAATATTACCAGAAAATTAACAAACTGGAGGAGAACCCACACTGAGCAAACAGAGAAATTAATTCCTACAGATTTAATGTCAAAGCAAAACATAAAAAAATATGAGAAACTTACTAAGCATAAAAAAAATTAATAATTATTTGAAACTTTTCATAAAATTACAGCTAAGTTTAAATGTATTTAAGGGACTTCCCTGGTGGTGCAGTGGTTAAGAATCCACCTGCCAATGCAGGGGACATGGGTTTGATCCCTGATCCAGGAAGACCCCATATGCCATGGAGTAACTAAGCCTGTGTGCCACAACTACTGAGCTTGTGCTCTACAGCCCATGAGCCGCAACTACTGAAGCCCATTCTCCACAACAAGAGAAGCCACAGCAATGAGAAACCTGTGCACTGCAACGAAGAGTAGCCCCCACTCATCGTAAATAGAGAAAGCCCGTGGGCAGCAGTGAAGATCAAACACAGCTGTAAATAAATAAATAAATAGATAGATACATAAATAGATAGATAGATAAATAAATAAATAAATGTATTTAAGACAAAATAAAATAATTTCCTGTAAAACATTTAAAATATTATGTAAAGACCCTTGCCTACATTACAACACAAAATTATAAAGGAAAAACTATAAAATAAAAGGAAAAGGAAAAAAAAAGAATGAATTTAAGAGACCCAGTTCTAGAAGAAGAAAATCTACAAGACACAAAAAAAACTTAGCAATAAATACATTGTATTATTTTGTTTAATATAACAGGTTAGTGATAGAATTTTTTTAGCTTAGGTTTTTGACTATATGGCTGCAAAATCTAAGAAAGATATTATGTATATAGAATGAACAAGGTGAATGTATTCAGCAGTTAGAGGGAATTATGAACCAACATTACTTAGAGAAGATAAAAGAAGATATAGGTCTAGAAAGTAAATGGTAATGGTTGGAAACATCTGGGCAATAATCAGCATGACTTAGCAAAAGGAGAACTACTTTCCACAGTTTTAAAAAGTTTAAAATACTGCAGTAACTAGAAATAAACAAGGCTTATAAAAATCTCTTTATAAAATGGGAATATTACACATATTATTCTTTAAGGACAATGCACTATATGGAATAGACTGAATATACAAAGGAGAAAAGATACATTCAATAAAAGAAATTCTTAAACTAAATGGTCAGGGAGAAGGACAATGGTGTGATTTAGGAGGAAATGGGTTAAATATTGCAATTTCTGAGAACAGATAAAAAGACTTGCATTTGAAATTGGTTCAAGATGTCAAGGTAGAAGGACATGAGCTCACTCCCTCTTTCAAGAGCACTGTAATCACAACTAATTGCTGAATAATCATCAACAGGAAGACACTAGAATTCACAAAAAAGATACCCCACATCCAAAGACAAATGAGAAGCCACATTTAGATGGTAAGAGGGGCACAATCACAATAAAATCAAATCCCATAACTGCTGGGTGGGTGACTCACAAACTGGAGAACACTTATGCCACAGGAGTGCACCCACTGGAGTGAAGGTTCTGAGCCCCATGTCAGGCTTCCCAACCTGGGGGTACAGCAACAGGAGGAGGAATTACTAGAGAATCAGACTTTCAAGGTTAGCAGGATTTGATTACAGGACTTTGACAGGACTGGAGGAAACAGTGACTCCACTCTTGGAGGGGACACACAAAGTAGAGTGTGTATCAGTACCCAGGAGACAGAGCAATGACTCCATAGGAGACTGAACCAGAACAACCTGCTAGTGTTGGAGGGTCTCCTGCAGAGGTGGAGGGCATCTGTGGCTCACTGTGAGGACAAGGACACTGGCAGCAGAAGTTCTGGGAAGTATTCCTTGGCGTGAGCCCTCCCAGAGTCCACCTTTAGCCCGACCAAAGAGCTTGGGTAGGCTCCAGTGTTGGGTCACCTCAGGCCAAGCAACCAACATAGAGGGAACACATCTCCACCCATCAGGAGACAAGTGGATTAAAGTTTTACTGAGCCCTGCCCACCAAAGCAACAGCAAGCTCTACCCACCTCAAGTCTCTCCCATCAGGAAGCTTGCACAAACCTCTTAGATAGCCTAATCCACAAGAGGACAGACAGCAGAAGAAGGAAGAACTACAATCCTGCAGCCTGTGGAACAAAAACCACATTCACAAAAAAGTAGACAAGATGAAAAGGAAGAGGGCTATGTAGCAGATGAAGGAACAAGATAAAAGCCCAGAAAAACAACTAAATGAAGTGGAGATAGGCAACCTTCCAGAAAAAGATTTCAGAATAATGATAATGAAGATGATCCAGGACCTCGGAAAAAGAATGCAGGCAAAGATCTAGAAGATGCAAGAAATGTTTAACAAAGACCTAGAAGAATTAAAGAACAAGCAAGCAGAGATGAACAATAACATAACTGAAATGAAAAATACACCAGAAGGAATCAATAGCAGAATAACTGAGTGAGAAGAACGGGTAAGTGACCTGGAAGACAGAATGGTGGAATTCACTGCTGTGAAACAGAATAAAGATAAAAGAATGAAAAAAAATTAAGACAGCCTAAGATACCTCTGGGACAACATTAAATGCAACAACATTTGCATTATAGGGGTCCCAGAAGGAGAAGAGAGAGAGAAAGGACCCGAGAAAATATTTGAAGAGATTATAGTTGAAAATTTCCCTAACATGGGAAAGGAAATAGCCACCCAAGTTCAGGAAGTGCAGAGAGTCCCATACAGGACAAAGCCAAGGAGAAACACACAGAGACATCTAGTAGTCAAACTGTCAAAAATTAAAGACAATTCCCTTGAAAGCAGCAAGGGAAAAAATACAAATAACATACAAGGGAACTCCCATAAGGTTCACAGCTGATTCCTCAGCAGAGACTCTACAAACCAGAATGGAGTGGCATGACATATTTAAAGTGATGAAAGGGAAGAACCTACAACCAAGATTACTCTACCCAGCAAGGATCTCATTCAGAGTCGATGGAGAAATCAAATGCTTTACAGACAAACAAATGCTAAGAGAATTCAGCACCACCAAGCCAGCTCTACAACAAACGCTAAAGGAACTTGTCTAAGTGGGAAACACAAGAGAAGAAAAGGACCTACAAAAACAAATCCAAAACAATTAATAAAATCATAATAGGAACATACCTATCCATAATTACCTTAAATGTGAATGGATTAAATGCTCCAACCAAAAGACACAGGCTCGCTGAATGGATACAAAAACAAGTCCCATATACATGCTGTCTACAAGAGACCCACTTCAGACCTAGGGACACATACAGACTGAAAATGAGGGGATGGAAAATGATATTCCATGCAAATGGAAATCAAAAGAAAGCTGGAGTAGCAATACTCATATCAGATAAAATAGACTTTAAAATAAAGAATATTACAAGAGACAAGGAAGGACACTACATAATGATCAAGAGATCAATCCAAGAAGAATATATAACAATTATGAACATATATGCACCCAACATAGGAGCAACTCAATACATAAGGCAACTGCTAACAGCTATAAAAGAGAATATCGACAGTAACACAGTAATAGTGGGGGAGTTTAACAACTCACTTACACCAATGGACAGAACATTCAAAAAGAAAATTAATAAGGAAACACAAACTTTAAATGACACAATAGACCAGATATATTTAATTGATATTTATAGGATATTCCATCCAAAAACCACAGATCACACTTCCTTCTCAAGTGCACACAGAACATTCTCCAGAATAGATCATATCTTGGGTCCCAAAACAAGCCTCAGTAAATTTAAGAAAATTGAAATCATATCAAGCATCTTTTCTGACCACAATGCTATGAGATTAGAAATCAATTACAGGGAAAAAAAACGTAAAAAAACACAAACACATGGAGGCTAAACAAAACGTTACTAAATAACCAAGAGATCACTGAAGAAATCAAACAGGAAATCAAAATATATCTAGAGACATATGACAATGAAAACATGATGATCCAAAACCTATGGGATGCAGCAAAAGCATTTCTAAGTGGGAAATTTAGTGAAATACAAGCCTACCTCAAGAAACAAACAAAAAAATGTCAAATAAAATATCTAACCTTACACCTAAAGGAACTAGAGAAAGAAAAACAAACAAAACCCAAAGTTAGCAGAAGGAAAGAAATCATAAAACTCAGAGCAGAAATAAATGAAATAGAAACAAAGAAAAAGATAGCAAGGATCAATAAAATTAAATTCTGTTTTTTCAAGAAGATAAACAAATTGATAAATCATTAGCCAAACTCATCAAGTAACAGAGGGAGAGGACTCAAATCATTAAAATTAGAAATGAAAAAGGAGAACTTACAACAGACACCACAGAAATATAAAGCATCCTAAGAGACTACTACAAGCAGCTCTATGCCAATAAAATGACCAACCAGGAAGAAATGAACAAATTCTTAGAAAGGTATAACCTTCCAAGACTGAACCAGGAAGAAACAGAAAATATGAACAGGCCAATCACAAGTAAAGAAATTGAAACTGTGATTAAAAATCTTCCAACAAACAAAAGTCCAGGACCAGATGGCTTCACAGGTGAATTCTATGAAACATTTAGAGAAGAGCTAAAATCCTTTTTTTTCAAACTCTTCCAAAAATTTGCAGAGGAAGGAACATTCCCAAACTCATTCTATGAGGCCACCATCAATCACCCTGATACCAAAATCAGACAAATATACTACAAAAAATAAATCACAGACCAATATCACTGATGAATATATATGCAAAATTCCTCAATAAAATACTAGCAAACAGAATCCAACAACACATTAAAAGGATCATACAACATGATTAAGTGGCATTTATCCCAGGGATGAGAGGATTCTACAATACATGCAAATCAATCAACGTGATACACCATGTTAACAAATTGAAGAATATAAACCATATGATCATCCCAATAGATGTAGAAAAAGATTTTGACAAAATTCAACACCAATTTATGATAAAAACACTCCACAAAGTGGACATAGAGGGAGCCTACCTCAACATAATAAAGGCCATATACAACAAACCCACAGTAAACATCATTTTCCATGGCAAAAACCAGAAAGCATTTCCTCTGAGATCAGGAACATGACAAGGATGTCCACTCTCACTGCTATTATTCAGCATAGTTTTGGAAGTCCTAGACACAGAAATCAGAGAGAAAAAGAAATAAAAAGAATACATTTGTAAAAGAAGAAGTAAAACTGTCACTATTTGCAGTTGACATGATACTATACATAGAGAATCCTAAAGATGTCACCAGAAAACTACTAGAGCTAATCAATGAATTTGGTAAAGTTGCAGGATACAAAATTAATGCACAGAAATCTCTTGCTTTCCTATACACTAATGATGAATAATCTGAAAGAGAAATTAAGGAAACACTCCCATTTACCATTGCAACAAAAAGAATAAAATACCTAGGAATAAACCTACCTAAGGAGACAAAAGACCTGTTATGCCAAAACTATAAGATACTGATGAAAGAAATTAAAGATGATACAAACAGATGGAGAGATATACTATGTTCTTGGATTGGAAGAATCAATATTGTGAAAATGACTATACTACCCAAAGCAATCTACAGATTCAATGCAATCTCTATCAAATTACCAATGGCATTTTTTACAGAACTAGAACAAAAAATCTTAAAATTTGTATCGAGACACAAAAGAACCCAAATAGCCAAAGCAGTCTTGAGGGAAAGAAACAGAGCTGGAGGAATCAGACTCCCTGACTTCAGACTATAATGCAAAGCTACAGTAACCACGGCAATATGGTACTGGCACAAAAACAGAAATATAGATGAATGGAACAGGATAGAAAGCCCAGAGATAAACCCATGCACCTATGGTCAACAAATCTATGACAGAGGAAAAGATATACAATGGAGAAAAATCAGCCTCTTCAATAAGTGGTGCTGGGAAAACAGGACAGCTACATATAAAAGAATGAAATTAGAACACTCCATAACACCATACACAAAAATAAACTCAAAATGGATTAGAGACTTAAATGTAGGACAAGACGCTGTAAAACTCTTAGAGGAAAACATAGGAAGAACACTGTTTGACATAAATCACAGCAAGATGTTTTTTGATCCACCTCCTAGAGTAATGGAAATAAAAACAAAAATAAACAAATGAGACCTAATGAAACTTCAAAGCTTTTGCACAGCTAAGGAAACCATAAACAAGACGAAAATTCAACCCTCAGAATGGGAGAAAGTGTTTGCAAACAAATCAATGGACAAAGGATCAATCTCCAAAATATATAAACAGCTCATGCAGCTCAATATTAAAAACACAAACAACCCAATCGAAAATGGGCAGAAGACCTAAATAGACATTTCTCCAAATAAGACATACAGATGGCCAAGAGGCACGTGCAAAGCTGTTCAACATCACTAATTATTATAGAAATGCAAATCAAAACTACAATGAGTTATCATCTCACACCAGTTAGAATGGGCATCAAAAGAAAATCTACAAACAACAAAAGCTGGAAAGGGTGTGGAGAAAAAGGAACCCTCTTGCACTGTTGATGGGAATGTATATTGATACAGTCACTATGAAGAACAGTATGGTGGTTCCTTTAAAAACTAAAACTACCATACAACCCAGCAATCCCACCACTGGGTATATACCCTGAGAAAACCATAATTCCAAAGGAGTCTTGTATCAAAATGTTCATTGAAGCTCTATTTACAATAGCCAGGACAAGGAAGCAACCTAAGAGTCCATCAACAGATGAATGGATAAAGAAGAGGTGGCACATATATACAATGGAATATTACTCAGCTGTAAAATGGAACAAAATTGGGTCATTTGTAGAGACGTGGATGGATCTAGAGATTGTCATACTGAGTGAAGTCAGAAAGAGAAAAACAAATATCATATAATAATGCATGTATGTGGAACCTAGAAAAATGGTACAGATAAATGGGTTCGCAGGGCAGAAATTGTCATATATGTAGAGAACAAACGTATGTACACCAAAGGGGCAAAGTGTTGGGGGTGGGGGGTGTGATTAATTGGAAGATTGGGATTGAAATATATACACTAGTATGTATAAAATGGATAACTAATAAGAACCTGCTATATAAAAAAATAAATAAAATTAATTTTTTTTAAAAAGCTTGCATTTATGGTAATGTTTCTAAGTTTGTAAAGGGGACAGGAATTTGTGGGAAATTATACAGGATTGCTTCAGTTATCTTATAGAGGTGGGAAACAGCACAGTTTTCTTCTGAAAGTATAGCTGGGACTTCGATTACTAGGTTTTATCTTTGGAATAGTGCTTGAGAAATGGGTGAAGGAGGGTATGGGGAAATACATGATTAATAAATAGTTCTGAGGTCATTCTCTAGTTTGAAATCCAGAAATTTTAGTGATGGCCATCTAATTGAATGATTTTTTCCACTTGCACTTAGTAATGCAGATATAGGGTTGTAACAGTTACCTAAGTTTTCTTTTTCTTATTTTTTTTCTCTTTTTCTGGGTGGATATGGCATGAAAAGTAATTAGGAGACTGGCCAGAGAATATGTACATGTAATATAGAATGCAAGTGGAATAGGAGTTTAGTTTATATTCTTAGAAACAATGAGGGATCAGAGGAGCATAATTTTATGAGGTTTAGAATCTGTGAATGACTGGGAGTGAGAAGAAGAATTAAACAAAGTTATGATGTTGTGGCCAAAGGTGGTAATACTGAATTTTAAAAAAATATATATTTATTTATTTATTTATTCATTCATTCATTCATTTATATATATATTGGCTATGTTGGTTCTTTGTTGCTGCACACAGGATTTCTCTAGTTGTGGCAAGTAGGGCCTACTCTTCATTGCAGTGCACGGGCTTCTCATTTCGATGTCTTGTCTTGTTGTGGAGCACAAACTCTAGGCACACGAGTTTCAGTAATTGTGGCATGCAGTCTCAGTAGTTGTGGTGCACAGGCTTAGTTGCTCCATGGCATGTGGGATCTTCCCAGACCAGGGTTCCAACCTGTGTCCCCTGCATTGGTAGGCGGATTCTTAACGACTGCACCACCAGGGAAGTCCCAGTAGTATTGGATTTTAATATTTATATGGTGAAGAAGCCTTTGGGGATGAGAATACCTAGGTCACTGTTTTCCAACATGTGATCAGGAGAGTTACCTGAATCAGAATTGCTTGGAGTTTTTATAACTATGTAGGTTCCTGGGTCCATGATTATTTATAAATCATAGATGAAATAATCACTGATAAAAGTTATGACCAGTAAGGGCATGGCAGATGCTGAGGTGAAGTTAATTGGAGTTTGAAAATTGTAAAACAGTGAAGATAAGATTCTAAAAGAGTGAAACTTAGACCTAATTGATAAATGTTGGAATGAAGAGAAAACATTTTTAAAAAGAATATTAAATAGGTGTATGTAGCCTTGCTAATTTTTGATGATATGATTTATTTAGGTGACATGACTGGATTAAACAACCCATGTGGATAGAAAGTTGGAAACCAATGAATCGGAGATGAAAATTTTACTTTGAGCTTTTATGCTCAAAGACAAAGGATGAGCTCTACAGAGCAGCCACTAGCCACTGTTTTATTCAATACTCCTTCATCAAATAGGTATGTCTAGTTCATGATTAATGTCACCAGCCTTTGAACTTTTGGCATTCCAGAACACCCAAAATATCTTAATTCATAATTCTTGTACTATCATCATTGCCCCATACCTGTCCATAGGAAGTCAACTGGTAAAATGAGAAGCTTAGATTGGTATTGAACTTTTATTTAAAGGAAGTAAGATGAATACTTTGGAAGAATGATATAAGGCCTATTTGTACTTCTGGAGCAATATAGCAGGGAACAGAGAGAGAATGGGACTAGTTGCTGTTATGAGAGCCCTGGCAAGACCAATACGCATTCTGAATACAGCATGACAAAATCCAGACTTATTTCCCTACTCTGTTTACTATTATGAGGAAGTGCATTATTTGGTTCTTTTCCTATTCAGAATTAGATCAGGATTATATAAGACTAAAATTCAAGAGTTTGGCAGCCATGACTTCATCTGGAAGGGAAACCGAAATTCAGAAATTCAAAAGCAAATCCATTTAACTTTCAAATGGGTCACAAATTGATATTAGCATGTCCTTTCATTTGCAGTTCTTTCTGGTGTGGAAAGAAGTGTATTCACCGTGGAAGCTGTTTTGCACAAAGGAAACAGGTTTGACTGATTATTTGCAGCAGAGGAGAACATGTATTTATAAGGAATTAAACAGAAAATAATCAAAATCACAAATCTAGGGACTTGAAAGACATAGGATAGTATGTAATGAAAGCTGTGTTTTAAATATTAATATCAGCTGTAGAGAGCTTTCTTTCTTTTTCCTTGTTTTAATTCCTCAGTGTTAGAACATTCCAGACAAAAAAACATAGACTGAAACAGTTAATTGATCTCATTCAACTTGGTTAGAGTTGCTAATAGAAGGATTCCACTGTGCTCCAGAATTTCAGATTACACTAGACTCCAATAAAAAAATATCCTCATATTTTAGTCTGTGTGTGTGTGTGTGTATTTGTGAGAGACAGACAGAGAAGAAGAGGGAAAAACAGGGAAGGAGAGAATTGGGGTATGTATGTGGTGTATGCATACAGTATTACATGTGTATAATCTACAACTTCTTTTATTATTGGCTACCTTGGTGATGGGCTTACTGAAATAGAGGAGGTCAGGCACTAAGAGTTAAATTTACTGAAGCTATTTCAGATCCCCGGATATTTTCCTTGACATATCTACTTTTTGAAGCAAGACTGAGCTGTGATATTACAGCCATAGAGTGTTGCAGTGCCCTTTGCTGTGCACAGAAATATCAAGTGATTAAAGAATTACCAAATTTTTCACAATAATTTGATTAGTTTACAAATTTATACCTAAATGAAAATTTACTAAGATGCTCTTTGACTCAGAGGTAATAAAGACAGGCAAATGCATGTAGTTAAAGTGTATAAAGAACAAAATGAAATATAGAAAAATTGCTACTGCTAGCACTAAGTACTGTGTAGTTGCTAACCTAAGTTTATTCACTACTAATTTCCTTAACTCAACACAAGAAATCAATCAAATAGATGGATCTTGTGTCACAATGTTATATCTTAAAATATTCAGTGTGGTATTTTGAATGTTATTAAACATAAGCATGGGTTTTTCTATATTGTTAAAATAACTTGAAAGCCATGGAAATAATACCATCAAAACCTACACTAAATCAGAGTTTTTAGTAATGTGGAACAAACTATGCAGCTACATTGTTTTCCAATTACTAGTGGGCAAAATCCAATTGCAAGGAGCCCACCTGAACCATGCCACCACTTGGATACCCAGTTGGTCCCCTAGAAATCTCTTCAGTTAGGCAACTAAAGACTTAATTCCTGGCATATCTAGCTGCTCGAGGATCCTGCTCCAGGTGTAAAGCCAGCATCTATTCTGATGGGTTGCTGCCACACCAATTGTTAAAGATTCTGAATGTTGTATCTGTCCTAAACTATCATCATTTTTACTATTTAAATATTTGAAGATGATACAGTCACAAAGGGCAATGAAGAAAAAAAGCAGAGTAATGCTTTTTCTTTTATAATTTATATTGACGCCCAAACCCATAATTTTGGGAAATGTATCTGAATTGCATGCATCAGTGTGGTTTTGATAAGCTATCTGTACGAAATAACACCAAAACAACACACTGAACAATTGCAGTGGAGTACATTCAATTAAAGAAAGGCAACAAAATAACTTGGGACTTCACATTTGTCTCAAGTGCCTTGTGACGATTTGGCCTTGTTTGCTAAACTGGTGCTGGTTAGTCTCCCTGCTGGCTATCAGATGGAAGGAGCGAAAACATAGGAGACAGCTGGGCCTGTTCACAGGGGGCATGCCTTAGAACCCATTATTGCTTAGACAGCATATGTGCAAGAGAGAAAGGAAACTTCTGCAGGCATATCTGGACCTCATCTTATATACTAGACCATATCTCACAATGCCACAATGGTATGAAAAGGAAGGAAGAAGAGAGAGAGCCACCTCCAGGCACATCGTATTCAGCACACTTTGATCCTGTCAACAGGTAAACGACCATCCTGCAATCTATCACTCAGCTTAGTATTACTGCAAGTGTATCTTTCTTTTTTTTTTTTAATTCTTTTTTTTTTTTTAAAACCCCACATTTGTTTATTTATTTATTTTTTGGTTCTGTTGGGTCTTCGTTTCTGTGCGAGGGCTTTCTCTAGTTGTGGCAAGCGGGGGCCACTCTTCATCGCGGTGCGCGGGCCTCTCACTATTGTGGCCTCTCTTGTTGCGGAGCACAGGCTCCAGACGTGCAGGCTCAGTAGTTGTGGCTCACGGGCCTAGTTGCTCCACGGCATGTGGGATCCTCCCAGACCAGGGCTCGAACCCATGTTCCCTGCATTAGCAGGCAGATTCTCAACCACTGCGCCACCAGGGAAGCCCCAAGTGTATCTTTCTTAACACCTGAAGAATTTGACTGTATCCATACCTACAAATAATATAGGGATAAAAGTATAGTGTTTTCATATATGTTTCTTATATTTCACACATCATACTTTTATACTCATTTTTGCATAAATGCCGAAGGTGACAGAATAGAGACTATCAAGGAGAAAGGTTGATCGCTAATGTAAAACAGCACAAGGAGATGGAAACTTGAAGGCTGAAATCTGATCCTTAGTTTTAGGTACATGATTTTCTTCCCACCCTCATTTTCCCCAAGTTTTTAAAAGAATGATGTATGTTATAGTTTTTTCTTTTCTATATAGAATCAGAGCAAGGAAATTTACCTGGAGGCTGTTGATGGAAACAAGCTATGGAGCCTATAATACCCATAGTTGCTGCAAAGAAATATCTGCAGTCTAGTTCAAAACACTCATCTTTGAGGACAAGATTTTCTGAAGAGAGCTCAAGAAACACTGAAAAATACTTATTCTAAGTACATTTTACTTTATTTAATTGATTTTTTTTCTTTATTTTCTTTCTTTTTAAAAAAAATTATTGGAGTTTAGTTGATTTACAGTATTGTGTTAGTTTCAGGTGTACAGCAAAGTGAATCAGTGATACATATAGATATATCCACTCTTTTTTTAGATTATTTTCCTATATAGGCCATTTCAGAGTATTGGGTAGAATTCCCTGTGCTGCACAGTAGGTTCTTATTAGTTATCTATTTTATACATAGTAGTGTGCATATGTCAATCCCTATCTCCCAATTTATCCCTCCCCCAACTTACCCCTTAGTTTGTTTTCTACATCTGTAACTCTGTTTTGTAGATAAGTTCATTTGTGCCCTTTTATTAGATTCCACATATAAGTGATATCATACAATATTTGTCTTTCTCTGTCTGACTTACTTCACTCAGTATGACAATCTCTAGGTCCATCCATGTTGCTGCAAATGGCATTATTTCTTTCTTTTTTATGGCTGACTAATATTCTATTGTATATATGTACCATATCTCCTTTATTCATTCCTCCATTGATGGGCATTTACGTTGCTTCCATGTCCTTGCTATTGTAAATAGTGCTGCAGTGAACATTGGGGTGCATGTATATTTTTGAATTCTGTTTTTCTCTGGATATGCCCAGGAGTCAGATGGCTGGATCATATGGTAGTTCTATTTTTAGGGTTTTAAGGAACCTGCATACTGTTCTCCATAGTGGCCATACCAGTTTACATTCCTACCAACAGTGTAGGAGGGTTCCCTTTTCTCCACACTCTCTCCAGCATTTATTGTTTGCAGATTTTTTTTTTTTTTTTTGCGGTACGCGGGCCTCTCACTGCTGTGGCCCCTCCCGTTGCGGAGCACAGACTCCGGACGCGCAGGCTCAGCCACCACGGCCCACGGGCCCAGCCGCTTCGCAGCATGTGGGATCCTCCCGGACCGGGGCACGAACCCACGTCCCCTGCATCAACAGGTGGACTCCCAACCACTGCGTCACCAGGGAAGCCCGCTTGCAGATTTTTTGATGATGGGCATTCTGGTCAGTGTGAGAGGACACCTCTTTGTAGTTTTGACTTGCATTTCTCTAATAATTAGTTATGTTAAGCATCTTTTCATGTGCTTTATAGCTATCTGTATGTCTTCTTTGGAGAAATGTCTATTTAGATCTTCTCCCCATTTTTTTATTGGCTTATTTGTTTTTTTGATATTAAGCTGCATGAGCTATTTTTATATTTTGGAGATTAATTCCTTGTCAGTTGCTTTGTTTGCAAATATTTTCTCCCATTCTGAGGTTTGTCTTTTTGTTTTGTTTCTGATTACCTTTGCTGTGCAAAAGATTTTAAGTTTAATTAGGTCCCATTTGTTTATTTTTGTTTTCACTTTCATTACTCTAGGAGGTAGATCCAAAAAGATCTTGCTGTGATTTATATCAAAGAGTGTTCTGCCTGAGTTTTCCTCTAAGAGTTTTATAGTGTCCAGCATTAAATTTAGGTATTTAATCTATTTTGAGTTTATTTTTGTGTATGGAGTCAGGGAGTGTTCTAATTTCAGTCTTTTACAGGTAGCTGTCCAGTTTACCCAGCACCACTTATTGAAGAGACTGTCTTTTCTTCATTGTAGATTTTTGCCTCCTTTGTCATACATTAGGTAAGCGTAAGTGTGTGAGTTTACTTCTGGACTTTCTATCCTGTTCCAGTGATCTATAGCTCTATTTTGGGGCCAGTACCGTACTGTCTTGATGACTATAGCTTTGTAGTATAGTCTGAAGTCAGGCAGCCTGATTCCTCCAGCTCCATTTTTTTTTTTCAAGTTTGCTTTGGCTATTCATGGTCTTTTTTGTTTACTTACATGCTCATATAGTTATCTACATTAAATTTCTTTTAATTTTAGTTAGTTTAAGATTATCTAGTAATTGTCTTTGATTAGATTTTGATATATTGTCAGCAATCTATTTCCAGAAAATGTATTGGGATGAAGCATTTCTATAGATAATAAATCATATACATAGGTGTTGATTTTTGAAGTTATTTATCCAATGGTCATTTTATAACCAAGCTCTGAAGGAAAGTTACCCTAGTCCCATATATTTCAAAAGCATTGTTGTACCTTTTAATCCATACAAGCCCTGAGAATATGAGAGATTTTAAATTGAGATTTTTATGTTGTTTTGTTTGTTTATCATGCTCACTTTATTCTGCTCACTTGTGTCATATATTTAAACCAACCACTATTCCTTTTGATTGCCCCCACCTATAGATTTTTTAGCCAGGCTTTGTCATTAACTTAAGGTTTGTTTTTTGTCACCTGACTTGTCTTTCTGTTCACCTAAAATCTAGTAATCTATCCTACAAAGTAAATTCAACACCCAAACAGACATCCAACATGAGAATTCCTTCATCCCTTAACATTTTCAACTCCTGAGGCCTTCACTTTGACTCTATTTCAACAACTAGTTTCCAGAATTATCTATATTGCTGCAATTCTGAACTCTTGAAATCAAATATCTCAGTCTATCTCCCAAATCCATCCTTGCAGCTCTCACATGTGACTGCCCAATACATCTGTTTTGCAATCTCACCAAGAATTCAATCTTATTACTTCTCTAATGCCTCCATGTTGATTAGCATCCTACACAAATCCTCTCTACTGTATTTTCTAACTTCCTTATTTTCCTAAATTGTATGGTACATCATTTTAATCATTCTCTTGCCAACATCATCAAATTCTTTTCCTTATTTGCATTTCTATTACATGCTGCCAGTAAAATTGCAATTTTGCAAAAGTCTAAATATTGGGTTCTCAGCTTTTCAACCCATCTTTTAAAAGCTGCTGGAGAAAACCACATCTTTATGTAAGCTGGTAACAACATATTGCCCATGAATCATTCTGTATTAATCTAAATACAGTACCTATTTAAAATATTCTCTAATTTCCTAAAATAATCTATTCCACCATATCTTCCCCTTATTCAAAGCAGTATGAGAGAGAAATAGGAACCTCTTCCCAGGAATATCATTCACTTTTTGCAACCACATCACATTGGAATGTTATCTCCTGGTAACACCGCTTCATAATTTTCTATCCTATAGCTTTGTACTGACCTATTCCCAACAATGTTTAAGGGTCTCACACATTTGAAAATGCATTCCTTTACTTCATGTTTTCTCCAAGATAATAAGCAAAAAATCAACAACTTTTTTTCAACCTTTTCATAAATCAGCTGCCTGAAACAATTTTATATATTTGTTGTCCCCAATTTTCACTTTCCTTGCACTCCTACAATAAGGAATATGTAACTACCATTCCATGGAAACTATTATTGTCTAAGTCACAAAAGGCACACATGCTGTTGGTTCCAGTGAATATTTACAAATTATTACATTTGACCTCTCTAAAGCATTTGACCTTGTTGACTGTACAGTAATCATTAAAATGTATTTTGCAGCAAGCAGCTTAGTCACTAAGTTTGTTAAAATGTCTGTCTAGTAGTAAAATGTGTTTTGCCATTGGCCTGTAGACTGCTATACTCTTATTATCCTCCCAATGCTCTGAAAACTCTTGGATTTCTTATTAGGTTCTCTTCTGTTACTCATTGTTTATATATTGGGCTTTTTTATTAGAGGTTTTTTTCCTTGGAACTTTTGTTCTTACCATATATATTTTCTTGGTAAGCCTATTTCAATAACTTCATTTGTTAACCTATTCCAGTCCAAATATACCCAAGAGGTTGAGTACATTCACGTTATTAATAAATGATTCTAAAAGTTATTTTTTACTAGAGACAAACCACCACTTCAATAAGGATTTTGAGAGATGTTAATGTATAAAATATATAGATTGGAAGTGGTACCCTCAAAGGGATAATGGATAACATTGGTTTCGTTTTTGATTCTAAACCCAAAGTCCATACATTAAAACTCCTATTGGACAGAGGCTTCCCTGGTGGTACAGTGGATGAGAATCTGCCTGCCAGTGCAGGGAACACAGGTTCAATCCCTGGTCCGGGAAGATCTCACATGCCGTGGAGCAACTAAGTCCATGAGCCACAACTACTGAAGCCCGCATGTCTAGAGCCTGTGCTCTGCAAGAAGAGAAACCACCACCATGAGAAGCCTGCACACCATAGTGAAGAGTAGCCGTCACTTGCCACAACTAGAGAAAACCCATGTGCAGCAACGAAGACCCAACACAGCCAGAAATAAATTAAAAAATAATAAAATTAAATAAAACCTCCTATTGGACATATCTACTTGGTATTTTCTCTGATACTTCAAACTCATCTTGTAAAATACAAAAATCATCACTTCTCATTCCTTTTATATTAACCAGGATAATAAATAGTATAGAGGCTACAACAAACAATCCCCTAATTTACACAATAAAGATTAACACTGTGGTGGGTTGAGTAAATTTTCCCCAAGATTTCCAGGTCCTAATCCCAAGCGTCTGTGAATATGTTACTTACATAGGAAAAGGGACTTTTCAGATGTGATGAAATTAAAGTTTTTGAGATGAGGAGATTATCCTGGCTAATCTGGGTGAGGACAGTGTAATCACATGGATACTTGTAAGAGGGAGGTAAGAGAGTCAGAATCAAAGGAAGAGATGTGACAAGGGTGGAAGCAGGGGAAACAGAGAAGGAGTCTGAAAGTTACTGTGCTGCTGGCTTCAAAGATGAAGATGGGGACCATGAGTCAAAGCATAGAGGCAGCCTATAATAGACGGAAAAGTCAAGGAAATTAATTGTCTCTTGGAGTCCCCAAAAGGAGGCAGTCCTGCTAACAACTTGATTTTAGACTCACAAGACTCATTTCCAACTTCTGATGTGAAGAACTGTGAGATAATGCATCTATGTTATTTTATTTTATTTTTTTTAACATCTTTATTGGGGTATAATTGCTTTACAATGGTGTGTTAGTTTCTGCTTTATAACAAAGTGAATCAGTTATACATATACATATGTTCCCATATCTCTTCCCTCTTGTGTCTCCCTCCCTCCCACCCTCCCTATCCCACCCCTCCAGGCTGTCACAAAGCACCAAGCCAATATTCCTGTGCCATGTGGCTGCTTCCCACTAGCTATCTACCTTACCACATTTGTTAGTGTGTATATGTCCATGACTCTCTCTCGCCTTGTCACAGCTCACCCTTCTCCCTCCCCATAACCTCAAGTCCGTTCTCTAGGAGGTCTGCGTCTTTATTACTGCCTTACCCCTAGGTTCTTCATGACATTTTTTTTTCTTAAATTCCATATATATGTGTTAGCATACGGTATTTGTCTTTTTCTTTCTGACTTACTTCACTCTGTATGACAGACTCTAGGTCTATCCACCTCATTACAAATAGCTCAATTTCGTTTCTTTTTATGGCTGAGTAATATTCTATTGTATATATGTGCCACATCTTCTTTATCCATTCATCCGATGATGGGCACTTAGGTTGTTTCCATCTCCGGGCTATTGTAAATAGAGCTGCAATGAACATTTTGGTACATGACTCTTTTTGAATTTCGGTTTTCTCAGGGTATATGCCCAGTAGTGGGATTGCTGGGTCATATGGTAGTTCTATTTGTAGCTTTTTAAGGAACCTCCACACTGTTCTCCATAGTGGCTGAACCAATTCACATTCCCACCAGCAGTGCAAGAGGGTTCCCTTTTCTCCACACCCTCTCCAGCATTTATTGTTTCTAGATTTTTTGATGATGGCCATTCTGACTGGTGTGAGATGATATCTCATTGTAGTTTTGATTTGCATTTCTCTAATGATTAATGATGTTGAGCATTCTTTCATGTGTTTGTTGGCAGTCTGTATATCTTCTTTGGAGAAATGTCTATTTAGGTCTTCTGTCCATTTTTGGATTGGGTTGTTTGTTTTTTTGATATTGAGCTGCATGAGCTGCTTGTAAATTTTGGAGATTAATCCTTTGTCGGTTACTTCATTTGCAAATATTTTCTCCCATTCTGAGGGTTGTCTTTTGGTCTTGTTTATGGTTTCCTTAGCTGTGCAAAAGCTTTGAAGTTTCATTAGGTCCCATTTGTTTATTTTTGTTTTTATTTCCATTACTCTAGGAGGTGGGTCAGAAAGGATCTTGCTGTGATTTATGTCATAGAGTGTTCTGCTTATGTTTTCCTCTAAGAGTTTGATAGTTTCTGGTCTTATATTTAGGTCTTTAATCCATTTTGAGCTTATTTTTGTGTATGGTGTTAGGGAGTAATCTAATGTCATACTTTTACGTGTACCTGTCCAGTTTTCCCAGCACCACTTATTGAAGAGGCTGTCCTTTCTCCACTGTACATTCCTGCCACCTTTATCAAAGATAAGGTATCCATATGTGCATGGGTTTATCTCTGGGCTTTCTATCCTGTTCCATTGATCTATCTTTCTGTTTTTGTGCCAGTACCATACCGTCTTGATAACTGTAGCTTTGTAGTATAGTCTGAAGTCAGGGAGCCTGATTCCTCCAGTTCCTTTTTTTGTTCTCAAGATTGCTTTGGCTATTCGGGGTCTTTTGTGTTTCCATATAAATTGCAAAATTTTTTGTTCTAGTTCTGTGAAAAATGCCAGTGGTAGTTTGACAGGGATTGCATTGAATCTATAGATTGCTTTGGGTAGTAGAGTCATTTTCACAATGTTGATTCTTCCAATCCAAGAACATGGTATATCTCTCCATCTATTTGTACCATCTTTAATTTCTTTCATCAGTGTCTTATAATTTTCTGCATACAGGTCTTTTGTCTCCTTAGGTAGGTTTATTCCTAGATATTTTATTCTTTTTGTTGCAATGGTAAATGGGAGTGTTTTCTTGATTTCACTTTCTGATTTTTCATCATTAGTATATAGGAATGCCAGAGATTTCTGTGCATTAATTTTGTATCCTGCCACTTTACCAAATTCATTGATTAGCTCTAGTAGTTTTCTGGTAGCATCTTTAGGATTCTCTATGTATAGGATCATGTCATCTGCAAACAGTGACAGCTTTACTTCTTCTTTTCTGATTTGGATTCCTTTTATTTCCTTTTCTTCTCTGATTGCTGTGGCTAAAACTTCCAAAACTATGTTGAATAAGAGTGGTGAGAGTGGGCAACCTTGTCTTGTTCCTGATCTTAGTGGAAATGCTTTCAGTTTTTCACCATTGAGGTTGATGTTTGCTATGGGCTTGTCATATATGGCCTTTATTATGTTGAGGAAAGTTCCCTCTATGCCTACTTTATGCAGGGTTTTTATCATAAATGGGTGTTGAATTTTGTCAAAAGCTTTCTCTGCATCTATTGAGATGATCATGTGGTTTTTCTTCTTCAATTTGTTAATATGGTTTATCACATTGATAGATTTGCGTATATTGAAGAATCCTTGCATTCCTGGAATAAACCCCACTTGATCATGGTGTATGATCCTTTTAATGTGCTGTTGGATTCTGTTTGCTAGTATTTTGTTGAGGATTTTTGCATCTATGTTCATCAGTGATATTGGCCTGTAGTTTTCTTTCTTTGTGACATCCTTGTCTGGTTTTGGTATCAAGGTGATGGTGGCCTCGTAGAAGGAGTTTGGGAGTGTTCCTCCCTCTGCTATATTTTGGAAGAGTTTGAGAAGGATAGGTGTTATCTCTTCTCTAAATGTTTGATAGAATTCGCCTGTGAAGCCATCTGGTCCTGGGCTTTTCTTTGTTGGAAGATTTTTAATCACAGTTTCAATTTCAGTGCTTGTGAATGGTCTGTTCATATTTTCTATTTCTTCCTGATTCAGTCTTGGCAGGTTGTGCATTTCTAAGAATTTGTCCATTTCTTCCAGATTGTCCATTTTATTGGCATAGAGTTGCTTGTAGTAATCTCTCATGATCTCTTTTATTTCTGCAGTGTCAGTTGTTACCTCTCCTTTTTCATTTCTAATTCTATTGATTTGAGTCTTCTCCCTTTTTTTCTTGATGAGTCTGGCTAGTGGTTTATCTATTTTGTTTATCTTCTCAAAGAACCAGCTTTTAGTTTTATTGATCTTTGCTATTGTTTCCTTCATTTCTTTTTCATTTATTTCTGATCTGATTTTTATGATTTCTTTCCTTCTGCTAGCTTTGGGGTTTTTTTGTTCTTCTTTCTCTAATTGCTTGAGGTGCAAGGTTAGGTTGTTTATTCGAGATGTTTCCTGCTTCTTAAGGTGGGCTTGTATTGCTATAAACTTCCCCCTTAGAACTGCTTTTGCTGCATCCCACAAGTTTTGGGTCGTTGTGTCTCCATTGTCATTTGTTTCTAGGTATTTTTTGATTTCCTCTTTGACTTCTTCAGTGATCACTTCATTATTAAGTAGTGTATTGTTTAGCCTCCATGTGTTTGTATTTTTTACAGATCTTTTCCTGTAATTGATATCTAGTCTCATGGCATTGTGGTCAGAAAAGATACATGATACAATTTCAATTTTCTTAAATTTACCAAGGCTTGATTTGTGACCCAAGATATGATCTATCCTGGAGAATGTTCCATGAGCACTTGAGAAAAATGTGTATTCTGTTGTTTTTGGATGGAGTGTCCTATAAATATCAATTAAGTCCATCTTGTTTAATGTATCATTTAAAGCTTGTGTTTCCTTATTTATTTTCATTTTGGATGATCTGTCCATAGGTGAAAGTGGAGTGTTTAAGTCCCCTACTATGAATGTGTTACTGTCGATTTCCCCTTTTATGGCTGTTAGTATTTGCCTTATGTATTGAGGTGCTCCTATGTTGGGTGCATAAATATTTACAATTGTTATATCTTCTTCTTGGATCGATCCCTTGATCATGATGCAGTGTCCTTCTTTGTCTCTTTTAATAGTCCTTATTTTAAAGTCTATTTTGTCTGATATGAGAATTGCTACCCCAGCTTTCTTTTGGTTTCCATTTGCATGGAATATCTTTTTCCATCCCCTTACTTTCAGTCTGTATGTGTCTCTAGGTCTGAAGTGGGTCTCTTGTAGACAGCATATATATGGGTCTTGTTTTTGTATCCATTCAGCTAATCTGTGTCTTTTGGTGGGAGAATTTAGTCCATTTACATTTAAGGTAATTATCGATATGTATGTTCTTATTCCCATTTTCTAAATTGTTTTGGGTTCGTTATTATAGGTCTTTTCCTTCTCTTGTGTTTCTTGCCTAGAGAAGATCCTTTAGCATTTGTTGTAAAGCTGGTTTGGTGGTGTTGAACTCTCTCAGCTTTTGCTTGTCTGTAAAGGTTTTAATTTCTCCACCAAATCTGAATGAGATCCTTGCTGGGTAGAGTAGCCTTGGCTGCAGGTTTTTCTCCTTCATCACTTTCAGTATGTCCTGCCACTCCCTTCTGGCTTGTAGGGTTTCTGCTGAGAGATCAGCTGTTAACCTTATGGGGATTCCCTTATGTGTTATTTGTTGTTTTTCCCTTGCTGCTTTTAATATGCTTTCTTTGTATTTAATTTTTGACAGTTTGATTAATATGTGTCTTGGCGTATTTCTCCTTGTATTTATCCTGTATGGGACTCTCTGTGCTTCCTGGACTTGATTAACTATTTCCTTTCCCATATTAGGGAAGTTTTCAACTATAATCTCTTCAAATATCTTCTCAGTCCCTTTCTTTTTCTCTTCTTCTTCTGGAACCCCTATAATTCGAATGTTGGTGCATTTAATGTTGTCCCAGAGGTCTCTGAGACTGTCCTCAGTTCTTTTCATTCTTTTTTCTTTATTCTGCTCTGCAGTAGTTATTTCCACTATTTTATCTTCCAGGTCACTTATCCGTTCTTCTGCCTCAGTTATTCTGCTATTGATCATCTATGTTATTTTTGAGCCACAAAGTTTGTAATAATTTGTTACAGCAGAAATAGGAATTTAATACAAACAATAAAGATTTACTTCTTATAGCTCCAATCCAACGCAGATTCTCCTTGCTCTCCTCCAAGTGATGCAGATTTCTGTTATTTTTAATGTGTAATTCAGATATCACCATAGAAGAGGAACAGAGATTCTTGAGAATCATGCTTGAAACTTTATGGCAAAGCCTGGAAATGGGATCTATCACTTCTGTGTACATCTATTTCTAATTATAAGGGAGAATAAGACATATAGTTTTTTATGTTTACTCATAAAAAGTAACTGAGATTAGTGAATATTAGCAGGTTTCTACCATCATCCCTCCTCCTGATCACCAAATACTCTTTTTATTCTTTCTCCTGAACATAGAACAAACTCACTTTCTCCCTAAAAGACACTCCCAAATTCCCATCTAATCACTGTATTCAGGCCAAGGGCAAGAATTTCTGGATAATGCTCAATTATCGCCATTAAGTCTGATTTCCACCCCCACTCCCCAAGCAACCATTAAGCTAAAAAGGCAATTTATCCAAATTCAATTTCCATTTATACCCCCAATACACAACGATGTAATAGGGACAAGATAACCTTAATAAATCATCTCATTCAAAAGAGAGAAAAATGGGAAACACACCGCAGTCAATTTTTAACAACAATTTTGAAATACTTCTCAGCAGATATTGTGAGGGCCCCTTTGCCTATGGTGGCAGAGATTTAATCAACCTTTGATTTTACCCTCCGGAAGGAACTGCCTTGTGCCTTGTTCTTTATAGTCACATTGTCTAATGAATATTTTAGAAAGATACCTACTCATAACTTTCATTAAGTTACATCTGAAAAATTGTCTTTTTCAAGGTAGTCACCATTAGGTTGAAAGGGAGAAGCTTGGTGCTGAGAAAGCCGAGAAATAAAGCAAATTGGAGAAGTGGGTAATGGAAAGTACTTTGGCTAGAGTTCCTGAAACATAGACCAACAGGAAACAAATAACATTTTAAAAGTTGTATTAGAATTATATGGCCAAATACTCAGCCCAGACTCCCTAATCCCTACAAATGGGGTGGGGGTGGGGGGAAGCTAACTGCTCAGTATTGAAAATAGACTCTGAGCACTCAGCTTTCCATGACTAGAAGGCAGGTATTCAGAACTATGTAGCATCCCTGGAGGTATATACATCCAAAAAAGAATATAATTACCAATATTTTTCAGAGTGTATAACTCACAAAAAGAAGCTATTTCACGACAACAGAATGGTGGTGAAAAGTTAGATAGGTGATGCTAGGGCTTACTATGATGATATTTAAGCTCTATTTACAGTTGAGCTATTTAGTTTACTATGATTATTTTCCCTTTTCTATTCTCATCACCTTTAGTTCTTCAAGGCCAGTGCATTCTATGAAAGGGACCTAAAATGTTTGCCTATTTCAGTGGGGAATCAGAAGAGTTCCAAAGCAAAAGGGTATCTTTGAGAGAATAATTAGTGATCAGAAGTAAATGGCCAGAAACACACACTCCAGCAACGAGTGCTGGCATATCATCAACCCATAAAAGGCAAATGAAACTCATTTATTTCTGCTGTTCATTATCCTGGAATCACAGCAGGTCCACAATTTTTTTTTTTCTGAAGGCTCCACAGAGTATTAAGAAGACACAATATCTGTGTGTGGACCTCATCTCTCTTGCACCACATGAGGTCATGTTTTTTACAGCATTTCTTCATACACCCAGATGACGATGAAAATAAACATTATGTGGTCTGAAACTCAGTTTTGTTTTGTTTTGTTTTGTTTTCAAACAGAGTAAGTTACCAAAAACATGGTTATTAGCTTGGGCAGCAATTACTGGAACTGGCCATTATGACACCCATCCCCCTCTTCCTCACACCAAGTAGAGAGTAAGGAAGATAAAATCAGTAGCAAAGAAATAAAGAAAATATATTTTCTTCACATACATAATTTAATATGTAGGTAAATGTATGATCTCAGTAGAGTTATACTATGATTCTTCCATTAGTTGCAAAGTTTTAAGTGAGAAATTCAATTACTTTAATTACTTTATATTATAATGTCCTCATTGATTAAATGAAAACAGGAGACATTTTGATTAGATTTCTTTCTTTTCCTACAATTATGTGTAAGTCCTTTTATCTTCAAGTCTGTTTCTTCAGCCATACCACTTGGATGTCAAGACTAAGAGGATCACATCCAATTTAGTCTTTCTTTGGTGAGTTTGTTTGTGTAAAAGTATAGATCGTTTTCTCAATATGCAGACAATTAGAAGGATGTGCAGTTAGGTTCTGCTAGGTGCAAAGAAAAGTAAATGCGTTCAACTTCAGCATACATGCATTAGCTCCATGTGAAGATTTAAACCATCTAATTTGCATAATGAACATTTTATGCCACATTATTTGCACCTGGTTTACAAATTACTGAGAATTTCACAACAATTATCAATGATCATATCAAAATGTCAAATATCCCTTAGTGACATTTTGCTAGGCAGTTATCAAAAAGATGTTTTCCCATTGATATTTGTTGACAGTTTAATTTGCTGCAGTTTATTATGTAAGGAGGACTATTGGAAAATATGTCATTTTTTGGTCTTATTCTGGTCAAGAAAAGAAGAAGAAGAAAAAAGATCAAGTTTTAGGCTTTCAAAATTGCCATATTTAATGCTATAGCATAAAGAAATGTGTACATCTTTAAAATATATTTATTACAAAAATAACTGTTAAGTTAGGAAATACAGATAAGCAGCCAGTATACATTGTACATGCTAAATTTATCTCCATTGGTAAATTTATTTCTGTTATTCTTGGTTTTTTATATTGTGTCTCTATTCTTATCCACAGTGAGATCAAATATTCAGCCAATTTTGTAATTCTAGCTTCATTTATCAATACACCATAAAATAAGTTCATGCAGATAAATATTTCCAATAAACAATTTACTTTTTATATTGAGATTCATTGTATTACACTATAATTTATCTAAAGAAAAGCCTATTTAGATAATTATAATATTCCCAATTTTGTTCTAATGAAGACTGTCATGAACATTCTTGCATTTCAATCCTGCCATAGACTGTATATATTCCCTTGACATAAGTATTTTGAAGTGGATTTTTAGGTTAAAAGTTAAAGTAAAATCTAATATCCCTTAATTAGTATTGCTCAATTGCTTTCAAAAATTTTTGCAGTGGAAAAATATAATTAAAAATGCTAGCTTTTCAAATCACCTTTGGAACATTACTATTCTATACATGTTTTATTATGTGACAGTATTAATGAATTAGTACATATATACTGAGCAATATTATTGAAATTTTCATCAAAATATTGTTTTGAAATGTGTTTCGTCAGAGGAGTATTTTTGTGTAAGATGTCAAGGATCCTGAAGTACTATCTCAGATTATTAGGAAAAACAAAGGTTTCCTTCAGGTTGAGCAAACATTAAGGTTTGAGATAGAGTTGTCACCTACACCTGAAAAGTAAAAGAGGATATACAGACCATAAATAAATACCAGAGAAATTCCACAAGCAAGAAATTAGAGGTTTTCTAGTAAAAAATGGTGGAATAATTAACCACCATTACTATTATTTAGGCAACCCACGAACCTGGAGCTGATCAGTTTCTGAAATGTTTCCATCTCTTCAGAATCAAACCCCATTAAAAATTTGCCAGCCCTAGGGTCTTCCCTGGTGGCGCAGTGGTTGGGAGTCCACCTGCCGATGCAGGGGATGCGGGTTCGTGCCCCGGTCCGGGAGGACCCCGTGTGCCGGGGGGTGGCTGGGCCCGTGGGCGTGGACAGTGAGCCTGCGCGTCCGGAGCCTGTTGCTCCGCAGCGGCGGGGGGCGGGGCACAGCGGTGAGGGGCCTGCGTACCACACACACACACACAAAATAATAATAGTTTGCCAGCCCTTCAATCCCCATGGTGTTGTGGAGAAGTACATTGATGAACCTGATCTTACTCCTCTAAGTCTGCACTACAGTTATGTCTGAGGCCCATCTGAACACCAGAGAGAAATATGCAGGTTCCTTATAGAGATGAGAACTTGCCTTGCACCTGCCATTTCTCCTTAGAGCTGACAAGCCTAAATCTGAAGTAACCAGGCTTCTCTCTGTCTCTGAAACATGAGAAATACAGCCTCTAGATATGCTTTAATTCCACTAAATCTATATCTCCACCCATTTTCTCCCTTATTCAGTTTTTTGTTCTGATTTTGCTTTTAGAAAAATAGATATTATTAATTTTTTATAGAACAAGTAAAGATGGCTTAGAGCTTTATATAAGCTTCGCTCTCATTTCTTTGAAGTCAAAATATTAATTTACCTGCTATCCTTCAGAGTATATTAGAAAGACATAATAGGTTATTTGAGATGACATTTAACACAGTCTTTCTCTAAAATTTAAAAACAATATTTTTAGAATTATAGATGACAATTAGTTTCCTTTTTAACCAAAAATTTAAAATACACTGAATGAACAACAAATCTTTCTGGCATCATTCAGATTAGCATATTCAAGTGCAGCTAGCATTTACTGGGCATGACCACGTGCTAGGCATTTTGTTTTGCTCTTTGGCTAAAGTCATATTCTTATGGTCACATACACTTCCAGACATCTAAGTATCAATAACGTAAGTCCAACATCTGAACTCAGGATATCGGGACTAAAAAATTTGCTGCGAATCACCTTTTGGGAAAAAAAGTAACCAAACTGTAAAATAATTGATAGCATTAACAATTATATATGATCTTACCTTAATGACCTTAATGTTTGTTTTTTTGTGAATGCTAATATTTGGACAAAATCCACATATTTTTCACTTGATTCAAAGCCTGCAGATTGTGATATTGATCATACCATTGATTTGCTGTCTGGCACCAAGAAAGGCATTTAATAGCTGTCAGTTAGTGCTTCTGAAAATATGGAGCTGAATGTGTTCATGATAATGTTTTGAAAATTTAGTGGTAAAATGTCAAAATATTAAGTCAATATATTTTAATAATGCCACTTTCATGTATTTCTAACATGAAAGCCGATGTGTAGCCACATTTTAAAAACTGCTAATTTATCCTTTTCTATGATGTCCATAACTTCACAATTGATACAGGATAGAATTTCTTGAAAATACAGTGAAAATGTATTCAAGGCAAAATTAAAAATACAATTAGGTTAATGTTCTGAACATTTGTATGAATTCCAAGAAAAGTAACTAATATCTATACTATGAGAATATAGTAAGCATTTTACCTCTGTAACTGTGATTTTAAAACTGGGATCTCAGAGCAAATATGCATAAAAATTAAATAATATTTAAGCATTAAAAGTACTATGCCAGAAAATTATCTTACAGATTTTACAATCTGCACACACACACACACACACACACACACACACACACACACTATAGTTGAGGTTTGGGGTTGTAAATTTTGGTTGCATTAAATGTTTTATATAATGAACTGAAAAGGAAATATGTGAACTTTTCAGAAGACCCTTATTTATATTAAGCTAGAATATGTTTGTTTTTTCTTTCCCCTCTGCCATAATTCTTTAATTGAGAAGAAGAAAGCAAGAAGCCACGACTTTGCAGACACTATGAGTCAAGCCTCATTCAATGTAGTTTATACAACTACATTGACGTAGGAATACTTGGGGAAAAAACATTAAGGTTTCTCTGAATAAGTTAGAAAAAATAAGGAGCATAAAATGGCTTTCTGACAATTGGGCTAATTAATTTCACTAATAATGTATGATAATAGTAAATGGCATGATATACACTAATAGTGGAAGTCATTAAGTGGCTTGTAAAGGAAAACCCAAGGAGTTTGACCGCAACCAACTTCAATCAAGCTGACGAATAAAAACTCAGAACTGGAAATGTAGAATACAAGAAAATCAAATTGAGCTTATTACACTCAATGGAAAATATTTGCTAAGAATGAATTGATAAAAAAAAAAAGAATGGATTGATGGCTCACATGGGTTCAAAAATGTAAAACTCAAAGAAGGCCAGTTTGAGAGTGTTTATTGAGCACTGTCTAGATAAAATAGATCTTGATTCTAGGTGATAAATCAATGATCATCAATGTTATCACATTGGTGAGCTGTCTTTTTTTAGAAGAAGGGATGATTCATTATTTTTCTCCATGGGTTGGTTAAAATGATACTTATTATTATTTATTCCCTATGTCTTTTTCCCCCTCTTTATCTAGCACAGTGGTTCCAGACCTGTAGTTACAGAGCCAGCAGAGTCCATTGATTTTATTCTATTAAAAGTTGTCTTTTTTGACTTCAACCTTTAACTATAAGAACAGAGGGCCAGACCTAGAAATTCTAGGTCTTTTCTAAGCCCTAGTTATCCTATCTACAAAATGAGAAACATATTAATAATGGTATGGACAAATTACACTAATGTAAAAACCACTTGCTGATATGAGAGTGTTTATTATATGATATTTTACAAAGGAAGTAGATATTTATGTATATATACTTCAACACAGTAATAAAATATACATATATATGTTTGTATATTGTTATGTAAGTAGAAGGTAAAAAGCAAATGACAAAACATAAGTGCTGTCATTCTGCAGAGGGTGATGCTCTGGAACACTAGATCGGTGGTCAGCACACTAAGAACCACAGGCCAAATCCAGGTTGCCACCTATTTCTCTGTGAGCTAAGAAGAGTTTTCACATTTTTACATGGTTAAAAAGGCAAAATAAGAGTAATATTTTGTGACTTGTGATTATTATATGAAATTCAAATTTCAGTGAAGAAAAATAACATTTTACTGGAACACAGTCATACCCTTTCATTTCCATATTATCTATGGCTGCTTTTGTTATAACCACAGAATAGTTTAGACAGAGACCATATGGCCCAGAAAGTCTAAAATATTTACTATTTGGCTTTTTAATGAAAAATAAATGCTAGACCTGGTCTAGGTCATTTCTATAATTATTTCTGTGCCTTACATGATCTTTCCAGATTTTCCAAGTTAAATTTAATTTATTTTTATAAATTAAGGAATTCTCTATTCACTAATCAATTTAAAACATCATATATTTCATTGAATTTTTAGCAAATTTTTTCTTTAAAATATTTATAATCTTGAGCTCAAGGTGGCAGAATAGAAAGATGTGGACCAACCCTTCTTATGAAAACACCAAAATCACAACTAACTGCTGAACAATCACAAACAGAAGTAACACTGAAACATACCAAAAAAGATACCTTGAAACAAAGACTAAAAAAAGCCACAACAAGATCATGATATGATCAAATCCCATACCCACAGGGAGCATGATCCACAGACTGGAGAGCAATTATAACATGGAGGCCCTCCTGCAGGAGTGAAAGTCCCAAGACCCACATCAGGCTTCCCAGTCTGGGGGTATGGCAATGGGAAAAGGAGCCCTCGGAGAATCTGGATTTGAAAGCCAGCAGGGTTTGATAACAGAAAATCCATGGGACAGGAGAAAACAGACTCCACTCTTGGAGGGCACACACAAGGTCCTGTGTGCACCAGAACTCAGGGGAAATAAAAAGCAGTGACCCCATAAGAGACTCACCCTAACCTACCTGTTAGTATTAGAGGGTGTCCTGTGGAGGTGGAGTGCAGCTGTGGCTCACTATGGGGACAAAGACAAAGGCAGCAGCAGTTCTGGGAAGTATTCATTAGCATGAGACCTCCTGGAGGCCACCATTTACCCCTGTGTAGCCTCCAGTGCCAGGATGCCTCAGGACAAACAACAAGCAGGGCAGGAACACAGCTCCACCAATCAGCAGACAGGCTACTTAAAGTTTTCCAGAGCCCAGCCCTATCCACCAGATGGACAAGACCCAACTCCACCCACCAGTGGAGACCCTCCCATCAGGAAGCCTGCACAAACCTCTTAGACAGCTTCATCCACCAGAGTGCAGACAGTAGAAACAAGAAGAGCTACAATCCCAAAGCATGTGGAATGGAAACTGCAATCACAGAAAATTAGAAAAAAATGAGATGGCAGAAGAGTATGTCCCAGATGAAGAAATAAGAAAAAAACCCAGAAGAATAACTAAGTGAAGTGGAGATAGGCAACCAGCTGGAGGAAAAAAAAAAAAAATCAGAATAATGATAGGGAAGATGATCCAAGACCTCACAAAAAGAATGGAAGCAAGGATCAAGAAGATGAAATAAATGTTTAAGAAAGACCTAGAAGAAATAAAGAACAACAAACAGATGAACAATACAATAACTTAAATGAAAAATACACTAGAAGGAATCAATGGCAGAATAGCTAAGGCAGAAGAACAGATAAGTGACATGGAAGACAGAATAGTGGAAATCACTGCTGTGGAACAGAATAAAGAAAAAAAAATTGTTTGGTTCAAGATGGCGGAATAGAACAATGTGCGCTCACTCCCTCTTGTGAGAGCACTGAAATCACAACTGACTGCTGAACAATCATCAACAGGAAGACACTGGAGTTCACCAAAAAAGATACACACGGGCTTCCCTGGTGGAGAAGTGGTTGAGAATCTGCCTCCTAATGCAGCAGACATGGGTTCAAGCCCTGGTCTGGGAGGATCCTGCATGCCACAGAGCAATTAGGCCTGTGAGCCACAGCTACTGAGCCTGTGCGTTTGGAGCCTGTGCTCCACAACAAGAGAGGCTGTGATAGTGAGAGGCCCATGCACCGCGATGAAGAGTGGCCGCTGCTTGCCACAACTAGAGAAAGCCCTCACACAGAAACGAAGACCCAACACAGCAAAAATAAATTAATTAATTAATAAACTCCTACCCCCAACAACAACAACAAAAAGATACCCCACATCCAAAGGCAAAGGAGAAGCCACAATGAGATGGTAGAAGGGGTGCAATCACAATAAAATCAAATCCCATAACTGCTGTATGACTGACTTACAAACTGGAGAACAATTATACCACAGAAGTCCACTTACTGGAGTGAACGTTCTTAGGCCCACATCAGGCTTCCCAACCTGAGGGTCCAGCAATGGGAGGAAGAATTCCCAGAGAATCAGACTCTGAAGGCTAGTGGGATTTGACTGCAGAACTTCAACAGGACTGAGGAAAACAGAAACTCCACACTTAGAGGGCACACACAAAGTAGTGTTTGCATCAGGACTCGGGGGGAAGGAGCAGTGACCCCACAGGAGACTGAACCTGACCTAACTACTAGTGTTAGAGGGTCTCCTGCAGAGACAGGGGGTGGCTGTGGCTCACAATGGGGACAAGGACACTGGCAGCTAATGTTCTGGGAAGTATTACTTAGTGTAAGCCCTCCCAAAGTCTGCCATTAGCCCCACCAAAAAGCCTGTAGACACCAGTGCTGGGTCACCTAAGGCCAAACAACCAACAGGAAGGGAACTCAGCCCCACCCATCAGCAGGCAAGCAGATTAAAGTTTTACTGAGCTCGGCCCACCAGAGCAACAGCCAGATCTACCCTCCACCAGTCCCTCCCAACAAGAAGCCTGCACAAGCCTCTGAGTTAGCCTCATCCACCAGAGGGCAGAGAGCAAAACCAAGAAGAAATACAATCCTGCAGCCTGTGGAACGAAAACCACATTCAGAGAAAAACAGACAAATGAAAAGGCAGAGGGCTATGTACAGGATGAAGGAACAAGATAAAATCCCAGAAAAACAACTAAATGAAGTGGAGGTAGGCAACCTTCCTGAAAAAGAATTCAGAATAATGATAGTGAAGATTATCCAGGACCTTGGAAAAAGAATGGAGGCAAATATTGAGAAGATGCAAGAAATGTTTAACAAAGACTTAGAAGAATTAAAGAACAAACACCTAGAGGAATTAAATAACAAAAACAAACAGAGATGAACAAACAGTAACTGAAATGAAAAATACATGACAAGGAACCAAAAGCAGAAGAACAGATAAGTGACCTGGAAGACAGAATGGTGGAATTCAGTGTCACAGAACAAAATAAAGAAAAAAAGAATGAAAAGAAATGAAGACAGCCTAAGAGACATTTGGAAAAACATTAAATGCACCAACATTTATATTATAGGTGTCCCAGAAGGAGACAAGAGAGAGAAAGGACCCAAGAAAATATTTGAAGTGATTATAGTTGAAAACTTCCCTAACACGGGAAAGGAAATAGCCACCCAAATCAAGGAAGCACAGAGAGTCACAGGCAGGATAAACACAAGAAGAAACACACCGAGACACATAGTGATCAAATTGACAAAAATTAGAAGCAAACAAAAATTTTTAAAAGCAACAGGGAAAAATGACAACATACAAGGGAACCCCCATATGGTTAAAAGCTGATTTCTTAGTAGAAACTCTACAAGTCAGAAGAGAGTGGCACAATATATTTAAAGTGATGAAAGGGAAGAACCTGCAACCAAGATTATCCTACCAGGCAAAGATCTCATTCAGATTCAGTGGAGACATCAAAAGATTTACAGAGAAGCAAAAGCTAAGAAAATTCAGCACGAGTAAAACAGCTCTACAACAAATACTAAAGGAACTTCTCTAAGTGGGAAACACAAGAGCAGAAAAGCACCTACAAAAAACTAACGTAAAACAATTAAGAAAATGGTAATAGGAATATACATATCAATAATTACCTTAAAAGTCAATGGATTAAAGGCTCAAACCAAAAGACACAAGCTTGCGGAATATATACAAAAAAAAAAAAAAGACCCATATATATGCTATCTACAAGAGACCCACTTCAGACCTAAGGACATATACAGACTGAAAGTGAGGGGAAGGAAAAAGATATTCCATGCAATTGTAAATCAAAAGAAAGCTATAGTAGCAATACTCATATAAGATAAAATAGATTTTAAATTAAAGAATGTTACAAGAGACATGGAATGACACTACATAATGATCAAAGTATCAAGCCAAGAAGGAGATACAACAATTATAAATATATATGTACCCAACAGAGGAGCACCACAATACATAAGGTAAATGCTTACAGCTATAAAGGAGGAAATCAACAGTAACACAATAATAGTGGGGGACTTTAACACCTCACTTACACCAATGGACAGATCATCCAGACAGAAAATTAATAAAGAAACACAAGGTTTAAGTGACAAAATAGACCAGATAGATTTAATTGACCTTTATAGGACATTACATCTGAAAACAGCAGATTACACTTTCTTCTCAAGTGCACATGCAACATTATCCAAGATAGATCATATCTTGGGTCACAAATTAAGCCTTGGTAAATTTAAGACAATTGAAATCATATCAAGCATCTTTTCTGACAAAAACGTTATGAGACTAGAAATAAATTACAGGGAAGAAAACGTAAAAAACACAAACACATGGAGACTAAACAATACGTTACTAAATAACCAAGAGATCAATGAAGAAATCAAAGAGGAAATCAAAAAATATCTAGAGACAAATGACAACAAAAACACGATGATGCAAAACCTATGAGATGCAGCAAAAGCAGTTCTAAGAAGGAAGTTTATAACAATACAATGCTACCTCAAGAAACAAGAAAAATCTCGAATAAACAATCTAACCTTACACCTAAAGGAACTAGAGAAAGAAGAACAAACAAAACCCAAAGTTAGTAGAAGGAAAGAAATCATAAAGATCAGAGCAGAAACAAATGAAATAGAAACAAAGAAAACAATAGCAAAGATCAATAAAACTAAAAACGGGTTCATTGAGGAGATAAAGAAAATTGATAACCATTTAGGCAGACTCATTAACAAAAAGAGGGAGAGGACTAAAATCAATAAAATTAGAAATGAAAAAGGGGAAGTTACAACAGACACCACAGAAATTCAAAGCATCATAAGAGACTACTACAAGCAACTCCATGCCAATAAAATGGACAACTTGAAAGAAACTGACAAATTCTTAGAAAAGTATAATCTTCCAAACCTGAACCAGGGGGAAATAGAATATATGAGCAGACCAATCACAAGTATTGAAATTCAAACTGTGATTAAAAATCTTCCAACAAACAAAAGTCCAGGACCAGACGGCTTCAGAGGTGACTTTTATCAAACATTTAGGGACGAGCTAACACTCATCCTTCTCAAACTCTTCCAAAAAATTGCAGAGGAAGGAATACTCTCCAACTCATTCTACACGGTCACAATCACCCTGATACAAAAACCAGAAAAAGATACTACAAAAAGAAAATTACAGACCAATATCATTGATGAATACAGATGCAAAAATCCTCAATAAAATACTAGCAGACAGAATCCAACAACAAATTAAAAGGATCATACACCATGATCAAGTGGTATTTATCCCAGGGATGCAAGGATTCTTCAATATAAGCAAATCAATCAGTGTGATACACCACATCAACAAATTGAAGAATAAAAACCATATGATCATCTCAAAAGATGCAGAAAAAAATTTGAAAGAATTCAATACCCATTTATGATAAAAACTCTCCAGAAAATGGGCATAGTGGGAGCCTAACTCAACATAATAAAGGCCGTATATGACAAACCCAGAGCAAACATCATTCTCAATGGTGAAAAACTGAAAGCATTTCCTCTAAGATCAGGAACAAGACAAGGATATTCATGCTCACCATTATTATTCAACATAGTTTTGGAAGTCCTAGTCATGGCAATCAGAGAACACAAAGAAATAAAAGGAATCCAAATGGGAAAAGAAGAAGTAAAATGCCACTATTTGCAGATGACAGGAGACTTTATATAGGAAACCCTAAAGATGCTACCACAAAACTACTACAACTCATTGAAGAATTTGGTAAGTTGCAGGATACAAAATTAATGCACAGAAATCTATTGCATTCCTATACACTAACAATGAAAAAACAGAAAGAGAAATTAAGGAAACAATCCCATTCACCACTGCAACAAAAGGAATAAACTACCTAGGAATAAACCTATCTAAGGAGGTTAAAGACCTGTAATCAGAAAACTATAAGACACTGATGAAAGAAATCAAAGATGACAGAAATAGATGGAGAGATATACCATGATCTTGGATTGGAAATTCATAAACAATAAATAAACATAAACAATAAATAAATTCATAAACAAGGTGAAAAGAAAACACTCAGATTGGGAGAAAATATTTGGAAATGAATCAATGGACAAAGGATGAATCTCCAAGATATATAAACAGCTCATGCAGCTCAATAACAAAAAAAAAAAAAACAAACAACCCAATCCAAAAATGGGCAGAAGACCTAAGTAGACATTTCTCCAGAGAAGATATACAGATTGCCAACAAACACATGAAAGAATGCTCAACATAATCAATCATTAGAGAAATGCAAATCAAAACTACAATGATATACCATCTCACACCAGTCAGAATGGCCATCATCAAAAATCTACAAACAATAAATGCTGAGAGGATATGGAGAAAAGGGAACACTCCTGCACCGTTGGTGGGAATGTAAATTTATACACCCACAATGGAGAACAGTTTGGAGATTCCTAAAAAACTAAAAATAGAACTACCATATGACCCAGCAATCCCACTACTGGGCATATACCCTGAGAAAACCATAATTCAAAAAGAGCCATGTACCAAAATGTTCATTACAGCTCTATTTACAATAGCTAGGACATAGAAGCAACCTAAGTGTGCATCCACAGATGGATGGATAAAGAATATGTGGCACACATATACAATAGAATATTACTCAGCCATAAAAAGAAACAAAACTGAGTTATCTGTAGTGAGGTGGATGGACCTAGAGTCTCTCATACAAAGTGAAGTAAGTCAGAAAGAGAAAAACAAGTACTGTATGCTAACACATATATATGGAATCTAAAAAAAAGAAAAAAAAAAGGTCATGAAGATCCTAGGGGCAAGATGGGAATAAAGACACAGACCTACTAGAGAATGGACTTGAGGATATGGGAAGGGTGAAGGGTAAGCTGTGACAAAGTGAGAGAATGGCATGGACATATATACACTACCAAACGTAAAATAGATAGGTAGTGGGAAGCAGCCGCATAGCGCAGGGAGATCAGCTTGGTGATTTGTGACCACCTAGAGGGAGGGATAGGGAGGGTGGGAGGGAGGGAGTCACAAGAGGGAAGAGATATGGGAACATATGTATATGTGTAACTGATTCACTTTGTTATAAAGCAGAAACTAACACCCCATTGTAAAGCAATTATACTCCAATAAAGATATTTAAAAATAAATAAATAAATAAAGTTACAAGGCATTTTCCAGGTATGAGGCAACATGATAACATGGAGGATACAAAAATGAAGAATATGTGTCTCCTAGTAATGTTTTCCAAGATATTAGTGTTATTATGTATGAAAAAAAAAAGAGAATGTGTTCTTATGTGTAAGAAAGAGACTTATTTAATATCAGACTGTGAGTCTTTCTTGTGGACCAATTTTAAGACCAGTGGTTATTCCTATATTTAGAACAAATAAGCAATCCATAACTGAGCAGTGGAGGGACCATTGTGAAGCTAAATGGTCTATGAGAAGTCAGATAAACAGAGATGTGTTTAATTTTCTCTGATATTAGCCGGCACTTTTTTCATTTGTTTCTGAAAAATTTGCTCCTCCAACTCATTTTGTTTTTATTTTCTTCCTATTATAAGGATGGAAAGAAGAAAGAAAGTATTAAAAACACAGAATAGCTAAAGGATGGCAGACATTTGAGAAAAAAACAAAATGTTCAGCAGTATTAACCACATGGTGGCCAATACTATGAGAGCCTGGTCTAAATCCCTGGGTCCTTCTTACAATTATTTTGCACTTAACCATCATCTTCCTCAAGCTTTTCTAGCTCATACTTGGGGCCATCAGTGGATGCTACAGCTGCAAGATTTTCAAAGGAGCCAGAATTTCCTGAGACGTTTATGACTTTGGAGACAGATCATGGCCAATGTCTGACCTATCAGGAGGAAGAAAGTCCAACTTCCTGACCTGAGTCTAGTTTACACTCCAGAGTACCTTAACAGACAGGTCTGGACATTACGTGAAATCATGTCCTCCCTTTCCCCAGACTGCTTTCTTCACTCTATTACTAATTTTTCCTGGAGCAATTCTTACTAATCATTTAAACTCAAATTCTAGGGCTTATTTCTTGAGAGAACCAAATAATGAAACACATAAACACACATAAGACTTTTTCAGAGTGAACCTCATTAATAGTATTAAAATAACGTGCATTTTCATAATTAAGTCTATGGTTAGTTAAAACAAATACTTATCATTTAAAGTGTGTTTCCAGATATCTATGCAGAGAAGAAAGATGAATATTTTTTATTTTTCATACCTACCACTATTAATTAAAAATGGATGTCTGGAATATTGTATAGGATGATGGACTTAAAAGGATTCTGGAGAGAGGTGGAAGATGGCGGAAGTGTAAGATGCAGAGATCACCTTCCTCCCCACAGATACACCAGAAATACATCTACACGTGGAACAACTCCTACAGAACACGTACTGAAGGCTGGCAGAAGACCTCAGACCTCCCAAAAGGCAAGAAACTCCCCAAGTACCTGGGTAGGGCAAAAGAGAAAAGAATAAACAGAGACAAAATTATGGAAGGGACCTGCACCAGTGAGAGGGAGCTGTGAAGGAGGAAAGGTTGCCACACACTAGGAAGCCCCTTTGCGGGTGGAGACTGCCAGTGGTGAGGAGGGAAGCTTCAGAGCTGCGGAGGACAGCACAACAACAGGGGTGCAGAGGGCAAAGCAGAGAGATTCCCGCACAGAGAATCCGAGCCGACGGGCACTCACCAGCCCGAGAGGATTGTCTGCTCACCCGCCGGGACGAGTGGGGCTGGGTGCTGAGGCTCGGGCTTTGTTCGGAGAGCAGGGAGAGGACTGGGGTTGGCGGCATGAACAAAGCCTGCAGGGGGTTAGTTCACCATGGCTAGCTGGGAGGGAGTCCGGGGAAAAGCCTAGACCTGCCGAAGAGGCAAGAGACTTTTTCTTCCGTCTTTGTTTCCTGGTGCCTAAGGAGAGGGGATTAAAAGCGCTGCTTAAAGGAGCTCCAGACATAGGCATGAGCCGCAGCTAACAGCGCGGACCCCAGAGACGGGCATGAGACACTAAGGCTGCTGCTGCCGCCACCAAGAAGCCTGTGTGCAAGCACAGGTCACTATCCACACTGCCCCTCCCGTGAGCCTGTGCAGCCTGCCACTGCCAGGATCACGGGATCCAGGGACAACTTCCCCAGGAGAACGCATGGCGTGCCTCAGGCTGGTGCAACGTCACGCCGGCCTCTGCAGCCGCAGGCTCGCTCTGCACTCCATACCCCTCCTTTCCCCCAGCCTGAGTGAGCCAGAGCCCCCGAATCAACAGCTCCTTTAACCCTGTCCTGTCTGAGGGAAGAACAGATGCCCTCCTGCGACCTACATACACAGGTGGGGCCAAAGCCAAAGCTGAGCCACAGGAGCTGTGCGAAAAAGAAGACAAAGGGACATCTCTCCCAGCAGCCTCAAGAGCAGTGGATTAAATCTCCACAATCAGCTTGATGTACCTACATCTGTGGAATACCTGAATAGACAACGAATGATCCCAAATTGAGGAGGTGGACTTTGAGAACAAGATTTATTATTTTCTCCCCTTTTCCTCTTTTTGTGTGTGTATGTGTATGCTTCTGTGTGAGATTTTGTCTGTATAGCTTTGCTTTCACCATTTGTCTTAAGGTTCTGTCCATCCATTCTGTTCTGTTTTGTTTTGTTTAATTTTTTTCTTAATAATTATTTTTTATTTTAATAACTTTATTTTATCTTACTTTATTTTATTTTCTTTTATCTTCCTTCTTTCTTTCTTTATTTCTTTCTACTTTTTCTCCCTTTTATACTGAACTGTGTGGATGAAAGGCTCTTGGTGCTGCAGCCAGGAGTCAGTGCTGTGCCTCTGATGTGGGAGAGCCAACTTCAGGATACTGGTCCACAAGAGACCTCCCAGCTCCACGTAATATCAAAAGGTGAAAATCTCCCCAAGAGGTCTCCATCTCAATGCCAACACCAAGTTTCACTCAATGACCAGCAAGCTACAGTCCTGGACACCCTATGCCAAACAACTAGCAAGACAGGAACACAACCCCACCCATTAGCAGAGAGGCTACCTAAAATCATAACTCCACAGACACCCCAAAACACACCACAAGACGTGGACCTTCCCTCCAGAAAGACAAGATCAAGCCTCATCCACCAGAACACAGGCACTAGTCCCCTCCACCAGGAAGCCTACACAACACACTGAACCAACTTTAGCCACTGGGGACAGACACCAAAAACAATGGGAACTACGAACCTGCAGCTGGCAAGTAGGAGACCCCAAACACAGTAAGATAAGCAAAATGAGAAGACAGAAAAACACACAGCAGATGAAGGAGAAAGACAAAAACCTACCAGACATAACAAATGAAGAGGAAATAGGGAGTCTACCTGAAAAAGAATTCAGAATAATGATAGTAAACATGATCCAAAATCTTGGAAATAGAATAGAGAAAATGCAAGAAACATTTAACAAGGAACTAGAAGAACTAAAGATGAAACAAGCAATGATGAACAGCACAGTAAATTAAATTAAAAATACTCTAGAAGGGGGCAATAGCAGAATAACTGAGGCAGAAGAACGGATAAGTAATCTGGAAGATAAAATAGTGGAAATAACTACTGCAGAGCAGAATAAAGAATGAAAAGAACTGAGGACAGTCTCAGAGACCTCTGGGAAAACATTTAACACACCAACATTAGAATTATAGAGGTTCCAGAAGAAGAAGAGAAAAAGAAAAAGACTGAGAAAATATTTGAAGTGATTATAGTTGAAAATCTCCCTAATATGGGAAAGGAAATAGTTAATCAAGTCCAGGAAGCACAGAGAGTCCCATACAGAATAAATCCAAGGAGAAACATGCCAAGAAACATATTAATCAAACTTTCAAAAATTCAATACAAAGAAAACATATTAAAAGCAGCAAGGGAAAAACAACAAATAACATACAAGGGAATCCCCGTAAGGTTAACAGCTGATCTTTCAGCAGAAACTCTGAAAGCCAGAAGGGAGTGGCAGGACATATTTAAAGTGATGAAGGAGAAAAATCTGCAACCAAGATTACTCTACCCAGCAAGGATCTCATTAAGATTTGATGGAGAAATTAAAACATTTACAGACAAGCAAAAGCTGAGAGAGTTCAGCACCACCAAACCAGCTTTACAACAAATGCTAAAGGAACTTCTCTAGGCAAGAAACACAAGAGAAGGAAAAGACCTACAATAACAAAACCAAAACAATTAAGAAAATGGGAATAGGAACATACATATCAATAATTACCTTAAATGTAAATGGATTAAATGCTTCCACCAAAAGACATAGACTGGCTGAATGGATACAAAAACAAGATGCATATATATGCTGTCCACAAGACACCCACTTCAGACCTAGAGACACATACAGACTGAAAGTGAGGGGATGGAAAAAGATATTCCATGCAAATGGAAACCAAAAGAAAGCTGGAGTAGCAATTCTCATATCACACAAAATAGATTTTAAAATAAAGACTATTAGAAAGAGAAAAAGAAGAACACTACATGAAGATCAGGGGATCGATCCAAGAAAAAGATATAACAATTGTAAATATTTATGCACCCAACATAGGTGGACCACAATACAAAAGGCAAATACTAAAGCCATAAAAGCGTAGATCGACAGTAACACATTCATAGTAGGGGACTTTAACACCCCACTTTCACCAATGGGCAGATCATCCAAAAAGAAAATAAATAATGAAACACAAGCTTTAAATGATACATTAAATAAGATGGACTTAATTGATATTTATAGGACATTCCTTCCAAAAACAACAGAATACACATTTTTCTCAAGTGCTCATGGAACATTCTCCAAGATAGATCATACCTTGGGTCACAAATCAAGCCTTGGTAAATTAAAGAAAATTGAAATTGTATCAAGCATCTTTTCTGACCATAACGCTATGAGACTAGATATCAATTAAAGGAAAAGATCTGTAAAAAATACAAACACATGGAGACTAAACAATACACTACTTAATAACGAAGTGATCACTGAAGAAATCAAAGAGGAAATCAAAAAATACCTAGAAACAAATGACAATGGAGATGTGACAACCCAAAACCTATGGGATGCAGCAAAAGCAGTTCTAAGAGGGAAGTTTACAGCAATACAATCCTACCTTTAGAAACAGGAAACACCTTGAAAAAACAACCTATCCTTGCACCTAAAGCAATTGGAGAAAGAAAAACAAACTATCAAAAAAACCCAAAGTCAGGAGAAGGAAAGAAATCATAAAGATCAGTTCAGAAATAAATGAAAAAGACATGAAGGAAATGATAGCAAAGATCAATAAAACTAAAAGCTGGTTCTTTGAGAAGATAAACAAAATTGATAATCCATTAGCCAGACTCATCAAGAAAAAAAGAAGACTCAAATCATTAGAATTAGAAATTAAAAATGAGAATTAACAACTGACACTGCAGAAACACAAAGGATCATGAGAGATTACTACAAACAACTCTATGCCAATAAAATAGACAACCTGAAAGAAATGGACAAATCCTTAGAAAAGCACAACCTGCTGAGATTGAACCAGGAAGAAGTAGAAAACATAAACAGACAAATCACAAGCACTGAAATTGAAACTGTGATTAAAAATCTTCCTAAAAACAAAAGCCCAGTCCAGTGGGCTTCACAGGTGAATTCTATTGAACATTTAGAGAAGAGCTAACCTTCTCAAACTCTTCCAAAGTATAGCAAAGGGAGGAACACTCCCAAACTCATTCTATGAGACCAACAACACCCTGATATCAAAACCAGACAAGGATGTCACAAAGAAAGAAAAAGACCGGCCAATATCACTGATGAACATAGATGCAAAAATCCTCAACAAAATACTAACAAACAGAAACCAACAACACATTAAAAGGATCGTACACAATGATCAAGTTGGTTTTATTCCAGGAATGCAAGGATTCTTCAATATATGCATATCAATCACTGTGATACACCGTATTAACAAATTGAAGGAGAAAAAACGTATGATCATCTCAATAGATGCAGAGAAAGCTTTCTACAAAATTCAACACCTATTTATGATAAAAACCCTCCAGAAAGTAGGCATAGAGGGAAGTTACCTCAACATAACAAGGGCCATATATGACAAACCCACAGCCAACATCGTCCTCAATGGTGAAAAATTGAAAGCATTTCCACTAAGATCAGGAACAAGACAAGGTTGCCCACTCTCACCACTCTTATTCAACATAGTTTTGGAATTTTTAGCCATAGCAATCAGAGAAGAAAAGGAATCCAAATCGGAAAAGAAGAAGTAAAGCTGTCACTGTTTGCAGATGACATGATCCTATACATAGAGAATCCTAAAGATGCTACCAGAAAACTACTAGAGCTAATCAATGAATTTGGTATAGTAGCAGGATACAAAATTAATGCACAGAAATCTCTGGCATTCCTATACACTAATGATGAAAAATATGAAAGTGAAATCAAGAAAAAGCTCCCATTTACCATTGCAACAAAAATAATAAAATATCTAGGAATTAACCTACGTAAGGAGACAAAAGACCTGTATGCAGAAAATTATAAGACACAGGTGAAAGAAATTAAAGATGATACAAATAGATGGAGAGATATACCATGTTCTTGGATTGGAAGAATCAACATTGTGAAAATGACTCTACTACTCAAAGCAATCTACAGATTTAATGCAATCTCTATCAAACTATGACTGGCATTTTTCATAGAACTAGAACAAAAATTTCACAATTTGTATGGAAACACAAAGGACCCTGAATAGCCAAAGCAATCTTGAGAACGAAAAACTGAGTTGGAGGAAGCAGGCTCCCTGACTTCAGACTATACCACAAATCTACAGTAATCAAGACAGTATGGTACTGGCACAAAAACATAAATATAGATCAATGGAGCAAGATAGAAAGCCCAGAGATAAACCCACACACATATGGTCACCTTATCTTTGATATAGGAGGCAGGAATGTACACTGGAGAAAGAACAGACTCTTCAATAAGTGGTGCTGGGAAAACTGGACAGGTACATGTAAAAGTATGAGATTAGACCACTCCTTAACACCATACACAAAAATAATCTAAAAATAGATTAAAGTCCTAAATGTAAGGCCAGAAACTATCAAACTCTTAGAGGAAAACATAGGCAGAACACTCTATGACATAAATCACAGCGAGATCCGTTTTAATCCACCTCCTAGAGAAATGGAAATAAAAACAAAAATAAACAAATGGGACCTAATGAAACTTCAAAGCTTTTGCACAGCAAAGGAAACCATAAACAAGACCAAAAGACAACCCTCAGAATGGGAGAACATATTTGCAAATGAAGCAACTGACAAAGGATTAATCTCCAAAATTTTCAAGTAGCTCATGCAGCTCAATAACAAAAAAGCAAACAAGCCAATCCAAAAATGGGCAGAAAATCTAAATAGACATTTCTCCAAAGAAGATATACAGACTGCCAACAAACACATCTAAGAATTATCAACATCTTTAATCATTAGAGAAATGCAAAGCAGAACTACAATGAGATATCATCTCACACCAGTCAGAATGGCCATCATCAAAAAATCTAGAAACAATGAATGCTGGAGCGGGTGTGGAGAAAAGGGAACAGTCTTGCACTGCTGATGGGAATGTGAATTGGTACAGCCACTGTGGAGAACAGTATGGAGGTTCCTTAAAAAACTACAAATAGAACTACCATATGAACCAGCAATGCCACTACTAGGCATATACCCTGAGAAAACCATAATTCAAAAAAGTCATGTATCAAAATGTTCATTGTAACTTTATTTACAATAGCCAGGAGATGGAAGCAACCTAAGTGTCCATCATTGGATGAATGGACAAATAAGATGTGGCACATATATACAATGGAATATTATTCAGCCATAAAATGAAATGATATTGAGCTATTTTTAATGTGGTGGATGGACCTAGAGTCTGTCATACAGAGTGAAGTAAGTCAGAAAGAGAAAGACAAATACCATATGCTAACACATATATATGGAATATAAGGGAAAAAAACGTCATTAAGAACCTAGGGGTAAGACAGGAATAAAGACACAGACCTACTAGAGAATGGACTTGAGGATATGGGGAGGGGGAAGGGTAAGCTGTGACAAAGTGAGAGAGTGACATGGACATATATACACTACCAAACATAAAATAGATAGCTAGTGGGAAGCAGCTGCATAGCACAAGGAGATCAGCTCCGTGCTTTGTGACCAACTAGACGGGTGGGATAGGGAGGGTGGGAGGAAGGGAGACGCAAGAAGGAAGATATTTGGGAACATATGTATATGTATAACTGATTCACTTTGTTATAAAGCAGAAACTAACACCCCATTGTCAAGCAATTGTACTCCAATAAAGATGTAAAAAAAAAAAAGGATTCTGTTCTCAATCAAACATTGGAGAGCCTGGTACAGAATAAAAGCTTAATAAGATATTTTCCAAATATCTACCTGTCAAATAATGATAACAAAGGCAAGGTGAAAATAAACTTTATTTTTTTTAATTGTGATACTATCTGATGAGTTGTTTTTCAGGTTTTTCTTTTTCTTTTTTTCTTTTTTTTAACCAATGTAACTGAGTATGCTTTTTCTCTTCATTATTACAATAACTTTTTGTTAGTTTTATTTATTTTTTTATGATCTCTATTTCCATAGAACTTTCTATTTATAAATACAGTACCAATGCCTCTTGGCAAGTGCTCATGGACATTACCAGGAGAGAAGGCCCTAAGTATTCTTCTTATACCCAGGACCACTCAATTAAAGGACATATCAACAGATTCAGCTATTTTTCTAATTTTCTTATAAACTAAAAATACAACATGGTGGGGGAAAGAAGTATATTGGAGAATGTTTTCTCCCAAGGAAAAGCATTACAGCATCAAATTATAAAGTTCTTCGATCAGAGAAAGAAGATGATGGTCTATACTATTTGACCCAGAAATAGCGGTGTTGTAAAAAGGGGGTAGCACTTAAATCAGAACCTGTAAGTAGTGCCTACAATAAAGAAACTCATCACTCTTTTATCAAAATAGAAAGTCATTTTAAAATGTAACTTTGTGAACGATAATCAGTACCTGACTGTGGGGATATTGTGAAATTCCAACAAATCCTCAGTCATGATGCACATTTAAAGTTCAATGTCTTCTGTTCCTGAAACTTGCCTGTGTCCTAAAGGAAATCTGCTTTCTAAGATCTCAGCTATAATTGGTATTTTACTGATAAATGATAAGAAGACAATTGCAAATTCATAAATGCACTAATAAAGAATAAGTACTCTGGAGTTGAATGGAGTCAGGTTCTCCATATTTAGATCTGTGTGACCTGGGAAAGTTATTTAATCTCACATGATCATAGATTCATCTTTGTCAAAATGGGGTTCGGGTTTGTTAAAAGAACAGGGAGCAGGAGAGGTAAGATATGAGGGAGAAGAAAAAGAAAGGAAAAAATACATTTCATGTCACCTAATAAGTGTAGAAGTGTCTAAAGTACTAAGGCTGAATCAACAATGATAGCAACAGTGAACATTCATTTAATTTTCAGATTTTATTAATTGTTGAAATTTTTAACATTTACACATACATGTACATATACACATTTTACAATTGAAAGCATCTGGAAACAGAAACTTTAAAAGAATGCTTCACTTTTAAATCATCAAAGGGAAAACTGCAAGTATTATCCACACAGCCAAATACAGGAATAAAACAAATTTTAAAACTAAAATACTATATCACTACACTGCATAAATAAAGAGGTACATCAAACATAACAATCATAACAATAAAAATCAAAGTTTGACAGGATGTTGTAAATCGAGTCTGTCAGACCCTGTAGAAAAATCAAAAGTTATAATATGCAGTATAAAAATTATAATCTAAAGCCAAGTGACTCAGAAATCAGGAAAGAAAAATATTAAAAAATGAAAAAGTAGGAGTTATAATATTAATACTAAACAAAAAGTTAAGGCGAGAGAGGAAAATCAGAATATTACCAGTATGGCCACTCATATTAAAGAAGGGAGCTCTTCTATTTTTTTATAAATTTATTTATTTTTATTTTATTTATTTTTGGCTACATTGGGTCTTTGTTGCTGCACGTGGGCTTTCTCTAGTTGTGGCGAGTGGAGGTTACTCTTCGTTGTGGTGCGCAGGCTTCTCATTGTAGTGGCTTCTCTTGTTGTGGGTTCTGGGCTCTAGGTGTGTGGGCTTCAGTAGTTGTGACATGCAGGCTCAGTAGTTGTGGCACATGGGCTCTAGAGTGCAGGCTCAGTAGTTGTGGTGCATGGGCTTAGGTGCTCCACAGCATGTGGGATCTTCCCAGAGCAGGGCTCGAACCCATGTCCCCTGCATTGGCAGGTGGATTCTTAACCACTGCACCACCAGAGAAGTCCCTGGAGCTCTTCTATTAAAAATATGTATTATGACTGTGTGTCACATCAGTATGGACAAATATATCAATAGGTACAATCTACAAAATTTGTATCTGCTACATGCCATTTTGTGGTTTTACTATGACTCATTTACCTACTTCTCTATGTGTTTGACATTTTACAGATATGTACACTGCACAATGTATATCAAACCATCATGTTGTATATCTTAAATATGTACAATTTGTATTTGTTAATTATACCTCAGAAAAGCTTGAGGAAAAATAAATAAATAAAAAGGTACTGCTGTAAATAGGCCTTTAGTAATGTGATGGTGAGGTGTAGGGGGAGGGGAAGCATCCCATAATCCCATGATTTCTGTCTCAGTCTTTCACTGATCCTGTGCCTCTGGTCTTAAACTTCACAAGAGTTGTTCAGTTCTCCTCCATGACACCACCACCCATAAGTAGGCAGGGCAGGACAGCTAAAGTAGGCTGATGTTGGGTACTTCCCTTCCCCCAGTTAGTTAGGCCCTGATAATACCCCAGCAGTTTAGGCTCTGGTTAAATATTTCCCTCTGAGGGCATGTTTTGTTAAGAACTGAGTGCTAGGGTATATTTCAGAATGGTTACTTTTCCCCTCCCCATGCCAGAAACATGTGGCAAGTTTTCTGTGATATTCACTATAAGAACCTGGTTGAGCTCACGGAGGTAAATCTCACAATATTGTGGGGACATCTCTATGACTGGGTACCCCTGGAGTTTTAACTCTTAGACTTGATCACACTGAGCCTCCAGCAATTCTTCAGTTACAGTTCAGGTTTTCCTGCCCAGGCACTTGTTCCCAAGGAGTTTTCTGCTCACCTAGGTGTCTCTGTTCCAGGAAGACATAAGTTCCCATATTTACCAATCTCTCCAATCGTAGGGGCAGGGGTTTGTCCCGTGTCCTCCACTCTTATGGATCCAGGAAGAGTTGTTGATGTTTTGGTCTGTTTAGCTTTTACTTTTTAGAATGAAGTAGCTTTTCAAGCTCCTCACATATGGAACCAGAAACTGGAAGTCACCAAGATACTTTTGAATGAAAAGTCTGCATTGTAACTAAATTTTAAGAGCCTTAACACTGTTGAATCTTACATGTTACCCCAAAATATAACACCTCAGCATATTAAATATCTTAGCTGAAAGAGTTTAAGACAATTAAAATGTCAGAGGAAGGAAGCCTACTCTGACCTAACACCCTCCCTTCTTCCTTGAAACAGGTCATAAAATTCCAATGAGAAAGGTATCCTCTCTGTACCAGGAGGAAATAAGACATTCTAATTACAAGAAAAGGAAAACTCAGAGTCAAAAAATCTGTTCAAACAAAACTTGTTATACTAATGCTTATAATTTTAGTGACATTTTCCCCTATTTTATTAAGATATAGTTGACATACAATATTGTATAAGTTTAAGATGTATAACATAATGATTTGATATATGTGTATATTGTGAAATAATCACTGAAATATGTTTAGTTAACATCTATTAGCTCACATAGTTACATTTTTTTTCCTGTGATGAGAACTTTTAATATTTACTCTCTTAACAACTTTCAAATCTACAAAATAACATTGTTAATTATAATCATTATGCTGCACATTACATCCCCAGAAATTATTTATTTTATAACTGGAAGTTGTACCTTTTGATCATCTTCACCCAATTCCCCCATCTCACCCCCACTTCACCCCCACCTCTGGCAGCCCTCAATCAGTTCTACTGCTATGAGTTTATTTAGATTCCACATATACATAGGATCATATAGTACAAAGTGTAAAAAAGACAGATTCTTCTGTCTGACTTATTTCATTTAGCATAATGCACTCAAGGTCCAGCCATGCATTTACAAATGGCAAGATTTTCTTCTTTTTTATGGCAGAATTACACACACCCATACACACACACACACACACCATGTTTTCTTCATTTATTCATCCTTTGATAGACACAGGTTGTTTCCATGTTTCAACTCTTGCAAATAATGCTATAATGAATATTGTAATAAAGATCTCTCTTCTGGACAGTGATTTCATTTCCTTCCAATGTATATCCAGAAGTGCTGAATTATAGGATAATTCTACTTTTAAGTTTTTGAGGAGTCTCTATACTGTTTTCCATAGTGGCTGCACCAAGTTAAATTCCCACCCACAGTATACAAGTGTTCCCTTTTTGCATCCTCACCAGTACTTGTTATCACTTGTCTTTTTAATAGTAGTCATTAAAACAGGTATGAAGTGAAATTTCATTGTGGCTGTAATTTAGTTTCCCTGATGATGAATGATGTTGAGCATCTTTTCATGTACTTGTTTGTTGTTTGTATGTTTTCTTTGGAAAAATGTCTATTCAGGTCCTCTGCCTATTTTTTGATCAGCTAGGTATTTTTACTATTGAGTTGTATGAGTTCTGAATATATTTTTGTTCTTAACCCCTTATCAGTTGTGTGATGTATAAATATTTTCTCCCATTCTGCAGATTTTTTTGATGTAAATTTTTTCAACATTTACTACAGCTAGCCCAAATCCCTTTGTCTTGTCAATTATTTACAAATTTATAGTTTCTTTGTCTAAAAGATATAAAACCTTCCTGCTCTGGTCACTTCTTCTGGTCTTCATTCTCTTGTGAAGGCTCCCATGTGCATGTAACAATTCAATAAAATTTGTATACTTTTTTCTTATTAATCTGTCTTTGTCTGTTTGATTTTCGGATTAGACAGAATCCTAACAGAGACAAGGAAAATTTTTTTCCCCTACACTGTCCCAAGACTTTCAATTTTCATAATGAAATGTCATGTTAGACATAAAATTTTACATACGTTACTCATTTCAGCTCATTATTTTTACATAATGAGACTATGGTTGTAAAACAAAAATATCAAAAAATATAAGGTCAACTAATTCATCATTTATTAAAATTGAGTACTACACAGCTATTAAAAAAAACTCATACATTAAGCTACATAGAGACAGCGTCAGGGCGAGTGAGAGCCGGACGGGCACTGGGCGACTCTGTGCCTTGCAGAGGAAAAATAATTAAACATGGGCAAAGGAGATCCTAAGAAGCCGAGAGGCAAAATTTTCATTCTTTGTGCAAACTTGCTGGGAGGAGCACAAGAAGCACACAGATGCTTCAGTTAGCTTCTCAGAGTTTTCTAACAAGTGCTCAGAGAGGTGGAAGACCATGTCTGCTAAAGAGAAAAGAAAGTTTGAAGACATGGCAGAGGCAGACAAAGCCCGTTATGAAAGAGAAATGAAAATTTATATCCCTCCTAAAGGGGAAACAAAAAAGAAGTTCAAGGATCCCAATGCACCCAAGAGGCCTCCTTTGGCCTTTTTCTTGTTTTGTTCTGAGTATTGTCCAAAAATCAGAGGAGAACATCCAGGCTAATCCAGTGGTGATGTTGCAAAGAAACTGGGAGAGATGTGGAATAACACTGCTACAGATGACAAGCAGCCTTAGGAGAAGAAGGCTGCTAAGCTGAAGGAAAAGTACAAAACGGATATTGCTGCATACTGAGCTAAAGGGAAGCCTGATGCAGCAAAAAAGGGAGTCATCAAGGCTGAAAAAAGCAAGAAAAAGAAGGAAGAGGATGAAGGTGAGGAAGACAAAGAGGATAAGGAGGAGGAGGAAGATGAAGAGGATGAAGAGGAAGAAGATGATGATGATGAATATGTTGGTTCTAGTGCAGTTTTTTTTTTCTCATCTATAAAGCATTTAACCACCCTGTACACAACTCACTCCTTTTAAAGAAAACAATTGAAATGTAAAAAAAAATAAAATAAAAGGATAGGCTGTAGGGTAAACTACATGATTTTTAGGAACACTGGATTACTGAGAAGAGATTTCTGAGAAAAAAAATACCTTAGGTACCGCACAGAGACATCTCATCTCATCCCTGTAAATAAAATCCTTTGATTTAACTGCATTTTTTTTACAGTGCAAATGCTTTACCTTCTTTATGGCTCAATCCTAAGTAATATGGGTAAAAACATCCATTTGAATGATAAATAAAGATCAGCTGTAAAGGAAAGAGAGTAAAGTTAATGGATTGGGAAGTAGAAAAAAATATTTTAGAATATTGTTATAAAGGGATTGAATATGGAGATTTTGAAAGAAGCAGACAGAAAGGAGACAATAAATGCACCAACTTGGGCATTTTCATTTTGTTATTCCAGTGTCCATAGTACCATCCCTAATTCACAGTTGAATTCTTAGTCTAAGGGAGACTCAGTAAACTTGAGTAAATTCTATTTTGAAGAAGTTCTTATTTTCTCTGTGAGGTTTAAGATTCTCATTTTATAGGAAAAAATCAGAGAAAGACAGAGGGAGGTCTTTGGGGAACTTCAGTAAAATAGCAGGTAATTGTCTAAACTGCTTCTTACTTTTTATTTCTTCTTTTATTCTTCTTTCCTTCATTCCTTCCTTTGTAGTTATTTTTTCTTTCAACACTTCTTAAATTTCTTTCTTATTTCCTTCTCTCCACAAATATGCTCTTACGTTTTGAATATGGTAAATCCTTTGCAAGGTGCTAAATATGAAAAAAAGAATGAGACTTTATTTCTGTGCCAAATTTATAGTCTAGTGTTTCTATTACTATAAACAAGTACAAAGAAGGAAAGCCAGTTTCACTATATAGATTTTAAAGTACCAAGTTGGTTCAATTTTAAATTATAAATCAGATATAAAATTTATAGGTTTATTTAGGATTCTAATTTTGTAAATGAGGGGTATTAAGATTGTGATTAAAAATCATCTTCAATTAGACAGTACAGATGTTGGTATCAGGGTATTGGAGCATTTGCTATTCTTAACCTAATCTTCCTGTATATATGCTATTTTTTATATTTGTCATTCATTTTTTGTATAATTTAATTTCTATGCCTGTGATATTTATTATCTGGAGGCATTGAGGAACTCACACTCTGAGACAGGATCCACCAGAGCCCTTGGCCCAGATAGAAGTATAGGGGTGGGGGTTCTTGTTAAAGGGAGAGTCAGGGGAAGCTGAAGAAGTTCAGTATAAATTTATATGTATTTTGTGTAGTTGCATTATTTTCTGTGAAAAATATTCATCTTTTCATCAGCTATTCAGAGAGATCTATGATTCCCTCAAGTATATAGTTGATAGGTCTGAATTAAAACAAATTAAATATACTACTTTGTATTTCACTGGTTCTTTCATATATATTTTCAGGTTGTTCCACTAAAAGATAAAGATTTTAAGAACTTTGATACACATTGAGACAGGAAGGAAGGGGGCAGGGCACAACTTTTAAAAGAATGACATAGCCCAAGGACACAACATAAACTGATTAGAACCAAATAGGTCAGAGGTGGTGGACGAGTTGACTTCCACTAGACATTGAGACTCAGTATATGCTCATTATAACACATCAGCAAGCTAAATGACACATCCACCTGTGCCATGACAGCTCCAAGGCTGACCATAAAAGGCCAAGAAGTGGTCAGTGGCCCAATTCCTGGAAAACTGAGCCCCTTCTCCAAAATGGTTGGAATAATCTTCCCACTTGTTAGCCTATGAAATTACCCATCACATAAAAACTAACAACCCCTTACCCTGGGGCCTCTTGCCTTTTAGATGGCCCACACTCTGTCTATGGAGTGTTTATCTCCCTGAATAAATCTGCTTTCACTCTACTTTGGCTTGCTCTTAAATTCTTTCATGTGAGAAGCCAAGGACCTTCACTTGGTGGCTTACCCCAGGGATTTGTCCGAGACCTGGGACACGAGCATCCTCTCACGCCCCATTTTCCTGCAAAAACATCAAGAAAAAACAACTATTTTAAATTGAACTTTTTATTTCAAATTCTCTGCCTTAGCATTACTCTTCAAAATTCATTCACGATAAGTATAATTTCATTTCCCAAAATTTTATTTTACATAATACCAGGATTATACTCTCTACTAGTGCAATTATAACGATTAACATTTTGGGTTTTTTACAGGAAAATGATGCTTTGACCATTTTACTCCATGTAAATATTTGGTATCTTAGGGCTAAGGGAATAAGAATATTATGCAGTTTATGAAGACCACCCCAACACAAGTGCATTCCTTTTCCAAAAATCTGAAATCTTGTACAATCTTTCATTCATGATATGATATTCCTATAAATGTTCATCAGTAAAAATGACAATGGAAGCAGCAGCAGAAAATTAGCTGAATACAGAGAAATTAATCCTTTACTATAACTTAAATCTAAGAATTTCCTTTAAACAGTGTATACTTATTTCTCAGTGCAAACCACAGAGCTGTAAGGAAATGAACAATGGTGATTACATAGCAACAGAAAAGCTTTTTTGGATCCAAAGCTAATCAATTGCAAATAATCTGGATGTTGCTGTGCTAAAGCAGGTGGCTAGATATGAACAGAGAAAGGGGGCCATGGGCAAGATGGCAGGAAAAAATGCATCTTGTAAACCAAGGGAGTCCCTGGACAAAGAAAAGCAGGAACCTCCAGACTGACAGGAAACCACACATTTTGGGATGATAAGTATCCTGGAGGCAGACAAAGAGGGAACAGTAGGAATCTCCAACATCTAAATGTAACCTTTTGCTCATTATGTCCCCATTACAATGACATTAGACTTGCAGATAAGAAGTACCCATCATGCACTGAATCCATGAGACTTCCAACCAAGACAAAATAAGGACAAAAAGCCCTCCTCCCCTCAGGAAAGTGGAGCTTTGATGAAAATCAGGGAATATAAGCCCCAAACTCCTACCTCCCCAGTGGATATATTGCCCCTTGAATTTTAAACCCCACATAAACAGCTTGCCAATAAAACTCAGGGCAACTATTGACCTGAGCCCACTCTCCCCTTGAGAGCATACTATCACTTAAATAAATCCTCACTTTACTTTCTTGGCCTTCCTTTCTCATTTCTGAATTCTTTCTGTGATGAGACAAGAAGCTACCCTCTGGGAACAGTTCTTTGTGCTTCAGATAGATTATTGAAGTCTGTAGTACCACTTCTTCCCCAGTTAGAGAAATGCTTTATTTTTTTAGAACTGGATAGTAATGTATTTTTGCACATTTCCTTCAATATTATTAAATAATTATAGGGAAGAAAAGCTCTACTGAGAGATTTTTTTCAGCTTCAGAAATGCTGCTTGAAACTTGGAAACCTCAGGTGGAAGGTCACTTCTGCTCTTTGAACTCTAAGAATGTGAGACTGGGTTTTGCTATAAAATGTATTAAACTAAGAGAGTGTCCACATGGCATGAATTGAGTCATGAAGTTTATTCTTACACATAAAATACTGGCCCTGCTATTGGACCACTACCCTATTTCTAAGTTCTTAAGGCCTGTTCTCAGAAGACTCCTATTTAAAGGCAGAAACAGCTTTAGAAAATGTTGTGGGTCAGATTATCACAATTTGTGCTGTTTGTCTGGAAAAACATGGCTGAAGATGTACAGAACTAAAGTAGAAGATACCAAAAATTAATTAAGCCACAGTGGGAACATGGCAAATGTATTACACTTATTTATTTATTTATTTATTCACTTATTTAAACATTTTTCTTAATTTCCTTTTTTTATTAAAATATTCACCAAATAAATAAAGAGTGACAGGTTAGTACTATACATTGTGCTAAATTTTCATGTGCCTTTAGGATAAAAATAACAGTTCCTGACCTCTTTAAATAGAACTTCTGATAAATGAGACAGAAAAAACAATTATTTTTTAAATTCCAAAACCAATATATGATAATTAGGAAAACTACTAAGGCATGCAAAAAATGTAAAAGTATACATAAATAGCACAAATGTGCATGCATGTCTTTAATTCCAATTCCTTCAAGTTATTATTTATAATATTTTAGTGTACTAACTGTAATTATTATAATATCACCAATATTTTTCTCCTTTCACTATATCTAGCTAAAGCTCTATTTCTTTATTTGTATATTTCTGATAAATTATATGAAAGTGAATAAAAGTGTTCTAAGAGAGCTAGAAAATGGAGAAATCTAACCAATGCCAGAGCATCATGGGGAGAAAGCCATCTCATCTGCACTTGGAATGAAAATAAGGATTAACAGCTCAGTGCTTGGGAAGCATTATGCAAGTACAGCTTTCAGAATTTGTGAAAGCCTGATTATGGAAAGACAAAATATGATTTCTAGAATGGAAATAAGGCCAGGCTAGTTAACATGAAAAGCTAAAAGTTTTACAGTTTTTGATGCAGCTAGTCTAGTAGGCCATAGCGAGCTCAAAGAGCTACTTTTGTCTAGTTCATACTAGGGAAAGTCTTTTCAATTAAGGAAAGTCACTGAAGGGTTTTAAGCAAGTTCTGACATGATCACATTTGAATTTTAAAATTATTGGGATGCAACACTTGAAGAAAATCCTGGTGTAAAAACTGGAGATAGAACAGTTAGAAAACTACTACAGTGGTCCTAGTTTCAGATATGAGAGTTCAGAGTAGAGTCATGGCAGTGAAAATGGAGATCTCTTATTGAGGTAAAGCATTAGTGGTTGAAAACACACACACACACACATGCACACACACACAAACACACACACACACACCGCTAGACATCCGTGGAACTAGAAGGGAAAACTTAGTTGCCTAGAGTGACTAAGGCCAAGAAATCCCCTGAGATGAGACAACTGGATTAAAAGCTTCTGGTTTCCAAATTTGCCAAACCCAGTTGAAACCCACACATCATGTTAACAGCAACACCTTTCCATTTTATCATTCACCAAATAATTGAATATGTAAATTTAAAGCTGGGGTAAAGGACCTCCAAAATCTGTGATTTGGTTTCTGAACAAGACAGTAGTGTTCATACCTCTCTTTAAAATGCTTTAAGAAGGCATTGAAATAATCCATGGAAAGTGAGAATGACAGTTCTTGTCAGAATATGGAAGAAATTTCCCATTAATAAAATGTGACTGTTGATTGATAAATCACTACCCAGTCTTTACCTCAAGTTTTACCCCTACTTCCCCTTATGAAATAGAGGCTATGCCAACAAAATGATTAAGATCAAATTTTCCACACAGGCTCAGAAACCTGTTCCCTACCAACCAGAGAAGGAAGCAGCTTTCCACCTTGTATTCAAGTGAGAAATGTGAAGGGATCCTGTGAAATATCTCTTTTACCCTGGTTTTATCCAAAAAATATTTACCTAGCCTTTGACAAGCGTGGGACTAGAATCTGAAGAGACAGTGGTCATGAAAATCTACACTGGCCTTGCCTTCTTGGAATTTTACTCTTCAGAGACTGAAAATGTAAGACTAATAGGACAAAACAGTAAGTCACTTCATGATCCTTTGAAGTCTTCATGATCCTTTGGGTCTTAATGCTAAATGGTCTTCCTTTGAATCTCCCAACTGACAGATACTATTGAATATTATAGTGGCTTGTATTCTTCTAGAGTTTGTTTTAGTCAAGTGTAATTTGTGTGAACTCTGTAAAAGTGGAGATTTTATCAGCATCACTCATCACTCACCACTGTAGCCCTAATACTAACACAGGAGTCAATAAATGGCACATGTATGATCAGTGAGCTAAGAACACTTCATTTTTTCAAAGGGTTGCAAAGAAAAACTAGGAGAAGACATAAGAGGAGGAGACGGAGAATGAAGAAGAGGGGGAGGAAGAAAAGGTGGAGGTAAAGGAGAATAAGGAAGAGAGACCATGGAACAGAAAAGGTGTATTTCCCTCAAAACATAAAGTATTTGCTGTCTGTCGCTTTACAGAAAAATTTGCTCATCCCCTCAGCACATAGTAAACTCCCAACAAATTTGGGTTGAATGAATGCATAAATGACATTTAAGGACATTTGGGGCTCAAAAGTACTATACCACAGATGGGGCCAGATATACACATGCACTTAAATCATTAGAAATGATGCATGCTAGATATGGTGGCTTTTTATCACCTTGATCAGTTTAGAGTAAAAGAGTAAGAGTTAGGAAAGAGAGATTATGCTTATTGGGAAAGCCAAGGCTAAAAGAAATGAATACCCAAAGACAATTACATTATAAAATGGCACATTATCTCAGTATATACCAACAAGACGTTTAATAACATTCAGAAAACACTTATAAGATGAAGTGAACAAATACTTAGTAAACTTAGAAATAAATAGTACTTGCCTGTTTAAAAACATCTACTTCCAACTATGTGAAACAATAGAGCCTTTTGCAAGAGTCAGAATATATTATAATTAGTAAAATCAGATATATGGCATCTAATATTAACTAGATATTTTAAGGGCTTTAAAAGTTTAATTTAAAGTTTAACTTTTAAATGAAAAATTTAAGAAAATACACATGAATTAAAACTAAACATTAAACGGAGGGAAAAAAAATCCTCCTTTTCACATACTAGAATGTAATTAGTCACTTAGTCAAAGAGAATATAATCAAAATATTCAATTTAACACTGATATAAAACAACTTGTTCTTACTTTTTTTTTAATTTCAGCAATCAATAGAAATTCTAACCAACTGAACTAAGAAGTAGTTAGAAGTTTTTCAAGATAAACCAAATTAAAATAGTGTGAAATCATTAATGCATATATGCATGAGTTATATAAAACTATGAAAATTGACACTTGAAATGACTGGATTTTGAAAGTAGCATATTATAAATATGCTCTTTGTTTCTCAAATAGTTCTGTATATGTAATACAGTTTGAATTAAAAAGTCAATTGACTAATTAACTAATTTGCCTTGGGGGGCAAAATCACTCCTATTGAGAACTGCAGACTAGATAAATATGTAAAGAAAAAAATGTATTTTTGAAGATAATTTTAATTGAATAAACATACAATCAAATAGTAGAAAGTTTCACTTATAAAAGAAATAGTGTATTTGTAGGGAAAGAGAGAGAAAAAAGCAACAATTGAGAACCAACGATATAAAAATTTTATTAATATGAACAAAATGACAATTTAAGTCACATAGTTCTATGTGGGAATATGTAAATCTATTAGCCAATAGGCTAGCAACTGTGGTTTTGTTTGTTTGTTTGTTTTTAGGTGGAGAGGGTGAAAACAGGGAAAAAAGAAAAATATTTAAAAAATATACACACATACTCAAACACCCACACATTGAATGAAAAAGAAATTTAAAATGATTTGAAGAAATTAGAAAATACAGACCAATATCTAATTAGTAGAGGAGATAGGTCTCATTTCCAAAGCATAAAATCAAAGATAAAGAATCAAGAAAATGAGAGATGTATTTCTCTATTAAAAATCAAAATTCCATTTATCATGCAATACTATAAATGGCTTTATGCAAAAAGATATTGAGAATAACATTCTCGATAACATTCAATCATTAATGCTATATTCAAAATTTTTTGGTTTTTGTCCTTTATTCTATTAAGATTCAACAAAGGACTAATAGCTTAGAATGACTACCCAAAAAAACATTTAATCTCAGAGAAGTAGCCAACACTGGGATTAATGATACTAATTTTGTAGCACTAATAATCGGGTTGAAATATAAACTCTGCTGATTCCTGGCTGTGAGGAACAAGTTACTTATCACTTTTTGTGACTATTACTTCCTCAGCAAATGGTAATATTAATAACACCTACTTCATTGCTTTATGAGAAATAAATGAGTTAATAAAGTCTTAGAACAGAGACAAGCACATAGTAAGCATCAATTTATATTAAGAATAGTGATAGTAACCACTATGTTATATCCCCTAGATTTACTAAGATTAGAAAAAATAAAATCAGTTTACCTTAGCGTCGAGAAATAGACAATTTCAAATACAGTTGGTTAGAGTATGTCACACTTTTTTGGAAAATGATTACTCAACATTTTTCAATGATATAAAATCAGCAAATCTCAGCCATTCATTCCAATTCTTTCTTCTCTATGTATTTCAGTTTAGGAAGTTTCTTTTATGTATACATTTTTATTGAAGTAGAGTTATTTTACAATATTATATAATTTTCAGGTGTACAGCATAGTGATTCAATATTTTTATAGATTTCATTCTAAGTTATTATAGAACAATGGCTATATTTCTCTGTGCTGTACAATACATCCTTGTTGCTTATTTATTTTATATATAGTAATTTGTATTTCTTAAGCCCATACGCCTAAATTTCCCCTCCCTGCTTCCTTCTTCCCACTGGTAACCATTAGTTTGTTCTCTATATCTGTGAGTCTGTTTCTGTTTGTTATATACATTCTTTGTTTTATTTTTTACATTCTACATATAAGTGATAGAATATAGCAGTTGTCTGTTTTGTCTGACTTATTTCACTAAGGATAATACTCTCTAGATCCATCCACTTTTTTACAAATGTCAGAATTTTATCCTTGTTATGTTGAGTAATATTCCATTATATAGATATAGATGTAGATGTAGATATATAGATATAGATAGATATGGATATAGATACTTCTTTATCCGCTCATCTGTCAATGGACACAGGTTGCTTCCATATCTTGGCTGTTGAAAATAATGCTGTTATGAATATTGAGGTACATGTATGTTTTTGAATTAGTGGGGTTTTTTTCTTTGGATATATACCCAGAAGTGGAATTGCTGGATCATATGGTAGTTCAAATTTTTAGTTTTTGAGGAACTTCTATACTGTTTTCCATAGTGGCTGCACCAATTTACATTCCCAGCAACAGTATAAGAGGGTTCACTTTTCTCCACATTCTCGCCCACATGTGTCATTTGTAGATTTTTGGTGATAGCCATTCTGACAGGTGTGAGGTGATATCTCATTGTGATTTTGACTTGCATTTATCTAATGAATAGCAATGTTGAGCATCTTTTCATGTTCCTGCTGGCCATCTGTATGTCTTCTTTTGAAAAATGCCTATTCAGATCTTCCAACCATTTTTTAATCAAAGTTTTTTTTTTGATGTTGAATTGTATGAGCTATTTATATACTTGGGATATTAACTCATCATCAGTTATCATTTTTAAATATTTTTCTCCAATTCAGTAGGTTGTCTTTTCTTTTGCTAATAGTTTTCTTTGCCATGCAAAAAGCTTTTAAGTTTAATTAGATCCCATTTGTTTTTATTTATTTGTTTTTGCTTTTTTTTTTGCCTTGAGACAGATGCATAAAAAAATATCGCTATGATTTATGTCAGAGTGTTCCACCTATATACTCTTCCGGAGTTTAATGGTTTCAGGTTCTACATTTAGGTCTTTAATCCATTTTGAATTTATTTTTGTATATGGTTTGAGGAAATGTTCTAATATCATTGTTTTATGTGTAGCTGTCCTGTTTTCCCAACACAACTTATTGAAGAGACTGTCTTCTCTCCATTTTATAGTCTTGCCTACTTCATTGTAGAGTAATTGACCATAGGTGTATGGATTTATTTCAGGGCTCTCTATTCTATTCCATTGATCTATGTGTCTGTTTTTGTGTCAGTACAATACTGTTTTGTTGGAGCTTTGTAGGATAGGCTGAAGTCAAGGTGGTATGGTACCTCCAGCTTTGTTCTTCTATTCTCAAGATTGGTTTGGCAATTCAGGATCTTTTGAGGTTCCATATACATTTTAGGATAATTTGTTCTAGTTCTGTGAAAAATGTCATGGATATTTTGATTGGGTTGCAGTAAGTCTGTAGATTGTTTCGGGTAGCCTGGACATTTTAACAATATTAATGCTTCCATTCCAAGAACACAGGATATCTCTCCATTTTTTTGTATCATTTTCAAATTCCTTCATCAATAGTTTATAATTTTCAGGGTATAGGTTTTTCACCTCCTTAACTAATTTTATTCCTACTTTATTCTTTTTGATAGAGTTTTAAATGGGATTATTTTCTTGCTTTCTCCTTCAAATAGTTCATTTTTACTGTATAGACAACCAATAGGTTTATGCATATTAATCTTGTATCCTGCAACTTTAATGAATTCTTTTAATATCTCTCTTTTTTTTTTTTTTTTGGTAGCGACTTTAGAGTTTTCTATATATAGTACCATGTCATCTGCAAATAGTGACAGTTTTCCTTCTTCCCTCCTAATTTGAATACCTTTCATTTCTTTTTCTTCTCTGATTACTGTGTCTTAGAATATTGATATATTCTCAAGCTCACTGATTCGTTCTTTATCATGTCTATTCTACTTATGACTGAATAATATTCTTAATTTCTGTTAGTGTTTTTTTTTTACCATCTTTATTGGAGTATAATTGCTTTACAATGTTGTGTTAGTTTCTGCTGTATAACAAACTGATTCAGCTATACATATACATATATCCCCATATCTTCGCCCTCTTGCATCTCCCTCCCACCCTCCCTATCCCACCCCTCTAGGTGGTCACAAACCACTGAGCTGATCTCCCTGTGCCATGCGGCTGCTTCCCACTAGCTATCTATTTTACGTTTGGTAGTATATATATGTCCATGCCACTCTCTCACTTTGTCACAGCTTACCCTTCCCCCTCCCCATATCCTCAAGTCCATTCTCTAGTAAGTCTGTGTGTTTATTCCTATCTTACCCCTAGGTTCTTCATGACCTGTTCTTTTCTCCCCCCCTTAGATTCCATATATATGTGTTAGAATACAGTATTTTTTTTCTCTTTCTGACTTACTTCACTCTGTATGACAGAATCTAGGTCCATCCACCTCGCTACAAATATCTCAATTATGTTTCATTTTATGGCTAATATTCCATTGTATATATGTGCCACATCTTCTTTATCCATTCATCCAATAAGGACACTTAGGTTGCTTCTATGTCCTGTCTCTTATAAACAGAGCTGCAATGAACATTTTGGTACATGACATTTTTTGAATTATGGTTTTCTCAGGGTATATGCCTAGTAGTGGGATTGCTGGGTTGTATGGTAGTTCTATTTTTACTTTTTAAGGAACCTCCATACTGTTCTCCATAGTGGCTGTATCAATTTACATTCACACCAACAGTGAGCTGATACCTCAAAGTAGTTTTGATTTAGATTTCTCTAATGATTAATGATGTTGAGCATTCTTTCATGTGTTTGTTGGCAGTCTGTATATCTTCTTCAGAGAAATGTCTATTTAGGTCTTCTGTCCATTTTTGGATTGGGTTTTTTTTTTGTTGTTGTTATTGAGCTACAGGAGCTGCTTGTAAATCTTGGAGATTAATCCTTTGTCAGTTGCTTACTCTACAAATATTTTCTCCCATTCTGCGGGTTGTCTTTTGGTCTTGTTTATGGTTTCCTTTGCTGTGAAAAAGCTTTTAAGTTTTATTAGGTCCCATTTGTTGATTCTTGTTTTTATTTCATTTCTCTAGGAGGTGGGTCAAAAAGGAACTTGCTCTGATTTATATCATAGAGTGTTCTGACTATGTTTTCCTCTAAGAGTTTGATAGTTTCTGGCCTTATATTTAGGTCTTTAATCCATTTTTAGTTTATTTTTGTGGATAATGCTAGGGAGTGTTCTAATCTCATAATTTTACATGTACCTGTCCAGATTTCCCAGCACCACTCACTGAAGAGGCTGTCTTTCCTCCGCTGTATATTCTTGCCTCCTTTATCAAGGATCATATGTGTGTGTGCTTATCTCTGGGCTTTCTATCCTGTTCCATTGATCTATCTTTCTGTTTTTGTGCCACTACCATACTGTCTTGATTACTGTAGCTTTGTAGTATAGTATGAAGTCAGGGAGCCTGATTCCTCCAGCTCCATTTTTCATTCTCAAGATTGCTTGGGCTATTCAGGGTCTTTTGAGTTTCCATACAAATTGTGAAATTTTTTGTTCTAGTTCTGTGAAAAATGTCAGTGGTAGTTTGATAGGGATTGCATTGAATCTGTAGATTGCTTTGGGTAGTAGAGTCATTTTCACAATATTGATTCTTCCAATCCAAGAACATGGTGTATCTCTCCATCTATTTGTATCATTTTTAATTTCTTTCATCAGTGTCTCATAATTTTCTGCATACAGGTCTTTTGTCTCCTTAGGTAGGTTTATTCCTAGATATTTTATTCTTTCAGTTGCAAAGGTAAATGAGAGTGTTTTTTTGATTTCACTTTCATATTTTTCATCATTAATGTATAGGAATGCCAGAGATTTCTGTGCATTAATTTTGTATCCTGCTACTTTACCAAATTCATTGATTAGCTCTAGTAGTTTTCTGGTAGCATCTTTAGGATTCTCTATGTAGAGTATCATGTCATCTGCAAACAGTGACAGCTTTACCTCTTCTTTTTCCATTCCTTTTATTTCTTTTTCTTCTCTGATTGCTCTGGCTAAAACTTCCAAAACTATGTTGAATAAGAGTGGTGAGAGTGGGCAACCTTGTCTTGTTCCTGATCTTAGTGGAAATGCTTTCCGTTTTTCACCATTGAAGACAGTTTTGTCAGTGGGTTTGTCATATATGGCCTTTATTATGTTGAGGAAAGCTCCCTCTATGCCTACTTTCTGCAGGGTTTTTTTTTATCATAAATGAGTGTTGAATTTTGTCAAAAGCTTTCTCTGCATCTATTGACATGATCATATGGTTTTTCTCCTTCAATTTTTTAATATGGTGTATCATGTTGATTGATTTGCATATATTGAAGAATCTTTGCATTCCTGAAATAAACCCCACTTGATCATGGTGTATGATCCTTTTAATGTGCTGTTGGAATCTGTTTGCTAGTATTTTGTTGAGGATATTTTGCATCTATGTTCATCAGTGATATTGGCCTGTAGTTTTCTTTCTTTATGACATCTTTGTCAGGTTTTGCTGTCAGGGTGATGGTGGCTTTGTAGAATGAGTTTGGGAGTGCTCCTTCCCCTGTTATATTTTGGAAGAGTTTGTAAAGGATAGGTGTTAGCTCTCCCCTAAATGTTTGATAGAATTCACCTGTGAAGGCATCTGATCTTGGGCTTCTGTTTTTTGGAAGATTTTTAATCACAGTTTCAATTTTCATGCTTGTGATTGGTCTGTTCATATTTTCTATTTCTTCCTGGTTCACTCTTGGCAGTTTGTGCATTTCTAAGAATTTGTCCATTTCTTCCAGATTGTCCATTTTATTGGCATAGAGTTGCTTGTAGTAATCTCTCATGATCCTTTGTATTTCTGCAGTGTAAGTTTTTACTTCTCATTTTTAACTTCTAATTCTATTGATTTGAGTCTTCTCCCTTTTTTTCTTGATGAGTCTGGCTAATGGTTTATCAATTTGGTTTATCTTCTCAAAGAACCAGCTTTGAATTTTATTGACCTTTGCTATCATTTCCTTCATTTCTTTTTCATTTGTTTCTGATCTGATCTTTATAATTTCTTTCCGTCTGCTAACTTTGGAGTATTTTTTTTTCTTCTTTCTCTAATTGATTTAGGTGCAAGGTTAGGTTGTTTATTTGAGAGGTTTCCTGTTTCCTAAGGTAGGATTGTATTGCTGTAAACTTCCCTGTTAGAACTGCTTTTGCTGCATCCCATAGGTTTTGGTTCATCATGTCTCCTTTGTCATTTGTTTCTAGGTATTTTTTGATTTCCTCTTTGATTTCTTCAGTGATCACTTGGTTATTAAGTAGTATGTTGTTTAGCCTCAATGTGTTTGTACTTTTTACAGACCTTTTTCTGTAATTGATATCTAGTCTCATAGCATTGTGGTCAGAAAAGTTACTTGATACAATTTCAATTTTCTTAAATTTACCAAGGTTTGATTTGTGACCCAAGATATGATATATCCTGGACAATGTTCCATGAGCACTTGAGAAAAATGTGTATTCTGTTGTTTTTGGAAGGAATGTCCTATAAATATCAATTAAGTCCATCTTGTTTAATGTATCATTTAAAGCTTGTGCTTCCTTATTTATTTTCATTTTGGATGATCTCTCCATTGGTGAAAGTGGGGTGTTAAAGTCCCCTACTATGAATGTGTTACTGTCGATCTATGCTTTTATGGCTTTAGTATTTGCCTTTTGTATTGTGGTTCACCTATGTTGGGTGCATAAATATTTACAATTTTTATATCTTTTTCTTGGATCGATCTCTTGATCATTATGTAGTGTCCTTCTGTGTCTCCTGTAATAGTCTTTATTTTAAAGTCTATTTTTTATGATATGAGAATTGCTACTCAAGCTTTCTTTTGATTTCCATTTGCATGGAATATCTTTTTCCATCCCCTCACTTTCAGTCTGTATGTGTCCCTAGGTCTGAAGTGGGACTCTTGTAGACAGCATATATATGGGTCTTGTTTTTGTATCCATTCAGCCAGTCTGTGTCTTTTAGTGGGAGCATTTAATCCATTTACATTTAAGGTAATTATCAATATGTATGTTTCTATTCCCATTTTCTTAATTGCTTTGGTTTTGTTATTGTAGGTCTTTTCCTTCTCTTGTGTTTCTTGACTAGAGAAGACCCTTTAGCATTTGTTGTAAAGCTGGTTTGGTGGTGCTGAACTCTTTCAACTTTTGCTTGTCTGCGAAGATTTTATTTTCTCCATCAACTCTGAATGAGATCCTTGCTGGGTAGAGTAATCTTGGTTGTAGGTTTTTCTCCTTCATTGCTTTAAATATGTCCTGCCACTCCCTTCTGGCTTTCAGAGTTTCTGCTGAAAGATCAGCTGTTAACCTTATGGGGGTTCCCTTGTGTGTTATCTGTTGTTTTTCCTTTGCTGCTTTTAATATATTTTCTTTGTATTTAATTTTTAATAGTTTGATTAATATGTGTCTTGGCGTGTTTCTCCTTGGATTTATCCTGTATGGGACTCTCTGTGCTTCCTGGACTTGATTAACTATTTCCTTTTCCATATTAGGGAAGTTTTCATCTATAATCTCTTCATATATTTTCTCAGTCCTTTCTTTTTCTCTTCTTCTCTGGGACCCCTATAATTTGAATATTGGTGCATTTCATGTTGTCCCAGAAGTCTGTGAGACTGTCCTCAGTTGTTTTCATTCTTTTTCTTTATCCTGCTCTGCAGTAGTTATTTCCACTATTTTTTCTTCCAGGTCACTTATCCGTTCTTCTGTCTCAGTTATTCTGCTATTGATCCCTTCTAGAGTATTTTTAATTTCATTTATTGTGTTGTTCATCATTGTTTCATCTTTAGTTCTTCTAGTTCCTTGTTAAATGTTTCTTGCATTTTCTGTATTCTATTTCCAAGATTTTGGATCATCTTTACTATCGTTATTCTGAATTCTTTTTCAGGTAGACTGCCTATTTCCTCTTCATTTGTTAGGTCTGGTGGGTTTTTACCTTGCTCCTTCACCTGCTGTGTGTTTTTCTGTCTTTTTATTTTGCTTATCTTACTGTGTTTGGGGTCTTCTTTTTGCAGGCTGCAGGTTCGTAGTTCCTGTTGTTTTTGGTGTCTGTCCCCAGTGGCTAAGGTTGGTTCATTGAGTTGTGTAGGCTTCCTGGTGGAGGGGACTAGTGCCTGTGTTCTGGTGGATGATGCTGGATCTTGTCTTTCTGGTGGGCAGGTCCACATCTGGTGGTGTGTTTTGGGGTGCCTGTGGCCTTATTATGATTTTAGGTAGCCTCTCTGCTAATGGGTGGGGTTGTGTTCCTGTCTTGCTAGTTGTTTGGCATCGGGTGTCCAGGACTGTAGCTTGCTGGTCATTGAGTGAAGCTGGGTCTTCGTGTTGAGATGGAGATCTCTGGGAGGTTTTCGCCATTTGATATTATGTGGAGCTGGGAGGTCTCTTGTGGCCCAGTGTCCTGACGTTGGCTCTCCCACCTCAGAGGCACAGCCCTGACGCCTGGCTGCAGCACCAAGAGACTGTCCTCCACACAGCTCAGAATGCAAGGGAGAAAATATAGAAAGAAAGAAAGAAGAAGGATAAAATGAAATAAAGATAAAAGAAAATAAAGTTATTAAAATAAAAAAAAAGAAAAAAAATTTTTAAGTAAAAAAAAGAAAGCGGACTGACAGAAGCCTAGGACGAATGGTGAAAGCAAAGTTATACAGACAAAATCTCACACAGAAGCATACACATACAGACTCGTAAAAAGAGGTAAAGGGGAGAAAAGAATGTATCTTGGTCCCGAAGTGCACCTGCTCAATTTGGGATGATTCATTGTCTATTCATGTATTCACAGATGCAAGGTACATCAAGTTGATTGTGGAGATTTAATCCACTGCTCCTGAGGCTGCTGGGAGGGATTTCCCTTTGTATTCTTTGTTTGAACTGCTCCTGGGGTTCAGCATGGATTTGGCCCTGCCTCAGCGTGTAGGTCGCCTGAGGGCGTCTGTTCTTCGCTCAGACAGGATGGTCTTAAAGGAGCAGCTGATTCGGGGGCTCTGGCTCACTCAGGCAGGGGGAAGGGAGGGGTATGGTTGCGGGCTGAGCCTGTGGCAGCAGAGGCTGGTGTGACGTTGCAGCAGACTGAGACACGCTGTGCATTCTCCGGAAGTTGTCCCTGGATCACAGGACCCTGGTAGTGGTGGGCGGCACAGGCTTCCTGGAAGGGAGATGTGGACAGTGACCTGTGATTGCTCACAGGCTTTTTGGTGGCGGCAGCACCAGCCTTTGCATCTCATGCTCATCTCTGTGGTCCGTGCTGTTAGGTTTGGCTCACGCCCATCTCTGCAGCTCCTTTAAGCAGTGCTCTTAATCCCCTCTCCTCACACACTAGGAAACAAAGAGGCAAGAAAAAGTCTCTTGCTTCTTCGGCAGGTCCAGACTTCTTCCCGGACTCCCTCCCAGCTACCTGTGGTGCACTAACCCCTTCAGGCTGTGTTCATGCCGCCCACACCAGTCCTCTCCCTGTGATCCAACTGAAGCCCGAGCCTCAGCTCCCAGCCCTCGCTCACCCAGGCGGGTGAGCAGGGAAGCCTCTCGGGCTGGTGAGTGCTGGTCAGCACCAGTCCTCTGTGCAGGAGTCTCTCCGCTTTGCCCTCCACACCCCGGTGGCTGCGCTCTCCTCATGGCTCTGAAGCTCCCCCCCCACCCCCCCGCCATCTACAGTCTCTGCCCACGAAGGTGCTTCTAGTGTGTGGAAACATTTCCTCCCTCACAGCTCCCTCCCACTGGTGCAGGTCCCGTCCCTATCCTTTTGTCTCTGTTTATTCTTTTTTCTTTTGCCCTACCCAGGTACTTGGGGGAGTTTCTTGCCTTTTGGGAGGTCTGAGGTCTTCTGCCAGCATTCAGTGGGTGTCCTATAGGAGCAGTTCCCCGTGTAGATGTATTTCTGATGCATCTGTGGGGAAGAAGGTGATCTCCGCATCTTACTCTTCCACCGTCGTCCTCAACTCTCCTCTAGTGTTTCAATTTGTTGCATTTTCTCTTGATTTTTTTCTTAGACCTTTCATCACTCTGCTTACATTAACAGTTTGTTCTTGCATATTGTCTACTTTTACCCATAACATTATTTTTTAAAAATCTGTCTGATAATTCCAATTTCTGTATCATATTTGAGGTAGGTTTTTATGTCTGTTTTGTCTCTTCAGATTGTTATTTATCTCTTAAAATGTCTTGCAATTTTTTATTGAAAACTGACATTTTGTATTAGACAACAGAAATTGATGCAAATCTGCCTTTAGTGTGAGGCTTTATATTAATCTGGCTATGAGTTGGAGTGTATTTAACTTTTGCTGTAGCTATAGGTGATAGAAATTTCAACTTTCTATAGTGTCTTTTTTTTTGTCTCCCGTATTATCTTTTTGTTTTCCTAAAACTTCTTAAGTAGACTCTGAGCTGTTATCCACAGTTATTATAATGGAGTCCTTTTGATGTGGTGGTTACATGAAGGAGAGAAAAAGTTTTTTACAATCTTATTATTAAGCTTCAGTCTTTTAGTCTTCTTTTGTCCCTAGGCTGTGACCTTTACAAATATTTATTAGATTTCTTTCCTCCTCAGATAAGATAGAGATGCTAGAAGGCTGGAGTTGGGTAATTGCCCTTCCTCCAGGTGCAGTAAGAATCTGGTGGTGGCTTTTCTCCTGGAAAGTAGGCTTTTGTTATGGAGAATGTTATGGGCATATTTCAAAATGTTGTCTTTTCCCTTTCCCCAGTAAGAACTATTAGGGGATTTTTCTTGGCTCTTCACCAAGAGAACTTACTGGAATTCCTGGAGGTAAAACCCTCAAAAGTATCAGGGATCCCTAAGACTGTGACCATCAGAAGTTTCTTATTCTCATCCTACTCCACCCTCAGCCTCCAGCCATTTGTCAAAATTGTCTCAAGCATTTCCATCAGTGTATGGTTCCAGCAGATCCTGTTCCAAGTAAGTTGATCTCAACTGTGATTCTCTATATTCACCTATGTCTCCATATTTCTGAGTGGCAGTTTGCTCAGTGATTTCAATTGCCTAATGAGTCCAAGAAAAGTCATTGATATTTTTGTATTCTTCTTTGTTCTTGTAAAAACATGAGTTACAGCTACCAAGATATTTACTGATTTGAGCTAAAGTCAAAGTCTAATGCTGCCAATATAATATTAAAGGAAAAACAGATTTTTTAAAAAAAGGACAACAGATTAAAATGCAAAATATACAGAAATGATCACAACCCTGTTAAACCTACCCACAGTTTAAAATAATCTCCTTTGAATGGGAGGGTAATAGTTGATTGGCTTTGCATTTAATATTACCATGTTTTCCAAATTATGTTCAGTGACCACATTTTACTTTTATAACTATAAATATATTTTATAATTATAAATATAAATATTTACAATTCCGAGAATAAATATACTGTAATTATTTAAGGACTTTGGAGAAATTTTGCCTACTGGATTCTTTGCTCATCTCATTATATTTTAACTGATGCTGGATGAATTTCTTAATTATTCAGTGCCTCAGATTCCTTTTATGTAAAATGAGAATACTAGTTTGCTACCCCATAACATAGTCAGCAGAATTAAGGGATTAATGTATGAAAACTGCCTACTACTTTAAATAAATACTTTATTTATTATATTGTTTGAAATAAGCAGTTGAGAAACTGTTTCAGTTTTGAATTTATTAAAACAAATATAATTTATTATTCATTTCCCTTGATGAATCCATAGGCTGAGTTACTCATCATCTTCTCAAGTGGGTCAATTAAATGTTTCTCACTATCTCTTTTGCCAGTGATCTAGTCTCTGCTTCTACTCATAAGCAATGACCCTTAACAGTGTGGGGGTCTGAGAATGCTGGAAGGGCACCAGATTGGAGACTATCTGGCCTTGAGAAAACACCACAGAAAAATACATGAATATTTAGAGAGAATAAAATATGCAAATTAAAAAAATATTTCACAAATCTTATCTCTGACTTGCAACTCTGACAGAAAATAAATGTGAATTTCATGTTTACGCACTTGACAGTATTTCTTCCAAGAAATCAATGTGTAATTTGTATGATGGATTTTAGTGGAGTTGGCAGGGTTCATATTTGACCTTCCTTGTTTATTATAACTTTCACTAATATTTGATTCTTATTTAAAGAGCAAAATATATTTTATAACAGATATAGTACATTTTAACAGGATTGAATCTTTCAGCAGCTTGAATTGATGTTCTTGATTTTCTTGGAAAACTATGTGAACTTTAATTATTAATGTTGAAAATAACAATACTACACTGTAAAAAAAGACACTTAAAATATACTTGTCATAGCTTAACAATTTTCATGTCTGTTTTTATTCCAGTTAGAGCTTTTTGATACCCTTGCTTTTACCTGAAAGGCAGGTGAACTTGTATTATGAAACTTCAATTTTAAGTATGATTTTGAAAATGGATTCTAGAAAAGTACACAGAGTATTGAAAATTCCACACAGTATTTAAAAGAGGATTGGTTCAGGGCTTCCCTGGTGGCGCAGTGGTTGAGAGTCCGCCTGCTGATGCAGGGGACACGGGTTCATGCCCCGGTCTGGGAAGATTCCACATGCCACGGAGTGGCTGGGCCCATGAGCCATGCCGCTGAGCCTGCGCATCCAGAGCCTGTGCTCTGCAACAGGAGAGGCCACAACAGTGAAAGGCCCGTGTACTGCAAAAAAAGAAAAAAAAAAAAGAGGATTGGTTCAAAGTCCTTATTCAGATGTTTTATCTTGTATTCAACAAAAAGAAGGCATCGAATACAGAAGGATACAATAATTTGAACTCTAAATCACAGATATATGACAACTACATGATTCTCTATGTTCAGTAAGTATATCTATTATATTATTAAAAAACAAATTTAAAATATAATGGTAAATGCTGATTAAAAAATCTTTCTTTAGCCTTTGCACACATTTTTACATGCTTTATATCTAATATTCTTCAAATCTCCTTGATGGCCAATGAACTATATAATGTAAGTGATAAAATAAAGTCCTTGGAAAATCCAGAAAAGTATCTATTAGAGCTAAAAAAGAAAATTAGAATATAATGGTAATTGCTGATTTAAAAAACTATATATTTTTTATTTTTGGGAAGATATATATTGATTCACAACATTTTGTAACAGTTCTGAATATAGTCACAAGATCTATAGATTTTTACACAAGACCACAATCCATTTATGCATTATTAATAAAAGTTTGACAACCAAAAATGGATTCCACAAGAAAAAGAAAGACTGAGGAGTTTATTTTTCAGATCATATGGCATTAACAAATGATACTTTTGATTTCAAACACTTACAAACTAGAGTGACATTCAAAGTAGAAAAACAGTTTCAAAAAACATAGGTAAAAATCTATATCTCAATGAATTCTATTCCTCTAATACTTGTAGACTCACTTTTAGTAAATATTTGAAATAATAGAATAAGAACAATGTAACAAACCTGGATTTGGGCAGCATTTTCAAATGAGCAAAAGAATCTGTCAGTTGATGATGTCAAGTGGGTAATAAACAATTCATTATACTAGTAGTAAAACTAAACCAAATATAGAAAACTATATTTCATTGAAACATGGCAAACTAAACTTGGGATTCATTTTTCCTCCTTCCTGGAGACAAAACCAACAGAAATAAATGTGAGGTTGAAATATCTGAAAATATAAGACAAGAATTATGAGAGAGAGGGACCTTCAAGATGGTGGAAGAGTAAGAAGTGGAGCTCACCTTCCTCCCTGCAAACACATCAGAAATACATCTACATGTGGAACCACTCCTACAAAACACCTACTGAATGCTGGCAGAAGACCTCAGACTTCCCAAAAGGCAAGAAACTCCCCACGTACCTGGGTAGGGCAAAAGAAAAAACAGAGACAAAAGAATAGGGATGGGACCTGCACCACTGGGAGGGAGCTGTGAAGGAGGACAAGTTTTCACACAATAGGAAGACCCTTCACTGGTGAACACTGGGAGTGGGCAGGGGGGAAGCTTCAGAGGCACAGAGGAGAGCACAGCAACAGGGGTGCAGAGGGCAAACCGGAGATATTTACACACAGAGGATTGGTGTCAACCAGCACTCACCAGACTGAGAGGCTTGTCTGCTCACCCGCCAGGGTGGGTGGAGGCTGGGAGCTGAAGCTTGGGTTTCGGAGGTCAGAACCCAGGGAGAGGACTGGAGTTGGCTACGTGAACACAGCCTGAAGGGCACTAGAGTGCCACAGATGGCCAGGAGGGAGTCCAGGGAAAAGTCTGGAACAGCCTAAGAGGCAAGAGAAAATTGTTTCGGGATACACGAGGACAGGGGATTCAGAGCACCAACTAAACGAGCTCCAGGCCTGTGTGCAAGCACAGGTCACTATCCCCACCTCCCCTCCCAGGAACATGTGCAGTCCACTATTGCCAGGGTCCCGTGATCCAGGGACAACTTCCCTGGGAGACCACACAGCATGCCTCAGGGTGGTGTAATATCACACTAGCCTCTGCCACTGCAGGCTCGCCCTATATTCTATATCCCACCTTCTCCCTGGCTGGAGTGAGTGAGAGCCCCCTACTCAGCTGCTGTTTTAACTCAGTCTTGTCTGGGAAGGGAACAGAAACTCTCAGGTTACATACAAGCAGAGCCAGGGCCAAATCCAAAACTGAACCCCAGGAGATGAGTGAACAAAGAAGAGAAAGGGAAATTGCTCCCAGCAGCCTCAGGAGCAACAGATTAAATCTCCAAAATCAACTTGATGTACCTTGAATATCTGGAATACCTTAATAGACAACAAATCATCTCAAAATTGAGGTGACAGATGTTGGGAGCAACTGGAGACTGGGGTTTGCTTTCTGCATCTAATTTTTTTCTGGTTTTAGGTTTATTTTAGTTAAGTATTTAGAGTTTATTATCATTGGTAGATTTGTTTATTGATTTGATTGCTCTCTTCCATATATATATATATATATATATATAAAATTTGTTTCCTTTTGCTCTTTTTGTGAGTGTGTATGGATATGCTTCTTTGTGTGATTTTGTCTGTATAGTTTTGCTTTCACTATTTGTCCTAGAGTTCTGATGGTCCTTTTTCTCTTTTTTATATACTTTTTAGTGCTTGTTATCACTGGTGGATTTGTTTTTTAGTTTGGCTGCTCTCTTCTTCCTTTCTTTCTTTTTATTTCTTTTTTTAATTACTTGTTAATTTTTTAATTATAATATGTTTTTATTTTAATAACTTTATTTCATTTGATTTTTTTTCTTTATTTCATTCTTTTTCTCTCCCTTTTCTTCCAAGCTGTGTAGCTGACAGGGTCTTGGTGCTCCAGCTGGATGTCAGGCCTGAGCTGTTGAGGTGGGAGAGCTGAGTTCAGGACACTGGTCTACTAGAGACCTACCAGCTCCATGTAACATCAAACTGTGAAAGCTCTCCCAGAGATTGCCATCTCAATGCTAAGACCCAGCTCCACTCAACAACCAGAAAGCTACAGTGCTGGACACCCTATGCCAAACAACCAGCAAGACAGGAACACAACCACACCCATTAGCAGATGGTGCCTGAAATCATAATAAAGTCACAGACACCCCAAACACACCACAAAAGGCAGTCCAGCCCACCAGAAAGACAAGATCCAGCCTCATCCACCAAAACACAGGCACCAGTCCCCTCCAGAAGGAAGCCTACACAACCCACTGAAGAAACCTAAGCCAATGGGGGCAGACACCAAAAACAACAGAAACTACAAACTTGCAGCCTGCAAAAAGGAGACCCTAAACACTGTAAGTTAAGCAAAATAAGAAGAGAGAGAAATACACAGCAGATGAAGGAGCAAGGAAAAACCCACCAGGCAAAGTAAATAAAGAGGAAATAGGAAGTCTACTAGAAAAAGAATTCAGAGAAATGATAGTAAAGATGATACAAAATCTTGGAAATACAATGGAGAAAATATAAGAAACCTTTAATAAGGACCTAGGACAACTAAAGAACAAAGAAACAACGATGAAAAACAAAATAAATGGAATTAAAAATTCTCTAGAAGGAATCAATAGCAGAATAACTGAGGCAGAGGAGGGATAAGTGAACTGGAAGATAAAAAAGTGGAAATACTTAATGAGAGACAAATAAAGAGAAAAGAATGGAACAGTCCCAGAGCCCTCTGGGACAACATTAAATACACCCACATACAAACTATAAGGGTCCCAGAAGAAGAAGAGGAAAAGAAAGGGACGGAGAAAATATTTGAATAGTTTTTAGTTGAAAATTTCCCTAATATGGGAAAGGGAATAATCAACCAAGTCCAGGAAGTGCAGAGAGCCCCATACAGGATAAATCCAAGGAGAAACATGCCAAGAAACATATTAATCAAACTATTAAAAATTAAATACAAAGAAAAAAATCTTAAAAGCAGCAAGGGAAGAACAACAAATAATATACAAGGGAAACCACATAAGGTTAACAGCTGATCTTTCAGCAGAAACTCTGCAAACCAGAAGGGAGGGGCAGAACATCTTTAAAGTGATGAAAGGGAAAAACCTACAACCAAGATTACTCTACCCAGCAAGGATCTCATTCAGATTTCATGGAAAAATTAAAACTTTTACAGACAAGCAAAAGCTAAGAGAATTCAGCACCACCAAAACAGCTTTACAACAAATGCTAAAGGAACTTCATGAGGCAGGAAACACAAGAGAAAGAGAAGACCTACAATAACAAACCTAAAACAATTAAGAAAATGATAATAGGAAGATACATATCAATAACTACTTTAAATGTAAATGGATTAAATGCCAGAACCAAAAGACATAGACTGGCTGAATTGATGCAAAAACAAGACCCATGTATATGCTGTCTACAAGAGACCCACTTCAGACCTGGAAACACATACCAACTGAAAATGGGAGGATGGAAAAAGATATCCCATGCAAATGGAATTCAAAAGAAAGCTGGAGTAGCAATTTTTATAGCAGACAAAATACACTTTAAAATAGACTATTACAATAGACAAAGAAGGACACTATATAATGATCAAGGGATCAATCCAAGAAGAAGATATAACTATTGTAAATATTTATACACCCAACATAGGAGCACATCAATACATAAGGCAAATATTAACAACCATTCAAGAGAGAATCAACAGTAAAACAATCACAGTAGGGGACTTTAACTCCCCACTTTCACGAATGGATAGGTCAAGCAAAATGAAAATAGATAAGGAAACACAAGCTTTAAATGATACATTAAACAAGATGAACTAAATTGATATTTATAGGATATTCCATCCAAAAACAACAGAATACAATTTCTTCTCAAGTGCTCATGGAAAATTCTCCAGGATAGATCATATCTTGGGTCAGAAATCAAGCCTTGGTAAATTTAAGGACATTGAAATCGTATCAAATATCTTTGCCGATGAAAACTCTATGAGACTAGATATCAATTACAGGAAAAAAATCTGTAAAACATACAAAAACTTGAAGGCTAACCTATACACTATTAAATAGCCAAGAGATCACTGAAGATCAAAGAAGAAATCAAAAATACCAAGAAAGAAATGACAATAAAAACATAATGACCCAAAACCTATGGGATGCAGCAAAAGCAGTTCTAAGAGGGAAGTTTATAGCAATACAATCCTATCTCAAGAAACAAGAAACATCTAACATAAACAACATAAACTTACAGCTAAAACAATTAGAGAGAGAAGAACAAAAAGCATCACAAAGTTAGTGGAAGGAAACAAATCATAAAGATCAGATCAGAAATAAATGAAAAAGAAATGAATGAAACAATAACAAATATCAATATAACTAAAAACTGGTTCTTTGAGAAGATAAACAAAATTAATAAAACTTCAGCCAGACTCAGTGAGAAAAAAAGGGAGAAGACTCAAATCAATAGAATTAGAAATGAAAAGGAAATACAAAAAACACTGCAGAAATGCAAAGGATCATGAGGTATTACTACAAGCAACTATACACTAATAAAATGAACAACCTGGAAGAAATGGAAAAATTCTTAGAAAAGCTCAACCTTCTGAGACTGAACCAGGAAGAAATAGAAAATACAAACAGACCAATCACAAGCACTGAAATTGAAACTGTGATTAAAAATCTTACAACCAATCAAAAGCCCAAGACCAGATGGCTTCACAGGCAAATTCCATCAAATATTTAGAGAGGAGCTAACACCTATCCTTCTCAAACTCTTCCAGAATATAGCAGAGGACAGAACACCCCCAAACTGATTCTACGAGGCTACCATTACCCTGATACCAAAACCTGACAAAGATGTCATAAAGAAAGAAAACTACAGGCCAATATCACTGATGAACATTGATGCAAAAATCCTCAACAAAATACTACCCAACAGAATGTTAAAAGGATCATACACCATGAACAAGTGAGGTTTATCCCAGGAATGCAAGGATTCTTCAATATTCGCAAGTCAATCAATATGATAAACCATATTAACAAATTGAAGGAGAAAAACCATATGATCATCTCAATAGATGCAGAAAAAGCATTTGGCAAAATTCCACACACATTTATGGTTAAAAAACCCAGAATATAGACATAAAGGGACCTTACCTCAACATAATAAGGGCCATATATGACAAACCCACAGCCAACATCATTCTCAATGGTGAAAATCTGAAACCATTTCCTCTAAGATCAGGAAAAAGACAAGGTTGCCCACTCTCACCACTATTATTCAAAAGAGTTTTGGAGTGTTAGCCACAGCAATCAGAGAAGAAAAAGAAATAAAAAGAATCCAAATCAGAAAAGAAGAAGTAACACTGTCACTGCTTACAGATGACATGATACTATACATAGAGAATCCTACAGATGCTACCAGTAAACTACGAGAGTTAATCAATGAATGTGGTAAAGTAGCAGGATGCAAAATAATGCACAGAAATCTCTTGCATTCCTACACACTAATAATGAAACATCTGAAAGAGAAAGCAAGGAAACACTCCCATTTACCATTGCAAAAAAAATATTAACATACCTAGGAATAAACCTACCTAGGGAGACAAAAGACCTGTATGCAGAAAACTATAAGACAGTGATGAAAGAAATTAAAGATGATACAAACAGATGGAGAGATATGCCATATTCTTGGATTGGAAGAATCAACATTGTGAAAATGACTATACTACACAAAGCAATCTACAGATTCAATGCAATCCCTATTAAACCACCAATGCCATTTTTCACAGATCTAGAACAAAAAGTTTCACAATTTGTATGGAAACACAAAAGACCCCAAATAGGAAAAGCAATCTTGAGAAAGAAAAACAGAGCTGAAGGAATCAGGCTTCTGGGCTTCAGACTGTACTACAAAGCTAAAGTAATCAAGATAGTATGATACTGGTAAAAAAAAAAACAAACAGAAATACAGATCAATGGAACAGGATAGAAAACCCAGACATAAACCCACACGCATATGGTCACCTTAGTTTTGATAAAGGAGGCAAGAATATACCATGGAGAAAAGACAATCTCTTCAATAAGTTGTGCTGGGAAACTGTACAGCTACATGTAAAAGAATGAAATTAGAACACTCCCTAACATGATACATAAAAATAAACTAAAAATGGATTAAAGACCTAAATGCAAGGTGAGACAGTATAAAACTTTTAGAGGAAAACATAGGCAGAACACTCTATGACATAAATCACAGCAAGATCCTTTTAGACCCACCTCCTAGAGAAATGGAAATAAAACAAAAATAAACAAATTGGACCTATGAAACTTAAAACCTTTTGAACAACAAAGGAAACCATAAACAAGACGAAAAGACAACCCTCAGAATGGGAGAAAATATTTGTATATGCAGCAACTAACCAAAGATTTATCTCCAAGATTTACAAGCAGCTCATGCAGCTTAATATCAAAAAAAACAAAATATCCAATCCAGAAATGGGCAGAAGACTTAAATAGATATTTCTCCAATGATGATATACAGATTGCCAATAAACACATGAAAGGATGCTTAACATCACTAATCATTAGAGAAATGCAAATCAAAACTACAATGATATACCATCTCACACCAGTCAGAATGGCCATCATCAAAAATCTACAAACAATAAATGCTGAGAGGATATGGAGAAAAGGGAACACTCCTGCACCGTTGGTGGGAATGTAAATTTATACACCCACAATGGATAACAGTTTGGAGATTCCTAAAAAACTAAAAATAGAACTACCCTATGATCCATCTATCCCACTACTGGGCATATATCCTGAGAAAACCATACTTCAAAAACATACATGCACCCCAATGTTCATTGCAACTCTATTTACAATAGCCAGGACATGGACTCAACCTAAGTGTCCATCAGAAGATGAATTGATAAAGAATATGTGGAACATATATACAGTGGAATATTACTCAGCCATAATAAAAATGAAATTGAATTATATGTAGTGAGGTGGATGGATCTAGAGTCTGTCATACAGAGTGAAGTAAGTCAGAAAGAGAAAAACAAATACTGTATGCTAACACATACATATGGAATCTAAAAAAAAAAAAAAAAGAAAAGAAAAGTGTTTCTGAAGAACCTAGGGGTAGGACAGGTATAAAGACACAGACATAGAGAATGGACTTGACATGGGGAGGGGAAGGGTAATCTGGAACTAAGTGAGAGAGTGGCATGGACATATATACAGTACCAAATATAAAATACATAGCTAGTGGGAAGCAGCCGCATAGCTCAGGCATATTACCTTGGTGCTTTGTGACCATCTGGAGGGGTGGGATACAGAGTGTGGGAGGGAGACACAAGAGGGAAGAAATATGGGGATACATGTATGTGTATAGCTGATTCACTTTGTCATACAGCAGAAACTTACACACAATTGTAAAGCAATTATACTCCAATAAAGATGTTAAAAAAAAAAAGAATTGTGAGAAATCTTTGATACCAAAGAGTGGGGTTGATTACCAATGTGCATAGGGGTGTATGTATGTGGAGAAGAGGAAGGGAGCAAGGAAGAAGAAGAACCATGAACTAAAGGCAAGAAAAATGCTGGGGCAGATTCTGTTTTCTTATGAGCATTTTCAAATATACAGAAAAGTTTATATACTTAAAATGAGCACCCATTTCCTGGATTCTTCCATTAACTTTATTTTAAAGTACACTATTTTATGGATCACTTATAGGTTTACAGAGAAACTGAGGAGAAATTATAGTTTCCATATAATCCTGCCCTCCCACAACAGGGGGTACCACAGTTTATTTATCCTTTCACTTACTGAAGGACAACTTTGTTGCTTTGAAGTGTTGCTGGTTATGCACACACCTGCTATAAATAAATGTATGCTTTTATGTATTTATTTTTTTGTATGGGTATAAATTTTCAACTCATTTTGGTTAATACCAAGGAACACAATTGCTGGATTCCATAGTGAGAATGCATTTAGTCTTATAAGAAACAGTCAGACAGTCTTCTAAAATGGCTGCTAAGATTATGCCCCCCCCCCCCAAATCCATATGCTGAAGCCTTAAACCCAGTGATACTATTTGGAGATGTGGTCTTTGGGAGATAATTAGATTTAGATGTGGTGGTGAGGACAGGGCCCTCATGATGGGTTTAGTACCCTTATAAGAAGAGATACCAGACCACTTGTGCTCTCTCTCTCTCTCTCTCTCTCCCTCTCTCTCTTTCTCTCCAGTCCACCATGTGAGGACACATCAAGAAGGCAGCCATTTACAAGCCAGGAAGAACCTCAACATACCACAACCTGATCTTAGACTTCTGACCTCCAAAACTGTAAGAATATATTTTTTTGTTATTTAAGCCACCCAATCTATGGTATCTTGTTATGGCAGCCCAAGCTAACTAATATTGGTACCAAGAAGCAGACTGCTGTTGTAACAAATAACTAAAATATGTATGCAGCTTTAGAATTGGGTAATGAGTAGAGGCTAGAAGAGTTTTGAGATGCTTACTAGAAGTATGGACATTAATGTGATTCTGGTAAGATCTCGGAAATGAGGAACCTGTTATTGGAAATTGAAAAACAAAACAAAAACAAAAAACTATGCTTGTTATAAAATAGCAAATAACTGAGCTCTCTTCCAGTGTTTTTTAGAGGTAGAACTTGTGAATGATGAAATTGAATATTGAATATATAGCTGAGAATACTTCTAAGCAAAGTGTTGAAAATGTAAAATATGAAAGATGAATTGAAAAAGGAATTGTTAAACAAAAGGGAAGCAGAACATGAAGATATGGAAAATTTTCAACCCATCCATTTGGCAAAAAATGAGAAAGGATATTCTTAAGAAACACTAAGGGTTTGGCTGGACTATCACTTGATAAAAGGTTTATGGTATTATAGGAACAGAAATGTTGCCAGTTTGAACTGAAGTAATTAAAGACAGGACACAATAAAGGAAGACTGTCAGAATTCTTGAGTTTAACAGGATAAGATGATAGAACTATTTGGCTGCAAAAATTTGCTATTTTTCAAGAAGAGAAAATAAATCATTTCAAAGGCAATTTACAGATCATCAGAACCACTGCCTTTGTTTCAACAGATCAGAAGGCCTTCACACAAAGCCTTGGACACAGGAATGCATGGCAAAGCCATAAAGGTGGGACCACCCAGCAGTGCCCTGGAGGCAGGTCCTCAGCCCAGCAGAGTCATGAGGCAGAAACCTCACTTAGAGCAGTAGGGGTGACTCTACTGTCCTATAGGGTAGAGTATAGAACAAAAGAAGATTATTCTCAATGCCATTGTATTTTGGAAGTGCATCACTTGTCTGGTTTTACAGGTTCACAATTGGAGAGCAATTTTCCTCAGGATGAATTGTACCTTGAGTTTCATCCATATCTGATTTAGAGGAAACTTTGGACTTTAGACTTTATAATTGATGCTGAAATAATTTAATAATTTTTGGGTTTGTTGGAATGGAATGAAAGTATTTTGGGGGGTGAAAGACATTAATTTTGAGTACCCTGGGGTGGAATATTATGAACTGAATTGTATAACCCCCAAATTCATATGTTGAAGCCCTATCACTCAGTGTGACTATATTGGAGATAGAGCTTTTAGGAGGTATTTAAGATTAAGTGAGTTCACAAAGGTAGGGTCCTAATTTGACAGTATTAGTGGCTTTATAAGAAGATGAAGAGAGAGAGCACTCTTTCTGAGAGTATGCACCAAGGAAAGGCCATATGAACAACACACAGTAAGAAGGCAGCTGTCTGTAAGTCAAGGACAGATGCTCACCAGAAACCAATTTGGCCAGCATCTTAATCTCAGACTTCCCAACTTCCAGAACTGTAAGAAAGAAATTTCTATTTCTTATGTAATCCAGTCTATGATATTTTGTTATGGCAGAGCAAGCTAAAGAAGACAGGTCCATTTTGAGTAATGTTTTGTGAAAGGTGTAAAGTCTGTGTCAAGATTAATTTTGGGGGTGGACATGGATGCCAAGTTGCTCCAGGACCATTTGTTGAAAAGACTATTCTTTCTCCAAAGAATTGCCTCTGCTCCTTTTTCAAAGTTCATTTAATTATATTTGTGTGGTATTATTCTTTCTGGGTTCTCTATTCTGTGTCATTGACCCCTTTGTCTATTCTTTTGCTAATACAATACTATCTTAATTACTATAGCTGTAAGTTCTGAAGTTGGGTAATATTAGTGCTCTGAAATTGTTGTTCTTCAATATAGTGTTGGCTATTGTCTTTGCAGTTCTATACAAACTTTAGAATCAGTTTGTCAATATCATCACAATAATTTGTTATTATGATTGAGATTGTGTTTAATTTGTAGATCAATTTTGGATAAACAGACATCTTTATAATATTGAATATTCTTATCCATGAACATGGAATATCTCTCCATTAATTTATGTATATTTTTATGTCTTTTATCAGAAATCTATAAAATGATTTCCTCATACAAATTTTTTACATATTTTATTACATTCATATCTAAATATTTCATATTTAGGTGCTAATGTGAATAATATGTTGTAATTTTAAATTCTAATTGTTTATTGCTAGTATATAGGAAAGCATTTGACAATTTTATGTTAACCTTGTATGTATTCTGAAACATTGCAATAATCATTTATTAATTTCAGTAGATTTTTGTCTTTTTTTTTTTGATTTCCTACATAGATAATCATGTCATCTGCGAACAAAGACAATTTTTTTTTCCCTCTCCAATTGGTATACATTTTATTTCTTATTGGATCAGCCATGACTTCCACTGTGATATTTCCTAGTAGTGGAGACAGAAGGTGTCCCTGCATTCTTCCTGGTCTTAGGTGGAAAGTATCTAGTTTCTTAGCATTAAGTATGAAAGTATATATAGAACTAAATATTTAAAACAAGGAAAGTTTTCAAATAAAACAATCTTTTTCAGCAAATTAGGTATAAGAAGTAATTGCATCGATTTGATAAGTATTGATATCATCTACCAAAAATCTATAGCCCACATCATACCTGATAGTAAAAGACTACAATGCTTTACCCTTAAGATTGGAAATTAAGCAAGGATGTTCAATCTCATAACCTTTATTCAACATTATACTGGAAGTTGTAGGCATTGTAATAGTTATATATGATACCTGATATAATAATGATATATAGTATATATTATACATAAATATATAATATGTATACTTGTATATGTATATGGATGTGTGTCTATATAAATAGAAAAGTATGTAGAGCTTAACATTTTAAGAATACGTTCAACTTTAAATATATATATAATATATGTTTTTGTATTATATAAACAATAGTATATATAACAACTTAAAAGTATTATAGAGTTAAATTTAGAAATTAAAACTTTTAGAAACACTACAGAAAATTTTCAAGGTGTAAGGATAGACAAAAATTTATAGACTCAATATGGGAAGCATAATCCATATTGAAAAATTCATGACAAATTCTGAACTGGATGTAACTTCAGGTAAAAAAGTATAAACTGGGAATGTCCCAGTAACAAGTGCTCATCTTGTACAGAATTAATATTTTTCATTGCTAGAAACTTAATAACATCACACACAAAAAAAAATCTATTCACAACTGTCTGGACAAAGTTATGTTAACATTTTGTTTTTGGTTTTTATTTTCCTCACAGAAAGAAGAAAAGCCTTAGGGGACCACAGGAATAATTTTACTCTAAATATATTGAAGTGTCATGTTCTTAAAGGACACCCTCTAAATTATCCCACTAGCTATTTTCGACTAAGAATAATTTGAAGTTTATTTTTAGATAATGGAACATAATTTAAAGAATCAATGTACTCATTGGTATTTCAGTAGTTGTCAATGAATACAATTTATTTATCCAAAACTACAAAAGAAAGATTCTTAAGATTCTCTTTAGATAAGAAGAGGTTATTATTATGGTTATACTGTCAACATATTGATTGATTAGAACTTACAATGCTTAAAGATGATCAATTACTCCCATGACTATTATAAATCTCCATTGTATGTGACACAACAATTCATCTTACCACATAGTACATTGAAAATATACTTGTGCCATTTTGAATATTTCTTTCTGTATTGATTACACAAGTATATGAAACTCAAATCTGTTTCTTTTTTTTTAATGTAGAGAAAGCCCTTTATAATGGAAAAATATACTGGATGAGAATAAAAAGAACTAATTTTTTAATCAACTTCACCAATTATGTGTTATTTGCCATCCAACCAATTAGTCCCATGTTGTTGGATTTGAAAGATAAATAAAATAAAATATGGATGGATAAGAAGGACACCAAAAGATGAGATAAAATAAGAATGGATGACAAGGGGCACCAATACAAGAACAGTAAGTTATTTGTTCAAATCTGTTCATTAAAAAATTAAAATAGCCGGGCGCGGTGGCGCGTGCCTGTAGTCCCAGCTACTCTGGAGGCTGAGGCAGGAGGATCGCTTGAGTCCAGGAGTTCTGGGCTGTAGTGCGCTATGCCGATCGGGTGTCCGCACTAAGTTCGGCATCAATATGGTGACCTCCCAGGAGTGGGGGACCACCAGGTTGCCTAAGGAGGGGTGAACCGGCCCAGGTCGGAAACGGAGCAGGTCAAAACTCCCGTGCTGATCAGTAGTGGGATCGCGCCTGTGAATAGCCACTGCACTCCAGCCTGGGCAACATAGCGAGACCCCGTCTCTAAAAGAAAATTAAAAAAAAAAAAAAAAAAAAATTAAAATAAAAGTTGTTGCCTATTATCTCACTTTATAAGAGAAAAGATAAAGTAACAATGAAAGAGTAAGAAGAGCACAATCCCAGAGTAAAAAGGCACATCAATAAATTGAATAAATTTGCTAATGTGACAAAATCACCAAGTAATCATGTTTTAAAATATTTTGTTTTGGATTGGTAAAAACTTTTCAATGGATCTTTACTTAGGTTTAGATTCTGAGAACAACTGTACTAAGTTTATTTTCACTTAGCTGTTATTTATTTTTTTATTTATTTGTAATTTAGAGATGGTTACTTTTTACCAATTGACATCACAGAGGCCTAATGAGTTACATAAGAGAAATATAAATCAAAAGAAAAGTAAAGTAGGTAAGACTTAAAAGTTTAACATATTCAACTTTAAATGATTACTTTGTAAAAATAAATGTGCTTTAAGCAACTTAGAACTTTTTGTTTTCTTTCATTTTCTATAGATTTCCCAGTCAGCCAAAATAGTTTATACCTAAATTTGCTTCATAAGTATCAGTTCACATTCATCAGGACAAACACAAAAAAAGGGGTAGAAGGGTTAGACAGGTGGTTAGATATTTGAATGTGAATTTAATGTCACTGGGAATACTTATGTAAATAAGTGCTAAAGCAATGTGCATGTATTTATTTACGTACATATTTCACTGACCACTCATGATAGAGCATGTGCCAAACAGTGTTATGAAAAACTGAGCACATTTAACTGTAATATGTGAGATTAGTTTTGATCTTTTGCTAAAGACTCTGGCAGGTAAATGTTTGTGAACCCATCCTTTGGCAGACTGTTAACTTGCTGACATAAAAATTGTACTTTAAGTAGAGCAGCTCCCAGGAGCAGATGGGAAAGCAAGAAGACTTTAAAATCCCTGGCCATTTTTCATGGGACTTCTTAAAACTACCTACAGAATAGAATACAACTGCCCAAGCCACAGAGACTACGTAACAAAGACTTGTGAAGTAAATTTTTCAGTAACGTGGATTACTGTGCAAAAGTAGGAAAGACAGCTCCACATCTGAAGCTGCAGGAAAGGTTAAGTGCATGGTTTGCTCTCATGTATTCATTTGCATACAAATGCCTTTCTGACATTTTAACTATTGTTTCTGAAAAATAATTGGTTGGTGCTTCTGAAATCACCCAATGCAATGCATAAAATGTGGTTTACACATAAATTATTTTTAAACTTTATTTTTTCCTTTTTCTTTCCTTCTCTCCCTCCTTTCATTATTCCTACCTTACTTCTGAACTGTCTATCATAGTTATAAAATTTACTCTATAATTTATTAGGGTATAACAAGCACCCATTAGAAATGTAAAGCTGTAAAATAAAAATGAGGGAAACAAAGCTCTGTCTCTACACAGGTTGGCTATGCAGCAAGACAAATAGATAACTACAAGTGAAGAGCATTTAAGTGTTCTTATGCTATGGTAGCTGTTCTACCAATTCTATAAAAATATTTTAATTCAATTAAGCTTGTTTCTTTATCCTTCATGAATTTATTTTTCTACTTAATTTGTCAAATTTTGAAGGAGGCCCCTTACATTGTTCCATTAAGAATAGGTATTATAATATTATAATATGTATATTATAATAAAAAATGTCCTGAGTGACATCACCATCAGGGCAGCATAAGCCATCCCTTGCTTTTGACTCTTCCTAACATCTAAAATTTGACAACTATCCACAAACAAAAGTGCCACTGTGGGAGCTGTGGGATGCAGCACCATAGGCCAAGGGACCCAGGAGTAGTATTACCCACCTGTGTGTTAGGGTATTGGGTTGATGAACCTTGTCATTGGCTGTGGATTTGGCAGAATCCTGTGAATGATCTCCAATCCCTTTCAGCAGTATCACCTAAAAAAACACTGACTTGGATAGATATCCATGAACATGACAGCATTTGTAGAAGTGGAGATTTCTAGAGGAGAAATTCCAGCACTTAGTAGAGCAAAGAGTTTGGATGCATTGGAGTGGACGAGAGGAAATTTGCCAGGATCACCTCTCCTCATAGTGTGGCATAACTTAGAGAAAGAGGAGACCAGGGATCATTTCTGCAGGAAAAAGTAAAGAATGATGAGTGAAGGTCTGGCTTCCTCAGCTGTAGGTGATAATGCTAAAGAAACCCATTTCTCTCCTAGAGTATAAAAGTGAGAGTTTCCTGACTGGGGGGAGGGAAGAGATTGGGAAAGAGACAGATAAAAAATATCAGAGGACATGAGAGGGACAAGGTTCTAGCTGACTCCATTGTAGATTAACAGGAAGCCAACCCACGACCACAGGGAAATCTCACCTGAGGATACCCCAGCTGGCCAGTGGGTACCACTGATGCCCTAAGTGTCAAACACATAACTGCCACCACTTTGTGGCTGGCTCCTTGTAGGTGCTCCAGAGGACAGGGTAGAGAACAAACACAGGTACACAGGAGTGTGTGCAGAAAACAGAAGAGGATCTGTGGGCAAGGGAGAACCACAGTCTTGGGCTATAGTTTCACCATGGGGAAAATAAAACGGAGATGATCAACAGTCAACCAAGTGCATTGTAAAATTTAGAGAAGATATAGGAACTTAAGAATTCAACCACAAGAGAGAACAAGAAGCATGGAACAGGTGCATCCATAAAAGGTCAGAGAAAGCCCCAGATATTAACAGGACCCATAAAGAGTATCTCCCACCTGAAGATAGAAAAAAAAAAAAAACAGAAAGAAATGAAGATGGGATATTGAAGAGATATCTGCACTCTTGTCTCCCATGTTTATTGTAATATTATTCACATTATCCAAGATAGGGACACAACTCAAATGTCTGTCAATGGATGAATGGTTAAACAGGATGTGAGTTAGATGGTAGAAATAGATAGATAGATGATAGATAGATATCACGTGAACATCATCCAGCCATGAGAAAGAAGGAAATCCTACCATTTGGAACATGGATACACAAGGAGAACATTATGCTGAATGAGATAAGTCAGACAGAGAAAGATAAATATTGTATGATATAATTTCTATGTGGAACCTAAAAAAGCCTCATAGAAAGAGGGTAGATTAGTCATTACAAAGGATTGGAGTGTGGAAGAAGGAAGAGATTGGGAGAGATGTTCAAAGAGCACACACTTAAAGTTAGGTGATGAATAAGTCTTGGAGATCTAATGAACAACAATTATCATTATAGTTAACAATAATGTGTTAGATATTTCAAATTTTCTAAGAAAGTAGATCATAAATGTTTACACAACCCCAAAGAAATTAATTTATTGGGCATAATGGAGAGATATTAGCTAATGATATGGTGGTAATCATATTGCAATATATAAATGTACCAAATTAAATTATATACTTTAAACTTACACAATGTTATATGTAATTATAGTTTAACAAAAAAGAAAAAAATGAATTAAAAAACATATTTAATAATATGCAGTATCCCCCTCACTATTTAATATTTTCCTTATTCATCTATAAATAAAAATAAGGTTGTCAATCTTCCTTTTTTGTTTACATTTTCTGGGAAAATATATTTCCATACTTTTATTTTAAAGATAGTCCATGATTTCTCCCTCCTATTGTGATTTGATGGTCTACGTTCTTTTTCATTTAGAACATTCCTTAAAAAGATCAGCAAATATAAGTATTAGAAAAATAGGACCCGTTTCTTTATTTTTGTTTTTATTTTCATTTCTCTAGGACAGGGGTCCCCAACCCCCAGGCCGTGGACTGCTACCAGGCCGTGTCCTATTAGGAACTGGGCTGCACAGAAGGAGGTGAGCGGCAGGCAAGTGAGGGAAGCTTCATCTGTTGCTCTGCATCACTCGCATTACAGCCTGAAAAATCCCCCACCCCTCGTCTGTGGAAAAATTCTCTTCCACGAAACCAGTCCCTGGTGCCAAAAATGTTGGGGATTGCTGCTCCAGGAGGTGGGTCAAAAAGGATCTTGCTGTGATTTATGTCATAGAGTGCTCTGCCCATGTTTTCTTCTAAGAGTTTTATAGTGTCTGGTCTTACATTCAGTTCTTTAATCCATTATGAGTTTATTTTTGTGTATGGTGTTAGGGAGTGTTGTAATTTCATTCTTTTATATGTAGCTGTCCAGTTTTCCCCGCACCACTTATTAAAGAGACTGTCTTTTCTCCATTGTATATTCTTGCCTCCTTTGTCATAGATTAGGTGACCATAGGTGAGTGGGTTTATCTCTGGGCTTTCTATCCTGTTTCATTGGTCTGAATTTCTGTTTTTGTGCCAGTACCATACTGTCTTTATTACTGTAGCTTTGTAGCATATATATAATGGAATATTTCTCAGCCATAGAAAGGAAAGAAGTTGGGTCATTGGTAGAGATGTGGATGGACATACAAACTGTCATACAGAGTGAAGTAAATCAGAAAGAGAAAAACAAATATATATTAATGCATATATGTGGAATCTAGAAAAATGGTATAGATGATATTATTTGCAAAGCAGAAATAGAGACACAAACATAAGCAACAAATGTAATGGATACCAAGGTGGGAAAACAGAGGTGGGATGAATTGGGAGATTGGGTTGACATATACACTATTGATACTATGTATAAAATAGATAACTAATGAGAACCTACTGTATAGCTCAAGGAACTCTACTCAATGGTCTGTGGTGATCTATATGGGAAGGAAATCCAAAAAAAGAGGGGATATATGTATAAGTAGAACTGATTCACTTTGCTGTACAGTAGAAACTAACACAACATTGTAAAGTAATTATACTCTAGTAAAAATTAATTAATTTTTTTTTACATATTAGAAAAATAAAATTTACTTCTAGAGCTAACAGAAAATATTCTCTTTTAGGTGACTGACCTGCCTTTATTTTAGCTCACAAAATCTTTATGAACTATTTTGATCTGAGTCACTTCAGGATAAAAGTGACATAGGTCAATTGCTCTGCATAATAAATATTGACAATTATGGAAATTAGAAGGAGTAGTACAGGGAAGAAAGAAGAGATGAAAGATTGGTAAAGAAAGAAAACATAAACATGATAAAAGGTTTGAACATAATTGTACGAGTTAAGCAATAAATTATCTTAGCAGCTCTAATGGTCAACATTTAATTTTAAATTCTTGCTGGTATATGTCCTGTCACTTTTCCACGATGCCTTTTTCTTAAATCTGCTGTACACTATGTTGAATTGGTGGTTTCCTTGTGAATTAACTGCTGAGATGCTATTCAGTCAGTCAGGATTCATAGAGATGAATGTATAATTACAAACAAAGTTGAAAACTCATTACAGAAACTCTGTGTTAGAGGTGACTAGGAAACTAGAAAAAAAAATGACATTCAAGAATAAGAGATACAGTTTGTCACTATATTAGGGGTAGAATTTTAAGTAGTCATACTAAAAATAATCACAGCCCTGTGAGATTCCAAGCTGAAATTTGAAAGATAAATATTAATAATTAATAAACATTATTATCAAGTATCAAAGTCTTTATAATCTGTCCAAACATCATCCATAATATGAAGTTTCCCTTACCCATAGTGACATTCACTTTCTAGGATTTATGCAATACACTATAATTTATTTCCAGATATATTTTTTCATATTAGAATGTCTGATTTTCAAAAAAAATCATAAAATGCATTAAGTAATCAAGAATTATTTTACATAATTAACATCTGTCTTTTACCACTTATCATCATTACTTCTTATATATTATACATTCCTTTATTGAATTCTGCATGCCAAACTTATTTTTCACTTGTTCTGATAAGTCATTAAATATGAGATCTATTATATAACACAGTCCAATACTTCCTTAAAATTTATCAGAGCTGGACAGAAGTTTCATCAATGGAGTCAATCGCCACAATCATCACAAAAGCCAGGACATTCACCTAAAACTTTTGGTACAGATGTACAGGTTTGGTACATATGTACAGTTTCTGACAAGACTGACAAACTTCATCTTCAACTATGTTCTGTTGAAAAGATTGTTCATGAAGTTCACCAGCCAGCAACAGCTCATGTCTTTTTCTTATTGGGTCAAGAGAACAAAACGTCCTGGCTGGAAAACAAAGTGGCAATAACTGAGGGAATATATGCAGTTGCAGGAGCAATGCAAACTGGGGACTCTGTGTACTGCATGTGAGCAGTGGGCTAGAGCAGCATCCTGTAAAAGGATGTTAATACCCAGTGGTGGCTAGAGGGAATATTCCCATCCTGAACAACTGTTCTTAGCCATTAACTGGCTAAAACCCTGTCCTTTAGTTCTAACAGATGTAATAATGTATACAGGCATTTTGACAAGAATCTGAACTCTCACAACCACGCCAAACCCTGTGTATGCCCCAAGAACAGGAAGTTCAAGGGTTTTACAAGTGGGAATATAAGGTGTGAAACTGCGGTTACACAAACTAACCCTAGATCTTGCTTTTATATTAACAAGATGATTTTTGGTATTAAACAGTAAACATTAAAATAAAATTTTAATTAGTTTAAGATAAAATTAATTTAATTGTGAAATTTGCATTCCCATCAAGCTCAGAAAAAGAAGTATGACAGACACGATGCTTATTTTAAAAACTATTTTTAAGGGCAGATATCACAATGATGGAATAGAAAGACATGGAGCTTACCTCCTCCCACAAAATACATCAAAAATAGATCTACATGTGGGACAATTCTCACTGAATACTTACTGAATGCTGACAGAAGATTTCATACAACCAAAGCTGCAAGAAAGTTCACCACATAACTGGGTAAGGCAAAAGGGAGGGAAAACAAAAGGGATTAGGGATGGGAGATGTGCCCTTGGGACAGAGCTGTGAAAGAGGAAAGGTGACTCCCTTCAGCTGCTGGGAAATCAGGCGGAGCAGATATTGAGCTTCAGATGCTCAGAGGAGAGTGCAGAAACTGGCTTGAAACAGGTGGGACAGAGAGAGACCAGCACAGACAGTCCTGGCCAACTCATTGTATTTCCTAGTGTGTGGCTGCTTGGGTGCTGAAACTTGGGCTTCATCAGACAGACCTAGGTAGAGGACTGGGGTTGGCTTCATAGAGATAGCCCAAAGGGCCTGGAGTGTGGTCTGGGTCGCAACCAGGAGTGTGCACAGGACAAAGTCCGGGTCTGCCATAGAAGCCCAATTATTAACATGCACATAAAAGGGGTATCATGGCCCCACCATAGCAGCCTCATTGTCAGCATGCTCACAGCAGGCAGGGCTCCACATGTACAATCTCAGGGAGCAGGCAAGCACAGGTTGGCCACAAGCAGGGGTGGGGCTGAAATCTAGGCTATTCCCAGCAGCTGCACAACTTAGGCAGATTTCTGCTGCTAGCAGCTTTGTGAGCACAGCGCCTGTGGGATATTTGAGTAGATTACTGGCAGTCCAGTGGCTGGGACAGGTCCAGTGTCAGCAACTGTGGGCTTTGTGGGCACACACACAGGGAGACAGGGTTGGGGTCTGGGCTGATTCCCTGTGCTCTCACGTCAGGCCCAGGTATTGGACTTTGGCAGATTTGCACTGGTGGCTTTGTGAGCCCAGTGCCTGAAGGACATCAGGGCCAATTGCTTGAGTTCCCAAGGCTGAGACAGGGCTGAAGGCAGTGTCAACAAAAGTGTACTTAGTGAGATCACACAAAGCATGACAGGTGACATCACAGAGCACACTTCCGAGTAGACAGCTCCTGCAGAGGAATACTCAGTGGTTCCTTTTCCAGCAGAAGTGTTGCAGTCCCACCTACCTCACACTACAGTTTAGAAGTGACATTGGGGGCTTCCACTTCAACAATTGTGGATCAGACCCTGCTCACAACAGCACTGTGACAACCATAGAGCAAAAAGTGCAGTGCAGGCTCTGGTTACCACAATACCAATCACACCCCCTATCAAAGGGATAACAGCCATTATACCCTGTGAAAAGACATAACAGACATCCATACCAAAAAGAACACTTGCACCAAGAATATTAGACTTATGTAGGCTACACAGGCATGCTCACACATAAAAACAGTCCTTCAAGACCACAGTAGATAACTGATTCTCCTAAATTCATAGTCAGAGTAATATAAGTAAAATGAAGAAGCAGAGGAAACACTCAAAAGAACAAGATAATTCCCTTGAAAGAATAAACAATGAAACAGACCTCTCCAGTTTGCCAGACCACAAGTTCAAAAAGGAGGTAATAAAAATTCTGACCAAATAAAGAAATGCAGATCACCAAAATAAGAAACCAGAAACTATAAAGAGGAGCCAATCAAAATTAGACAACTCAATTGCCTAGATGAAACTGAACTACAGGCAGTAAGTAGCAAACTAATGCAGAAGAACAAATAAGTGATTTGGGAGATAGAAAATGGAAATCACCTGATCAGAACAGCAGACAGAGAGACAAATGAAAAACATGAAAGCAATATATGAAACCTAAGGAATAATATAATGTGTGCCAATCAACACATAACAGGGATCCCAGAAAAAGAAAAAAAGAGAAAAAGGAATTGAAAATGTATTTGAAGAAATTACAGCTGAAAAATTCTCAAACCTAAAAAAGGAAAACAGATATCCAGGTACAGAATGCACATAGGTTCCCAAATAAGATGCACCCAAACAGACCTACACCAAGACATATTATAATTAAAATAGAAAAATTTAAAGATAAAGAGAGGATTCTAAAAGCAGGAAGAGAAAAACAATGAGTTATTTACAAGGGAAACTCCATAAATCTATCACTAATTTATCTACAGAAACAGTGCAGGCCAGAGGGAGTGGCAAGATATACCCAAAGTCCTGAAAGGGCTAGGATACTCTACCCAGTAAGATTATAATTTGGAACAGAAGGATAGATAAAGAATTTCTGAGACCAGCAAAAACTAAAATAATACAGCAATATTAAACCTACCCTAAAAGAAATATTGAAAGGTCTTATCTAAATAAATATAAAAGAGCATGAATCTATAGGAAAGAGAAAATCACAACAGGAAAAGCAAATATATAAAAGGATAGTAGCTCACATAAATAAGCCAGTACATAGATTTAAAAAAAAATCAAAAAAAAATTTTGTGAAAGCAATTATAACTACAATGAACAGAAAAATGATAAACATGAAGATGTAAAGTAGAACATCAAAGTCATAAAATGTGGGGGAGGAGAGTAAGAAAACATAGATTTTTTTCAGAATGTGTTTGAGCTTATATGGCTACCTGTCTAAAGCAAGTAAATATAGTAAAGGTTTAATATACTTGAAAAACAGGGAAACCACAAATCAAAACCTTATGATATATTCATAAAAACCAAAAATAAGATAATTCAAACATAATACAAAAGAAAACCATCAAACCACAGAAAGAAAATTGAAAAGAAAGGAACAAAAATGAAATAAAAAACTCAACTGGAAAACAAGTTTTAAAATGGTAATAAATACATACCTATCAATAATTACTTTAAATGTCAATGGACTAAATGTTCTGGTCAAAAGACATAGAGTGGTAGATTGGATAATAAAGCAAGAAGATATAGTATGCTGCCTATAATATACCCACTTTAGGACAAAGGACAAACATAGATTGAAAGTAAGGGGATGTAAAAGATATACCATGCAAATGGAAATGACAAGAAAGCTTGGGTACCAATACTCATATCAGATGAAATAGAATTTGAAACAAAGGAAGATGAAAAAAAAACACTGTATAATGATAAAGGGATCAATAAAGGGAGAAAATATTACCCTTGCTGACATATATGCACCCAATATAGGAACACCTAAATATATAAAACAAATACTACCAGACACAGAGGGAGAAATGGATGAAAATACAATAATAGGAGACTTTAACACTCAACTGACATCAATGGACAGATTTTCCAGGTAGAACATCATTAAGGCAACAGAGACCCTAAATGACACAATAGAACATGTAGACTTAATTGACTTCTTCAGGACATTACCACCAAGAAAAGAAGAATAAACATTCTTTTCAAGTGCATATAGAACATTCTCTAGGATAGACCACATACTAGGACACAAAACAAGCCCCCCAAAATTCAAGACAATAGAAATTATTTCAAGTATCTTTTTTGACCAAACAGCATGAAAGTAGGAAACAATCACAGAAATAGAAATTAGAAAAAAAAATTATATGGGGAGTAGACAATGAGTCATTGATGAAATCAAAGAGGAAATTTAAAAATACCTCAAGACAAATGACAATGAAAACTCAACATACAAAATCTATGGAATGCAGCAGAAGCAGTACTAAGAGTGATGTTCATAGAGATACAGGACTTTCTCAAAAAAAATAAGAAAACTCTCAAACAACCTAACCTACCACCTAAAAGAATTAGAAAACAAAGAACAAAGAAAAACCCCTAAAGTCAGCCAAAGAATGGAAATAATAAAGATCAGGGAGAAATAAATAAAATAAAGATAAAAAAAAAAATCAAGAGATTTTTTTTTTAAAGGATAAAGAAAATTGACAATACTCTGGACAGGCTTACAAACAAGAAAAGAGAGAGGACCCAAGTAAACAAAATAAGAAATGAAAGAGGAGAAAATAATACTGATACAATAGAAATATCAAAACAAACAAATGAAAAACAAAAAACCATAAGAGGATATTATGAACAATTATATGTCAATGAATTGGAGAAACTATAATAAATGGACAAGTTTCTAGAAACATAACTCCCACAAAAACTGAATCAAGAAATAGATAAATTGAAAAGATTGATCACTAGACATGAAGTAGAATCTGTAGTTAAAAAAAACAAAAAAACCTTCTTGTAAATAAAAATCTAAGACCAGATTGCTTCACTGGGGAATCCACCAAATATACAAAGAGGATATTATACCAATACTTCTCAAACTCTTTCAAAAGATTGAAGAGGAGGGAACACTAAAAGTCATTCTATGAAGCCACCATCACCCTGATACCAAAACCAGACAAAGGCACTAAAAAATAAAAGAGTATAGGCCAATACATTTGATATCTATAGATACAAAGATCTTCAACAAAATATTAACAAACCAAATCCAACAAAATATAAAAAGGATCATACACCATGATCAATTTGGATTCATTACAGGGTCACAAGGATGGTTCAACATATGCAAATCAATCAATATGATACACAACATCAACAGCAACAAAAAGGGCAAAAATCTCATGCTCATCTCAATAAATGCAGAAAAAAACATTTGATAAATTTTGACATCGATTCAGGATAAAAACTCTCACAAAAGTGGATACATAAATCAAAGTTGAGGGAAAATATCTTGGCATAACAAAAGCCTTTTATGATAAACCCAGAGCCAACATGATAGTCAATGGTGAAAAACTGAAATCCTTCCCACTAAAATCTGGAACAAGGTAAGGATGCCCACTCTCACCACTTATACTCAACATAGTATTGGAAGTCCTAGCCACAGCAATCAGATAAGAAAAAGAGATAAAAGTTTTCTATGGAAGGAAAAAGGTAAAATTGTCATTATATGCAGATGACAATACAATATATTGAAAATCCTAAAGACTCCACACAAAAACTAGTAGAACTGATAAATGAATTCAGCAACATAGCAGGATATAAGATTAACATACAAAAATCTGTTGCATTTCTTTACACTAATAATGAAATATCAGAAAGAGAAAAAAATAACAATCCCTTGTAAAATCCACATCAAAAAAGTAAAATAAAATACTTAGGAATAAACCTGACCAAGGAGGTGAAAGACTTACATTTTGAGAACTATGAAACTTTGACAAAGGAAACTGAAGATAATTCAAAGAAATAAAAACATATCCCATTCTGTTCAATTGGAAGAAATCCAATTGTTAAAATGGCCATACTACCCAAAGCAATCTACAGATTGAATGCAATCACAATCATATTATCAATGACATTTTTCACAGAACTAGAATACATAAACATAACATTTATATGGAACCACAGAAGACCCAGAATTGCCAAGATAATCCTGAGGAAAAAGAACAAAGTTGGAGGCATAACCCTCCTAGACTTCAGACAATATTACAAAGCTATGATAATCAAAGCGGTGAGGTAATGGAACAGAAACAGATATACAAATCAATAGAAAAGAATAGCAAGCTCAGAAATAAATCCTCACACCTACAGTCAATCAATCTTTGACAAAGGAAACAAGAGTATACCATGAACAGTCTCTTCACCAAGTGGTGTTGGGAAAGCTGGACAGCATGTAAATTAATGAAGTTAGAACAGTCCCTCACACCACACACAAAGATGAACACAAAATGGCCTAAAGACTTAAACATAAGACATGACACCATAAAACTTGTAGAAGAAAACATAGACAAAACATTCTCTGACATAAATTGTAGCAATGTTTTCTTAGGTCAGTCTCCTAAGGCAAAAGAAATAAAAGCAAAAATAAACAAGTGGGGCCTAATCAAACTTATAAGGTTTTGCAAAGTGAAGGAAACCATAAACAAAATGAAAAGACAACCTACTGAATGGACGAAAATATTTGCAAATGATGTGACTGACAAGGGCTAAATTTCCAAAATATACAAGCATTTCATAGAACTTAATATCAAAAAGCAAACAATCAAGTCATCAAATGTTCAGAAGACCTAAAATGATATTTTTCCAAAGAAGACATCCAGATGGCCAAGAAGCATGTGGAACAAATCACCATTGCTAATTATTAGAGAAATGCAAATCAAAACTGCAATGAGGTATCACCTCATACCAATTAGAATAGCCATCATCAAAAAGTCTACAAATAACAAATGCTGGGAAGGTGTAGAGAAAAGGGAACCCTCCTGCACTATTGATAGGAATGTAAATTTATGCAGCTACTGTGGAGAAAAGTATGGAGGTTCCTCAAAAAACTAGAGTTGCCATATGATCCAGCAATCCCACTTTCAGGCATATATCCAGAGAAAACTCTGATATGGAAAGATACATGTTCCTCAGTATTCATAACAGCAAAATATACAATAGCCAAGTACATAGAATATCTTTCCATTTCTTTTTATCATTTTCAAATTCTTTCATCAATGTTTTATAATTTTCAGAGTACAGGTCTTTCACTTCCTTGGTTAAGTTAATTCCTAGGTATTTGATTGTTTACCATGTGATTTTAAATAGCTAGTTTTCTTTATCTTTCTTATAGTTCACTATTAGTGTACTAAAAATGCAACAATTTTCTGTACATTATTCTTGTATCCTGCAACTTTAATTTATTTGCTTGTTAATTTAAAAGATTTTTGGTGGAGACTTTAGAGTTTTCTATATGTAGTATCATGTTATCTGCAAATAGTGACAGCTTTCCTTCTTCCATTCCAATCTGGATGCATTTTATTTCTTTTCTTGTCTGATTGAAGTGGTTAAGTCTTCCAGTACTTTGTTAAATATAAGTGACAAGAGTGGGAATCCTTGTCTTGTTCTAGATTTTAGAGGAAAAGCATTCAGCTTTTCACCATTGAGCATGATTTTAGCTGTAGGTTTGTCATGTGTGGCCTTTAATATGCTCTGATATATTCCCTCTATACCAACTCTGATGAAACCTTTTATCAAGAATGGATGTTATATTTTGTCCAATGATTTTCCTGCATCTATTGAGATAATTGTGTGATATTTATCCTTCTTTTGTTAATGTGGTGTATCATGTTGATTTATTTGAGAATATTGAACCATAGTTACATCCCTGGAATAAACCCCACTTGATCATGTTGTATGATTCTATATATTGTTGAATTGAATTTGTTAATAATTTGTTGAGGATTTTTACATCTATATTCATCAGAGATATTGGCCTGCCATTTTCTTTGTTGTAGTATCTTTGTCTGGTTTTGGTATCAGAGTAAATAATGGTGGCCTCATAGAATGAATTCAGTAATGTTTTCTCCTCTTCAAAATTTTAAATAGTTTGAGAAGGATAGTTCTTAGCTCTTTATCTGTTGGTAGAATTCCTCTGTGAAGCTGTTTGGTCCTAGACTTTTGTTTGCTGGGAGTTTTTAAATTTCAAATTCAATTTCACTACAAGCGACCTATCTGTTCAGATTGTCTATTTCTTCCTGATTCAGTCTTGGCAGGTTTATATTTCTGAAAATTTGTCCAGTTCTTCTAGGCTGTCAATTTTTTTGGCATATAACTGTTCATAGTATTCTCATAATTTTTTCTATTTCTATGAGATTGGTTGTGATTTCTCCTCCTTCAGTTATTGTTTGTTTATTTGCATCCTCTCACATTTTTTCTTGTTGAACCTGACTAAAAGCTTGTCATTTTTGTTTACTGTCACAAAAAAACACAACAAAACAAGACAAAAACAAACAAAAAAACTCTTGGTTTCATTGATGGTTTCTGTTGTTTTCTTTGGTCTCTATTTTACTTATGTTCTCTCTTTTCTTTATTATTTCCTTCCTTAAGCTGATTTTTGGCTTTGTTTGTTCTTCTTTTTCTAATTCCTTTAGATGGTAGGTTAGGTTGCTTATTTGAGATTTTTCTCTTTTCTTGAGGTAATCTTGTATCACTATAAACTTCCCACTTAGAACTGCTTTTGCTGCATACCATAGATTTTGGAAATTTGTATATTCATTTTCATTTTTCTAAAGGTATTTTCTGATTTCCACTTTGAATATCTTCATTGGCCCATTGGTTTTTAGTAGCATATTTTTTAGTCTTGTAGTTGTTTGTGTTTTTCCCATTTTTCTTCCTATAATTGATTTCTAGTTTTTTGGGTTTTATTTTGCAGTACGTGGACCTCTCGCTGTTGTGGCCTCTCCCGTTGCAGAGCACAGGCTCCAGACGTGCAGGCTCAGCGTCCACGTCTCACGGGCCTAGCCGCTCCACAGCATGTTGGATCTTCCTGGACCGGGGCACGAACCCGTGTCCCCTGCATCAGCAGGCAGACTCTCAACCACTGTGCCACCAGGGAAGCCCAAGTTTCATAGTTTTGGGCTTGGAAAAATGCTTGATGTCACTTATACCCTTTTTAGTTTGTTGAGACTTGTTTTTTGACCTACCATGCTTTCTATCCTGGAGAAATTCCATATGCACTTGAAAATCTGTTGTTTTTGGATGAAATATCCTCTAGGTATCTAACTTGTTATTTAAGATCCCTCTTTCCTTACTGATTTTCTTTCTGGATGATCTGTCTATTGCTGTAAGTAAGATGTTAAAGTCTCTTATTGTATTATTGCATGTATATTAATTAGTATAATATCCACTTCTTGTATCAATCCTTTTATTATTATATAATGCCATTCTTTGCCTTTTGTTACAGACTTGCTTTAAAGTATATTTTGTCTGATGGGAGCCTGACTACCAATGCCTTTTTCTGATTTGCATTTGCATGAAACATCTTTTCCTGTCTCTTCACTTTCAGTCTGTCTGTATCTTTGGCTCTGAAGTGAGTCTATTAAAATCAGCATATAGAGGGGTCTTGGGTGTCTTTTTTTTTTTTTATCCAATCTGCCACCCTATGCCTTTTGATTGAAGCATGTTGTCCATTGACATTCAAAGTGATTATTTATAGGCATGTACTTATTGTCATTTTATTACTTACTTTCTGGTTGTTTTTGTAGTTTTTCTATGTTCTTTTATTCTTTTTGTTCCTTCCTTTGTGGTTTGATGATTTTCTTTAGAGGTAAGTTTGTATTCCTTTCTCTCTAGTTTTTGTGTATCTGTTGAAGGTTTTTGATTTGTGGTTATCATGGAGTTTATATATGTTGATGTATAATTATTTCTACTTGTTTTAAACAGGTAGTCCTTTAAAATCAAACATTCTAAATGAGTTACATTTCTTACTCCCCTCCTCCACATTTTGTTTTTGATATCATATTTTACTCTTTCATGTTTATACCTTAACAGTTTATGGTATAGTTAATATAATTTTGTCTTTTAATATTCATACTCACTTATTTAAGTGGTTGATATACAGCCTTTACTATATATTTTCCTTTTTTAGTGAGATTTTCCTTTCCTTTAAATTGTTTTTCCTTGTTGTAGCCTTTTCTTTTACATTTAAGGTAATCCTTTGAGCTTCCCTGGTGGCACAGTGGTTGGGAGTCCACTTGCCGATGCAGGGGACACAGGTTCGTGCCCTGGTCCAGGAGGATCCCACATGCTGCGGAGTGGCTGGGCCCATGAGCCATGGCCACTGGGCCTGCACATCTGGAGGCCACAACAGTGAGAGCCCCACCTACCGCAAAAAAAAAAAAAAAACAGTAATCCTTTAACACTCTTGTAGGGTAGGTTTAGTATTGATGAACTCTTAATTTTGCTTTTCTGAGAAGTTATTTATCACTCCTTCAATGCTGAATGATAATCCTGCTGTGTAGACTATGGGGTTGTAGGGTTTTTATTTTTTCCTTGCAGTTTTTTAAATATATCAGGTCACCCTTTCTGGCTTGCCAAATTTCAGCAGAAAATCAATGTGATACCCTTATAGGGGTTCCCTTGTGTGTGACTATTTGTTTTTCTATTGCTGCCTATAGAATTCTCACTTTATTTTAACTTTTCCCATTTTAAACATGATATGTCTAAGTGTTTCTGTCTGGTTCATCTTGTTTTGGGCCCTCTGTGCTTTCTGAACCTGATGTCTGTTTTCTTCTTCAGATTTGAGAAGTTTTCAGCCATGATTTCATCAAATACATTTTTGACTCCCTTCTCTCTCTCTTCGTCTTCTGGGACCCCTAAAGTGTTAATGTTGGTATGCTTGATGTTGTACCAGAGATCCCTTAAGCTGTTCTCAGTTTTTAAAAATTTTCTTCTTTTTGCTATTCTGATTGGTTTATATCCATTATTCTGTCTTCTAGATCATTTATTCATTCTTTGGTATCATCTAGTATGCTATTAATTCCTTCTAATATGTTTTTCATTTTAGTTATTTTGTTCTTCAGTTCTTACTATTTATTTTTATATTTTCTAGTTCCTTGTTAAAATTATTACTGTGTTCTATTTTTTTCCCTAATCCAGTTAGCATTCTTATTTCTAATATTTTAAATTCTTTATCTGGTAAATTATTTATTTCTGTTTTAATATTTGCTTTTTTTCAGAAGTTCTCACTTGCTCTTTCAATTGAGACAAATTCCTCTGTCTTCTCATTTTGCTTAACTTTTTCTGTCTCTGAAATTAGGTAAAACAGACACCTAACATGGTCTTGAAGGGGTCACCTTATGCAGGAATATATCTATACAATCAATGTGTGCCCAGTTGCTTTTGGTGGGAGAGCTGGATTTGGAATGAACACAAGTTAACTCTTTCCTCAGGGTAGGCTGGCAGCTATCACTTTGATAAGAAGTGGGGCTGGAGGTTGAGAGCCTATGGCCAGAGCCAGTTGTGAGCTGGGGAACCCCTCTTTCAGTGGCTGTCACCGTCCTATTGGAGGTGGAGTTGGGTCCCAGGTTGCTGAAGCAGAAGTCTTTAGGATGAAGCTTGAGTTGTTTCCATTCCCTTTAAGTGTGTTCTCTTCTCCTTCTCAGCACTGTCACCCTCACCCTAGAAGGGACTAGTGCTGGAGCAAGAGGGGTGGGTGTGGGAACTCAGCATGGATCTGGGCTCAGGGTGTTGCTGTTCAGCCAGGGTCAAAGACTCAAACTGCTTCTGAGTTGCTATCTGTGTAAGCACCAGTAATAGCAACCCTTGCCTTGCTCAGATGCTGCAGGTCTGAGACTCCTTTGTCTCTTACAGCTCAGCTTTCCCCTCAGCCTCTGCCACCCTCTCTGTGGTGTGGAGCTGTGCCACAAGGCAGACTGTGTGCGTTCTTGGTGTGTGTTGGGGCCCAAGCTGCTGTAGTCCAGTCACAGACAGAGGTCAGGGATGCTTCTGATGTGATGCCTGTTAAGTGCCAGTGATGGCTGTCCTCCGCCTGCTCAGACAGCACTTTAGGTCTGAGCCATCTCTGTGTCTAACAGCCAAGTTCTCATCCCAGTGTGGTGCTGCATCATGAAGCAAGTGGGGCTGGAGTGTTCATTTGGGTCAAGCTGGGTGGTCACAGAAAACTGGCCAGCCACTTCCGTGGTTTTCAAACCATCCTCTCTGTTCTGCTTCAGGAGCAAGAAAGTGTTGTAGAGCCCAGGCTTCCCCAAGTATCAGTAGTTCTCTAACCAGCCAAGAAGCCTCATCTTCTTGTGTCAGAACCCAGAGCTGAGGTACCAAATATGTGGCCTGAACCACTCAGTGCCCAGGAAGGATCTCCACCCATGTAATCTCCCTTTCCTCTGAGTCCCTTCCCACAAGCACATGTCCCAACCTGATTGCTTCTATTCCTTCCTATTAGAGTCCATGTGTATATTTCTTTCAGCCTTGGTTGTAAAAGAGTCTTTCTGCCAGTTTCCAGTTAGTTTTCAGTGAAAAATTCTCCACTTGTAGATGTTCATTTTATGTGTTCTTGGAGGGAAGTGAGTTCCATATCCTCCTACTCTGCATTCTTGATCTCCTCCTCAATGCCCAAGTCGTTTTGATATTTAATTCCATATCTAGGAAAACATAATGTTTTTCTATTTATTATTTTAACTTCAGTTTTTAATTATTGTTATCATTAACTTTATGATTATGAGTATTAACTTTTGGCATCATGGAAGATGAGATTTTCACTTTTCTTCCTTTCCCATCCTGTTACTTCCTCCATTTTTTATATCTGCAAGTACGTATTACTACAGATATATAAATGCTTCACTTAATATCAAAGGTTTCCATAATAATGACTATACATGATATATTCAGAGTTAAGACACCTAAGAGTCTGTAATTACTTTTACCTTATCTGTACATTTTAATTTTACATAGGGCTCAAAATTACCTAAGTTTTATTTAGTTTTTAGGTTTTTTACACTTACTTTTGCAGGTACTTATTAGAAATTTTATAACTTGTTACAATCTGAAGTGGTTTTAGTTTATGAATAGCTTATGAACAACTGTCTGGAAATTCTCTTAATTTCTCTTTTGTTTGGCACTTTCTATTTTCTTCCTGATTTACTCCCTCATTTGACTGAACAACATTTTTGTCTCCTGAGAAAAGGAGTAGGGTGAGTACATTTATTGAATCGTTCAATGTCTGAAAATATCTTTGTTCTTCATTCTCCTTTGATAGTTTTGTTGAACCAAGAGTTATAGTTTGAATACTTTTACTTCTGAATTATAAAGATGTTTTTCATTGTTCTGAGTATTCAGTGTTCAATTAGGAATCTAAATGAATTACAATTCCCCATTGTTTGTATGAAAATTGTTTTATATGATTTATAATATTTCACAAGTGCCTTGAGTTAGTGCTAGATATTATTTGTGAACATTTTATTTGTGTCATTTCTGGAAATTTTCCTTTAATTACTATTTTTAAATGATTTTCTCTGTTTTTTTTATTTTTTTAGTCTTTACTAGTCCTGAATGTCCAGTTACATTTTTAAGACCTCTTGGACTGGTGATCTAATATTCTTTTTTTCAAGCCTATCCTCTGTTGTCTTTAGCTTTCCATATTTTCTCCAAAAATTTCTCCATTTTGTCTTCTAAAGCTTCTACTGAATTTTTCACACATGTTATCATACATATAAGTTCCAAGAGTTTCTTTTATTCTCTAAAAGTTTATTTTTAAGAATGGTTTTCTATTTTTGATTCTTGGATACAAAATTATCTCTCTGAGGACAATAATAGTTTTGATTTCATTTTTGCTTTCTTCTCCCTGCATATATTCTTATTTCTCCATTTTTTCAATATTACTTTTCTGAGAGGTACAAGAGCAATGAATAAGCCCATTTTAAGTCTCTGCTTTTTTCTTATTAGTTAATATCTCAAATCAAAGCAGAAAACTCAGTTCAGTGTTACTTGCTGAGCAGGAAACTACAAAGAGTGTTTGATACAGTGAGACGTAAAATATTGGGGTCATCCTCACAATTTTCTATAACATTTAGGGTTAGTTGATAAAGGAGCTGATTATACCATCTGAGTAAATAAATGGGCATATCATTTTTGATCTTCCCTGGATGATTTTTCCTGGCCATTTGTTGAAGATTGCATTATGTCAGCAGCTTTTGATCTCTCGCCTAAAGCTTGTTTTCACATTTCCAAGAGAAATATGTTTTAATCTCTTACTAAGAGGTTAAATGCCTAGGTTTTAGTATTTTCTGAGGTAAGATAGGGAGAGATTAGGTTTTAAGGAGTGTTGATAGAGAGTGCACATAAATTATCTTCCATATTTTCAGTAAAGTACTGTAACCTTCAGATTTGTGTGGTGTTCCCGATAGGCAGTACCACTCTGGATAATAAACTACAATGTGACTGGAAAGGCAGAATGAATTTATTTCTGGAGACTATGAAGTGGGGAAAGACTTAAGGATCTAACTAATTCTGAACAGCTTACAATCAGCCCATATTATTTTAGGGCATCTTCCCACTTTAACCCTAATTTCAACATATGTGGCACTGCCATAATTTGAGATTATGAGAATTTTATGAAATAAATTGAGTTGTTTCTTGAGTTTTCATCTCTTAGAATAGGATTTGCATTTCTCTCTTCTGTTGTGTGTATTACTACTTACCCATCTGAATTTCATCATCTGTTACTGTCTCCTTTTCCATTCTCATCAGCCTCTGTGTTTATGTTTTTTAAGAGATCATTACTTTAATATAGTTTAGAGGGTTTTTGTGAGTGATCAACATTCGATCACTGAGTTAAATCCACCATATTTACCCAGAATTCACCTAGTTTTTTGTTCTTAAAAAAATTCAGGACTTTATTTTTAGAGCAGTTTTAGGTTTACAACAAAATTGAGAGGAAGGTACAGAGATTTCCCATACATGTACATAGTCTCATGTATATCAACATCACTCAGTGGAATGGCACATCATTTTTACCAAGAATTAACCTATATTATATAACACATCCTAATCACCCAGAGTCCATACTTACATTAGGGTTTATTCTTGGTGTTGTACATTTTGTGTGTTTGGACAAATTTACGATGACATGTATTCAACATTATAATATCTTACAGAGTACTCTCACTGCTCTAAAAATCCTCTGTGCACTGCCTACTTATGTCTTCCACCCCATACCAAGCAAACATTTTGTATCTTGTAGATAATCTTTTTATTCTCTCCATACTTTTGCCTTCAGATTGGCTTATTTCACTTAGTAATGTGAATGTAAGATCACTCCATATCTTTTCATAGCTTGAAGCTCATTTATTTTTAGTGTTGAAGAACATTTTATTGTCTGGGTGTACCACAGCTTACTTATCCATTCACCTACTTACCAAGGAGCATCTTGGTTGCTTCCAAATTGTGTAAATTATGCATACAATCGCTACATCTGTGTAGCAGGCATACATCTGTGTGAAAATTTTTGTGTGGACATTAGTTTTCAACTCTTCTGGGTACATATCAAGAAGTGCAGGTGCTGGATGGTATGCTAAGGGTATGTTTAGTTTTATAAGAAACTGCCAAATTGTGTTACAAGATGGCTGTACCATTTTGTATTTCCACTAGCAATAAATGAGAGTTCCTATTACTCCACATCCTCAGCAGAATTTGATATTGTCAGTGTGTGGATCACATTGTTTTTCACCTTATAAGATTTTATTTTTCTTTCTAAAAATTTGTGTTTGCTTCTAATATATTTGAAGGTTTTACTCAATTCCCCCTATTTGCCAGTGTGTGATTATTCCTCAGATTCCCAGGTACTCTTCTTTTTCCTTTGTCCTACAATATTTTCTTTCCAGTGGCTCAATATTACTATTTTCTTTGTTTCTCTACTTAATTTATTCATCTTTGAATAAAATGATATTTGTCTAGAACAACTGTTTTCATTTGGTAAGGTCAGTATACATACAATAGTATTTTACTGACTTAAAGTAAAAATCCATGAAGCATAAAGGGACAGATACTCAGTCTCCTGGGTGTTAATATTCTGAAGTCCCTAGGTCAGGAGATAGATGGTGAAGTGGATTTTTGGCACTGTCTCATTAATAAAGGTCACTTGCAGTATTGAAACCTTGGAAAGTTTTATTCTTAATTTGACTTCATCTATGTTAAAATTATTATTAATTCTCCCCAGATTTTAAATTTTTCCTAGTTTGGGAGATTCTTGTGAGATTTTTGTTTGTTATGTTTGTGTATTCATGAATATTTTCCTGTGAGCTTCTGAAGGAAAGCTGTGAAGCCTGCTAATTTCATAGAGTTTTGTTGTGCATTTTTAAAATTTTACAGGTATTAATATGTCTGGCACAGGCTGAGAACTTTTTGGCACATTTTCTATCTTATTTCTTCCCTAAGACAATCCTAAAGCCAAAAACTCACAACAAATCTCTTTGAAGACTGTGATCATTTTATGACATTATCAGCAACGTTTCAAATGAATAGGACAATGACAATCTTTATTTTCTTTCTGTTCATAATAATAGACAAAACAATGTGACTAAATTTTTATCTTACATTCTGCATTTTCTATAATCATATTGGCAAAGTTCTGCTAATTTTTAAAAATCAAATACATATGTACTTTCACTAACAAGTATATGTAATTTTATGTAACATTATTCAGTCTTATTTTGCTTTATTTGAGTTATAAACTGTTGCTTTATAAAATGATACATTCGTATATGACATATGGAATTTAAACTAAGGTTATATTTGACCTTATTTTTACTTAATTTTGAGAACTCACAATGTTCATAATTCTTTGAATTAAATTTTTGAGGACTCATAAATTCTGATTATTTTACCTCATAAAATATTTGATTTATTGAGTCACTTAAATCTTAGATGGTTCAGGTTGTTTGACACAACATAAAATATCTGGTTGAAAATACATACTCACTGTAATCACAATCTCATTTCCTAAATTCACTCTGCTTTAAATAGCAAAGAGATATATGAAAACTCAGAATATAATAATATGTGAACATAGGTAAAATTTTCCATGACAGGCATAAAAAACATAAGAGTTTTCCCAGAATTTCTGAATTTTAACATATTTTGAATGGCATTGCAAAAGTGTATTGATGTTTTATCAAAAAAGTTATGCAAAACAACACATACACATAATTTAGCTTTTTATAAAAGGGTTAGATACAACACATGGAATGGGATCATGCAGCTATGTATAGACATGTTTTAACAAAGGATCCCCTCTTATGAGAATGAGCAGATGTTTTAGCAAATGTTTAGAACCTGTGTGCTATAAAATAAATTTATGTTCCTACCATATAATTAATGATAGCATATACAATCATATAATTTTATCACTCTACCTTTTTAAATGTCAATGATCTGATATTTAAATGCTTATAACTCTTCCAGGAGCCCGTGAATTTTTACTTTCAGGTAAATTGTCTCCATCTAAAATATTAATGTGGTCAATCTTCCAGCTGTTTGTTGATAGCTAGAGTTGTCAAATGTTCTCCAGATTAATTTTAGAGAACCTATATCCAAACTATTTAAAATTATTTTAAATGGACTTTAACACATATGGTTGTTTAATCATTATTTCTTTCTTTGTGGAAAAACTACTCTCTTTACTAGGCTAAGGTGTTTTAATTCAGTATTGGTGCTTAGAGGGAAGAAGGCATAAGCTTACCTGATAAGTGTTGCCTAATCAAGGCAGAAATAATGGTCACAAGATGGTTACAACCATATAACCCTCATGTCTTTCTGACATAAGTTCATATCTTTAATTTACCAAACAAATAATTAGTTCTGTAAGTATATATTGATTGATGGAATCTTCTTTATATAGATAGTATTAGGTTTAGTAAAGTACCAAATGATTTTCAAATATTTAGTAGAAGTGTCAAGTGGAATGTACACTGTTAATATTTTACTATTTCCTCATTTATTTTAAGTGTACAAAATATCACATATTTAATATAATTATAATTCTCAGTTTATAGGTGATCATGTGTGTTTGGAATACAGTCCTTTCTGTGTTCTATTTATAGTAGTTAAATCATTAAAATTCAGTGAGATATATTACATTAAACACTGCATCTTTTCTCTTTTGACATGTGTAAATTAACCTAATTTCCTTGAGATTTCTGCATATTCCCACTTGAGAAAAAATGACTCAGCCTATTGGATTTTGTTGTCTCTGTTTACAGAATCAAAGTCAACTATGTCTTGGTCTAGAAGATAAATAGAATAGCAGACTCACCATATCTAAACAGAGATAAAATTGTCTATTAAAAAACCACCAAAATTTTTTCAAGTGATTTTTCTCCAGGAGAAAAAAATGTTACATTAGTTTTTCTTATCAAATTGTGATGAGAAGCAGTTTTAAATAGAAGACAAGCTTTTTAAAAGTTTAAATAGATCTTTATTTTCTTTCTTAGAGAATAAGTTTTGATTCAGGCTCTTACACATTTTAAAAGCATAAAATTTGTAGTGTTGGCCCCTGATTTTTAGATATAAATAGTAGGGCAAGTAATGAGTTACATACAATTATAATTAACTGTACTTAATAAAGGGGTTGAAAAATTTAAAATGTAATGCACCATCTTCAGTAAAAACATTAACTTAATTTGTAGATAAAATATTTGTTTTCCTAATATTTGGGATATGACAGCAAAATAAGTTGAAAATTGAATGTCTGAAGTCAGAAATGAATCTGACTTCTTCAATTTTGCAGCTGGTAATTGGGCCCTGGGAGATTTAGTTCATAGATTATTCTCATCACCTGTGGTACTTTTCACTTCTATCTTCTTTTAGCAGTCTCATAGTCAGGGTTTTTGACAGAAGCCCTGAGGACAAACATCTAAAAAAAGAAAATAAAGCTGGCTTTGGGGGTCAAGTTAAAATGATCTGGGATTTATTCAGTTAAGCTATTCTCTTGGGAATTGAATCATAATGTGAAAGAAATTTCCATTTTGGTTTGAAGGAGAGAAGTTCAATTTGAACTGCAGTCACTCATCCTTATATCTACCATTTTGTTTCTCTCTAGAGAATATTTTAATACTTTCTCTCAATTTGCTGTGGAAATTCTACCATGCCTTGTAACCTGACTGCGATCTTCATGACTTTATTGTGGTTTAAAATATGTTTACTGAAATCAGAGTGTTTCTGAGCATCGTATATAAGGATATAGAGCCTTCTGGTTAAGAGCTGTATCTCTGACAATGAGATTACTCCCTCACACTCCTGAGAATGGCTAAAATTAAAAAGATTGAAAACCCCAAAGTTTGAGGAGGATATGGAGCAATCCAAACTTATATATTGTTATATATCAAATATTTCTTATATATCAAATTGTAAAATAGTATAACCACTTTGTAGAACTGCTTGGCAGTTTTTTGAAAATTAACATCTGCCTTCTGATTCTGCAATTCAACTTCAAGTTATTTATCTCAGAGAAAGGAAAACATAGGCCCACAAAAATTTCTGTACAAGAATATTCAGAACATCTTTATTTATAAAAGTGCCCCTCTATTCCCCCCAACAGGAAAAAGCACTCATAACTCTATCAATGTAATAATGGATGAATAATCTGTGGTATATTATACAATAGACTACTCATTAGAAATTTTAAAAAGAATGGACAATTAAAAAGGCAGTAATATGGATAAAACTTAAATACTCTATGTTGAGTAAAAGAAGTAAAGACAAAAATAAATACTCTCTTTCCATTGATATGAAAAAACAGAGCTAAGTAAGAACAGTGGTTACTTCCTTGAGAATTGGGTTTGACTGTAGAAAGAGGCAAGAGAGCACTTTCTGAGATGTCAGATGTTCTGTTATGTGGTTGAGAGATTACATTAGTGTATATTAGTGTATACAACTGTCAAAACCTACAGAATTGAACATGTAAGTTTTGTCTATTTTAATGTATGTAATTTATATCTCAATTTTAAAAGATTAGGTTAAAAAACACTAGAACTCTAAAGTCCACCCTTCTGAATTAAAATACATGTGCCACACTCTACTAACTGTATACCTGTGGTAAGATTATTTAACTTATGTGTGCCTCTATAAAGGAAGTGTAAGGGTAATTGTACCTATCTTAGAGGGCTATTGGGAAGAAGTTTGGGCCAGGAATATGATAAACTCAACAAGTTTTAGCTATTGTCATGTTTTCATGGCCTATAATTGGTGTTTATTTTCAACTATAACACTTCTAACAATCACAATAACTGTAAAATTCTTATTAACTGTACTTCAGTGTATGCTTAATTTTAATACCTCATTTTGTTTTTTGTAACAGTTTTGTGTTTGTGTATGATAGATAGATATAGAGAATTTAGTATATTCAGAATTAAATATACATACCTATGGATAAAGAAACGACATTGAGTGAGCTTAAATTACTTGCCAACAGTCACAAAGCAAGATTTACTAAAGTTATTAACCTAACTCAGATCTGTGTGGCTTTTCAATCTAAGATCTTTCACAGACATCCTGGAGAGAAAAAAGAGCACATAGTGCATAAGACAGGATTCAAAGCTGAATGACTGAATACATGGTTGATTGTTTTATTTTAAAACTTTATATAATTTGTGTTCTCTGAGCATGTGTTTATGTGTGTGTGTGTGCACACATGCTACATAGCTTATTATTCTTCTTTATCAAGAAGTTAAGAGAATTTATTCTACCCACTCTGATTACACTAATTCTGCTGAACAGTTGTTTACTTTCCATCATCCAGGGTTTGAAAATGGCCTCACTCTGTGCTTAAATTTGGCCTATTTACCTAGAGGTAATTTTGTTTCTTTAAACTTAACATAATCATATCTTGTTAGGAACTATTTGATAAATATGTCTAATTTTTCAATTATTTTATCATTATTAATTTGGTCATTGTATTAAAAGTTATGTCATATTATTTAAAAATTAACTGGGCACAACTAGTTTATAGTTTCTATCTCTGCTCTTGTTTCAATATTGTGTCATACATTGAGTATTAGGGTCTATGCATAAGTGTTGACCTTGCTTTGGAACCAATACCTCAGATACTCTTTTGATAATAAGGTATAATGACTAATAATGGTGAATAAAATTCATAACACAATATTATACTCCCTTTGCATAATTTAAAAATGAGCAGGATGCTTAGGTAAAATAAGAGTGAGAAAAATACCCATTGCAGAATGATTTCTGTGTATCTTTTGCAATTTAAAATTGCATACTTTAATTCTTTTTAGCCCACCTGGATTAATCAACCCAATAAATATTCAGTAACCAGAACCAAAGAACAAGAAAGAGAGGAAAAAACAAAAGACCTGTCACTGTTTTTTGGGGGGTCCTAGGGAGTTAACGAAAAATAACACAGTTTGGTAATTCTCTTAATCTTGTAAACTTGGACAGAACATAAAAAAAAAAATCCTCTGGGTTTTCCTCAAGTTAGATAGAAATTTGTTGAAGAGTCTGGTTCAGTCTCAAGGCATAATCTGAATATTCAAGACTGGCATACAACACCCTCATCCCACCTGGCACTTCTTTATAGGATTAATAAGTCGGGGATATATGGGGTTGTGTTGAGAAGTTTGATGGAGTGCCATAATGTTGAGGGTTGCAGATAATGGTTGGGGAAAAAGGGAAACAGGTGTTTATGTTATATTGCCTCATGTGTATCAAAGATTTAGCCACAGAAATGAGAGAATATATCTTTAACTATACTACATTGATTTAGGAAGATAATAGGTAGCAAAAAATGTTAAAAAGAATTTTTCTCTGGCCAGAGTGCAAATGATCAATTTAAAAGTGTCTCTCATCATTCAACATTCAAACCAAAAATCTTGTAACCCTGTAACCATAAACGTATGAGTATAATCTATGTTTCTCTTTATTCATGAAGAAAAAAATCCATAGAGAAATATCAAAATTCCCAGGATAGTGCTTAATCTACCATTTCACTCTAAGTGTTGTCCAACATTACATATTGCAACAGAACTACAAAGAGTAATCTCTATGGACCCTTCAAAACAATGTGGTCCCTGATAACTTTTTAAATTTAACTGCAATTTCACAATAGCACTCGAGTACATCAATTTCTCTATTATCTCAGATTGAGAGTTTCTCCAAAATATCCCAAATCCAGTTAGGAATGCCAGTAAATGGGGAGGAGATCAAGATGGCAGAGTAGAAGGACACTGAGCACACGTCCTCCCACAAGCACAACAAAAATGCATCTACATGTGGAGCAACTCTTACTGAAAACAAATGAGACTGGTAGAAAGACTCTTCTACAACTAAACTGTAAAGAAAGAGCCACACAGAGTCAGGTAGGAAGGGAAGAGACGTGATCAGGTCAGGACCCACACCAGTAGTAGCAGACACAGAAGAGGAGGGGGCTATGGTGGGCTCAGAGACCTTTCCTGAGGAGTTAGGACTCAAGGCACATACTGGGCCCTCAGGCCTGGTATATGACACCAAAAAGGTGAGTCCCCTTAGCTGGTTCAAAAAACAGTGGGATTTATAGGAAGGCTGTAAGAAACCAAGACTGTGTCAAGTGCTTACATGCTTGCTTACTCCCAGGAACAAGGCAGAGGAAGTATATTAAAACTGCTCAGGCTCTAGCCAGTTTACAGCAACTTCTGGCTTGAACACCCAAACCCAAATCAGGCACCTGCTGTAGCCTACTTGCTGCAGTGCTGCTACCCACTGGGGCAAATGTTCTGTTGATGAGAAGCAGAAAATGGCACACTTAGAGGGAACATAACCAGCTTGGACCTGGCCCTCTGGGTTTCTTCTCTAGCACCTTGCAACCCTATTCTGTGTCCAATAGTTTGGTGATGGTCACTGAGCATAAAAGAAACCCCAGCTCACTACTGGCTCTGGTTCTAGTCCCTGCATTTCCAGCCCCACTTCCTACCAAGGAGATATCTGCCAGTGCACCTTGGGGGAAGATTGACCCAGGCTCACTTCAGATACAGCTTTCTGGAGGGACAGTTAAGTAGCACAGGGACACTCCCACACAAGGACATCACTTCAAGATGAGGATACATAACTGTTTCACCTAATTTCATAGAGACAGAGAAAGAAAAACAAAATGAGAAGACAAGAGAAATTTGCCTCAAAGATATAAATGAAAAAAACCTGAAAAACCAACTAGAGAAAGAGATAAATAATTTACCAGGTAAATATTTCAAAGCATTAGTAATAAGAGTGCTAACTGAACAAGAGAAAAGAGTAGAAGAATACAGTGAGAATTTTAACAAGGAACTAGAAAATATATAAAGCAACCCACAGAGCTAAAGTAAACAACAACTGACATAAAAACACACTAGAAGGAATTAACAGAAGACTAGGTGATACAGAAGAATGCATAAGTAATCTGGAAGATGGAATAATGGAAATCACCCAGTCAGAAGGGCAAAAAGAAAAATGAAATAAAAATGAAGACAGTTTAAGTGAACTCTGAAACAACGTCAAGTGTAATAACATTCACATATAGAGGCCCCAGAAGTCAAAGAGAGAGAGAAAAGGGTCAAACATGTATTTGTTGAGATTATGGCTGAAAACTTCCCAAAGCTGAAGAAATAAATAGAGTTACAAGATTCATAGAGAACCCCAAACAAGATGAACCCAAAGAGACCCAAAGTAAGACATATAATAATCAAAATAGCAAAAGTTAAAGATAAAGAGGGACTTCTAAAGGAAGCAAGAGAAAAACAAATAGTCACATACAAGGGAACACCTATGAGGATATCAGCTGGCTTTCCTGAAGAAACCATGCAGGCCAGAAGGGAGTGGCATGACATATTTAATGTGCTGAAAGGGAAACCCACTACTGGAATACTCTACCCTTCAAGGTTATCATTCAGAATTAAAAGAAATATAAAGTGTTTCCCAGACAAAAAACTAAAAGAGTTTATCAACTAAAATGACCCTACAAGAAGTGTTGCTGGGTCTTTAAGTGGTAAAAAAAAAGGCTACCAAAAGAAGTAAGAATTTATAGGAGAGAAAAATTCCCATTAGTAAAGGCAAATATATAGTAAAGGTTGTGGATAAATCACTTAAATAAGCTAGTACAAAAATTAAAAGACAAAAATGGTAAAACTCAAGTGTAAGTACAATATAATAAATACAACACAATAAAGGAAAGATATGAAGATGTAAAATATGAAATTAAAAACACAACCTGGTGGTGGGGAGAGTAAAAAGCATAGATCTTTTAGAATGTGTGTGAACTTAATGACTACCAATTTAAAACAAGTAGTCATAGGTCAACATATATGAACTTCATGGTAACCACAAATCAAAAACCTACTATAGATACACAAAAACTAGAGGTAAAGAAAAACAAGCATACCGCTAAGGAAAATCATCAAATCACAAGAGGTGAAACTAAAAGAAGAAGAAAAAAGAGAGAGAAGTGCAAAAACAATGAGAAAACAAGTATCAACAAATAGACTGAAAGTGACAGGACAGAAAAAGATATTTCATGCAAATAGAAATTATATAAGAAAACAGAGATAGCAATATTCATATCAGACAAAATAGATTTTAAAACAAAGTCTATATCAAAACTCAAAGAAGGGGGGGATTATATAATATTAAAGGAATGCATATAAGAAGAGAATTTAACACTCATTAACATGTATGAACCTAACATAGGAGCATCTAAATATATAGAGCAAATATTAACAGACATGAATGGAGAAATTGACAATAATAAAATAATAGTAGAAGACTTTAACACCACACTTACACCAATGAAAAGATCATCCAGACAGAAAATCAAGCATAAAGTGACCTTAAATGATACATTAGACTGCTGGACTTAATAGATATCTATATGACATTCCATCAAAAAAACAGCAGAATACACATTCTTTTCAAGTGCATATGGTTCTTCTCCAGGATAGATCACATGATAGGCCACAAAACAAATCTCAACAAATTTAGGAGAAATGGAATTATACTAAGCATTTTTTTTCTGACTGCAATGCTATGAAACTAGAAATCAATTACAGGAATAAAAATGGGAGAAACACAAACAAGGGGAAGCTAAACAACATACTACTAAAAAATAATGGGTCATGAGGAAATCAAAATAGAAATAAGAAAATACCTCAAGATAAATGAAAACACAACTTTCCAAAAATCTGTAGGATGCAGCAAAAACAGTTCTAAGTTTATAGTAATAGAGGTCTACCTCAATAAACAAGAAAAGTCTCAAATAAAAAACCTAACCTACCATCTAAAGGAATTAGAAAAAGAAGAACAATACATATATATTACTCAGCCATAAAAAAGAATGAAATTCTGCCATTTGCAACAATATGGATGGACCTAGAGGGTATTATGCTTAGTGAAATAAGTCAGACGAAGGCAAATAATGTATGTTATCACTTATATGTGAAATCTAAAAAATAAAACAAACAAATGAATATTACCAAACAGAAAGAGACTCATAGATACAGAGAACAACTTGTTACCAGTGGGGAGTGGGAAGTGGAGAGGGGCAAGATAGGGGTAGGTGCTTAAGAGGTACAAACTACTATGTATAAAATAAATAAGCTATGAATATGTATGATACAGCGCAGAGAATGTAGCCAATATGTTATAACAACTTTAAATGGAGTATAATCCATAAATATATTGAATCACTATATTGTACATCTGAAACATCCAATTTTGTAACTAGAATGTGTATCAATTAAAAAAGAATGTATGTAAAATCAAATTGACACCATGAATATAAAAATCATGATGAATATTACAGTTGAATAACTATTAAACAGAATTTTACATCAGTCCATATAACCTTGAGAATATTTTCTGACTCTCTAAAAGCAAAAGCACATTCACAAAAGAAATCCCTATGCCATTTACTGCTGATTAGTTCTCTCATTCATTACAATACATTTTAAATCTCTGAATCTATAGTCAATAACATTCTTTCAACTTTACTTTCCTCCCCACAGACATTCCCACAGAAAACACTAATCAAAGGCTTTCATTTTTAGGCTGCATATTCAGATTTTGCCTACTTGTATCATGCTTGCATATCCAAATTATTCTTATGTGATTCAGGACATGAAACTATTGCAAACCACACACAAGTCTGGTAAGGTAGAAAAAACCTTTTTGTAGGAATGGGGAAGTTGTAAGGGGCTGTTATAAACCAAAAGCCCATTGGAGGAAACTGGGAGTTTAAAGTATAGTGGATTTTCATTGGCTGAGTTGTGACAGTCTCTCACTGCCTGAGCTCTTGCCAAGCAAGGAAAAAAAACTTTCTTCCTCCTGCTGGTGGTAGTAAAGCAGTGTCACTTTCTGCCAAAGATGCAAGGTACCTCTCTTCCTATTGGGATCTGTATGGACCTGAAGTGGTATGCATGTTTGAGCTCCTCCTTATAGCCTCACAACTTCATTTTAGTGGGGTTTTACTTTATTAATTTTCACAATGTAAAAGAGTATAATAAGTGCTTAAGTTCCATTCACTAATGAACCAAATATTATTAAAAGCCAGGAGACAGATCCATGCATTCAGGGTTTGATAACTATGGAATTTAAAATCTGTGATTAAAAAAAAAAAAGTTCAACAACAATAAAACAGTTTGTGACAACAGGTTAATGATTTAAAAAAATAATAAAAACATAAATCCCTTTCTATCACCATAATTAAAAACTCTATTTCAGCAGGTTTATATATAATTTGCAAAAATAATAAAACCATAGAATAGTAGAATTATGTGCAAGTATTTATTTAAATTTAAGGTAAAAGATCCATTTATTTATTTTTCAAATATATTATCTAATCATATAATATTTGTACTTTATAATAATGCAACCACGTATTCTTATAAAATATTTAAATATATAGAAATACATTGTGTTAAATTTGAATATTCCCATTTTTATTCCTACCAGAACTAATCATTGTCATAACATTGGTTGCAAACTTCTGTTACTTTTTATGTTTACATATCTACATATATATTTATGTACAGATATATTTATAGACACACACAAATACACAAACATACATATATATATATGTTTTTTCCTTTTGTCCATAAAGTGGATTATACTATTTGTAATTTAAAATATTTTCTTAATAAACATTCTAACCTTCAATGCAGTTTTAAACCAAACTGGAATTATTTATAACTTTGAATGACTTATAAATCTCCTGTATTAGAAATAATAATCAGCATTAAAGGACAAATTGGATGATATATGTTTAAGAAAATTATTTCTTATCTTGTATATTAAGAGTTTGTATAGTTAGAAATATTTCATTGATCATATAGTAGAAGTCGAATATACGTTTTAAGTCCCTGTCAAGATATGTATAAATTCACAGTATTCAATATTTTTTTGCAATACTGTCAGACAATAAAGGATCCACATACTTTAATTTTCAAGAAGCTTCCAGGTAGCAATTTCTCCCACACATTATATTCTTCTTAGGAATTTGGAAATAGATAAATAGCAAGGTAGTTTGCTTATGACTACAAGGAACTTTATTTTAGAAGAATGCTAAATCAAACTTTCTAATCAATTATCTAAAAATAGATAAATGTTTCATGATTATTAATGAAGAATAACATTGAGCAGAAGAAAAATACCTCATGGGGGGAATGGAAATATATATTTTTAATTAATTAGTTAAGTTTATTGAAATATAGTTGATTTACAGTGTTGTGTTAGTTTAAGGCGTACAGCAAAGTGATTCAGTTTGCATATATACATATATATATATTATTTTTATTGTATTCTCTTCCATTATAGGTTATTGCAAGATATTGAGTATAGTTCCCTCTGCTATACAGTAGGTCCTTGTTGGTTATCTATTTTATATAGAGTAGTGTGTATATCTTTATCTCAAATTCCTAATTTATCCCTCCCACATCCTCTACTTTGGTAACCATGTTTGTTTCTATGTGTGTGAGTCTATTTATGTTTTGTAAATAAGTTCATTTGTATCATTTTTAGATTCCACATATAAGTGATATCATTTGATATTTTTTTTGTCTGACTTACTTTACTTGGTATGATAATCTCTAAATCCATCCATGTTGCTGCAAATATTATTATTTCATTATTTTTTATGTCTAAGTAGTATTCCATTGTGTGTGTTTGTGTGTGTGTGTGTGTGTATCACAGCTTCTTTATCTATTCATCTGTCAATGGACATTTACATTACTTCCATGTCTTGACTATTGTAAATACTGCTGCAATGAACATTGGGGTGCATGTATCTTTTGGAATTATGATTTTCTCTGAATATATGCCCAGGAGTGGGATTGCATAGTCATATAGTAGACCTATTTTTAGTTTTTTAAGGAACCTCCATACTGTTCTCCACAGTGGTGCTATCAATTTACATTCCCACCAACAGTGCAAGAAGGTTCCCTTTTCTCCACACCCTCTAGAGCATTTATTGTTTGTAGAGTTTTTGATGACCATTCTGACTGGTATGAGGTGATACCTCATTGTAGTTTTGATTTGCATTTCTCTAATAATTAGTGATGTTGAGCATTTTTTCATGTTTCTGTTGGCCGTCTGTATATCTTCAGAGAAATGTCTATTTAGGTCTTCTGCCCAGTTTTTGATTGGGTTGGGTTTTATTTATTTATTTTGATATTGAGCTGCATGAGCTGTTTGTATATTTTGGAGATTAATCCCTTGTTAGTTGCATAACTTGCAAATATTTTCTCCCATTCTGTGGATGGTTTTTGGTTTTGTTTATGGTTTCATTTGCTGTGCAAAAGCATTTATGCTTAATTAGGTCCCATTTGTTTAATTTCTTAAAATTTCCATTACTTTAGGAGACACATCCAAAAAGATATTGCTGTGATTTTTGTCAAAGAGTATCCTACGTTTTCTTCCAGGAGTTTTATAGTATTCCATCTTACATTAAGGTCTTTAATCCAATTTGAGTTTATTTTTGTGTATGGTATTAGACAATGTTGTAATTTCATTCTTTTAAATGTAACTGTCCAGTTTCCTAGCATCACTTACTGAAGACTGTCTTTTCTCCATTGCATATACTTGCCTCCTTTGTCATAGATTAACTGACCATACGTTCATGGGTTTATGTCTGGGTTTTCTTTCCTGTTCCATTGATCTATATTTCTATTTTTGTGCCAATACCATAATGTTTTGATTACTGTAGCCTTGAAGTATAGTCTGAAGTCAGGGAGCCTGATTCCTCTAGCTCCATTTTCGTTTCTCAGTATTGCTTGGATATTCAGGGTCTCTTATGTTTCCACACAAATTGTAAAATTTTTGTTCTAGTTCTGTGAAAAATGCCAGTGATAAATTAGATAGGGATTTCATTGAACTGTAGATTGCCTTGGGTGATATAGTCATTTTGACAGTATTGATTCTTCCAGTCTAAGAACATGGTATATCTTTCCATCTGTTTGCCTTGTCTTTGATTTCTTTCATCAGCATCTTATAGATTTAAGAGTACAGGTCTTTTGCCTCCTTAGGTAGGTTTATTTGTAGGTATTTTATTCTTTCTGATGCGATGATAAATGGGATTGTTTGCTTAATTTATTTTTCTGATCTTTCATTGTTAGTGTGTAGGAATGCAAGAGATTTCTATGCATTAATTTTGTATCCTGTAATTTTACCAAATTCATTGATGAGCTCTTGTAATTTTCTGGTAACATCTTTAGGATTTTCTATGAATAGTGTCAGGTCATCTGCAAACAGCGACAGCTTTACTTCTTATTTTCCAATCTGGGTTCCTTTTATTTCTTTTTCTTCTCTGTTTGCTGTGGCTAGGACTTCCAAAACTATGTTGAGTAAAAGTGGTGAGTGGACATTCTTGTCTTGTTCCTGATCTTAGAGGAGATGCTTTCAGTTTTTCACCATTGAGAATGATGTTTGCTATAAGCTTGTCATATATGGCTTTTATTATGTTGAGGTATGTTTCCTCTATGTCCACTTTATGGAGAGTTTTTATCATAAATGGGTGTTGAATTTTGTCAAAAGTTTTTTCTGCATCTATTGAGATGATCATATGGTTTTTATTCTTCAATTTGTTAATATGGTGTATCACATTGATTGATTTACATATATTGAAGAATACTTGCATTCCTGGGATAAATCCCATTTAATCATGGTTTATGATGGTTTTAATGTATTGTTGGATTCTGTTTGCTAGTGTTTTGTTAAGGATTTTTGCATCTATGTTCATCAGTGATATTGGCTTTAATTTCCTTTTTTTTTTGTGGTATATTTGATTTTGCTTTCAGGGTGATGGTGGCCTCATAGAATGTGTGTCTCTTCCTCTGCAATTTTTTGGAAGAGTTTGAGAATGATAGGTGTTGCCTCTTCTCTAAATGTTTGGTAGAATTCCCCTGTGAAGCCATCTGACCCTGGACTTTTTTTGTTGTTGGGAGTTTTTAAATCACAGATTCAATTTCAGTACTTGTTGTTGGTCTATTCATATTTTTTATTTCTTCCGGGTTCAACTTTGGGAGATTGTACCCTTCTATGAATTTTTCTATTTCTTCTAGGTTGTCCATTTTATTGGCGTATAGTTGTCTGCAGTAGTTAGTCTCTTATTGTCCTTTGTATTTCTCTGCTCTCTGTTGTAACTTCTCCTTTTTCATTTCTAATTTTATTGATTTGTGTCCTCTCCCTGTTTTTCTTGATGAGTCTTGCCAAGATTTATAAATTTTGTTTACCTTTTCAAAGAACCAGCTTTTAGTTTCATTGATTTTTTTTCTATTGTTTTCTTTGGCTCTATTTCATTTATTTCTGCTCTGGTCTTTATGATTTCTTTCCTTTTACAAATGTTGGGGTTTTTTGTTCCTCTTTTTCTAGTTTTTCTGGGATTAAGGTTAAGTTGTTATGGGAAAAGTCATCTGTGATGGAATATTAGCCAGAATTAGAGTAGTAAGAAATATATTTAACTCTTCCTTTGGGAAAGATTGGAATAAATTTAACTAACATACATGAAGATTGAGATAGGTGGGAGTTGTGAGAGATTAGTTTAGACAAAAATTTTATTTTTTAAAAAATTTTTATTGTAGTATCCTTGATTTACCAAAATTTTATACTGAGTCTGTTTGCTTGATATTTCTTAGGTTCTGAAGTCATGATGAATTTCCATTCTCTGTCAATGATGAACTTTGTGAATCTATATAGGCTCACTTGATCTATCACAGATGTACTTGAACTGTCACTGATAGCTCTGTTGTTTGGATCAAATCCCCAATCCAACAATAACAAAGCAAAAAAAAAAAAAAAGGAAAAATAGGGTAAACAAGTCAACAATTAGTTTTGATTCAATAGCATTCCTTGGTGAAATTGTACTAGGATTGTCATTTTTGAATGAGAAAATTTACTATTGGTCAAATGTGCTTTTCATACCTAGTTTAATATTTCATTTTTTACAGGTTGATTAATGATTAGATGGTAAGTTGAATACTTACAACTGTATTGTGGTTTTTAAAAAGATAAATTAATTACCCAATCAATGAAATTTGTATTAGATTTTCTTATATTGTTAGCTCTTCAACAGGAGTTATAAGTAACATAAGGTAAATGAAAAATATGGTCTTCATCTGCAAGGAGGGGATATGAAGTTGAAAAGATAAAATCAATACATTATAAACATGTATATCATATATAATATTTACTATATATATAGCATAAAATATATGATAAAATCTGTGATTTCAACAAGAATTACAGTTGGTTCAGTTATATTTCATGGAAAATGGAGTGTGATGTGTATTGCAGTAGGAATAGAAGAATTTCTGAGGGTTTGTATCTGAAATATTCTGTAACTTTTCGTTAAACAAAGGGCAAAGGGACCACTTCAACAAAATAAAAACACATGAAGGTAGGAGTAAGAATGATTTAGGGATATTTGGGAAGATGGTTAACTAGTAAGCTACTGGATAATAAGTCAACCTGAAGGGTAATGAGAGTGAGCAGAATCGGTCTCATGTCACTAGACATCTTGCCTACATTGTCATTTATAGGATATAGGTATTGATCACTAAAGTGTACATGAAGAATATTTTTGAACGAATGTAAAATTGACTTATCTATGTTAAATCACAAAGGTTCCTAAATAAATATAATTTCAGAGTCATTTTCAGAGGTAGTCTTTAAATGGGAAGATAAAATGATACAATAATAGTATTTAGTGACTGAAAAACATGAAAAATGATATGACTCTGGTATGTGTCATATTGTTGTAAAAAACGATTTCATCTTTTTTTTTTTAATTCAGCATCCAAAGTTGTGTGGATGATAAGAATAATTGCCTATGTTTCAGCACACAGTTTGTTTTACACTTTTTTATGACTATGGTTACAAAACAATTTGTCTAGTTTGAAAAGATTAGTAGAAGAATGTAGGATGTAACTGAAATACAGCTTGTCCGTTTATGGTCTATTCCTGGTAAACAGCAGAGTTTGGGGTACAACAGTATACAAAAATGAAGCTGAACATTTTATTTTATAGATGGAAATACCTAATAGTGCGTGTTAATAGTGTAGTGAGTTCTGGAATGGTGACGTATATCATATGGAGGAATGGAAATTGCACAATATTGAGTGATAATGTTCCTGAAGAAATTCACCTATGTGACTGGATTAAGAATGAAAATTTCCTCATAAAATAGAGAAAGTAAAAAAAAAGAGAGGGAGAGAGAGGACGGTGTCTAGCCTGGAAAGTTTCCATGGGCCAAGCTTGGAGGAGGAGAGTATATAAAGGAGTGCATAAAAATATAATGGGTCAGGGGTCCATCACTTTTGCCCAAATAACATTGGCATATTGTGTTTCTAAATATAAAGATATCAGGAAAATATGACTATATAGCCTTCTGACCAAGAGGAAATGGAAACAGTGTTTGGTAACATAAACCAGTCTTTATCCCCCTTCTTGCAATCCAAGACTAGGTAGCATATTGTCAGAAAATGAGTAACACAAATAAAGTATGTATCATGCTGGCTTGCTTTGGGTAAAATCTGAAAGCTATGTGTCTTAACAGTTACCACATTAAAAATATCCAGTCTTAATAATGATGCAATATTAAAAACAACCCTTTAATATACAAATATAAGTTAATAACAAACAACCATTTGGAATAAATTAACTACACATTTTCAGTGAATATAGTTATACATCAAATCTTCAGAAGTAGTCCTTTGGTACACTTTGACATGGATCCTTTTTAAATTAGGGTATAAATTATTAGTAACTTTAAAATCTGTGACAGGAATATGCTTTTTTCAGAATATTGCATATAAATATAAAATTAAAAGAATGATGTGCTCTTCTGTGAGGAAAACAAATTTAAATATCCAATTGTGTACTCTCTGTAAAGCAAGGGTCAATTGTTTACATTACAATGGTTTCATAGTGGGCATTTTTTCACTATGACTCTTTCATCTCAGATTGATTAAATGTGATTTGTTTGAAACCCACAATTTAAATAGTTTGAGCTCATGTACCCCCTTATGAAAAAAAATGGCATTCACTCGGCAGATTAAATTCTTGAAGTGTTGTCTCATATTTACTATCATGTAAATAAAAACAAAGCAAAAATAGGTAGATTCAGTGGAAAAATGTGAAACTATAGGCAAAATTGACCTGCAAAAATACATTTTAAAATATATATAAAAATATATAATATATATGAATATATATATATATATATAAAGTATATATATATACTTTACTTTTATACAAGCAAACTACCTTGCATATCTGGATTATTCCAAGAATGCAAGGTAGTTTGCCTGTATATAATAAATCAATATAGTACAGCACATTAATAGATTATAAAACCACAGGAGGAAAAGCAATCGATCATTTCAGAAGATGCAGAGAATGTGTGTGATAAAATTAAATACTATTCTTGATAAAAAGCTCTTAACAAACAATAAATAGAAAAGAACTTCCTTATCCTGATAAAGGATATCTGAAAAAAATCCCAAAGTAAACAGTACTGTGAGATACAGAAATGTGAAAACATTACCTTTAAAATTAGAAACAAGATAACAATATTCACTATGACCCATTCCATTCATTATTGTAAGGGATGTACCTAAGAGCTTAGTAAGAAACAAAATGAAATGTAATATTTACAAGAATTGGAAAGAAATGAATTATAATGTTTAAGTTAATAAGCTAAAAAGTCAGATAAAAAGATTAGTGTCCAAAGACTAAATATCACTTGTATTTCTATGCCTAGGATAAAAGTGTTAGAAATGCAGTAAAAAGATAAAATTTCAATCACACAAAAAATAAGGAAAAAAGAAATTCACCAAATAAAAGACTTGTGTTCTATTAGAGAAAAAATATATGACTATGTGGAATTCATAAATATACATAACTAGAGAAATATAAATTCTTCATTATATAGAAAGTCAGTATTTTAGCTATGTAAAATCTGATCAAAATGATTCATAGATTTAATGTGCTATCATTAAATTCTGGAGAGGTTTGAATGGAATTTAACAAACTTACTCTAAAATTTATATGGAAGAAGATGGGGCCAATAAAAGACAAGACACTTGACGAAAATAAGTTGAGTGTGAATTCCAACCATAAATAAATTGGCCAGAGGTACTCAGCAGAAAAACTAGAGAAAAGTCATACAAATGTGAAACTTTAAAGATGACAGGTAGTATGGGAAATGAAGGAGAAGAGAAATTATTGCTTGAATAATTATGATAAGATTTTCATATAAATCATATACATTCATATATAATGAACGTAAAAAATAATTAATGCCACACACCATACACAGTCACAAATCCAAGTCCAAGCAGATAAAATATTTAAATATCAAATTGTTTATGAGAATATGTAGGAAATTATTACATATTATAAGAATATGTAGAAATTATTTCCTACTATGTGTAGGAAACAATTTATTAAATAAGACTCAAAATATGATAACTATGATGAAAAGGTAAACATGTATTTGACTACAATATAATAAATACTTCAAGTTCATTCAAAGACATCATAAGGAAACAATAAAGGCATCCTACTGGGAGTTGATATCTGCTATACAGATAATCATGAAAGTATTATTTAAAATATGCAAAGATACTTACATGCATACATGTATATAATCTACAAATAAAAAATAATACAGGCTAAGAGAAATATAGGCAAAACGCAAAAACAGGTTTTTAAGAAAATATAAACTACCAAACATGTGAAATGGTGATCAATATCAGTGAAAATTTACCTGACAATATTGGTAATCAGGTAAATGTAAATTAACCACAAAAATGTTATTTTACACCCATTAAGATGGCAAACATTTGAAAATTTAAATAATTGAATGATATAAAAGCAAAAAGCTCTTATTGCTCAAAGTATAAATTGAAATAACTAACTTCAGAAAATATCATATTCTTGTAAAATTAAAGGTTTGGACAAGCTAAACTCTAGCAATTTCTTTCCTAGGTTCTGTTGACTTTTTTTGAATGCATTCTGTGTGCACCAAGATACATATACAAGTATATTCATAACATTATTGTTTATAATAAACATTGTAAGTGGGCTTCCCTGCTGGCACAGTGGTTGAGAGTCCGCCTGCCGATTCAGGGGACATGGGTTCGTGCCCTGGTCCGGGAAGATCCCACATGCCGTGGAGCGGCTGGGCCCGTCACCCATGGCCACTGAGCCTGTGCATCCAGAGCCTGTGCTCCGCAATGGGAGAGGTCACAACAGTGAGAGGCCCGCGTACTGCAAAAAAAAAAAAAAAAAAAAATGTCCGGGCACTATAAAACTCTTAGATGAAAACATAGGAAAAACACTCTTTGACATAAATCACAGCAAGTTCTTTTATGACCCACCACCTAATGTAATGAAAATAAAAACAAAAATAAACAAATGGGACTTAATGAAACTTAAAAGCTTTTACAAAGCAAAGGAAACATAAACAAGATGAAAAGACAACACACAGAATGGGAGAAAATATTTTCAAATGAAGCAGAAGGTACCACACCTTTTGAAGCAATTATACTCCAATAAAAATAATAAAATGAATAAATAAAAAGAGAAAATAAAATTACAGCTAAAAAAATTCTAAAAACTTACCATTGATAAAATACATATTAATTCTTTTCTATGTGAAGATTAGAAAATAAGGTATTTTTGCTTTCTTAACTTTTTAATACATTTTCTCTTAATGTATCTGTTTTATTAATTATATAATCATATTAATACACATTAATTAATATACATTTAACATACATTTACAAAATCAAATAAATTACATTGAAAAATAATTTTTAAGTATTATTTTCATTATTAGTATGTCCTTTGAAATGATATTTTCAAGATAGATTGAGCCTTACTTTGCCTACCTATGGATTCAATATTCATTACCAAAGCTTTCATATAACCATCTCTTACTTCTTACATTTTTGTTTGGATTTATCCATTTTTTAGTACTTATTTTTTTCAGAAAGGATACATAATTACCATACCTTTCAATTCTTTGAATGTCTCAGTATTATTTGGCTTAACTACATACATACGAACTTTAAAGGTAGTAAAATTATAGCATTATGATATTTCTCTCAAAGCTGTGTAGCCATTTCCCCAGTAGTTTTGGCTAGTCAGTCTTTAATGGAAGAATACTAGCTCATGCCTTGTCTTTTCTATAGACACGTCCCTGTTAATATTTTTCTCTTGTCAGGTTGCTTGTCAGCTTTTAAGTTTAACATTTTGAAATAGATACAGATGCAAATATGTAGATGTATATCCATTTTACATTATAAGTAGGCTTTAAACATGGTGTGTTCTTCTAATCACCTTAATGTGCCTATTTCCCTCCCTGGGAACTAATCTGTGTATCTGGCAGTTTACCAAATTCTTAGAGTCATGCTTTACTGCACTGTAAGAGAAAAATCTTTAAATTTAAATAACTAAATATTTCTAAACAATGTAATTTTATTTGATATTTAGTAACTTTTTAAAACAATAGGATAGAGTAAGATAAATGGTTTTAAAGATTATGTTTTTAAAATGTCTTCTTATAGGTATGGTGGCCTTTTATACAACTGCCATATGTAGTCCCCATAAAACAATAGTACTTAAGAAATTCTTATAATTTGTATTTGTAGTTATATCTGAGCATATAAAGTCTGACTCCTTTCTTATGTTTTTAACTAAAAATTTGTATTATTTTCATTCTTACAAGCAATTTAATGGAATATTTATAATATGTGTTAGAAATGAGGCAGTGTTTAGCATTACTTTTATTAGATTTATCGTACTTGATGATCAAGTGAACTATATCTTTGAAGAGAGAACTAACATTAATAATGAAGAAACTGAATCTGAAACTGCACTCCTCCTTGGATGGTACTCAACCCAGCCACACCTCAGATCAGGACTTGAATCCAAAATCCCTGACTTAGGATGGGACTCAAACCCACTATCATTTAATTAAAACCACTTACCTGGTGTCAGGACTTACTGAAGCTCAGCTTCTTTCCTTTCAGCACAGAAGGAATTCAGCTTAAGGCAAAGTGGTTGATAGGCAAAGAGTGAGTTTATTATCATAGGATGCCTGTGAGATATACAACCTGGCAGACAAGGGAGCACAGCCCCAAGAACAAAGGGGGCTACATTTTTATAATCAAAGAAAAAGTGGGGAGGGGAGAAGACCATCTTCTTCCTCATTTTTGGGTAGAAGTCATTATCATTATGTCCTCCTTTGACCCTATATGGTCTAACCGGGACTGTCACTGCACTATTTAAATCATATATATAAGTATATATATATATATATATATATATATATATATATATATATATATATACTTGCAAAGAAAAGCTTATATTTATAGGTAAATGACATGAGTTTGAGTAGAATGTAGAGGTCACAATTCAAATGTTTAGTTCATACAGATATTTGCCCTAAATAATAATGAAATGTCTTTATATAATATGCTTCCTTATTTTCTTTCTTTTCGATCAGTATTTTTGGCTCTAAAAGATATCTTTTGGCAAAATCTTATTTGAATTGATAAAAAGTTGAAAGATACACACACACATACACAAACATATATATATTTATATAAACTCTACTTATGGATAGGAAAAAGAGTAGGATGAAGTAAGTTAAATCTAACATCATTAAAATACTCTAATCTCTTCTAATTATAAGAATATTAAATATAAATTATTCCATTTCAAAAATACTTTCAGAGATGGTATAAATGGTGAGAGAATGTACATATCATATACATTATAGTTTTCCACTTTATTAAATTGATTATATTATCATAAAGAAACAGTATAATATTAAATAAAAATGCAAAATGCAAATTAATTGCAGATATAAATTGATCTCAAATTTGGGTTGTAAATAATTTTATATCTAAATTTCAGTGCTTTGATGTGCTTTTGTATTATTTCAGGAAAATAATAAATTAAAATATATAGATGTACAAATTTAAATCCTTATCTAATATATCTCAATCTCATAAATTCTAAAATCCCTCAACCTTCTTCCATTCCTCCTTCCTTTGTCCCTCCTTTCCTTATTTATTTTTGGTAATTTTGACTATATAAGTAAATTGTTGGCAAAATTTTGTCATAACTGATATGTGAATGAAGGATGAAGGATATACTATATATATATATATATATATATTTGTTGATTATCCAACTTGGAATGAATATTTGTATTATTTTTGCAAAATGATTAATGGGATTAACTGTAGGACGTTGTTCCTTAACATTTTTCATAGTATACAATATATGTACTGCTTACTATTTTATACAGTGAATTTAGCTTTTAAATGTCTATCTCCATTCAAGAAAGATCTTAAGTTATTATTAAATTGTACTTTAATAATTGTGATAAAGGAAATTACATGGTGTTAAGAAATTATGCTAATATAATGAACTTTAGGAATTCATAGACAATTTAGCTGAGGCCTGAAAGATGAATGGAATTAGATAGGCAAGTCTCTTAAGAGGAGTATGGGGTGGCTGTGTAAGACATTAATTCTAGGAGTGAGAATAGCATGTGTAATGAACCTGTAGCATAAGGGAACATAGTAAGTTCAAGGGTTACAAGAAATAAATATGACTATAGTGATGATCATGAAGGTGAGCAAGGAGTGATTCAAGGCTCCTAAAACAGTATAGTAGATTTACAATGTTGTGTTACTTTCTGCTGTACAGCAAAGTGAATCAGTTATACATATACATATATTTACTCTTTTTAGGATTCTTTCCCCATATAGGTCATTACAGAGTATTTAATAGAGTTACCTGTGCTATCAGTAGGTCTTTATTAGTTATCTATTTTATATACAGTAGTGTGTATATGTCAACCCCAATCTCCCAAGTTATCCCTCTTCCCTTTCCCCCCAGTAACCATAAAATTATTTTCTACATGTGACTCTATTTCTGTTTTGTAAATAAGATCATTTGTACCATTTTTTTAGATTCCACATATAAATGATATCATATGATATTTGTCCTTCTCTGTGATTTACTTCACTCAGTATAATAATCTCTAGGTCCATCCATGTTACCGCAAATGGCATTATTTCATTCTTTTTTATGGCTGAGTAATATTCCATTGTATATATGTACATCTTCTTTACCTATTCCTCTGTCAATGAACATTTATGTTTCTTCCATGTCCTGGCTACTGTAAATATTACTGCAATGAACTTTGGAGTGCATATATCTATTCGAATTATGGTTTTCTCCAGGTATATGCCCAGGGGTGTAACTGCTGGATCATATGGTAGTTCTATTTTTGGATTTTTAAGGAAGCTCCATACTGTTCTCCAGAGTGACTGTACCAATTTTCATCCCCACCAACAGTGTAGGAGGGTTCCCTTTTTTCCACACACACTCCAGCATTTATCTTTTGTAGATTCTTTGGTAATGGCCACTCTGACTGTTGTGAGGTGATACCTCAATGCAGTTTGATTTACATTTCTCTAATGATTAGTGATGTTGAGCATCTTTTCATGTGATTTTTTTGCCATCTGTATGTCTTCTTTGGAGAAATGTCTATTTAGATCTTCTGCCCATTTTTTTGATTGGGTTGTATTTTTTTGTTGTTATTGAGATGCATGAGCTGTTTGTATATTTTGGATTTTAATCCCTCGTCAGTCGTTTCATTTGCAAATATTTTCTCCCATTCTGTGGGTTGTATTTTCATTTGTTTAGGATTTCCTTTGCTTTGCAAAAGCATTTAAGTTTAATTAGGTTCCCTTTGTTTAGTTTTGGTTTTATTTGTTTTTCTCTAAGAGGTGGATCAGAAAAGATCTTGCTGCAGTTTATGTCACAAAGTGCTCTGCCTATGTTTTACTCTAAGAATTTTATAGTATCTCATCTTACATTTAGGTTGTTAATTGATTTTGAGTTTAATTTTGTGTATGGTGCTGGACTGTTCTAATTTTATCCATTTCCATGTAGCTGTTCAGTAGTCCCAGCACCACTTATTGAAGTGACTTTCTTTTCTCCATTGTATATTCTTGCCTCCTTTGTCATAGATTAGGTGACCATAGGTGCATGGGTTTAATTCTGGGTTTTCTTTCCTGTTCCATTGATCTATATTTCTGTTTTTGTGCCAGTACCAAAATGTTTTGATTACTGTAGCTTTGTAGTATAGTTTGAAGTCAGGAAGACTGATTCCTCCAGCTCCGTTTTTGTTTTTCAGTATTGCTCTGTATATTCAGGGTCCTCTGTGTTTCCACAAAAATTGTAAAGTTTTTGTTCTAATTCTGTGAAAAATGTCTTTGGTAATTTGATAGGGATTGCATTGAATCTGTAGATTGCTTTGGGCAATATAGTCATTTTGATAATATTGATTCTTCCAATCCAAAAACATGGTATCTCTCTCCAACTGTTTCTGTCATCTTTTATTTCTTTCATCAGTATCTTATAGTTTTCTGAGTACAGGTCTTTTGCCTCCTTAGGTAGGTTTATTCCTAGGTATTTTATTCCATTTGTTGTGAAGGTAAATAGGATTTTTTCCTTAATTTCTCTTCCCAATCTTTTCTTTAGTGTATAGGAATGTAAGAGTTTTCTGTGTATTAATTTTGTATCCTGCAACTTTACCAAATTCTTTGATGAACTCTTCTGGTTTTCTGGTAACATCTTTAGGATTTTCTATGTATAGTATTATGTTATTTGCAAACATTGACTGTTTTACTTCTTCCTTTCCAATTTGGATTCCTTTCATTTCTTTTTCTTCTCTGATTGCCATGGATAAGACTTCCAAAACTAAGTTGAATAAAAGTGGCAAGAGTGGACATCCTGACCTCAGAGGAAATGCTTTCAGTTTTCACCCTTGAGAATGATGTTTGCTTTAGGTTTGTCAGATATGACCCTTATTATGTTGAGGTATGTTTCCTCTATACCCACTTTCTGGAGAGTTTTTTTCATATATGGGTGTTGAGTTTTGTCAAAATGTTTTCCTGCATCTATTGAGATGATCATATGGTTTTTATTCTTCAATTTGTTAATATGGTGTATCACATTGATTGATTTGTGTATATTGGAGAATGATTTTATCCCTGGGATAAATCCCACTTTATCATGGTGTATGATCCTTTTAATGTGTTGTTGGATTGGGTTAGCTAGTATTTTGTTGTGGATTTTTGAGACTATGTTCATCAGTGATATTGGCCTGTAATTTCCTTTTTTAGTGGTATCTTTGTCTGGTTTTGCTATCAGGGTGATGGTTGCCTTGTAGAATGAGCATTAGAGTGTTCCTTCCTCTGCAATTTTTTGGAACATTTTGAGAAGGAAAGTGTTAGCTCTTCTCTAAATATTTGATAGGATTCACCTGTGAAGCCATCTGGTCCTGGACCATTGTTTGTTGGAAGTTTTTAATCACAGTTTCAATTTCAGTAATTGTTGTTGGTCTATTCATATTTTCTATTTCTTCCTGATTCAGTCTTGGAAGGTTGTACCATTCTATGAATTTGTCCATTTCTTCCAGGTTGTCCATTTTATTGGCATATAATTGTTTGTAGTAGTCTTTTATGATCCTTTGTATTTCTATGGTGTCCTTTGTAACTTCTTTTTCTGTTCTAATTGTATTGATTTGAGGCCTCTCCCTAGTTTTCTTAATGAGACTGGCTAAAGGTTTCTTCAATTTTATCTATCTTTTCAAAGAAACAGCTTTTAGTTTTATTGATTTTTCTATTTTTACTTCCTCTTTCATTTACTTTGGCTTTGATATTTATGATTTTTATCCTTCTACTAAATTTGGCTTTTGTTTGTTTTTCTTTCTCTAGTTGCTTTAGGTGTAAGGTTAGGTTGTTAGATTTTTCTTATTTCCTAAGGCAAGATTGTATTGCTATAAACTTCCCTCTTAGAACTGCTTTTGCTGCATGTCATAGGTTTTGGATTTTTGTGTTTTCTTTGTCATTTCTGTTTAGGTATACTTTGACTTCCTCTTTGATTTCTTCAGTGATCCATTGTTTGTCTAGTAACATTGTTTAGCCTTCATGAATTTGTGTTGTTTGCAGGTTTTTTTCCTGGTTTTTTTTTTTGTAATCTCATAATGTTGTGCTCAGGAAAGATGCTTGATATAATTTCAATTTCCTTAAATTTACTGAGGCTTGATTTGTGACCCAATATGTGATCTCTCCTGCAGAATATTCCATGTGAACTTGAGAAGAAAGTTTATTCCACTGCCTTAGGATGGAATGTTGTATGAATATCAATTAAGTACATCTGATCTAATGTGTCATTTAAGGTCTGTGTTTCCTTATTAATTTTCTGTCTGGAGGATCTTTCAGTTGGTGTAAGGGAGGGTGTTAACATCCCCCCAATATTATTCTGTTACTGTTGATTTCCCCCATTTTGGCTGTTAGCATTTGCCTTATATATTGTGGTACTCCTGTATTGGTTGCATATATATTTACAATAATATCCTCTTCTTGGATTGATCCTTTGATTAGTATGTTGTGTCTTTCCTTGTCTCTTGTAAGTGTCTTTATTTTAAAGTCTATTTTTTTCTCATATGAGTACTCTACTCCACTTTTTTTATTTTCCATTTGTATGGAATTACTTTTTCCATCCCCTCACATTAAGTCTGTATGTGTCCCTAGATCTGGGTGGGTCTCTTGTAGACAGTATATATACAGGTCTTTTTTTTTTTTTTTGTATCCATTCATCCAGTTTATGTCTTTTGGCTGGAGCATTTAATCCATTTACATTTAAAGTAATTAATGATATGTATGTTCCTACTGACATTTTCTTAATTGTTTAGGATTTGTTTTCTTAATTATTTTTTCTTCCCTTCCTCTTCTGTTCTCTTCTCTTTTGTTTTGATGACTATCTTTGGTATTGTGTTTGGGTTACTTTATTTTTTTGTATGTGTATCTATTGTAGTTTTCCGTTTGCTGTTCCAATTAGGTTTTGATGTGGCAATCTATAAATGTACAAGGTTGTTTTAAGTTACAGGTCTCTTTCCCACCTAGAGAAGTTCCTTTAGCTTTTGTTGTAGAGCTGGTTTGGTAGTGTGGAATTCTCTTAGCTTTTATTTTCTGTAAAACTTTTGGTTTCTCTGTCATATCTGAATGAGAGCTTTGCCAGTTAGAGTATTCTTGGTTGTAGGTTTTCTGTTTCATCACTTTAAATATATTGTGCCACTCCCTTCTGGTCTGTGGACTTTCTGCTAAAGAACCAGCTGATAATTTATGGGGATTCACTTGTATATTTTTTGTTTTTTTTTTTCTCTTGTTGCTTTTATTGGTTTGGCCAAAAAGTTCATTTGGGTTTTTCTGTAAGATGTTATGGAAAAATCTGAATGAAATTTTTAGCCAACCCAATAATAATTTATTTTCCTATAATTTTTCAGTTTGATTAACATGTGTCTTGACATGTTCCTCCTAGGGTTCATCATGTATGAGACTCTCTGTGCTTCCTGGACTTGAGTGAGTGTTTCCTTTCTGATGTTAGGGAAATTTACAGCTGTAATCTCTTCACATTTTTTCTCAGTCCCTTCTTTTTCTCCTCCCCTTTTGGGACCCCTATATTGCAAATATTGGTGCCTTTAATGTCCAAATATCTCTGAGGCTGTCCTAATTTTTTTCATTCTTTTTCTTTATTCTGTTCTGTGGCAGTGCTTTCCACCAATTTGTCTTCCAGATCCCTTATTTGTTCTTCTGCCTCAGTTATTCTGCTATTGATTCCTTCTAGTGTATTTTTCATTTCAGTTATTGTATTGTTCATCTCTGTTTGTTCTTTATATCTTCTATCTCCCTGTTAAATATTTCTTGTATCCTCTCAATTTGTGCCTCCATTCTTTTTCTGTAATTTTGGATCATCTTTACTGTCATTACTCTGAATTCCTTTTCAGGTAGAGTGCCTATCTCCTCTTCATTTAGTTGTTCTTGTGGGTTTTTAACCTTGTTCCTTCATTTGCAATGTATTTCTCTGTTGTCTCATTTTGTCTACCTTTCTGTGTTTGTGCTCTCCTTTCCATAGGCTGCAGGACTGTAGTTCCTCTTGCTTCTGGTGTCTGCCTCCTGGTGGGCGAAGTTGGCCCAGGGGCTTGTTTACTGGTAGGAGGGACTGGTGCCTGCCTTCTGATGAGTGAATCTGTGTCTTGTCCCTCTGATGGGTAGGGCTGTGTCAAGTGGTGTGGTTTGAGGTAATTGTGAGCTCAGTACAACTTTAACCAGCCTATCCAGTGATAGGTGGGGCTGTGTTCCTGTCTTACTCATTGTTTGGCCTGAGGTGTTCCACCTTTAGAGCTTGTAGGCTGTTGGATGGGGCTGGCTCTTGGTGTAAAACTGGGGTCCTTCAGGAGAGCTAATGCCATTTAATATTCTCTTGGGGGGCTTCCCTGGTGGTGCAGTGTTTGAGAGTCCGCCTGCCGATGCAGGGGACGTGGGATCGTGCCCCGGTCTGGGAAGATCCCACATGCTGCAGAGTGGCTGGGCCCATGAGCCTTGGCCGCTGAGCCTGCACGTCCAATGCCTGTGCCCCACAATGGGAGAGGCCACAAAAGTGAGAGGCCCGTGTACCGCAAAAAAAAAAAAAAGTCTCTTGGGCCTCCACCGTCAGTGCCCTTGCCCCCATAGTGAGCTACAACCATCCCCCACCTCCCCAGGAGCACCTCCCAGACCCCTAGTTAGGTCTAGCCCTGGTTCCTATGGAGGTGTTGCTTTGTGCTGTGTCAGCACACGTGAGGACTTGTGTGCACCCTCCAAGAGTGGAGTCTTTATTTCTCCCAGCCATGTGGAGTTCCTGCACTCAGGCCCCATTTGCTTTCAAAGTCACATGCTCTGGGGGTTTTTCATCCAGGTGCCTGACCCTCAGACTGTATTGGAGGGCTATTTTTATGTGGGAACATCCCTATATAGTCTTTGAGGTTTTAATATTTTTTGGTGTGAGGGCTGTTTTTAGTATGGATGTCTGCCACCTCTTTCCTCAGTGTATGCTGTCTGTTATCCCCTTGATAGGAGGTGTGACTGATATGACATGAGCCTGCACTGGATATTAAGAGGGGCCTCCCATTTGCTCTGTGGTTGTTACTGTCCTATCATGGGCAGGGTCTGTCCCCTAGTTGTTGAAGTAGAGGTCCCAAATCTTTTTCTGAGCTATATGAGGTGTGAAGTAGATGGTATTGGAGTACTCCTAGTGGGAGAGAAGCCACTGAGTTTTCCTCCTCTAGAGCTGTTCATCTGTGAGCGTACTCTGTTGGGTCACTTTTAATCCATTGTGCTGGCTCACAATTTACACTGCTGTTGGAATTGCTCTCAGTCCCACCCTAACTGTGGGTATGCCAGCAATTGGCCTTGGTGTCTCTCAGGCATTATTTTCAACAGGCCACCAGCACAGATCCACTGAAATCAGGTCCCAGGACTGCAGTAATCATGCACCTGGACCTGCTGTAGGAGCTATGGAGGCAGCTCAGATTCTGGCCTGGTCCAATCCCATCATGTACATGCTCACAAAACCCACAGCTGCTAAAACTACACCTGTCTCAGCTGTGGGAGTACTCTTCCATTCAGACGTTCACAGGTGCTCAGTTTACAAAGCTGGCAGTGGGGGGCATAAATCCGTGGTTCCTGCAGCGACGAGGAGAGATTTCAGCTCTTCTTCCTTAGTTGCATGGCCCTGGGGCTCAGCTGTGGTTTCAGCCCCACCTCGGCAAGTCTTCCTTCCACCAGTGCCTGCTCCTGAGGCTGCCCCAGAGCACACTTGGCCATCCAGGTGGGTGGAAGTGAAGGTGGTGATGGCGAGGAGCATGAGCCTGCTGGTGCCAGCCAGGCTTATAAGGTTTTAAAAAAAGTTAAGCTCTGAAAGTAAAAAGAGAAGAAACAATGACATAAAGTGAAAATTAGGAACATAGTGTATCATGTCCTCAAGGAAAAAATACATTTTCAAGAAAGTAACCATGAGAATTATGTTTCTGTAAATCAAAAAAACTTATGAATTGAAGAATATATTTTGTACTTATGAAATGAAAGTCATTGGCAGAAAAGATACTTCAAATAATTAACAATTATATAACATTGACAATGACTGACCATGTACTTTGTTGCAAAGCTAAAGAAGGGCCCTGAGGACCCCTTTTATGACAGGAATCTTTTAGTTGCAAGTTATTGCAGAGTTTGACAAAAGGGTACCTAAGTTGCAGCTGTTGCTGATGAGTAAGTGGGGTAGAAGACTGGATGGGGATGGATGGGGACATGTCTCAGATCAGAAGTATTTTGTTATTTTAATAACTGCTATGGACATAGTAGTATTTCATTCCTAAAAACAAGTCTTGGTGATTGTTGACTTTAGAAACATCTTATTCAAAAAATTGATGCATCAGAGGTCATGGTGGGCCAAAAAGTGAGTGAAAATAAAAAAATAAAGTTATAATATTGATAAAGTCTTTTTATGTAACATGGCTAAAAGAGACAGGTGTGTAACTGGGTGGAGATAGTCACTGGAATAAAGTTGTTTTGTTTGAATAAGAATGTTTTAAAACCAGTGTAACTGGCCATGTTGAAATGTAGAGAAAAAAAAAAGCAAAAGATTACATAATCCATATCTTAAATGATGAAGAAATGATTACCCTTAGCTAGAAAGAGGATGGTTCTTTTATTTTAAGAGATGATAAGGAGAAAAAGTGGAGAATAGATTTGAAAGAAAAAAAAAATGACCATTGTTTAGAGTAACCATAAGTTGCCCAGGGAACCCACTGGACTGCCAGGTTTAGGAATTTTGACCATGAATTTGAAGCTGAACCAGTCCATTATGCTATGAATTTCTGTAGAAACTTGCATCTCTGCATTGTAAATGTTTTAAGCTTTATAATTTCCTAATGCCTCAACATTCCCACAAACACTTTGAGCACACTGCTTAGGCAAATAGGTGCACAGTGAGATAAGGCTGATTCCTGCCACAGGTTCCTCTTCTTGCCTTCCCCTGACTATGACAATGGATATAATTTAAAATAAATGACATAAAATGTTAGTGTTCTATATCCATGAGATGAAATGTTCAAAATAAATAGGTAGAGTATATGGAAATTTAAGAACAAGTATTAAGATTTAAAATTTAAAATCCTAAAAATAAAAAAAATAATAATTTTCAAGATTCTCCAAAGCTAGATATTTTTTTAAAATATTAAAAATGATACAAGGGATGAGAAGCAGTTACAACTGGAGCAAGAAAGGAAGCTACTCTTGAGAATCTAATATTATGAGGGGAGAACCAAAATTTTAGCAGTAGAAAATGTACGAGAAATTCTGAGATCTACAACCTCCATATTTCACTTTCTAAATTCTGATGCCACCCCATCATCATTTTTGGATTTGTATTTGTACCTTTTATTTACACTATTCTTATTGTACCCCAATTGAGCTTGATAACCTGTCACAGGGCTGCAATCTATATGCCAGATTTAGAATTCCCATGGGGTTTTGCTATTACCAATTGTTACCTTAAGAAGGAAAGAGGAAGGAACTAGGGGAACCTAAAATTAAAGTTTAGCCAAAGCATAGAGATATAACAGATATCACATGTGAAAAAAGGGTGTTAGATCATATGCAGACTTCAAAAACGTTTTGGTTGTTTTTGTTCTGTTTTGTGTTGTAATGTGTTATATGACTATAGAATCCACTAGCAACACTGAGGATATAATAGGGTCAGGTTGTTGGAAGATAAGTGTGATTGAAGGGAATTTCTTTGCAAGGAGTTGTTATTGTACTGTGGATTCCACTGTTCCCAACAGGAAAGTATATCTATGTGGGATGGAGTTCCAGTCTCTCACCAGCTGAAGTACCCACTGAGGATACTTCAAGTGGAAAATCCAGTGATAGTAAAATGAGTTTACTGAAAGTGAAAGAAGTGGTAAACTTTTATGTTATTCCTGTCTGGGAAGACTGGAATAACATCTCATCTAGAGGATGAGAATTGAACAATCTGTTTGGCAATGAGGAATAGGAACAACTGTCTACTATGTTACATTTAAGTTGTGCTCCTAGCAACAAAGTGTGTGGTTATATTGAATTGTGGAAAAAAGGACTGGAGAGAGGGAAAAATAGGCGTTATTAGAGGAGAATCTAGATGTGTATTGATAGGCAGAATATGGAGTGAGCCACCAATATAATGAAGTACGTTAACTCAGGTGAAGGGAATTATGAAAGGGTAACTGTAGGAGGGTAGCAATGTTTCCAAAGAACCCAAGAAAGCATTCTATTAACAATCTTCTATTTTTTTTAAATTTTTATTGGAGTATAGTTGATTTACAGTGTTGTGTTAGTTTCAGGTGTACAGCAAAGAGATTCAGTTATACATATACATATATCCACTCATTTTAAGATTCTTTCCCATATAGGTCATTACAGAGTACTGAGTAGAGTTCTCTGTCCTATACAGTAGGCCCTTATTAGCTATATATTTTATATTTAGTAGTGTGTATATGTCAGTCTCATTCTCCCAATTTATCCCTCCTTCCTTACACCCTGGTAAGTGTAAGTTTGTTTTCTACATCTGTAACTTTATTTCTGTTTTGTAGATAAGTTCATTTGTACCCATTTTTTAGACTCCAAATATAAGCAATATCATGTGATATTTGTCTTTCTCTGTCTGACTTACTTCACTCAGTATGAAAATCTCAAGGTCCATCCATTTTACTGCAAATGGAATCATTTTGTTCCTTTTTATACCATTTTTGTTCCATTATATATATGTACCACATCTTCTTTATCCAGTCCTCCATCAATGGATATTTATGTTGCTTCCATGTCCTGGCTATTGTAAATAGTGCTGCAATGAACATTTGGGTGCATTTATCTTTTTGAAGTATGGTTTTCTCTGATGTATGTCCAGGAGTGGGATTGCTGGATCATGTAGAATACCAAAACTAATTAAGCATATAAAAAATAAATAAAAATGATTAATTAAAAATGAAACTAAAAAAGACCTAGATATCTGGTATATCTATACCATAGGATAATACTACTTAACAATACAAAGGATCAAACTATTTATACATGCAAAAACTTGGATCAATCTTCAGGGAATCATACTGAGTAAAAAATGCCAGCCTCAAAAGTTTCATAGTGAATGTATTCTATTTATACAATATTCTTGAAATGACAAAACTTTTTAAATTTAGAAATTTTAGAACAGATTAGAGGTTGCCAGGGGTTAAGAATGGGGAGTGATGTGGGAGAGAAGTATTTGTTATAACAGGCAACACAAAGTATCCTCATGATGTTGGAACTGTCCAGTATCTGGTCTGTGGTGGGAGATAAGCAAATTTACACAGGTGATAACATTGTATATTTCTTAATATAATTAATGCAAATTTTCTTATATTAATATGATATACTTATGCATCTTATACAGCTTAATACAATAGAACTTAGTACACACATGCACCCACACACAAATGAATACAAGTGAAACTGGGAAAAGCTGGATACTCTAGGTAGATTACACAAATGTCAATGTCCTGGTTGTGACATTGTACTCTATTTTGTAAGATGCTACCATTGGGGGAAACTGGGTAAAGAATATATGGAGTCTCTGTATTATTTCTTACAACTGCCTGTGAATCTACAATTATCTCAATAAAAATTTCAATTAAAATAAAGGGAGAAGGCAATAAAACAATTTCACCATGTCATCAATACATCTTTGAAGCAACAACAACAACAACAAGAAAAATCTTCTTCACCCAGAGAATATAAAGAAGCCAAGTTACAAGAGCATGAATGAAAGAAATGCGCTGCTTTACATCTCTCCCCTTTCCACATTTCAGCCCGAGAAGAGGCAGATAGAGTCTTGCCATTTGGGAAAGAGAGAAGCAAAAACAGACAAAGCAAATGCCATTAATACCCTTGGCACTGCCAAAAACATTACTATAAACTGACAAAGGTAAACAGGCTACAATTATCATTAACTATTCACAGCACTCAAGAAATGCTAGAATAACTAAGAGCATCACAAAATACATTTCTGATTATCTCAATCTCCTCAAGAAGAATAATCCTCCTGGTTTCTACTTTATCATCCAGACTCTTTTCACCTATGGCTCTTTACAGTATATCATCTGACTCCATCTCTAAACTTTTATGATCCCCCAAATATTCCAACTTGTAAGTCATGATCAGAATAACTTACAACATCTTTATCCCCATGTCTGAAAGTTTGCTTTCCTTTTACTACAGTGGTTATTATGGCATTCTCAAGAAAATAATTACTTTTTCACCTATACCCGAAATATGACTAAGATCTAAGGCTTAGTCTAGAAGTGGAGCAGTTGGTCTACTCATTCCAGATGGCATCTCCCTTCCCATTCCTGAAAATCATCTACTTTTATGATGCAGTTGTCAACCAGGTCATTCTCTTTTATAGAAGGATGATTATTAGTACCAAATCATTGTCTTTCACTCCTTTACTTCTCTTACCATCCTTTTTACACAGTCTATCATCAGCCTCACCCCTAAGTTTCCTGAGTTAATCATTTTCAATAATCTGCCCTTTTCTTTAGCCACACATCCTCTTGACCTAAGCATTTCAAATGTGGGATCACCTCTAAAATCTCATTACCCTTCCTTTAGTAACTCCATTACATTAATATGTCATTCTATTGTAGCTTTGAACCCATCCATCTACCATTTTTTCACAGTCCATTGCCCTTGTTCATTTCCTTTCTTCCTTATCATCATCTTCCTCCACAAAACCCTCTAAAATTCATTTTTTCTTTTTTAATTAAGAAGTTGAGGATGATTTTTATTGAGGTAACATTGCTTAATAAAGTTATATAAGTTTCATGCATACAATGTTATATTTCTACTTCTGTATACTCTACGGCATGCTTACCACCAAAAATTTAGTTTCCATCCGTCACCACACAGTTGAACTCCTAACCCATTTTAGCTTCCCACACCAACACACCTCTCCCTCTGGTATTTACTACTCCATTCTCTGTATCTATATATTTGTTTGGCTTGGTTTGGTCATTTATTTTGTTTTTTGTTCCTTTGGTGCAGCTACTGTGGAGGACAGTATGAAGATTTCTCAAGAAAATAAGAATAGAATTACCATATCCAGCTATCCCACTTCTGGGTATTTATTCAAAGAATATGAAAACACTAATTTGAAGAGATATATACATCTCTATGCTCACTGAGACATTATCTACAATAGCCAAGATATGAAAACAACCTACATGCCCATAAAGGATAAATGATAAAGAAGATGCAGTATATATACATATATATAGTGGGATTCTATTCAGCCATAAAAAAAGATGAAATCTTGCTATTTGCAATATTGTAGATGGAGCTCGAGGGTAGTATGCTATGTCATATGGAGAAAGACAAATGCTATGTGATTTCATTCATATATGAAATATAAAATTATTTTTTCTAAACTCATATCCACAGCTTTCCTTCCTCTTGAAATGGCATTGTCTGAATCCTATTTAAGGCTAATCCCTTGCATTCTCTCTGTAATTGACACACCTCTCTACAGTACAATTTATTTTTTTTCTTACTACTTTCTCATTTCAATCAGTTAATAATGACTGTAATATTTATAATCTTAAAGAAAAAATCTTCAACCTAGATTCTTTATCAGTTGGCCTCTTGTTAAGTCCTATTTCACAGTAAAAAGTACTCAAATTGTTAAATGTTTTTGCTATCTCCACTTCTTTATCTCCCACTTTATTTTAAAATCACTTCAGTCTAATCAGTCTAGATTTTTACCCACTAAGTCTTTGGGATCCTCTTTTCAAGATGACCAATAAACTTTCCAGCTGCCAAATCTAATCACTAATTTTCATTTTACTTGCCTCTGAGTAACATTTGAAAAAGTTGGTCATTTTCTTTATTTGAAACATGTGAAACAATTAGAGATAAAGAAAAAACAAAAGAACCAGAATAATGGTAAGTTTATTTTAATATATTTTGAGTTTAGCTTAAAAATATGTGTATAAATACTTATCTCTGTATGATAGGCTTTATTCTAGAGCCTTTCTTATATGTTTCTGAAGGTGTACCCTTGATCCCTTGGAGACCTCAAGTAAATGGTGAGCATATCATCAAGGTTTGCACATTTTCTGTGCCTCTATATCACCCAAGAGCAATCATACAGCAGAAAATACTGGTAATGTGGTTTTAGCACTGTGCAACACATGTGATATTGCCATAAGATGTAAGACAGTCTGTAGAATCAGAAGGGAGGATGGCAAAGGAGAGAGGTCTGAGAACCAGCAGGATGCGAAAGGGGAACATTGTAGAAAAACCAACACTAAGCTGTAAGAAATGCTTAAAATATTCGATGCTAACAATTACAGAAAATCAGTAAATTATAAAAACAGAAACACTCAACACATTTCTACTGTATCATAATTGAGTTTGCAATAAAAATTATGTGCTCTGAAAAAGTATGTTAACCACATGCAAATTATTATTTTTACCTTAAACCACTATTCAAAATGACCAGATATCTTGTTTATTTACAAATGTATGTAGGTATCACTGTGTAAGAATTATGCAGCACATCTAAAAATAACTTCTGCTTCTGTTTCTACCACCAAATTGACCTTAAATTGAGGAGAAAAGCAGATTCCACAGCTTGTTTCTTATTATTTCTATAATGATAGGATTATAATGGCAGTCTAATGATAGTAGTCCCAGTGACTCCATTCAGGGAAAGAAGTGAGAACTGCACATTTATTTTAGCAAATAAGCATGTGGTTAAGTATAGATTTTTCCTTTAGTCCAACTTTCTCTTGTATCTTTGGAAGCTGAATCCACATAGTTCATTAAAATAGCAGCTTCTCTAAGAGTTACAGTGTTTCTTAAAAAAATAATATGGGTATAAAAACTCATCTACGGGCTTCCTTAGTGGCGCAGTGGTTGGGAATCTGCCTGCCAATGAAGGCGACATGGGTTCGGGCCCTGGTCTGGGAGGATCCCACATGCTGCGGAGAAACTGGGCCCGTGAGCCACAATTACTGAGCCTGAGCGTCTGGGGCCTGTGCTCCACAACGAGAGAGGCCGCGATGGTTAGAGGCCCATGCACCGCGATGAAGAGTGGTCCCCGCTTGCCACAACTAGGGAAAGCCCTCACACAGAAATGAAGACCCAACACAGCCATAAATAAATAAGTAAATTAATTTTAAAAAACTTATAAAAGTGGTGTTATAGAAGGTCAGCAAAGGGTGGGTTTGAGATGTTTAAAAAAAACCAAAAAACAAAAAAAACCATCTACAACATAGGGAGAAAAAGCTTCTCTTTCATTGTAAGGACCCAGTAACTATTTTGTGCCTAAACAAATGGAAAATTGGCCACAAAGTATTACCAGTATTGATGCTGGTCTAGCTTTCAGATAACTTTGTACTATCCACAGTAGTTGCTTCCATTTAAGACTTAACTGCTTGCACTACATATGTCCTGTATTTCTTTGTGCCATTCCTTGGAATTATATAAAATTGTTTTATTTTAAAATGCAATTACAGAATGGGTATTCATGTGATATAAATGTGGTTAAAGAAGTACAATGTACCTCAAAGGTCCTGTGATGACAGAGCAAAATATAGGTTAAGGGATCCCCTATAAGCTTAGTAAGATGATGTGCGAACAAAGGAGCAGCTGACATCTTAGGCCTGGCAAACTTAAGGGCTTTGCTAGAATATGACAAGAAATGAATACTTTCCAAAAATAAAAATAACAGAGATTCTAAACAGATGTGATAAAAGAGATGAATAATAGCTGAATGTGACACTATCCATACAATCAGTCCATATAAGGAGCTGAGTAGTTGTAAACACTCATTTCACCTCCAATAGCAAGAAACATTAAAAAAATCCCTTTAGCATGCTACACTAGATACTTGCTACAGAGGGGTTTTGATCATTCTGAGGCACCCAGTCAGATCTTTCATGTTGCAGAAAGAATAATAGGGGTCCTATGGAAATGGGTCCTTGATGAGGTCATGTTGGATTCACTCCACTCCACAATTAATACCGAATACAGAAAAGAAGGGAGTCGAGTCAATGTTGCATAACTTTTTATTGCAAATAAATAAACTTCCACTTCATGGGTCTAGATTCAAGAATACTTAATTTGACTGAACGTTCCCCAAACTGGACAGAAATTAGGAGTCTTCAACATTATGAACCTAACATGGAAACACACATTATATGTACACTTTAGCCCAACATTGTTTTGATGTTTTTGAGAATTTATGATTATAGCCTAAGAATTCCAAAACTTATTAAATCAGATGCTTGCTTTATATGCATATTTTTGGAGATTTCCTTGACTATGTACGACAGGAAAAAAAACTATAGAAATAGACAAAGTGACACATAAGCTAAAATATAAGTACATTTATGGAAAAATGGGGTCACATCACTCTCATAGATGTAAGAGATCTCACAATCCCTTCCCAGTTCAGCCAACTAACATCATCTTAACCAACCAATTTCACAATATCAGTTACAACAGTCAGATAAAAATAATTCTTAGATATGACACTAACAATAACTGGTAGTAGGGGAAAGTTGCTATAAGTGACTAAAAAAGTATTCTTGTGCTTTGGGAACTTCAAAGGCAATTTGATAATTTTAATCATCTCTGATACATAAAGTTCAATGTATTGTCCTTGCTGACCCTAAGAATCTATGGAATACAGCAGTGGGCAATCAGAATTTTCATATCTCTCAAAATATTTAAGTCTATCCTGCATACAGCAGCCAGGATACTACTGTACCTGTTCTCTATCAGGTCCAACATCTACAATACTTTGAGATTAAAGAAGGACAATGTTAAATACAAACTGTGTGACAATTTGGAGGAAGATAAAGGATTAAAAAGCTAATAGAATTCAATAATGTGCAAAGATACACATATACTTATGTGTACATGAGAATTACAAGAATATACATAAAGATTAAACAAAGCATTGCTTATAGAATATTAAGATACCTCAGCAACATAAGTGAATTCAATAAAAAAAAGAATAGGAGAAAGCTTCAGACTGATAGGCAAAATCCTTTGGGTCAACCTTATTCCTATGACTACATCTTATATACCTTGTACAATAAACCTTGTTCCTGTCCTGTTTCAATAACCCTTGTTTGCTATCACATTAACATGTTCATTTCAATAGCAAGTTTCTTTCTTAATATTTCATACTAATCAAAGATTCAACTGCTAATTAAAGGATGCATATTTGTTTAATATCAAAAGCTAAAAATCAGTGTCATATTTTGTTCCTCTCCCTTTATTACATATATTCATTACTTCATCAAATTTTGTGAAGAGTAACAGAAAATAAGTTGCTAATAGAAATTACACTTATCCTAAATAGGCTCTCACTCAGACACAGATTTAGTTGAATAGTACATAGTCTCTATTTCTAAGGTTTACATAGCACCATAAAACATCCCCATGTTGCTTTTTTAAATTCTTGTTCACAATTTGCTTTGTAAACAAAGTTGTTATTCTCAATATTGAATCTACTTGTACCTTACTATGGTAGGCTGAATAATATCCCACTCCACAGGACTCCCACAAGTGCCTATGTCCTTTTCCCCAGTAGCTGTGAATATGTACCTTACAAGACAAAATGAACTGTGCAGGGCTTCCCTCGTGGCGCAGTGGTTGAGAGTCCGCCTGCCGATGCAGGGGACACGGGTTCATGCCCCGGTCCGGGAGGATCCCACATGCCGCAGAGCGGCTGGGCCCATGAGCCATGGCCACTGAGCCTGCGTGTCCAGAGCCTGTGCTCTGCAACGGGAGAGGCCACAACAGTGAGAGGCCCGCATACCGCAAAAAATAAAAAATAAATAAAAAATAAAATAACTGTGCAGGTGTGATTATGTTAAGGATCTTGAAATGGGGAGATAATCTGGAATATTATGTAGACTCAAAGTAATCACAAGTGCCCTTATAAGAGAGAATCAGAGGAAGTTCCCACTATGAACAAGAAGATATAATTATGGAACCAAATGTGGAATGATGCACTTTGAAGACAGAGGAAGAATACATGATCCAAGAAATGTAGGTGACCTCTTGAAGCTGAAAAAGGCAAGAAAATAGATTCCTTTCCGAAGCCTCCAAGAGGAATGCAAACTTGTCAAAACCATGATTTAAACTAATGAATCCTCGAAATGAAGGATAATAAATGTATGTTGTTTTAAGTTAATACTTTTGCTATATTTTGTTATAGTGTCAACAGGAAACTAATACAGATTTTAGTACCTGGAATTGGGATGCTGCTGTAACAAATAGTGAAAAATGTAGAAGTGGCTTTAGTGCTATAAATTTGAAGCATCCCATAGCTCTTGTACTTTAACCTTTATACTAGAGTTAAGTGGTTAACACAATACCATATCACATATTAGAGTATTACCTTTACCAGTGTATTGTATATTTTATATGTTTTTATGTTACTAATTAGCATTCCTTTTACATTACTAATTAGCATCTTTTTGTAACAGCCTTTGGTATGTTTTGTTTCCATTTCCCCTTTTTTCAAGATATTTTTTGATTTCCCTTTTGATTTTTTGTTTGGCCAATTGGTTGTTCAGGAGTGTGTTGTTTAATTTCCACATATTTATGAAATTTTCAACTTTCCTCCTGTTATTGATTTCTAGTTTCATTTCACTGTGGTTAAGAAATATACTTGGTATGATTTTAATCATCTTAAATATGCTAAGTCTCTTTTTGTGACCTATCATGTGACCTATCCTGGAGAATGCTCTGTGTGTGCTTCAGAAGAATATATTCTATTGCTGTTGGATGCAGTGTTCTGTGTGTGTTTATCAGGTATATCAGGTCACTAGCATGATTGAAGTCCAATGTTTCCTTACTGATTTTCTGAGTCAATGATCTGTCCATTATCAAAAGTGGGTTATTAAAGTTCTCTACTATTATTGTATTATTTTCTGTTTCTATCTTCAGTTAGTACTTGCTTAATGTATTTAATTGCTTTAAAGTTGGATGCATATATATTTGTTTGTTTGTTTTTGATGAATTGCCCCTTTATCATAGTATAATCACCCTCTGTCTCTAGTTACCATTTTTGGCTTAAAGTCTATTTTTGTCTGATTAAGCTACCCATGTTCTCTTTTGGTTTCCACTTTCATGGAATATCTTTTTCCATCTTTTCACTTGGAGTCTTTGTGTGTCCTTAAAGCTGAAATGAGTCTCTTGTAGGCAGTATATACTTGGATCTTGTTTTCTATCCATCAGCTACTCTATGCCTTTTGATTGGATAATTCAATCCACTTACCTTTAGGGTAATTATCAATAGGTAAGAACTTACTAATGCCATCTTATTAATTGTTTTCTGGCTGTTTTTAGTTCCCTTTTCCTTTCTTCCTCTCTGCTGCCTTCCTTTGGAATTGATGTGTTTCCATAGTATGCTCTGATACCTATCTCTCTATCTTTTACAAATCTACTGTTTTTGCTTTGTGGTTGCCATTAGGCTGACATTAAACATCTTATAATAGTTTATCTTATACTGATAACAACTTAACTTTGACTGCATACAAAAACTCTACCTTTTTCTTCCCCTCCAATTTCATGTTTTTTGAGGTCACAATTTATATACTTTTATATTGTGTTTTCAATAGCAAATTATTATAGCTACATTTATTTTCAATACTCTTGTTCTTTAACCTTTATACTAGAGTTGTGGTTAACACACTACCATATAACAGAGTATTCTGAACTTGACTTTTTATTTACCTTTACCAGTGTGTTGTAGATTTTAATATATTTCATGTTACTAATTAGCACCATTTTATTTCAGCTTGAAAAATTCTTTCAGTATTTTTTTGTAACACAGGTCTAGTGGTGAAGAACTCCCTCAACTTTTGTTTGTGTGGAAAAACCTTTATTTCTCCTTCATTTCTGAAGGATAACTTTACCTGATAGTGTATTCTTAGTTGGAAGTTTTTCTTTCAACATATTGAATATATCTTTCAACCGTCTCCTGGACCGTAAGGTTTCTTGCTCAGAAAACTGCTGATAACCTAATGAAGATTCCCTTGTAGGTTACAAGCTTCTTTGCTTTTGCTGCTCTTAAGATTCTTTCTTTGTCATTGATTTTGGACAGCTTTATCATGATGTGTCTTGTGAAGACTTTCTTTAGGATTAGTTTGTTTGATGACCTATGAGCTTCATGGACTTGCATATCCAATTCTCTCCCTAGATATGGGAAGTTATCAGTCACTTTTCCCTATCTTTATGAACTGAGTTTCTATAGGAGAAGACCCTTACCAATCATCCAGAGAGATTCTTGGGGTCTCTGATGCTTTCCTGGAGGGATGTGACTTCTCCGGGCTTATGCATGTAATTTCTCAAATAGAGAAGTTTGCTGTTATTATTATTATTTTTTAATCTCTTGCTTCCTCTGATAGTTGTCTGCTGCACTGTCAGTTCTCTATTTTATAATGGAGTAGCAAGTCTCCCAGCTCTTCTTTATTGTCAGTGGTTTCCCTTCAGACCCCAACTCAAGGAAAACAGAGATCCATCCCTCAACAGCCTTCCAAAAAGCCAGAATTCTGAACACGTGTTCCACTCCTCTCTCTCATTCTTGAAGGAGAGGCTTCAGGTTCTCTCCTTCTCACACCCAAGCCATGCTGGCCATAGCAAGCCATCTACTCTTTTTCTTTGTTCTCAGCAGCCTCTTGGTCACCAAACTATGCCAGTAACATCAATTCTCCAAATGAAGTGAGACACAGAACACTGTTCTTCAGGAAGACCTCTGAAAAGTCAGAATATTGGAGACACACTCCATTCTTCCCTTTCCCCAAGAGGGAAACGTTCATGCCTGGATATTCTCACTCAGTGCTAAGCTGTGTTGGCTTGTGGAAGGAGCTATCACAGGTAAAGTGAAATTACTTTTCTTACCCATTTCAATGTGACCCTACCTATGTTTCCAAGAATCCTCCCATGGAACCCTCAGTTCAGTCCTCGGGATCAGAGGCTCAAACTCCTGCCTTGTTCTTCATTTTCATGAAAGTAGCATGTGATTGCAGCTGAATAGTTTTGTCTACCTATTTCCTGCCTATAGATTTTTAGTAATCCAACATCCTTCTTTAATTTTGTCCTCTATCTGTCCCTTTCATTTGAAGCTGGCAATATTTCTGCTGACATAATATCCTTATTTTGGAGTTTCTATGTACATCCCAGGGATTTACCCCATTAGCTAAGAGGTTTCTCCACGGTTTCTCCTAGACTACCTCATCTCTACTTTTGGTTTCTGGTGAGATGGTTGAGGCGAATCCATGAGTCACATGCTTAATATCCTTTGTGTGACTGAATATTGTGACTTTTTTTCCCTTCTTAGACACTAGCCAAAGGTAGTCCAGTCACACCCTTGGCATATGATCCAGTAATCCCACTTATAGGGAATTTATCCAGAAGAATTGAATCAGAATTGAAAGAGATTCTGCATTTTCATGTTCATTGCAGAATTATTCACAATAGCAATCTTTGTGTCCATCAACAGTTGAATGAATAATGAAATGTGGCATATACAATGGAATATTATTTGGCACAAAAAGAAGGAAGTCCTGTCATAAGCTACAATATGGTTAACCTTCAGAACATTATGCTAAAAAAAAAAGCCAGTTATTGAAGGACTAATAGTGAGTGATTCTACTTATATAAGGTATCTAAAGTTAGTCAAACTCATAGAAACAGAAAGTAGAAGAGTGGTTGCCAGGGGCTGAAAGGATAGGAAAATGGGGGAACTGCTATTCAACTGGTATATATTTTCAGTCATATGAATGGAAAAATTCTATAGATCTCCAGTATAACATTTTCTTTAGAGTTAATATTGAACTCTATACCTAAAGATTTGTTAAGGGAGAGATATTATGTTATGTGTTTTTTACTACAGCAGAACAAGTGGACTTTTCCTCCAGATTTTAGCTCAAATTTTACTTTCCCTGTGTACTCTCTTAACAATCTAGAAAGAGGATGCTGGTAGTCTTCTCATGTAAGCACTGCAATGGCCATAGCTCAACTATGCAATTTGTCACCTTGTATGTTTATCAGAATTTACACATTAGGCTTTCCTACAGAACTGAGAAATTCTTCATACCGGAGTCTGTGCCCTAATCATTTCTTCATCTATCATGGGTAGTATAACGTTTGGCACATAGGAGGGATTCAATTTACATTTTCAACTGAATATATGATTTTACAAATTTATGGATGAATAAGTGAATGGATGAGAGAATGAGGGAATAAAAAATCTTATATACAGTTTTAAATAATATGCAGCTGAATGAAATACCATCAAATATGCAAGGAATAAAAAATCATATTAAAAAGTTTAACATTCTTGAAGTTTCTGTAGGCCTCATATTTGAAGAATTCATGTAGGTATGAAAGATAAAGATAAAAATAATTATTCAACAGTTTATTCAATAGGTCTTATGAAGAATAGAGCTAACCATTTACCTTTTATTATGGTTATATTATATGTAAAATGACAATAATGTACATCTGTACAGGATTTATAATAAAAACTAAGTAATTTTTGTCCCTTTTAAAAAGAGAATAAGATAAAATGAATAAAAGTGGCACAGGAATTTTTTTTTCTTTTTGTGTCTTAAAACAAGAGAAATTTATTATTTTACACTCCTGAAGTCCAGAAGTTCAATGCCAATATTACTGGTCTGAAATCTAGGTGCACCTAAGACCACACTCCCTTTGAAGACCCTAAGGAAGAATTTTTTATTTTTATTTTAGTTATTTTATTGTACAGTAGGTTTTTATTAGTTATCCATTTTATACATATTAGTGTATATGTGTCAATCCCAATCTCCCAATTCATCACACCACCAGACCCTGCCACTTTCCCCCTTTTGGTTCGATACATTTGTTATGTACATTTGTGTCTCAATTGCTACCCTGCAAACGGGTTCATCTGAACCATTTTTCTAGGTTCCACATATATGCGTTAATATACGATATTTATTTTTCTCTTTCTGACTTACTTCACTCTGTATGACAGTCTCTTGATCAATCCAAGTCTCAATAAATGACCCAATTTCTTTCCTTTTTATGGCTGAGTAATATTCCATTGTATATATGTACCACATTTTCTTTATCCATTTGTCTGTTGATGGGCATTTAGGTTGTTTCCATGACTTGGCTATTGTAATGTTGCACTGAATATTGGGGTACGTGTGTCTTTTTTTTTTTTTTTTACATCTTTATTGGAGTATAATTACTTTACAATTGTGTGTTAGTTTCTCCTTCATAACAAAGTAAATCAGTTATACATAAACATATGTTCCCATATCTCTTCCCTCTTGTATCTCCCTCTCTCCCACCCTCCTGATCCCACCCCTCCAGGCGGTCGCAAAGCACCGAGATGATCTCCCTGTGCTATGCGGCTGCTTCCCACTAGCTATCTACCTTACGTTTGGTAGTATATATATGTCCATGCCTCTCTTTCGCTTTGTCACAGCTTATCCTTCCCCCTCCCCATATCCTCAAGTCTATTCTCTTTTAGATCTGTGTCTTTATTCCTGTCTTACCCCTACATTCTTCATGACACTTTTTTTTTCTTAAATTCCATATATATGTGTTAGCATACAGTATTTGTCTTTCTCTTTCTGACTTCACTCTGTATGACAGACTCTAGGTCTGTCACATCATTACAAAGAGTTCAATTTCATTTCTCTTTATGGCTGAGTAATATTCCATTGTATATATGTGCCACATCTTCTTTATCCATTCATCTGATGGTGGACACTTAGGTTGTTTCCATCTCTGGGCTATTGTAAATAGAGCTGCAATGAACATTTTGGTACTTGACTCTTTTTGAATTATGGTTTTCTCAGGGTATATGCCCAGTAGTGGGATTGCTGGGTCATATGGTAGTTCTATTTGTAGTTTTTTAAGGAACATCTATACTGTTCTCTATAGTGGCTGAACCAATTCACATTCCCACCAGCAGTGCAAGAGTGATCCCTTTTCTCCACACCCTCTCCAGCATTTATTGTTTCTAGATTTTTTGATGATTAGTTAGATATCATTATAGTTTTGATTTGCATTTCTCTAATGATATCTCATTGTAGTTTTGATTTGCATTTCTCTAATAATTAATGATGTTGAGCATTCTTTCATGTGCTTGTTGGCAATCTGTATATCTTCTTTGGAGAAATGTCTATTTAGGTCTTCTGCCTATTTTTGGGTTGGGTTGTTTGTTTTATTTGTTATTGAGCTGCATGAGCTGCTTGTAAATTTTGCAGATGAATCCTTTGTGAGTTGCTTCATTTGCAAATATTTTCTCCCATTCTCAGAGTTGTCTTTTGGTCTTATTTATGGTTTCCTTTGCTGTGCAAAAGCTTTGAAGTTTCATTAAGTCTCATTTGTTTATTTTTGTTTTTATTTCCATTTCCCTAGGAGGTGGGTCAAAAAGGATCTTGCTGTGATTTATGTCATAGAGTGTTCTGCTTATGTTTTCCTCTAAGAGTTTGATAGTTTCTGGCCTTACATTTACATCTTTAATCCATTTTGAGCTTATTTATGTGTATGGTGTTAGGAAGTGATCTAATTTCACACTTTTACATGTACTTGTCCAGTTTTCCCAACACTACTTATTGAAGAGGCTATACTTTCCTGCCCCCTTTGTCAAAGATAAGGTGACCACATGTGTGTGGGTTAATCTCTGGGCTTTCTATACTGTTCCATTGATCTATCTTTCTGTTTTTGTGCCAGTACCATATAGTCTTGATTACTCTAGCTTTGTATTATAGTCTGAAGTCAGGGAGCCTGATTCCTCCAGCTCCGTATTTCATTCTCAATATTGCTTTGGTTATTCAGGGTCTTTTGTGTTTCCATACAAATTGTGAATTTTTTTGTTCTAGTTCTGTGAAAAATGCCAGTGGTAGTTTGATAGGGATTGCATTGAATCTGTAGATTGCTTTGGGTAGTAGAGTCATTTTCACAATGTTGATTCTTCCAATCCAAGAACATGGTATATCTCTCCATCTATTTGTATAATCTTTAATTTCTTTCATCAGTGTCTTATAATTTTCTGCATACAGGTCTTTTGTCTCCTTAGCTGGGTTTATTCCTAGATATTATATTATTTTTTTTGTAATGGTAAATGGGAGTGTTTTCTTGATTTCACTTTCAGATTGTTCATCACTAGTGTGTAAAATGCCAGAGATTTCTGTGCATTAATTATGTATCCTGCTACTTTACCAAATTCATTGATTAGCTCTAGTAGTTTTCTGGTAGCATCTTTAGGATTCTTTATGTATAGTATCATGTCATCTGCAAACAGTGACAGCTTTACTTCTTTTCCTTTTTGTATTCCTTTTATTTCATTTTCTTCTCTGATTGCTGTGGCTAAAACTTCCAAAACTATGTTGAATAAGAGTGGTGAGAGTGGGCAACCTTGTCTTGTTCCTGATCTTAGTGGAAATGCTTTCAGTTTTTCACCATTGAGGATGATGTTGGCTGTGGGTTTGTCATATATGGCCTTTATTATGTTGAGGAAAGTTCCCTCCATGCCTACTTTCTTCAGGGTTTTTATCATAAATGGGTGTTGAATTTTGTTGAAAGCTTTCTCTGCATCTATTGAGATGATCATATGTTTTTTCTCCTTCAATTAGTTAATATGGTGTATCACATTGATTGATTTGCATATATTGAAGAATCTTTGCATTCCTGGAATAAACCCCACTTGATCATGGTGTATGATCCTTTTAATGTGCTGTTGGATTCTGTTTGCTAGTATTTTGTTGAGGATTTTTGCATCTATGTTCATCAGTGATATTGGCCTGTAGTTTTCTTTCTTTGTGACATCCTTGTCTGGTTTTGGAATCAAGGTGATGGTGGCCTCATAAAATGAGTTTGGGAGTGTTCCTCCCTCTGCTATATTTTGGAAGAGTTTGAGAAGGATAAGTGTTAGCTCTTCTCTAAATGTTTGATAGAATTCGCCTGTGAAGCCATGTGGTCCTGGGATTTTGTTTGTTGGAAGATTTTTAATCACAGTTTCAATTTCACTGCTTGTGATTGGTCTGTTCATATTTTCTATTTCTTCCTCATTCAGTCTTGGCAGGCCGTGCATTTCTAAGAATTTGTCCATGTTTTCCAGGTTGTCCATTTTATTGGCTTAGAGTCGTTTTTAGTAATCTCTCATGATCTTTTTGTATTTCTGCAGTGTCAGTTGTTACTTCTCATTTTTCATTTCTAATTCTATTGATTTGAGTCTTCTCCCTTTTTTTCTTGATGAGTCTGGCTAATGGTTTATCAATTGTTTATCTTGTCAAAGAACCAGCTTTTACTTTTATTTATCTTTGCTATTGTTTCCTTCATTTCTTTTTCATTTATTTCTGATCTGATTTTTATGATTTCTTTCCTTCTGCTAACTTTGGGGTTACATGTGTCTTTTTGAATTGTGGTTTTCTCTGGGTATATGCCCAGTAGTGGGATTGATGGGTCATATGGTAATTCTATTTTTAGTTTTTTAAAGAACTCCCATACTGTTCTCCAAAGTGACTGTATAAATTTACATTCCCACCAACAGTGCAAGAGGGTTCCTTTTTCTCCATACACTCTCTAGCATTTGTTGTTTGTAGATTTTCTGTTGATGCCCATTTTAACTTGTGTGAGGTGATATCTCATTGTAGTTTTGATTTGTATTTCTCTAATAATTAGAGAGTTGATCACCTTTTCATGTGCTTCTTGGCCACCTGTATATCTTCTTGGGAGAAATGTCTATTTAGGTCTTCTGACCATTTTACAATTGGGTTGTTTTTTTTTTTTTTTTAATATTGAGCTGCATGAGCTGTTTACATATTTTGCAGATTAATCCTTTGTCCATTAATTCATTTCTAAATATTTTCTCCCATTCTGAGGGTTGTCTTTTCATCTTGTTGGTAGTTTCCTTTGCTTTGCAAAGGCTTTTAAGATTCATTAGGTCCCATTTGTTTATTTTTATTTCCATTATTCTAGGAGGTGGATCAAAAAAGATCTTGCCATGATTTATGTCAAAGAGTGTTCTTCCTATGCTTTCCTCTAAGAGTTTTGTAGTGTCGGTCTTACATTTAGGTCTCTAATACATTTTGAGTTATTTTTTTGTATGTTGTTAGACAGTGTTCTAATCTCATTTTTTTACATGCAGCTGTCCAGTTTTCCCAGCACCACTTATTGAAGAGACTGTCTTTTCTCCATTGTATAGCCTAGCTCCATTGTCATAGATTAGTTGACCATAGGTGTGTGGGTTTATCTCTGGGCTTTCTATCCTGTTCCATTGATCTATATTTCTGTTTTTATGCTAGTATCATATTGTCTTGATTACTGTAACTTTGTACTATAGTCTGAAGCCAGCGACTCTGATTCCTCCAGCTCCATTTTTTTCCCTCAAAACTGGTTTGTCTATTCGAGGTCTTTTGTGTCTCCATACAAATTTTAAGGTTTTTTGTTCTAGTTCTGTAAAAAGTGACATTTGTAATTTGATAGGGATTGCTTTGAATCTGTAGATTACTTTGGGTAGTATAGTCATTTTCACAATATTGATTCTTCCAATCCAAGAGCATGGTATATCTCTCCATCTGTTTCTATGATCTTTAATTTCTTTCAGCAGTGTCATAGTTTTCTGCATGCAGGTCTTTTGTCTCCCTAGGTAGGTTTATTCCTAAGTATTTTATTATTTTTGTTGCAATGGTAAATGGGAGTGTTTCCTTGATTTCTCTTTCATATTTTTCATCGTTAGTGTATAGGAATGCAAGAGATTTCTGTACATTAATTTTGTATCCTGCAACTTTGCCAAATTCATTGATTAACTCTAGTGGTTTTCTGGTGGCATCTTTAGCATTCTTTTTCTTTTCTTTCTTTTTTTTTTTTTTTTTTTTGCGGTACGCGGGCCTCTTACAGTTGTGGTCTCTCCTGTAGCGGAGCACAGGCTCCGGACACGCAGGCTCAGCAGCCATGGCTAACGGGCCCAGCCACTCCGTGGCACGTGTGATCTTCCCTGACTGGGGCACTAACCAGTGTACCCTGCATCGGCAGGCGGACTCTCAACCACTGCGCCACCAGGGAAGCCCATCTTTAGGATTCTTTATATATCGTATCATGTCAACTGCAAAGAGTGACAGTTTTACTTCTTTTCCAATTTGTATTCCTTTTATTTCTTTTTCTTCTCTGATGGCTATGTGTAGGACTGCCAAAATTATGTTGAATAATAGTGGTGAGAGTGAACATCCTTTTCTTGTTCCTGATCTTCGAGGAAATGCTTTCAGTTTTTCACCATTGACAATGATGTTTGCTATGGTTTTGTCATATATGTCCTTTACTATGTACAGGTGGGTTCCCTCTATGCCCACTTTCTGGAGGGTTTTTATCATAAATGGGTGTTGAATTTTGTCAAAAGCTTTTTCTGCATCTATTTAGATGATCATATGGTTTTCCTTCTTCAGTTTGTTAATATGGTGTATCACATTGATTGATTTGTGTATACTGGAGAATTATTTCATCCCTGGATAAATCCCACTTTATCATGGTGTATGATCCTTTTAATGTGTTGGTCGATTCTGTTTGCCAGTATTTTGTTGAGAAGTTTTACATTTATATTCATCAGTGATATTGGTCTGTAATTTTCTTTTTTTGCAGTATCTTTGTCTGGTTTTGGTATCAGGATGATGCTGGCCTCATAGAATGAGTTTGGGAGTGTTCCTCCACAAATTTTTGGAAGAGTTCTAGAAGGATGGGTGTTAGCTCTTCTCTAAATGTTTGATAGAATTCACCTGTGAAGCCATTTTGTCCTGGACATTTGTTTGATGGAGAATTTTTAATCACACTTTCAATTTCCTTACTTGTGTTTGATCTTTTCATATTTTCTCTTTCTTCCTGCTTCAGTCTTGGAAGGTTATACCCTTCTAAGTATTTGTGCATTTCCTCCAGGTTGTCAATTTTATTGGCATAGATGTCCTTGTAGTAGTCTCTTAGTATGTTTTGTATTTCTGCAGTGTCTGTTGTAACTTATTTTTCATTTCTAATTTTGTTAATTTGAGTTCTCTCCCTCTTTATCTTGATGAGTCTGGCTAATGGTTTATCAATTTTGTCCATCCGCTTAAAGAACTAGCTTCTAATTTTATTGATCTTTGCTATTGTCTTCTTTTTTTTCTATTTCATTTATTTCTGTTCTGATCTTTATGATTTCTTTCCTTCTACTAACTTTGGGTTTTGTTTGTTCTTCTTTCTCTAGTTCCTTTAGGTGTAAGTTTATGTTGTTTATTTGAGATGTTTGTTATTTCTTGAGGTACGATTGTATTGCTATTAACTTCCCCCTTAGAACTGTTATGCTGCACCCCATAGGTTTTGGGTTGTCGTGTTTCATTGTCATTTGTCTCTAGGTACTTTTTGATTTCCTCTTTGATTTTCTGAGTGATCTCCTTGGTTATTTAGTAGCGTATTGTTTAGCCTCCATGTGTTTGAGTTGTTTATGTTTTTTTCCCTGTAATTGATTTCTAATCTCAATGTGTTATGGTCAGAAAAGTTGCTTGATACAATTTCAATTTTCTTAAATTTACCAAGGCTTGATTTGTGACCCAAGATGTGATCTCTCCTGGAGAATGTTCCATGTACCCTTGAGAAGAAAGTGTAATCTGCTATGTTTGGATGGAACGTCCTATAAATATCAATTAAACCTATGTGGCCTATTGTGTCATTTAAAGCTTGTGTTTTCTTATTAATTTTCTGTTTGGCTGATCTTCCTATTGGTGTTAGTGAGGTGTTAATGTCCCCCACTATTATTGTGTTACTGTTGGTTTCCTCTTTTTTAGCTGTTAGCAGTTGCCTTATATATTGTGGTGCTCCTATGTTAGGTGCATATATGTTTATAATTCTTATATCTTCTTTTTGGATTGATCCCTTGATCTTTATGAAGTGTCCTTCCTTGCCTCTTGTAACATTCTTTATTTTAAAGTCTATTTTATCTGACATGGGTATTGTTACTCCAGCTTTCTTTTGATTTCCATTTGCATGGAATATCTTTTTCCATCCCCTCACTTTCAGTGTGTATGTGTCTCTAGGTCTGAAGTGGGTCTCTTGTAGACAGCATATACATGGTATTGTTTTTGTATGCATTCAGCGAGCCTGTGTCTTTTGGTTGGAGCATTTAATCCATTCAAGTTTAAGGTAATTATCAATATGTACATTCCTATTGTCATTTTCTTAATTATTTTGTGTTTGTTTCTGTAGGTCCTTTTCTTTTCTTGTGTTTCCCACTTAGAGAAGTTCCTTTAGCATTTGTTGTAAAGCTGGTTTTGTGGTGCTGAATTCTCTTAGCCTTTGTTTTGCTGTAAAGCTTTTGAATTCTCCATCAAATCTGAATGAGGTCTTTGCTAGGTAGAGTAATCTTGGTTGTAGGTTCTTCCCTTTCATCACTTTAAATATGTTATGCTACTCCCTTCTGGCTTGTAGAGTTTCTGCTGAGAAATCAACTGTTAACCTTATTGGAGTTCCCTTGTATGTTATTTGTCATTTTTTCCCTTGCTGCTTTCAATAATTTTTCTTTGTCTTTAATTTTTGCCAATTTGACCACTATGTGTCTTGGTGTGTTTCTCCTTCAGTTTATTCTGTATGGGACTCTCTGCACTTCCTAGCCTTTGGTGGCTATTTCCTTTCCCATGTTAGGGAAGTTTTTGACTATAACCTCTTCAAATATTTTCTTGGGTCCTTTCTCTCTCTCTTTTCCTTCTGGAACCCCTATAATGCGAATGTTGTTGTGTTTAATGTTGCCCCAGTGGTCTTATAGGCTGTCTTCATTTCTTTTCATTCTTTATTCTGTTCCTCAGCAGTGAATTCCACCATGCTGTCTTCCAGGTCACTTATCTGTTCTTCTGCCTCAGTTATTCTTCTATTGATTCCTTCTGGTGTTGTTTTCATTTCAGTTATTGTATTGTTCATCTCTGTTTGTTTTTTATTTCTTCTAGGTGTTTGTTAAACATTTCTTTCATCTTCTTGATCTTTGTCTCCATTCTTTTCCCAAGGTCCTGGATCATCTTCACTGTCATTATTCTGAATTCTTTTTCTTGAAGGTTGTTTATATCCACTTCATTTAGTTGTTTGTCTGGGTTTTTATCCTGTTCCTTCAACTGGTACATAGCCCTCTGCCTTTTCATCTTGTCTATCTTTCTGTGAATTTATGGATACTTTTGCATTAGACCTATAAAGAAACAAAGAAATAAAAAATATTTTACTTTTACTTTATGGATATTCAAATGGCCTAAATAATCTATGTGTTCAATATTTGTGTTTAAAAAGCATAGTGATAGCAATTTTCTGGCCACATTTTAAGATCCATTTCCACTCTAAAGGAAGTGAACTCAAGAACAGTTTTAAGAAGAATCTATGTCTTTCAGGCATCTAATTGTGGAATTTTGAAAATTCCCTGAAGTGTCTCTTCTTTTTAAATTTGACTGTGAAGGGGGTTAAATGTTTTTTGATAATCAAAGTCTATGTATTTATTCATTCAAAAATGTTTATGATACTACCAGGCACTATTATAGTTATTAAGCATTTAATTGTTAACAACAAAAAAAGTACAATTCTTACCTTTATGAAACCTACAGTCTAGTAGGAATAACAAAACTAAGCAAACATTTATAATATACATCTATATAAATAAAATGTATCAATTCTGAGAGGTAATTACAGAGTGCTATAAAGATTTATGATAGAACTAACTTCATTTAGTGGGAAGGCAAGTTTCCCTGAGAAATTTGAGATTTTGTGGATGAGTAGAAGTTAATTTGCTGAAGTACATGTGAATATTAGATTTACCTTAGAGTAAATAATAATTGTTGAAAATGTCTTTATGAAGTTTTCCATACACTTGTCCCTTCATACCCATGTGTCCTTTATCTGCAGATTCAACCAACCACAAATCAAAAATATTCTGAAAAATAATTCCAGGACATTCCAAAAAGCAAAAGTAAAAGATACCCCATTCCGGCAACTACTTACATATCATTTACATTGCATTAGGTATTATAAGTAATGTAGATGTGATTTAATCATATGGGAAGATTGTGTAGATTATATGCAAATACTAAGCCATTTTATATAAGGGATTGAGCATTTCTAAATAACAAAATCCTGGGGCCCTGGAACCAATCCATCACAAATACTGAGAAAGGAAATTTTTAGATACTTTCAAGGAAAGGATTTGTAGATAGAAGATAATGTCAAAGCTCAATAATAAAATAATAATTAGGCACAGGTTTATCAGGTTATTTGAATGAATTATTGCAGATGAGGCAATAGAATGGGAAGATGGAAAAGAAAATAATATATTTTGTTTGGGGTTTTGATATAAGTACTGTATCATTCCTAATTATTATAATATAAATAGGTAGAAAAATGTTTAATCATTACTAATATTATAAAATAGAATATAGACTGTTACAAAACTAATGGAAAGAAAAAATAAATCTATCAAAAGCTGAAGAAAACTCAAAAAACAGACTCAGTAAAGAAGAATTGTCTGAAATAAGAATAAATATATCACCACTACAAAGTAAACACTACATTTGTTAAGGGGGTTAATTGCCCTTTTAAAAAGTAACAAATCTTTGTATATTATTTAGATTTAATTATATGCTATTTTCAAGAAAAAACATTATTGCCTGATGTTGTAGGCAACCTACAAAATAGCCACAAATAATCTTTGTCTCTAAGTATTCTTTACTTTGATAATCTCCTCCCCTTGGTTGTTGGCTGGATTTAGTGACTTACTTTCAACAAATAGAATATGACAGAAGCAATGATGTATCACCTTTTCCTTTCAGATTTTATTTTGCTTTGAAAATAGATACATTAGTATCTGTGCATAAATCTGTGACAATTGCCATTCAAGTTACATTTGACAGTTTTTTGTCAAATCCACATTCCTGTTTTGTGAGCTAACAGATTTATATTTGTGTCCAGGACTACTTAAGTGTATGACTGGTCTAATATAATCTTTACCACTCTTAGCTCATTTTATCAGCCTCACTTGAATGGGTCATGTAACCCTGTTTTCCCATAGGTATGTAAATTAAAGAACATTCAGGGTAGTTTTGAGAAGGCCTTTCTTTCCTGGAGAAAAGAAAACTTAAAAGAGAAATAACTGGTCTTATCCTTTCCTCATGCTCTTTGATTTTAACAGTGAATGGTTGGGGCCATGACAGCCACGTTATAAGCACCACAGAAATATCATGGCAGTCCTAATATCACAAAGCAGCCTTGCCAAATCCAGCAACAGCTCTTTTCCAGACTTCTAGTTATGTGAGAAAATAAAGCCAAAAAAATTTTTTTTTATGTCCCTGGGAGTAAAGTTCTGTAACTAGTTTCCCAAACATTTCTGATTTGTTACTCCTGAGAAATATACACACTTAGATAATATTGATACATCAGGATCCTGGGTCTGTTTTAAAAATCCACCAAGATAATGGCACTGATGACTCATCTGAGGAGGAAGTCCAGCATTTTACCTGTATCATCCATTTAGGTATCTGAATAACTTGTTCTAAATATAAAATGTGTTCCGGCCTCAAGGGATATAATGGTTGTGTTGGCTAGAATGGTTATTTCTGGCTTATTCATCTTCAGAGGTTTAATCCTTTAAATTCTTTGTATAGTCTAAATGTAGAAACTAGAATTTTAACTTGAGTTAGAGTTCTGAAAATAACCACAATCTATCTATTTTTAAATGTAACATTATTCAACAAGATTTGTCTATCATCTATCATCTATCTCTATAGCTAATCATACTTCCTTCCAATATATATTTAGATTAATATTATCATTATGTGGCATTTTATCTATATATTTATAGAAAGCTAGAGTAGGTCTGATAACTAATGAAGGAACACATATATCTGGTTCAAAAATTCTACTGCTTGCTTTTCTCTTTAGAGGTGTTAAATGGGCTGATTAAATTGAGGAGTTTCATATTCATTAATCTTAAGTGTGTGGCTTATAGCCATTAAATATTTATATTTATTTATAAACTGTTCCCAAATGAGAATAAAGTGAACACAGTAGTTTTGAAGAATTTTTTTATCTGGGTATCAGGTTTAGAAGTTGATTGGTGAACAGGTTGTTTTATTTTCTAAGTAAAATTGAATTAAATTCTATGTCACCACTGCCTGGTTTTACTAGAAATGTGTAAGGTAATGACAGCATGGGTTAGTGTGAAGAAACCTAATCTGGAGCGAGAAAGGTCTGAGTTTACTTTTCATTTTGGCATTGTTATATGTGTGATCTTGAACAAAACTTTTCTGAACATCCATTTTCTCATATTATTGCATTTCCTCATATGGCTGGTTGGGTGGGGCCAGAGGACTAGTGCTGGCCAATAAGTGGTAATCAAGTATTATCTATCCCCTTGGGCTTGATGATTTAATTGCTGGAAACAGATCATAAGAAGTTGTCTTTCCATTTGTGATAGTGACAAGCAAAGCTATACATAGTAGCTATTTCAGAGAGCAGTTTTGTTCCAGAGAGGGGACAACACAGAAAACAACCCAAGCAACCCTCCATAGATATATAGACCAAACAGAAAATAAGCCTTTATTTCTTAAGCCTCTGATATTTTGGCAATTTTATTGCACCACAACTTAGTATATATTTAGTGACAGTTATTGACAGGAATACAACAAATACATCAACAACTAAGAAACAAAACTACAACAGTTCTGGACATCTGAGCCTGCCTGATAAGTGATAGTCACAGTTGTCACAATGACTATTGGTAATAGTCATTGTCATTGACATTTGATATTTTTAAATTTATTCTTGTAACTGGTTTATGGAATAAGATGGCTAATTTTAATGACAAGTACAGTACTTTCCATCTTAGGTTGAAAGGTAAAGAGGATGACAAAGATGTGATTGAGAAAAAGGATGGAAGAACTCTTTTTAGACTGTGAAGATTTAGAGGAGTGGCATTCTCTAAAACTAGATTTGATGTCTAGAACTCAGGAACATAGCCTCCATGGATCTAAGCTGTCATTCACAGGAAACCAGTTAATGTTTCTTGAAACAGTAGTAATAATAGACAATAAAAATAATCCCTAAATCAGGATAATAAGAGCAATGATATTTTCATATCTTATACTTCAATGGTTTCTATGGCATAAACTGAAGAAAGTTACCTCCTCCATATTCACTATGGTAAACATATATGGTAAATCATCACAGTACTCATAGTTAAAATTACATATAATAACAAAATACATAATGCATATATGAATTTTGTCTCCCTCTCTACTTCCCTCTTTTTCTCCCTCTGACACATAGGAAAATGCGCAAACAGAAACAAAAATTTTAAATTATTCTAAATTGAAAAAATATCTCCTTCACAACAGCAAGTCAATAAAGAACAGTATTTATCTGAAAATTGTTTTGCTTTCTCAATATTATTTTTAAAATTCAAAAAAAATTGAAAAACAAATATGTTATATTGCATCCCTTAATCCATGTCAAAAAAGTATAATTAACACTACAAATGTATAATAGCTGATTATTTATGTCTTGCAAATATAGAGAATATGATATGGTTCCTTACCCTCCTCAGTGAAAGAAAACATTTGCTGTATTGAATTTCCAAATGGAATATAACAATGATTTCGATTTTTGCAATGCTCATGTTTCTCTAATTTTGTTCTACTCTAAATTCTGTCATTTCTTCAAAAGAAAAATTTTTTCTACGAATTTTCACTTTGGCCATTATTGAAAAATCTAGCACTGGTGTTGTAAGAATTTTCATTCTGGGACAAAAATGGTGAAAACGAACTCTTGTTTAATATGCTTACCTCATCACTGAGAAGACTATTGTCTCCACTGCTTTACCCATTTCCTCATGAATTTATGTATTATAATAGAGCAAAATATCTAGTTTTTATCTTAATTTCTCTTATTTGGATTAATTTTTCATGTTTTTTGAAATGTTTAAATAGTAATTTGGGAAGATAATTAGATATTTATTTTCTCATTAAATATTTCAATTATCTGATTTTTTCTTTGGCTCTGCACAGACATCAAAATATATAAAATTTCCTAATAAACTGAACATTTAAACTACAACCGTGCTAGGAAATATTTTAAAAATATGATTCTATAGTCTTTGTAAGGAAAGAAAGGACCACATATTCAATTTCTCCTTTAGTATACCCTTAAGTTAAGACTAAAGAAAAAAATACTTTAATTTGATAGATAGCTATAAAGACAGAATAGTTTTGAAATGTTAGTCTATGAGTTTCTATAAAGTTTAATCCTCTTAACATCTTCTATGTTAATAATAAGAAACATCATATTATTAATAGTGATACTGTAAAATATAGGCATATTTAACTGCTTGAAAAATAAATAAAAAGTTAGTAAAGAACCAGGGCCTTGGCTTACAGCTGGGCTAGAGTAGGAAATTATAATATAAGCTGGGAGCATCTTTTAGTGCCAGAAATTAATGAGTGCTCAAAAGCACATGTGCACACTCACACGCACGCACACACACATACACACACACACCATACACAAACACACATACACACACAAGATTATAGGAATAAATCAAATAGACACAGAAGCCAACTGAAAGATCTACTACTGACTATATCTGGGACAATTTGTGCAACAAAATAATAAAATATTATTTGATTATTGCCATATTTTAAAATAAATATACATGATTCATTACTGATATAAATAAAAACAAGGAAAATCAGATATAGTGTTACAACAAAGAGGTGCATAGGATCCATAGACTACCTTAATAAAAAGTAACACTGAAGTATAGGCACATTTCTTTAGTTTTGTGATTACATTTTGCTATCATTATTTAAACAATTCTGGATTCTGGGCTGCAGCCTCTGAGGGTAGGACCATGTAGATCGAATAATCAATCCAAACAAAGAGGAAGTCAGGAAATGAAGTATTCTGGGGATGATGCCAAAAGAAGAATGATACATCATTACTCTTTATGCTGGGAACATTATAAGGCATAGTTTTGATATCCTGTTATCCTTCATTTACATTATCATCCTAGATAATAAAAACTCATCACACAGTTTTTGTCCCAAAGAGAAGACTTTTCATTTTATACACCTTCTTTGAGTTAGTTTAGTAGGCTATTTAGTTCCATTAAAATGGCAGGTAGATTTATGGTCAAGTTGTCTGGTAAATGATTGTTTTTCTTAATATGTGTTATACAGGGTATCTTTTCTCACATCATGATTTATTTGTGGAAAGAACCAAAGTAATTCCCGTCTGTTTGTTACATCGACTTGTCCCTTGGCTCTGCACAGTCAATAAGTTATTAGCCCAGGAGTAATGTACTATTTTCTTCTCTTTGTATTTAGGTATGCATTTGTGTGAGTGTTGTGTGTGTGTGTGTGTGTGTGTGTGTGTGTTTGTGTGTGTATGCTCAACATTATTATTAGCTAACTGTATGTTAGACAACATGCTATGTACCCTAATGAAAAGATCTCAGATTTCATGATGTTGTTCCTCTAGGAAATGTCAAGATTTATTAGTAGAAACACCTCACTACATGCATAATTATTGCACCTACTTGTTCCTACAGAACTGCCTCCCTTCGCATTTTAAGGAATTTCTAATCAGAAATGTTTATAGGCATTGAATAGCATTGATTAAAGCTCCCACCTTCATGTAAAAAATTTCTTTTTTTTCCAGCTTTTTTGAGGCATAATTGACAAATAAATTTGTAAGATATTTAAAGTGTACATTGTGGTGACTCAATATATGTATACATTGTGAAAAGATTCTCACCATCTACTTAATTAACACATCCATCACCTCACATATTTATCTTTATTTTATGGGAACATTTCAATTCTACTCTCTTAGTAAATTTCAATTACATAATACAGTGTTACAACATAATCATCATGTTGTACATTAGATCCTTAGAAATCCTCAGTAATGTTTTTTTTTATCTTATTCTTCCATTGCCTAATAAAAGTTTTCATCTAATGCATTTGGTGAGGACAGAATTCAGATATCTGTGTATTTTCTTCCAAAATTGTCTCAGAACCAAATCTGAGATATCACACCAATGTATTTACAGAGAGAGAAGAGAGTCTACTTTCTCTACTCTTTCCCAATGGCCTACATACTATCAGCAATTGAATAATTATTTCATTTTAATTTGGTGAATTTTTAATGTGTTTCAAGACTTTTCTCTATCAGATAATATTTCTAGATGAATATCTGATTTCTTGAATTTGGTTCAAAAAGTAAAAGTTGAATGGATCAGTATTAAGTAATTTTAATACTATCTCATTTTCCTCTCTGCTCTTGCATCATAAAGCCAGATGTCATAAAATCTTCAAATAACCACACAGAGGAAGGTGAAGCTTGTCAAAACTGGTTTCAGGTTATATTTGATTAATTTCCTTCCCCACTATCAATTTGCTCCCAAACAGATTGGAGGTTTGAGAATAATTTCTGCCTTCTCCCACCATCAACTATTGCTAGTATTTGCTTCCAGGAACTGGAGATGTTAGTAAACCAAATAGCTAGGTTTTACTAGATAGGTTAGTAAACCTTTTTTATAAAGGAAAGACATTGCTTTAGTTACTCTCTGAGCATGCCAATGGATGTAGTAGGAATTAACTCCATTTTGGCCTCACCTGCATCTTTTTGTTGAACTGCTTTACTTTATCATAAAGCTTCCTAGAGCTCCTATTTTCAGCCATACAATTGAATGCTTGCATCTTTTATTTGACACAATACAATCACCTATTAATAGTATTAGCATCTTGGGCTCTGATTATACCACAAATATTTTCCTCAGTTTTTTTCATTATCTCATATTCTTATAGTGTATTTTGGTGTACTTTGATATGGCGATCCCCAACCTTTTTGGCACCAGGGACTGGTTTCATGGAAGGCAATTTTTCCAAGGAAAGGGGGAGGTGGGAATGGTTCAGACGGTCATGTGAGTGATGGGGAATGATGGGGAGCGACAGATGAAGCTTCGCTAGCTCCCCTACTGCTCATCTCCTGCTGTGCGGCCTGGTTCCTAACAGGCCATGGACCTCTACCAGTCTGCAGCCTGGGGGTTGGGGACCCCTGCTCTAATATGTAATAAATTTATAATAAGGAATATATACTGATGAACTTTTATGCATATCATGTCATTCTCCATTTTCAGACTATAATCCACTGTAGTCAACCCAAATAACAAAAATAGAAGAGATAAATGAATAGTGGTATGTTATGCCCCAAAATGGATGAATCTCAGAGATGTAAAGCTGAGCAAAAACAACAGACACAGAAGAATACATATGTATGCATGCCTGCATATAATGTATGAAAATAGGTAAAATGAACATGCTATAATAAAAACTAGTTAATTTGTGCCCTGGAAGAAGACACGAGTACTGTTATTTTCTATTTCTTGGTCTGAGTGGTGGTTACTTATTGTCTTTATTTGTAAAAATTTTTTGAGCTATAAATTTGTGTTTATTCAATTTTGTATCTTGCTGTGTTTTAATGAAAATAGCTTAAGTCAAGTATAAAATGTATGAAAATAGGGGACTGAAATAGATGGACTGATCTCCAGATCAGTGCTAGTGTGTAGGTTATATCTTCAGTTTTATATTTGATTGTGAGATCAGCAGTGAGGTTAGAATAGAGATTCTCCCAACCTCTCTTCACAGTGTTTCATTGTTACAAAGGTAGATTTTTTTTCCCCCTGAAGTCTAAGCATGCTTGTCCTTATAATATGTATATTTAATGACATTTTCATAAGCTTTGCTCAAGAACCTAGGTGATCCATTAGTTAAGATTGTAACTTTTTCTAATTTTAGTGGGAAATTCAAAATAAAATCATAATTTGACTAGATTATTTTAATAGAATCTTAACTGAGTCTCTTCCCATCCCTCTTCACTATCAACTCCAAACTTCCCATCTCTTCTTAACTCAAGTGATTCTAAGAAAATGTAATTTCAATCTGATTCTTTTTCTTAAAGCCCTGTAATAACACCTTAGTTCAATCATATTTTAAAAGCTCTGTTATCTTTCTGAACTCATAGACTACTTCTCTCTCCCTCAGATACTCCTCTCCAGCCACACCCACCTTCTCACTATTTCCACACTTACAGTTCCTTCCACCTCAATACTTGTCCTCAGATATACTCTTGGTAGCTTTCTCACAATTTTCACATATTTGTTCAAATTTGAACCCTTGACATTATTCCAAATTTCATGGCACATTTTCTTTCCTTTTTTAAATTAATTTTTATTGGAGTATAGTTGATTTACAATGTAGTGTTTGTTTCTGCTGTACAACAGTTATTCAGTTATATATATATATACATACATCAACTCTATTTTAGATTTTATTTCCATATAGGTTATTACAAAGTATTGAGTAGAATTCTCTATGCTTTACAGTAGGTTCTTGTTAGTTATCTATTTTATATATAGTAGTGTGAATATGTCAATCCCAATCTCCCAATTTATCCCTCCCAGCTTCCCCAATGGAAACCATGAGTTTGTTTTCTACATAAGTGACTACTTCTGTTTTTTAAATAGGTTCATTGCCATCTTCTCTTGATTTATTTTTCTCCTAAATGTTTATAACTGTATGGAATATTCTATTTATTTAACTTCTATTTCACCCACTATAGGCAGAGATACTTGTCCCCACATCCTGTTTTGTTCCCTACTATTTCCAGAACTTAACAACATGCCTGCCATGGTCAGGCTTCAATAAACAGTTGTTGAAATAATGAATAAAATACATTATTTTCAATTAAAAACCCTTTGTTTCTTTTCAGATGTGTGGGCAAATGTAATGTTAGTGAAGAGATAATTCTTGTCTATATTGACATGAAATGAAAAATCTAGGTTTTCATGCTCTTCTGTATAGAAATTATAAATTGATAGATATGAATAATTTACAATAAATTCACTGTATCAAGAATAAATTTCTCTGAATAAAATTAAAAACATTTACAGTGAAAGCTACCAAAGAAGCTGTTATTTAGGTACTAATATACAAATGATTTTTTTATATATGTACAAAAATGAGATAGGAGGAAGATTTTCAGGGAAAATACATTTAAGATATTTTTAAATAGTTCAGAACATCAAACGGTGATACTTATTTATAATCTTGATTGTCATTAAAGAACTACTCTATGTCCCAAAGACATAATCATATGACTAAATCTTAGTCTTTCTTTCATTGAAGAATATTTTTTCTCTCCCTCTCCCATTACCGACCCTAAGCACCCCCCCAACAGTAAAGATGTTGTCCCATTAGGATAGGACCAGCAACAGTATTACTGGTGAAGCAAGAAAATTAAGTAATATTGTGTCTCTTTAAAGAAGTCCAGTTGTGAAAATAAATGTTGGCTCATATATTCAAAGCTTTAATGAATCTGAAATGAGAAAATGGATAAAACGAGGAAGAGTAAATGCAAAATCAGAATAAAAAGAAAACATGAGTGGGAATGGAGATGGACCATATATGGACTTAATTAATTGACTTCTATTTCTTAAATGCGGAAAGAGATGAGGTTATCATTTTTAGTCTCCTACTGGGATCAAATGCACAGTGGTATTTCCTATGTGTTCTCTCTCACTAACTCCTCTGGTATTTTGTTGAGGTATAGACATGTTTCAAAAACATTTACTCCTCCTCACCAGTTTCATTTCAATAACTGTTTTTTGCCTTTGGAAGACTTTTACTATCCAAGGAGCCAGTGGATAGTAAATAACTACCTTAACATACTGTGATAGTGTTATTTCCTTGAAATGTTAGTATTTTGCTATTTCTATAATACTATTTCTGTTAATCTTGAGAATAATTGTCAGTAAAATATAATGTGACATACTTCCTCATGTTGATTATACTTTAAATATACAAAGAACTTTAAAAATGGGAGATTAATATTGCCAAGTTATGTTTCATCTCTAATTAGACAGGGTGTCTCAGATACGGCTGGTGCCCCCATCCTTCACCTTTTTGATAGGGCCTCTTCAGCAGAGGCAAAGCCCAGAAGGCACAATAAACAAAGCTGACTTCCATAGATATTAGCTAACAAGTATACAAACAGATAGAACCCAACTCCTGAAAGTCAGCAGAATACATTGCATCAGCTCCCAGGAGGAGCTGCCCTACATGCCATGATGTTCTCTTATAAAACAGACAAATGCTTCACCCACATGTTCTTGAACTTTCAAAGTCAATTCATTCCCCTCAGTCCTGGTCTGTGAAATTTTATATATTTTGTACGTATTCCCAAATTATATCCCTTGACTTCCCTCAGTTGGGTAGTTTCAAGAATGTCTAAATAGCTCAGACCTTTATCTAATTATCTTGTCTGGGTCTTCACTCAACTTTCTGCCTGAGAAAAGGTCTTACTGATTATTAAATTTAAATAGAGAATTTGTGATTCCTACTTATGTTTAAAAAACTCCATGTTTATTACTCAATATATCCAACTACTACATATCAGTGATTGTCTTCGTGGTCAATATGACCCATAAATGTATAGCCAGGAATGTGTATAGATAGCCTTTACTCGAAGTCCTATCTCTTTCCATATTGCCCCTGTTTTTTGGTTTGCTTCCATAGGATATATCCCTGACCCTGTGTTCTTTTTAAAAGTCTGTCATTTGCCTTCAAATGTGAATTAATATAATACGCTTTAACTAGTTACTAGGCATTATATAACTGCTGATAACATTTGACTTTTTTACAAGCTTCTAAATGTAAAATCAAATACAGTGATAAAATAATAGTGGCTTGAGATCAAACCTTAATTAGAGTTTTATAAAGAAGATATTTGTTTACAGTCACATGAAAATCATCTTTCCTATATTAACTCACTGAAGTATTACAGAAAAGCATTCTTAGCAACAGAAACAATCTCTCACATACCACTAATGAAGGATAATAAACAACTTCGTATATACAGAGAATTTCTATGAAAAAAAGTCATTTCAAAATAAAGACATTAAATATGATGTAAAACCCTTTTATTATTTAATAAGTATTTTAAAAATTATTATTTAATCTCTCTCTCAAGTGTTGCAACAAAAGTTAATGTACTTTTATTGTTTTGCCATGACAATTATTTTTTTCACTGTAATTGTAAAATTCTATAGTAGCTTATCAACACCTACCTTCTTTTAGGAAAATGTACTTGTGTGATTCTTCAGCATAATTATTGTGGTTCATAAAAACTGTGTTATTATATTGGCTTAGTGTAATATGCTTTTTACATAAAAATAACTTACAGTTATTCTCGCTTCTGGTGGTAATTATAACCCGAGTCCATTGCAGTAATAAACTTGGGCTGAGTATTTGATGGACCACTTTATTTTATTCTAAGTGTTCTTTTTCTATTACAACTATTTATTATGCCTTCATAAATGTGATGCACAGCAACAGTAAAGTGCAAAGACACTGACACATCTACTCTTTTCTAGAGGTGTCCTTTTTCTTAGGCAGAGGCCTGAAGTTGTTATTTATTTGAGGAATTGGAAAGTATTCCAAAGTCATATACTCCCAGGGGTTTTTACCATGAAAAAGAGCTATGTGAACACTTATTATTGAAAAGCCCCAACATTCCCCATGAGACATGTCATGATGGCCTATGGAAGCTTCACTCCTAACTTCACTGAAATGAAGGATAAACAAGCAATAGAATTGAACACAAAGAAAGCATTTGCGTAGGTGGAAATATGCCTCGTGGTGTTTACAGCTGAGGTTGCACAAACCTGGTAACTAGTCTGATAAATTTCCTTCGAAATACTGACCACAGGGAAGATGAAATTTATATATTATATTTTTATAATATGTATTATATAGGTCCTCCTCTTTTCAGTTCAAATGTATTATTTTGTTTTTTGGTATTTTGTATGACTCTAGAAAATATGAAAATTTTTTCTGCAGAGATAAATTCTTTCCTAAAACTAATCTTGCACAAAATATATTGATATTATGTGACCTATTATAAAAAGGAATGCAATCACTTTTCTGCAAAGACCTCCAGTTGTAATTTAACGTTAAAAAACACAAAAATGCAATTAAACTATATTGTATTGCTATCCACAATTTATAAACCCATTGTGCAGCAACTTAGTGAAAGAAATTGTAGATCTAATGATATTGTTATCCAAGACATTTTACCTATTTTGATCCAGCTTAGTTTGATTTAAACCCATTTTCATTTTTCCTCTCCTCTGAAACTGCTGATTAAATATTTCAAAATATTTACATTGAGAGGCCCGCACACCACAAAAAAAAAATATTTACATTATCTTCTTTCTTTTGCCAAGATTGAATTCAGTTTTGCATTTCTTGTCTGAATGATTTGTTGGATATGAGTGTTTGCTATGCTTTCCACATAGGTCTGATGTGCTCCACATTCTTGTAATTCTAGGATATATGGTATTAACCCACACAGAAAGACCAAAAAACAATAACAAAGAAACAACCACATGCCCAAAACCAAAGAAACAAAAATCAAATTTCATTTGTGCAAGTTAGTTCAGCTGGATGCATGCTCTACTCATTGACATTCATAACAAAAGTTATGTTGGCCTTGACTTCAATACCCTTAGTGATGAAGCACACTTTCCCTAAGGTGAGCCTTCCATTCTGGGACTACTGAAATTGTAAAAATAAGTAAATAAATAAATAGAATGTTACTAATAATTCAATTCCTGTGTCTCTGGAAAACCATTATTTGTCCCTAGGTCTCCCTCTATGTGTTGATGCTGTGGAACTCACAAATCTATAACAGGTGTTAATGCTATTAAAAACAATTTTATTCCATAAATAATACACATATATGCCATTTTATTTTTAATATTTTTACACAAACTATGTGCATTGTAGACAACTGTAAAGTGGAGATCTCTTCATTTAAAAAATAAATTTATCAAAACCTCATATATCATATAATCATAATAATATTTTGGAATCTATTTTTCAAAATGCAAATATGTACAAGGGTATGCATATTACACACGACAGATCATCCTATGTAAGGTAGTTTGTACCTTATGTAAATATTTAATCATATAAGCCACCTCTCTTTGCTTCTAGATCTATAACTATACTCATGTTCCAGCAGGCCTCAAAGAGTGAGGTACAAAGTGTGAGCCATAAAAAGCTCAGATAAACACCGAAAGAACTGCATGCTTTTTCAAATTTATGTAAACATAAATCTGGGGGATATGTGTAAGTTTAAACTTACACAGATATAAAATTTCTTAACTGGAATTTAGTGATATGGACCCATTAAGCAGAAGTTTGGGATTCAATGTTTTAGATGAAGAAATATTCTTAATGAGTATCAGATTCTGTGTAGACAGTAGTTTCTTCACCACTTTACTATTCTGTCATCTTCTAAGTTATAGAATTTCTTATAAAAATAAGCTGTCATTCTTTGAAAGAAATGCATCTATTTTTATCTGGCTGTAAATAGTTCTTCTTGTCTTATTTTTCAACACTTTTATTTAATGTACTGTGTGTGTGTGTTGGCGGTGGGAGGGAGGGTGTTATTCTGCTTGGGGTTTGTATGGCTTCTTGAACTCGTGTGTAGAGGTTTATCATCAATTTTGGTAAATTAGTTTCCAGAATCTCTTCAGATACTGCTTGTGAAACATTTTCTACAACTATGCTTAGAATTTCAATCACTTGTATGCTAAAACTTCTCATTGTATTCCATTGTCTCCTTTCATTATTTTTGGTATTGTTCAACTTTTCCCCCTTTTATTCTTCACTGTTAATATTTTCTACTGATCTAGAAAATATTCTGATCTTCTGCTATGTCTATTCTATAATATTCATCTGAGTTTTTAATTTTACTTATTACATTTTTTGTTTTAGAATTTGCATCTAATGTTTTTTTCTTTATTTTCTTTTTATTCTCAGGTGAGATGCTCCAACTTTCATCTATTTCTTAAACATATTAAGCACGGCTATCTAAAGTCCATATCTGATTACTACAAAATCTGAATCTATTTCAGGTATGTCTACATTGTCTTTTTTTTCTTGCTTTTAGATCATTAGATTCTATTACAAGATATGCCTTCCATTTATAAAAAAAAATAATAATTTCTGTACCTTGTATGGTAAATTACAGAGCCTCTGAAGTATACCGCGTATCTCCCAAGAGGAGTTAGTGCTTGTGTGGATGGCAGTGAGAGTAGGGCGATAAGCAGTTGATCCCATGAACAAATGTATTTGTTTGAAGTCCTTTAGGTGGGAGGGGAGGTGAGGAGTCATTTCTAGTTCTAGTTTGCCCCTTATTCCTAGGTTACACTCATCAGGCATCTCAGTAGGAATACTAGCATGTTGATCAAGCCCACAGTTCCTTGTTAATCCATATATCCTATTGTTTTTCCTCCTCAGCTTTGTGAATCAGCTTTATGGCTGGATGCTTTCCCCCTTAGAATTTGACAATAAATCATAGTCTAAATTCACATTAAAAAGTCAGGCTTATGCTGTGGTTTCCTTCTCTCTGGTTCCATTTGCATCAGGAAGCAAACAGCCTGAGTGGGGGAAAGATAACGGGAACATTTATCATCAATATATCTATTTACTATTGATCTGTTTTGCTACCTACCTATCTATATATCATCTAGACCTCTGCAAGTAAGTGCACATATTAGTATTTTCACATACAGATTTATTTATGCATAATATTGAGTGTTCCCAGATCTGTTATTAATTAGTACAATAAAATATCACACGGTTTCTACATTTCTTAAAGCAGAATGTAGAAGAAAGGCTATTGAATAATTTGTTCCTAAGCCCATTGTTCCCTTAAAGATTGCTGTTTAGCACCTCATACACAATGGGAAATGTTCCCATTTTCATGTAAAGTTTAAAATTATAAAATCTTATTATCTTTAAACATGATATCAGTAGTGAACAATAATAAGAACTTTTCTTGAATAGTAGATAATACTATGAAATGTTGGCTTTTGTTATGTACTTTTGAGTATTCTGAAATGACAGCTTTAAAATGAAATTGTGCTCTGACCCATAGATTTCAAAAAAGTTATTATAAATTTGTTTCTTCTTATAAATGGGCTACATTGAGTGGTATAATCTTTTTTTTTACTTCCTAATAGAAACAAAAGTCAAAAGCTAAAGCAACAGTAACAACAAAAATATAGAGAATATTCCATTTTAATAGTTAAGTATTTATTTATTTATTAAGTGACACCTGAGCAGCTGAAATAAAATGACAGAATAAAACAACAAAAATCATACATTGAATGTTGAATACTCTACCATTATAAAATTAACACACAATGATTAATACAGAAGAAGTAATTTAATAAATATTTCTGACGTACTACTTACTATTTCTGAGATATTTTAGACCCCTACTTCACTTTCCAAGTTGGGAATCAACACACACACACACACACACACACACACACACACACACACAAATAATATTTTAATAGCAAACTTTTTACTACTAAAATATGCATTCAGTTTGGAAGTTATTTATCATTTACTAAACTCCCACAATAGGATAACTAATTTCAGAAAGGTATACAATTTAATCATGACACAAAAAATTACAATATAGGTACAATATTCATTTTAATAAATACAATTACTTCAGGCAAAATTACTCAAATTACTTTCTCAATGTCACACAGCGGGCAAATTTGAATTCAAACTCTAGTCTATCTACCTTCAGAGTGCATGCACTTTCCATTATGTCACCATTTTCATGCTTAGATATAACATGAAGTATAATTGATAAATTGGGATGGGAGAACAATAGATTATGGCCTTGAAGGCCAAGTAGGGAAGATTGTAGAATATAGGACAGAGTGATAGGTGGATACGGTGCTTAGAAAATTTGATTTCATCATCTGTTCATAGGATACACTGAAGCAGTTAGAGACAAAATAAGCAAGGCAATACACACACTTAAGGCTCTATTTTAATTGGTTAAGAATAAACCAATAGGCCTTGGAAAATAATAATATTAGCCATTATTAGAAAAAGTAAAAAATGGAGAGGTAGGAAAACCCTAGGAAAAAGGAATTAAGATAAACTGTACACCCCTCCAAAAAAAAAAAGATGAAAAATTTAGAACGTTAGGCTGTTTCACCTGGAAAATTAGAAACAGTGTGGCTATTAACTATAACTAACTTGAAAATGTGTCTGATAAATGTTGAGAGAGGGGGCTCTGTCTTTAATCTTTCATATATGAAGAATATTGTTTTTTAAAAAGCAGCTATATATGCAGGTGTTTGATTATGTTCCATGAAGCAGTAGAATAATATAGAATATTTGTGAGATTTATTATCTGGCCACCCATGATTTAAAACATGTTTCCCTATTATTTAAACTATGGTCGTTAGGAGAAAACATGTTCTTTGTCAGTTTACTAACCTATAAAACAGAAATATAAACATGTATTAGGTAATATCATGGTGAAAGTTATGTAACATGTATGCCTGGATAGTGTAGGCATTCAATAAAGAATTATTGTGGATTATTAATGCATTATTGTTTTGGCAGTATACATCTTTTCTTTTGAAAGTACATTTAAATATTTGGTTTTATAGCCAGATTCAAAGGAATTATTTAGACATGACTTCTAGGTATTTATTAGTTTATACATCACTAGCTTTTCTATTTTGCTTTTATAGTTAAGGTTTATAATTGCCAAGAAGATCACACATTAAAATAAAACTTTCTGAATAAGTGCAAAAAGTTGATTTTTTCCCCCAAAGACCAACATATATAGGAATATTTTTGTGAATAAAAACAATATATTTGGATAAATGTTTTGAAGATCACTCAGAAATAATAGTGTTATATCAAGATATCTAAAGATAATCTGATTTTATCGCCTCTTTTTAAATTATCAAACATTGCATTGCAAAAATAACTATAGGTGTATTTTTAAATTTTATTTTATTTTTTCAGGAATTACTCGTCAATATTAATATAAGGACTCAGTTTATTACAAAAAAAATTGTTCTATACTTTTTTTCTGGACACTCAAGATCACAAATGATCTTTGTACTGATCCTTCAATTTTCCCTTCATATCTGTTATCTTCACTTTTTGCCATTAAAATAATACAGGAAAATATCCTTTTTCTTCCCATGTGACAACTTTTGTTTTTTGCAACATTGTTCATCAGCCTTTTACTGATGCCTATGTGGATTCTGTAAATTTGTTTCAATTCCTTACACATTTTAATTCACACATATTTACTTCATCTTTCCCCATTGCCTGTTTTTTTTTTCTCAGACTTTATCTCTTTTTGACCATACCCGAGTTTATGTTAATGATGTTACTTTTGGAAAGCACCTAAGGATGGGGGCTGTTTCCTAGGGAACCCAACCACATGATTAGAGGGTTAGAACTTTCACCTAACCTTTGGGGAGGGGAGAGAGGCTGGGACTTGAATGGATCCAATGGTCAATAATGCCTTGTAACAAAGCTTCCAATAAAAACCCAAAAGGGCAGTGTTTGGAGAATTTCCAGTTGGATGAATACTTGGAGATTCGGGGAGAGTGTCACACTTGGAGGGAATTTGGAAGCTCCTTGCCCTTTCCTCCTACCTTGTCCTACATCTCTTTCTTCAGACTGTTCCTGAGTTATATCCTTCTATAATGAGCCAGTAATCTAGGAAGTAAAATGTTTCTCTGAGTTCTGTTAGCCACTTTAGCAAATTAATCAAACTCAAGAAGGGGGTTGTTGGAACCTCCAATTTATAAGAGGTCAGTCAGAAGCACAGGTGACAACCTGGACTTTCAACTGGTGCCTTAAAGGGGGTGGCAGTAGGTGAGGGCAGTCTTGTAGGACCAAGCCCTGAACTTGTAGGATTTGAAACTATCGCCAGGTGAATAGCGTCAGAATTGAACTGTAGGACACTCAGCTGATGTGTGAGAACTACTTGGTAGTATGGGGAAAAAAAATGCTTTGGAAACTGGTATTAGAATCATTTTAGGCTCCATTAAGGAAGGGTCATAATCTTGGGTGGGACAGTCCCTTCAACCAAGGTCAGCTGATGGAAAGGGACTGAGTTCTGCATCATTAAAAGGCAATATTCCCGGCAGCTAGGGAGAACGAGTACCTTTGTCTTGAAGAGTATCTTTGTGTCTACTACAAGTGTATAAAAGCAATTAAAATGTGTGTAATGCGAAGGCATATTTTAAAATGTTTACTCATTTATTCTAGGATCCTACACACTATTTTGCCTTAGAACTCCATACTGGTTGTATCAACAAATACTTTATAACACCCAAAATGTAATTATTTACATTTAAGTCTCAAACACTTGTTTATGATCATAACAGCACTATTATTTTGAGTTATTCTTTAAGAGGAATTTCTAAGTTCTTTAATGTGCCATGGACATAACAGGAGCCAGAACTGCAGTGTTTCATGGAATGAAGATCTTCTCAGAGAAGGTGAGAAAATGGAGAAAGCAGAGGATTTCCATGTCAGAGGTCTACAGTAAAGGCAAGAGATAGAAGTGCCTCTCTTTGTGCTTTTTTCTTCCATTTTTCTCATTTGCCATGGAACTCCCAGAAGAGAAAAAAATGTTAGAAAATTCCAATAAATCAGACAGCCAAGGACAAATAATTGCATTCTTGGATTGAAACGCATAGCTTGGGAGATTCCAAGCCTCTAAGCCACCTCCAGTATATCCCGGGAAATATAATATAACATTTGCTGTGAAATTTGGCCTAATTGATGGACTTACAGAACATTACTGGCTCAGCAAGTTCTAAAGAGGTATGTAAGCATTCCAAATATTCCAATAAACTACAATGAGGAAACACCAAAGGGCTGAGAGGGCTGGACATCAGGAAACAGTCTGAGGTAGAACAAACAAGTGGATAGTTTGGATACTTATATTCTGATACAAATTTCTAAGTCCACAGACCATGTCAGTGAATACTGTTATAATGCCCAAAAGATTAGCTTGGACAGGTTGCAAATTAGTGGTCATAAATGCAGTGACCAGATCACTATATGCCAGCCCAGACCAGAAAAATCACTCTGCAACCAGAATTCTGATGTCTCCTCCCCTATCCCAAGTACTCAGAAAGTCACAGAGGAGATAAGCAGGCAGTATAGGGAATCTGAGCACTCACCTGGAAAAAACTGAGTCATCAAAAGCAGACTATTTAAACCAGCTCAAAAAAGAACTAAGAATATGAATTGACTGCTCAAACTGGAGGACATTGTGAGATCATTAATTGCCAACTTACTTTTCCCAGCTCCCCAGATAGGATAGGACAGTGGAAGTGATCATCCAGTTATAGGATATAAAGATGCTACATTTTGAATAGCATGAGTATTTTGAGTGAATTTGTTATGCAAATGTTCAGATGAACTGACTTAAATTCAGGAACCTCTTTTAAAACCCTGCATTTCTTCATTTACTTGCTAATAGTTAGTGCATAAAGACCACAAAAATTAAAAAAAAATAAGTTATCAGCTGAGAGCCATACTAATCAAAATCTATAACTATCTGTCAGTTTTAAAGTAAGAAAGAGAAGAATCTTCTGGAACTCAATAAACTAAGGCAAAATTACAGAAAGGTAAAAATGAATATAAAAGAAAGTCAGGCAATATTGCAAATATATTTGAAGAATTAATGTGTCAGAAAGATAAGCTGTTTGGAATCCTGAATAGAGGAACCTAAAATCAAAAATTGATCTTGTTCATACTTCATTGTCTAGCAGATATGAGAATTCCTGTCATAAAAAAAGTAATCTACTTTAGATCAAAAGGTATATTTATGCATTTATTCAATACTTGAATGCTTACAATAATGGAAGCCCTGTGTGTGCATGAGGCATTCAAAGATGAATAAGACATGGACCCTGTCTCTAAACACTTCACAATCTTCTGGGAATGACAGACAAAAAAGCAAAGTATCACATAAAGGATATTAAATGCCATGATAGAGGGTATGGAGAGAGACAGGAAACATCTGTCTTGGAATGGCCATGGAAGACTTCTCTGAGGAGGTGGTACCTCATGCTAAATGTAGGAGGTAGGCAAAATCATAAGGAATTAAACAAAGTTATTGGCAATAATATTCCTGGCATGAATAATATCATGTTATATATCAAAGGACAGAAATGATTGATTGTGTATAACACATTTAAAGGACAGATATTTCACATGGGAAGAAAATGAGATATCCTATGATAAATCATAAGCTATTATTCTGAATTGTAGATAGAGACCAATTCATATTGGTCAATTAACATTAAAATGTCACAATAAAACATGTGAATTTTATCTTTAAGGTAAGGGGAAATAATTTCTAAATTTAAAGCAAAAGTACGATATCATCATATTTGCTCTTTAGTAAAAGCGATATTCTTACTATGGCAGAGAATGGTTTGAATGGAAACAAGAAAAGGTTGTAAGGAAGTATTCCAGGTCTTGAAAATACAAACATGACAAACATGTTTAGATTAACAGTAGGAGAAAAACACAAGTTATTTAAGTTTTTGAGCAAATTGGCTTAGCTGATTGGATGTGGGGAAGTGGAGAGAAAGGAAAAATCAAGTATGAGCCTTGATTTCTGCATTATTGGCTAGATAATAGTTAATGCCACTCCCTGAATGTAGAATGTAGCAGGAGAAGGAGCTGTTTGTTTGTTTCATTGTTTGCTTGTTTTCCAGGGCAGGAACTGTGAGAAGGAGGTGAGTTCAGTTTCCATTTGATGCACCCTGAATTAGATATGCTTAGGAGTTACTCATATTTATCAAAATGTGTAATAAGTAACCAGCCATATATATCAAAGCTTGAGAGAACATTTCATGGTGAAAGTGTTGATTCTGCCATTCTTCAGATGAATAGTGTCATGTGAGGTAATGTATGTGAGTTAGAATACCCTTAGGAAATCCTGAGAATTAAAACTGAAGAGGGACAAGGAGGGTCAGCCTAAAGAGAATTGAACTTTTAAATGGTGAATAAAGGGAAGCAGAAGCTATATGAGAAAAAGAATAGAAATATCTGGATATTAAGGAAAGACAAAATAGACTCCATCATTAGAGAATTGCTTTGGAGACCAAGAAGAAGTAAAATTCTAAAATCAAAATGTTTATTAATTACATTCTACAACTCAGAGAAAGTAAGTCAGAATTGAAAAGCGCTAAATGAATGCCTGGGCATCCTGAGATAGGTGAAGTCATTGAAAAATAAGGAAAATATTATATAGCATAGTCTAACAAGTTTTTGAGAAGTTTAACTACAAATTAGGGAATGCACTTGAAGTTACAAGGAAAATACCGGACTGAATTTTATTAGTTTTAATACAGAAAAAAATGGAGGGGGCAAGGCTATTAATGAGTAAGAAGTTGTGATATTCAAGATAAAGAGGAATTGTTGAACATGATTCATTAACAGATCATGGTATTACTGACTTGTGCACAATAGCAGACCCTTTTTTGGTGGTAAGGGCATAAATTTGGATGAAGATGCAGATATTGGTGGAAGGTGGGTTGAGGAGGAAAATTTGAGGAAGTTTACATTTAATGACCCCCTCTTCCTGTGAAAGAGTGTGGTCCTCTGCTGAGAGTATATGGGGAATGCAGGTATGGGGCTTGAAGACAGTGAAAAATATTTGGAAAATGTGTTTTAAAAAATGAGGGAGTAAACACACAGAAAGCTTGCAGGTCATGGGGAGGACTAAGCTAATACTGTTGATTATTCCTTTTTATTGGATCAAATTCACATGTCTCTGAAATTCTCTAATAGTCATGTTGGTAAATTAATTGCACAGGCAGATCTTACAGAGTGGATACAAGATGGATATCATAGGAGGCTAAAATGGAGGAGAAGAATTACTGGATTTAAGACCTTGGAAAAGTGTTGAGGTCACAGAAAGATTATGGGGTTTAAAATGAGTAGGAAGATAATAAATCCAGTGCAAAGATAAACAATAGGAAAAATGGAGATATCAGGAGACAAGAGGTCTCCAGCAGTTGAAGAAGAGGAGCAGTATAGAAGGAAGCAGAGGACTAGGCAAATTCAAGGGATTCAGTGTGATGTAGTGTTCAAACCAAAGGACTCCCACATTTTCAGCCCTGTATCCAATTAACCTTCCTTTTCAGCATCACGTTCTGGTATAAGTACTAGATATTTAACATTGGACAATCCACAAATATTCTTTGCCTCAGCTTTTTACTGATACAATTTTGAATTCACACAATTTTTGAAAAATTGTAGTAACCCACACTTAAATAAATCTACATAAAACTTTCAGCCTCACTAGAGTTCAGAAGATGAGTAAATGTGTGTTAGCATTTTTGCTATTAAATATGCAAAAATTATGGGGGAAGAATGGATTGGAAGTTTGGGATTAACAGATACAAACTATTATATATAGAATGGATAAACCAGGGCCTACTGCACAGCACAGGGAACTATATTCAATACCCTGTGATAAACCATAACAGAAAAGAACATGAAAAAGTATATATATATATATAATATATATATATTATATATACATATGTATAACTGAATCATTTTACTGTACAGAACAAATTAACACAACATTGTAAATCAACTATACTTCAATAAAATAAATTCTTAAAAATAAAATAAAATAAATATGCAAAAATTAAAGGGAATTTTCTTAAATATTACCTAGTATGTGGTACATAAAAGTAGTAACATCAATAAAAAGCAGTAATTCATTCAAATGATCATATTACCAGATCTCAGAACCCTTTAGTTTGCACATATAACCAGGAAATCTGTTTCCATACATGGTTTTAAGGTAAGCAGAATAATTTATGGATAAAGGAAACAAATGCTGGCAGTATTTTGAAGTTAATTTGAGAAGGAGTTGGCTACTTAAAAAGTATTTGTAAGATAATAGCCTCTCCTTATTCATCTGAAGTTTCATATAATTAGTTGTTATTGTGGAAGTGAACAAAATATCTAAGAAGAAATTTATATGGGTATTCATGGAGAGGCTTTTGTGTTACATTAATTGGAATCTAAGAGGGTAATGCAAACCTAAGTATGTTTCATTGAAAGGAAAGCAAAATAACAGAATATATAGCCTCACCTAATGTTTTAGTTCCTCATAGCTACCAACATCCTAATGATACATTCAGTTTTTAATCTTTATATGCCTTTTGTCTGATTTAACGGATTTTCTTTAGGCTTCAGGCACTAATCTCAAAATTTCATAAACTGCTTCCTTTTCATCAATGAAACCATCTTGCCAAAAAGTTTAGAGTATTTATTAAGGAAGTTTTAAATAACACTGCCTTAAAAATTTATAAATAATGAGGAGATTCATATTGATTTTAACTATTAATCTTTTACAAATGCTCTGTGTAAAAATCTTTTGGATCAAACCAACTTGAACAGTAAAGCATTCAAAATTAAAATTACAACAGTCAGTGATAGAAACATATTTAAAAAACTAGAATTTAGTCAATGGATAGTGTCTTAACAGCATCTCCCAAACACTCCCTTTAATTTTTTTTTTTAGGTTTGAGATTTCTATTTATTTATTTTCAACACCTTTATTGGAGTATAATTGCTTTACAATGGTGTGTTAATTTCTGCTGTATAACAAAGTGAATCAGCTATACATATACTTACAGACCCATATCTGCTCCCTCTTGCGTCTCCCTCCCAACCTCTCTATCCCACCCATCTAGGTGGACACAAAGTACAGACCTGATCATTTTTAATATACTTTTTTTTTTTACCATTACAAAAGTAATTCCACAATAGTAAATACAGTTTGGAAAGTCAAAATAGAAAACACACAAATTATCAGTCTTATCACATAACAAAGAGTATAAATTTCTGTATTTATATTTGATAAGAAAAGTTCCCTCATTATTGTACAATTGACTGAAGAAAGGATAATCTTTTCAACTAGTAGTGCTGGAACAATTGGACAGCCATAGGCAAAACTCAACCAGACACACATACACACACACATACACACACACTCACAGAGACCCTCACCGTAAACCTCACCCACATCTTATAAAAATTAACTAAAAATGGATTATAGGTTTAAACATAAAACTATAAAACTTTTAGAAGAAATCACAAAATAAAATAATTGGGACCTGGGGTATATGAAGACTTCTCAGACATGGCCAAAAAAAGAACAAACCATAAAAAATAAAATAGACAAATTAGACTTAATACAAATATTAATATAATATAAACACCTACTATAGTAAGTGTTGCTTTGTGAAAAACTCTGAAAAGCTAAAGATATGCAAGCCATGTATCTGACAAAGGAAAAAAAAAACCCTCAAAATTCAACAGGGAAAATAACAGGCAAAAGATGTGAACAATCTTTTCACTAACGATGATATACATATGGATGGCAAATAAACACATGAAAATATGCTGAATTTCATTAACCATTAGAGAACTGCAGGTTAAAACCCCAGTGAAATATCATTTCATACCTATTGGAATGGCTAAAATGCTGGCAAGAATTTAGAGAAACTAGTTTTTTCATGTATTTCTGGTGGGAATGTAAAATAGTACAACCACTCTAAAAATTATTTGAAGGTATTTATAAAACTAATCTACACTTACAATATGATCCAGTAATTGTACTCTCAGACACTTATCCTAGAGAAACATCAAAACTTACATGAATGCTCATAGCAGCTTTTTTGTAGTAACCAAAAATTGGAAACAACACTGACCTTCAGTGTGTTAATGGCCAAATAAAATGTGATATACACCATGATATATGATATATACCATGGCTTATTAGTGAGAAATTAATTTAAAAAATACAAAATAAAACAAAAACCACTATTGATAACGTGTAACAACTTGTCTGAATCTCAAAGACGCTGCCTTTAAAGCGAAAAAAGTCAGTCTCAGGAGGTTAAATGCTTTATGATACTGTTCACATAACAATCTTTAAATGAAAAGCTATAGAGAACTAGAATAGATTAGCAATTTAGTGGGTAGTGTGAGGAGGGAAGGTACAACCATAAAGAGAAGGAAAGGACATTTATTCATGGTGAAAGAACAGTTCTGTATCTTGAGTGTGGAGATGATTACGAAAATCTCTACACATAGAATAAAATTACATCAAACTGCACAGACACACACACACACACACACATGCAAGTACATATAAAACCAGGTGGAAACTGAATAACATCTGTATCCTAGTTAATAGTAATACACAAATATTAATTTCCTGGTTTTGATATTATATTGCAGTTATATAAAATGTTACCATTAGGGAAAGTTTAGTAAGGTTGCACAACATTTGTACTATTTTGTAACATCCTCTAAATTACAATTATTTGAAAATACACAAATTAAAATATCAAAGAAGTAGAATAAAGGGAATAATAAACAATATAGGCAGAAATAAATTAATTTGCACACAGATACACTGAAGAAGATGACAATATGAAATGCTTTTTAATTTGAAGAAACAAGTAAAATAGCCAAGTATCTGACAAGAAAGAAGGAAATAAGGAGATTATGGAAATAAGGAGACAAGTAAACATAGGATATTTTTTAAATTATAAGTAAAATACTTTGATGAAAAGTATGCCCAATGTATATGAAAACTATTGAAATACTTAGTTTTTACAAATATAAATTAAAATATTATAAATATGTGAGATACATTTTGATTTTTAAAATAGGTGAATCAGTCTTAAAATTTTACAGACATAATATCATCTATGCCAGACAGCTAAGTTAGTTACACAAACTTTGTGGAATGGAAATAAACTATCTTCCACTAATGTTACAGAGATTACTTTCAGAGGCAAGGTGTCCAGCTCTGTTATTACACCAGAATACTCTTTAGACACCCAAATCTTTCAGGGCATATAAAACAGAGACACCTTAGTGCAATCTTGGTTATGAACAGAGAAGCACAAATCAGAAATAAAGTTAAACAAAATAAATCAAATATTTATTTCAAAATTGAAATTCAGGAGGAAATTCTTTTTCTCAGAACACTAGGAATTATTTGTATATTTAAATATCACAATATGTTACATTAATAAACTAGAAGAGAAAAATATCATACCAATGAAAATATCATAATACATGAAAAAATAATTCTATTAAATGTACTATTATAGTATATATTATATTTACTATCAGATTTTAATAATTTTAAAACTTTTCTTAGAAATCTATAGAAACATCCTTAACTAGAGTAAATAGACAAATATATAAAATAAATATATTTAACTAGTAAAATATTAGTAAAAGATCATTTAAGTATAGGAAAATAATAAGAATGTTTCTTAACACTTGTCCTGTTTGTAGAGCTAAACATGTACTGTAGCTATAAATAAATTGGAATATTTACAAGGCCTTCATGGAGAAAATTATAAAATTTTAGAGAAAATTATTTGAAACATCCTATATACATTGAGAGATATTTCAAGTTTATGAATGGGAATACACAAACCCCAAATTTATAATCGGGAAATTTCCTGGACTTTTTCCTCAGTTATTTCTAGGACTGTTTTACACACATCTCTCTCTCTCTCTCTCTCTCTCTCTCTCTCTCTCCTTCTATATATATATATATATATATATATATATATATATATATATCATACATATATATGAAACTCTTTTCTATTTTTTTGATCCTCATTTTTCCAGCAGCCTGTTCTATCATCTTCAATGTCTCTACAGGAAAAGGGAGGCATATAGATTGGCAGGTTTTACTTTACTTGCATAAAAGGGGAGAGGGTTCACCATGATTTGTTCAACACAAAAGTAAGGAGAGCTCTCATTTGGTGAGCTGATTCACATTCTGAAAATCTCTGTCCTTCCCGAGCATATTACTGTACTGTTTCTTTAAAGGGTTTCTTACGAGCCTTAACTTGTGGGCCAAAGTAAATTCTGTGCAAGCAGGATTGAAGGTGGGGAGTATTCTTTCCGCAGACAACTCACCTCTTTGATCTTTGGCCCACTTAAGGCTTCTGCTCTATAGAGTTGTCAACTACAAGGGTACCCTTGTGAAGACTAGCTCCCAATACTGCTCCTCCCTTCTCTTGGTAGACTCTAAATTGTTTCACCTCTAAAGTAGTTTATCTGTTACAATGATGACTCACATTTTCAGTGCAGAAATATATCTAAATATTTGGATTATTAATGTATCCAATTCCAGTTATCTGGGTTTTTTAAATTATTATTAGTTTATTCCACTGTATGGAATTTTTGTTTTAAGAACTTATATAAGGAGGAATATAAATACTCTTGCCTTGAATTCCATTTTTAATTGAAAGTGTTTATATTTTTTAAGTTAAAACTTTTTAACTTAAAAATATCTTTTTTATTTAAAGATTTATGTAAATGACTATCTCTTCAGTGGGAAGATTGCCAGAATGGAAACAAAGTAACTTTTTCCCAATAATTATAATTATAGATTTTATAATAGTTTTGAAGCACTTCATATTTTCCAGGCATGATGCTAAATTCACCTTATGAATATTTCATTCAATCACCACAACAATCATGTGAGCTGCTGATAATTTTGCTATATTGTTTTTCTGAGAAAGAAACTAAGGCTAAAGAAGTTCAAGTAATTTACTCATGATCTCACAGCTAATATATAGTAAATGAGCTGAAGTTAATCTGACTGTAAAAGCTCCTCTTATTTGTGCAAAAATCATTTATTTGGGGAGGGGAACTTTTTAGCCTAGCATGGATTTGGAAATATAGCTATTTCCAGGCACTGCCAGAAATAGTCATATATGTCTTTAAATGGGAAACCAGGCAAACATATATAAATATTGTAATGGTTGCAGGTAGAGAAAGTGGAAATAGAGGGAAGAGGAAGATATGAGAGACTTAATTATGGAGCAATAAGAGAATCTTCGTGGAATTCCCTTTCCTAAGAAAGTTCCACAAAAGTTTACTACTAGTAAAATTGAAGACTATATATAGCCAACAATAATTAAAATAAAATAAAATAAAACCACAGACACTTACAAGAGTTCCCTAATCTCTTGAACCACGCTTAACTATGCTCTTTTCTACCTCTCTTCATTTCTGCAAACTGCCTAAAGAGGTGACAGTCTTCATAAAATTGGAATAGCCACAGGAGAATTGATATATTCAGTACTAGTCTGAGCTGCTTTACATGTGCCAGTAATGCTCAATGTAATTTTGTGATTAAATCCAGATGCTTCTCTCCACTTGTAAAATTATATTAAAGAAAGTATAATGTAAAACATTAATCATGTCATTTTACTTGATAAATCATATGGGGTTATTCTAAATAATCAAAGCTGCTAAGTAATCTAAAAACATAAAGAGAGTAAGTAAAATTCTCCCATGGGTTAGCAGTTCATTTAAAATGGATATGCTTCATCAACACCTGTAATTTGCAAGACAGGTAGATTAGGTAACACCATCCATGAGGTAATGGAGAAAAAGTAAAGGTAGCAGTATCAGCATAAAGGGTTTAAAGGTGGATTGTAAAATTTCTAATATTCAAGCTAACTTACAGCAAGTTCTCTTTATTAATAGACTTCAGGGTATAATTTCAGTGATGCAAAAAATTTTTATTCAATGCCTAGCATGTGGTGTTTATTGAAAGAAGTGTTATATTGCAAGGCCATATATACAAAATACCTCTCTTTGTTCATAATCTAATTGAAAAGTAAATATATAAATATATAAATTAAAATACAAAGCTCAAATTTTGTTATAGACACATGAACAAAATTATATTATACTTAAGCACAAAAGCTGGATAAACTAACCTATGTTTGGCAGAATCTCAGATACTTCAAAAGAGTTTTCTGGGTTGTAAAAGAAGCATGGAATTTTGTGAATTCTATTCGTTTGAGCTCAAGTCTACAATTAGTAAATGTTGCTACTTTCAGAGACCTGCAGGACAAAAGCATAATGATACCAGTTATTTGGGGCCATATACATTTTGTGAGAATCAGACAGAGAAATGAAATATTCTGAATATAATGTGTTTTGAGATGTTAATATAGAGATATCGATATGAGGGGTAGCAGGAAAAGAGATGGGGCCTGGTTTTGGAAGTTCAGGGCACAGTGTTTACAATGTCGTAGTGGTGTGAATGAGCAACTAATTTCACTGCCACCCCAGAACAGTCAATATGGTGGGAACTATGGGTGAGTCTGGAGCGGTGACTTTACAAAGTTGGATTTATTCTGTGACAATTAAGATAGTGAATTTTAAGCAGAAGAGTGGTAGCACTGACTTCATTTTTCAGCAGCTGATAAGGATGGCATGGAGGAGAAAGCTCCTCCTGTAAGTCATAAAGCTGGTAAAGACCTACACTCATTCTCAGAAAGAGAGTCTGGAGAGAAAAGCCAGGGTTTTAGAGATATTTTTGCAATACAGTTGATGAAGGCTGGTGAATAAATGGATGTGAAGTGAAGAATATCAGAGGAAAAAAGGGAAAAATAATTTTGAGTTTATAGCTTTGGTTTCAGTGTTATAGCTGGAAAGCATCACTCAAAATGTAGTATTGCCAGGCAGTGCACTTAGAAGGTGAGGGGCTGGGGATTTTACAAGATCCAGGATGGACAACATTTGTGGATTATTTTAAATGTTTGAGATACTTGTGTAATATACAAGTGTACATATCTTATAAGCAACTGAAAGTCTGCAAACAAATGACAGGTAGAAAAATTCCAGAGTCATCACAATTTAGATGCTGATAGAAGCTATAGGAATACCTGCAGTCAGTCAAGTAGAAATTATAGATCAGAAACAGGAGGTCGTCTCTATTTTAAAAGACTTATGAATATATGCTTTTAGGACATCAGTTTAAATCTGCTGGAGATTTGAATTCTCATAACCAATTTGAATTCAACAGCAAATATTTTCCTTCCTAGATTATAAAGCATAAAAGTGGTTTTCTGTATTAAAACATGTAGATAATACTCCACATTCAATTTACCAGAAGTGTTTCCCCCATGACCTAATTCTTCAGAGGTCAGGAAAAGAAAGCAGCAATATTGTTTGCCATTTATTCTATCGGGGGGCCAGCGTTAATGCAGAAGCTGATTATAGAGTTGCCATTGCTTGCCATTATCAGAAAAGTGAAAAATAGAAATAACTTGGAATGAAATAAAGGTCCAATTTAAAACTAAATGGAAAAGAGCATCATTTGTAGAGAAAACTTAAAAGGTTAAGTCCCCAGATAGTGGTAACTTTGCTCTGACTCTCTCCTGGTTTCAGAAAAGAAGAGTAAACAGCAAAGGAGAAATCTTCTAAATGTATGTTATGTCATCTCATAGAGATGTATAAAAGGGAAAAATGTTGATAGCATACAGAATGACATTTCAACTATTTGCCTCTCTTGAGCCTAACTGTATCTGGCTTCTTATTCCATTCAATATCCCACACCTCACCCTGCCAACTCCCCAGTTGCCTGTGCTTCTAAATAACAGTGTGTACTTTTTGACATATAAACTTTGATTCAGATCCTACTTAATTTCCGTAATCTTTTCAGACTCCTACAGATAATGACCCTTTGGTTTGAATTTAGCCACATACCACTGATCATTTACTTGTTTTCTCTTGGAGTTTAATTTAATCATTCTGATTTAGTTCAAAAGGATAAATAGTTTTCCACATGGTGTTCGGGTAAGAAATCCATTCAATTATGCCCTTATTATTATTCCCTCTGTAAATTCTCTTCTTAATCCTCTCTCTAGCATCATTCTAAGGAAATGCCATTAAGCCCAAGTTCCCCCAGCATCACTCCTCTCCACCATCAGCAGCATAGAGGCACACGTAGCCATCACTCCCTTTCATGTGCTCAACACTGGCTCCTGCTGCCACTGCATCCCTCTCCACAGCCGGGGACTCCTTTGGGACACTTGCTTAACATATATCCTTCCTGCTTGATACTTACCATGACCTTAACTCTCAAAAATACACAGGTATAAACAGTTTACAAATTGTAGTTACATACAGGATGTAAATAAAGTATCTTCAGCTACATGATTTCCATGTTTTATATCTAGACCCCTAGTGCCACAAGAAATGTTGTTATCAAATCCCAGAAGTATGGGAATGGGAGAAAGAGAGCCCCTAAGATAGAGAAATAATCAGTTATGTGAGATAGAAAAAGCAATGAAACAGACATAAAGTAATGCAAATTTTTGAGGCTTCACAGCAATTGTGCAGGGTTTAGGGGCTTGTAGTACAATGGACAGGTAGACAGGACAGGTAGACAGGTACACTCATTCATGTATGCCCTTTGCCTGGGGAATCTGAGCAATTTTTTTAAAGCCATTTTTGCATGGCTGATTTCAAGTGTGAGAAAGCAACTGACACTGGTAATCCTGATCTTAGCACATCAGACACTAAATCTGCTGATCAGAAAAACAGGTTTCCATTCCCACTTTTAAATCACATTTTCCATGGGTCTAATTTTCACCCCCAATTCCCTTGCACATGAAATAACTTTGGTTTGTAGTCAGGTTTGTTAATCAACTATGCTGAAACATAGTTAGAAATCTTTGCAAGTATTTAAGTATTAACAATTGTTTAACATTTGAATTTGCTTACCATATTACCTCATTAGTTTAGCACATAACTCTGCATTTATCAGTTCCTTTTAAAAATGAAGAATGACTTTACTTTCCAAGTTCATTGCCAATAACATATATATTAATTCTTCCTATTAAGCCCTCCAACTCTTCTACCCCTTCATTTTCATGAATTTAATTCTGTCCTCCATTCCCCATCAACTTGTTTGCATATGTCAAAATACCTATGGTTCTTTTATTTTCAGTTGATTGTTATTCAAATGATGTCCAGAGTATCATTTTTCTATTAATAATGATATTGATACTTCTCTTAGGTTGGACTACTTTAACAAAATACCATAGACAGGGTGACTAAACAACAGAAATTTATTTTCTGTTGGAAGCTGGAAGTCCAAGATCAAGATGCTGGCCAATCTGATTCCTAGTGAGAGTTCTATTTGTGTCTTGTGGATGGCCACCTTCTTACTGAATCCTCACCTGGAAGCGAGAAAGAGGGGAAGAGAACACTCTGCTCTCTCCTCTTATAAGGAGATTAACCCTATCATAAGAGCCCAGCCCCCATGACCTCATCTAATCCTAATTAAGTCCTGAAGCTCATCTCCAAATACCATCACATAGGGTGTTATGGCTTCAACATATAAATAAGTGGTGTAGGGGGAGAGACTTTCAGTCCATAGCAATGTTTGTATTCATTTTTAAAGCAAATTACATACATCTGTATCAGGACTATTTTAACAATTTCCAGAATTCTCTGCCACACTTCTTTATAGCATGGCATGGCCAAAGTGAACAAATAAGTTTTACTTTTCTTTTAGCTATTTCTTTTATATATTCCAGTTATTCTATTCAATGCTATATGAGTGCTATTTATGAGGCATTCCTTATTTGAGAATTTTTTCTTGTTGCCATCCACGTGAATAACAATTTAATTTGCTTTGGTGTAAAGTTCTCTAAATATGCCCCCTCCCCAAATGTTTCTCCATTGTCTCTTGGCTTTTACTGTTGGAAATAAGTCTTAATTTGAATTATGTGTGGACTTTAACTTCTGTTTTTAAGCTTTTCAGTGCATTTAGGATTTTAATTTGTTCTTCCACCACCACCATTACCAACAATAAAAACAAACAAAAAAACCACTACATTTCTTGGAAAGGAATGTCTTAAACAATTTATCTGAAATGTTATAAATACTTGCAATGGGCGTACATGAGCTTATTTTGACTTAGAAAATATTATCTGATAATTAGTTATTAAGTTATTGCTCTTTATTTGTTCCGTTCTTTAGAAACACTGTGCTGTCAGTGGTAGTGCTGAGTCCTTACCTCTCCACATGTACCTGCTTCTTTTTTGTTGGTGTAATCCCATGCTTTTATGTTCTGTAGAGAGTCTTGTTTGTCCTCCACATTTAGATTTAATTTTTGAGAGCAATTTTTTAAAAATTTACTGTCCCCAATATACTTTATAATTTTGCTATTGTGTTTTATTTTCTTGAAAATGCCTCCTTATCTCATGAGTCTCACTTCTTATCTTGTTCTGGAATATTTTTATCTCTTGACCTCTGTTCATCTCCACCTCTGTTGTTTTCTGCTCATCCCTTTCTCTTCTTGATTTATCGAAGTCATTTACATTCTATCAAGTGTGTTAAGTTTTTCCTGAGAATTTTATTTCTGAATTTGCAGTAAATAATTTTATCATTATAAAATGCCTCCCAGTCTTGAAAATAAAAGTCTATTACACCCCTCCCCATCTACCTTCACTGGCTGCTTAAATACAGTAAAATATTTTAAGATTATGTTGGGGCAAGACCAGGTATTTCTTTTAGGGGGAGAGGTTGGTGGAGACACTAAACCTATTTGTAGAATCCAAGTTGATGTTCCTCTCCACTTACTAGTTTCTAGTGTATATTACCCCAGTGTAGACTTATCCTTCATTTCAGGCTTTTTTTTTCCTTCATTGCATATTACTTTGATCTAGATACATTTAATGATCTACTACCTTGAGCTAATTTTAATTGTTGAATTGACCCAGCTCTTTCCTCTATCCATGTGATTTTACCTGAAATTTTCATCTTTCCCTCTTCACTCTAAAAATTCTGTTTATTCTTTATTCTTTCTCTGACAGCAAAGTATTTATTTTGTGCTAATTATATTTCCCAGGAGGTATTGTGGTATCCTGGTCTGTCTCCCCATTTGTTCTCTGTCAGTGTCCAGTGATGCAGCTCTAGTGCAGTGAAATCAGAGTACCTATGCTCTAACACTTACTAACCATTTGCCTTAGGCAAATTATTTCACCACTCACTTATCTTTGAGTCTTGCATTTCCTGCATACAGAATTAGTATTTTAATACTACTTACTCATAGGTTTGCTTTTAAGAGCAAATGCAACTATGCAAAATTGCTTACACGTAGTACTTGGCATATAAAATGAGTTCAGAATGAATTGAATTAGTATCATCCCTGTAAATTGTTCACTTATAGTGAATATAGAAAAATGGGCCAAGTACTTCAGTGAACTGATCACAGGAACAGAAGCAATAATTTAATGGCACAGAACCTCACTTGTCTGAATTTAAACATGGACAACAGAGTAAGAGAAACAAGTATTCTTAGTATTAGACAGTTGACCTTGTTTAAATGAATTAAAGCTCCAAAAAACCAATGTTTATGTAGTTTGTCCAAATTGATCTATATATGCCTCATAGTTAATAGGAAATTTTCCTTGATTAAAATTGAGATTAGTATTTTTCTTTTTGACATGTTTTTATAAGAATGATTTTAGAATTAGAAGGTAGGCTGAATGAGAGGTTCCTATTCTATTACCCCAAACTTGCCATATATGCTAGATGATTCTCGTTGTCTACTGGACTATTAGGACTGAATTTTCTCTTTTTTATTTTAACTTTCATCTCTTAATCCTTGAATTTACCTCACATAGTTATTTTAAGTAACCATTCCCCTATTGCTCTCTGTCTTTAGTCTTTGAGATTCACTTGTATAGAGGCTATGTCAAACGTATTTCTCTATTTGTAAGGTATAGTAAAACAGATACACAAAAATGTACATGTGCAGATACGCCACTCATATTTGGTTGGGAAAATAAAAGAATTGTTATTTAGATAGATGCCTGGTGTCATTCTGTAGTAAAGGGAAGAACTTTTTGTTGATTGGCCTTTAATAAAAGAGAAGAACAAATAATTTCCTATTTTTTTCATTTTATTTTTGTAAATTTTTACTTTATATTGGAGTATAGTTGATTTATAACGTTGTGTTAGTTTCAGGTGTACAGCAAAGTGATTCAGTTATACATATACATATATCTATTCATTTTCAGATTCTTTTCCCATATAGGTTATTACAGAATATTGAGTAGTGCTCCCTGTGCTATAAGGTAGGTCCTTGTTGATTATCAGTTTTTTATATAGTAGTGTGTATATATGTTTTTAATTCCAAAATCCTAATTTATCCCTCCCCAACCACCTTTCCCCTTTGGTATCCATAAATTTGTTTTCTATGTCTGTGACTCTGTTTCTGTTTCATAAATAACATTATTTTTATCATTTTTTTGGATTCCACATATAAGTGATATCATATGATATTTGTCTTTCTCTGTTGCACTTACTATACTTAGTATGATAATATCTAGGTCCATCAATGTTGTTACAAATTGCACTATTTCATTCTTTTATATGGCTGAGTAATATTCCACTGTATATATGTGTCACATCTTCTTTATCCATTCATGTGTTGATGGACATTTAGGTTGCTTCCATGTATTAGCTATTGGAAATAGTGCTGCAATGAACATTGAGGTGCATGTATCTTTTCAAATTATGCTTTTCTCTTGATATTTGCACAGGAGTGGGATTGCTGTATCATATTACCATAGCTCTATTTTTAGTTTTTTAATAAAACCTACATACTGTTTTCCATATTTGTAACAATTGACATTGCCAAAAGCAGTGTAGCGTGGTTCCCTTTTCTCCACATCTTCTCCAGCATTTATTGTTTGTAGACTTTTTGATGATGGCCATTCTGACAAGTGTGTGGTGATACCTCATTGTAGTTAGTTTTGATTTGCATTTCTCTAATAGCTATGTTGAGCATCTCTTCATGTGTTTTTGGCCACCTGTGTGTCTTCTTTGGGAAATGTCTATTTAGATCTTCTGCATATTTTTTGATTGGGTTGTTAGTTTTTTGTTTTTTTGGTTTTTTTGGTATTGAGCTGCGTGAGCTGTTTGTATGTTTTGGATATTAATCCCTTTTTGGTCATTTCATTTGCAAATATTTTCTCCCATTCTGAGGGCTGTGTTTTCATTTTGTTTAAGGTTTTATTTTTTCTGTGCAAAAGATTTTAAGTTTAAATAAGTCCCATTTGTATATTTTTGTTTTAATTTACATTACTATAGAAGATAAATCAAAAAAGATATTGCTGTGATTTATGTCAAAGAGTGTTCTGCCTATTTTTCCTCTAGGAGTTTTATAGTATCTGTTCTTACATTTAGGTCTGTAACCTATGTTGAGTTTATTTTTGTGAATGGTGTTAGAGAATATTCTAATTTCATTATTTCACATGTATCAATAGCTGTTCAGTTTTTCCATCACCACTTATTGAAGAGACTGTCTTTTCTCCATTGTATGTTTTTGCCTCCTTTGTTGTAGATTAATTGACTGTAGGTGCGTGGATTATTTCTGGGCTTTCTATTCTGTTGACATGATCATATGATTTTTGTTCTTTAATTTGTTGATGTGGTGTATCACACTGATTGATTTGTGGGTATTGAAAAATCCTTGCATCCCTGGGATAAATCCCACTTGATCATGGTTTATGATGCTTTTAATGTATTATTGGATTTGGTTTGCTAGTATTTTATTGAGGATTTTTGCATCTATATTCATCAGTGATATTGGCCTGTAATTTCCTTTTTTGTGTGTGATATCTTTGTCTGGTTTTGGCATCAGGGTAATGATGCCCTCATAGATGAGTTTGGGAGTGTTCCTTCCTCTGAAATTTTTTGAAAGTGTTTCAGAAGGATAGGTGTTAGCTCTTCTCTAAAAGTTTGATAGAATTTGCCTGTAACACCATTTCGTCCTGGACTTTTGTTTGTTGAGATATTTTTATCACAGATGCAATTTCAGTACTTGTAATTGGTCTGTGTATACTTTCTATTTCTTCCTGGTTTAGTCTTGGGAGATTGTACCTTCCTAAGAATGTGTCCATTTCTTTTAGGTTGTTCATTTTATTGGCATATAGTCACTTGTAGTAGTCTCTTATTATCCTGTGTATTTCAGGGTGTCTGTTGTAACTTCTCCTTTTTCATTTCTAATTTTATTGATTTGGGACCTCTCTTATTTTTCTTAATGAGTCTAGCTAAAGTTTTATCAATTGTTTTTATCTTCTCTTCTTTGCCTCTATTTCATTTATTTCTGTTCTAATCTTTATGATTTCCTTCCTTCTATTAACTTTGTGTTTTGTTTGTTTCTCTCTCTCTAGTTGCTTTGGGTGCAAGTTTAGGTTGTTTATTTGAGATTTTTCTTGTTTCCTGAGGTAAGCTTTTATTGCTATAGACTTCCCTCTTAGAACTGCTTTTGCTGTGTTCCATAGGTTTTGGATCATCATATTGCTGTTTTCATTTTTCTCTAGTTATTTTTTGATTTCCTTTTTGATTCCTTCAGTGATCCATTGGATTTTTAGTAACATATTGTTTATCCTCCACGTGTTTGTGTTTTTACAGATTATTTTCTTATATTTGATTTCTAATCTCATATAATTGTGGTCAGAAAAGATGCTTGATTTCAATTTTCTTAAATTTACCAAGGCTTGCTTTCTGGACCAGCAGGTAATCTATCCTTAAGAATATTCCATGTGCATTTAAGAATGTGTAATATGCTGCTTTTGGATGGAATGCTCTCTATATATCAATTAATTCCATCTGATCTAATGTGTCATATAAAGCCTGTGTTTCCTTACTGATTTTCATTCTGGATATCTGTCCATTGATGTAAGTGGGGTGTTAAAGTCCCCTACTATTATTGTGTTACTGTCAATTTCTCCTTTATGGCTGTGAGCATTTGCCTTATATATTGCAGTGCCCCTATGTTGGGTGAATATATATTTACAATTGTCATGCCTTCTTCTTGGACTGATCCCTTGATCATTATGAGGTATCCTTCTTTGTATCTTGTAACAAACTTTATTTTAAAACTTATTTTGGCTGATATGATTACTGCTACTCCAGCTTTCTTTTTATTTACATTTGCATGGAATAGCTTTATCCATCCCCTCACTTTCAGTCTGTATGTGTCCCTAGATCTGAAGTGGGTCTCTTGTAGATAGCATATATACAAGTCCTTTTTAAAAAAATGCATTCATCCAGTCTGTGTCTTTTGGTTGAAGCATTTAATTCATTTACATTTAAGGTAATTATCGATATATATGTTCTTACTTCCATTTTGTTAATTGTTTTGGATTTGTTTTTGTAGGTCTGTTTTCTTCCCTTCCTCTTCTGTTCTCTCCTCACGTGATTTGATGACTATCTTTAGTGTTGTTTTGGATTTCTTTCTTTATTTTTTCTATGTTTATCTATTATAGGTTTTCAGTTTGTGGCTACTATGAGGTTTTGATATAGCAGTCTATGTATATAAAAGACTGTTTAAGTTGCTGGTCTCTTAATTTCAAGTGCATTTCCAATATCTTACATTTGTAGTCTCCTCTTCTCACGATTGCTAGTTTTGATATCATGTTTGTGGGGGTGATTACCTACATTTACTGTGTGTTTGCCTTTACCATTCATAATTTTCTCATTTTTAGTTGTGGCCTTTTCCTTTCTGCCTAGAGAAATTCCTTTAACATTTGTTTTACAGCTTGTTTGGAGATGCTGAATTCTCTTAGCTTTTGCTTGTCTGTAAACTTTTGATTTCTCTGTGGAATCTGAACAAGAGCCTTGCTGGGTAGAGTATTCTTTGTTGTAGGTTTTTCCCTTTCATCACTTTAAATATATCATGCCACTCCCTTCTTATTTGCAGAGTTTCTGCTAAAAAATCAGCTGATAACCTTATGGGGGTTCCCTTGTTTATTATTTGTTGCTTTTCCCTTGTTCCTTTTAATATTTTCTCTTTGTCTTTATTTTTTTCAATTTGATTAATATGTTTCTCAGTGTGTTCCTACTTAGATTTATCCTGTATGGGACTCTGACCTTCCTGGACTTGGGCCACTCTTTCCTTCCCATGTTTGGGATGTTTTCAGCTATTACCTCTTTAAATAGTTGCTCAGGCCCTTTCTCTGTCTCTCTTCCCCTTGGGTCACTATAATGCTAATGTGGTGCATTTAATGTTATTCCAGAGGTCTCTTAAACTGTTCTAATTTATGTTTATTCTTTTTTCTTTATTCTGTTCTGCAGCAGTGATTTCCCCTATTCTGTCTTCCAGCTCGCTTATTCATTCTTCTGCCTCATTTATTCTGCTACTGATTGCTTCTAGTGTATTTTTCATTTCAATTATTGTATTGTTCAACAATGTTTCATCTTTATACCTTCTAACTCTCTGTTAAAATTTCTTGTGTCTTCTCATTCTGTGCCTCCATTCTTTTTCCGAGATCATGGATATCTTTACTATCTTTTCTCTAAATTCTTTTTTGGGTACATTGCCTATCTCCACTTCACTTACTTGTTCTTCTGGAGTTTTATCTTGTTTCTTCATCTGGAACACATTCCTCTGTCTTCTCATTTTGTCCAACTTTCTGCATTTGTGGGCTATGTTCTGTAGGCTGCAGTGTTCTAGTTCCTCTTGTTTCTGGTATTTGCCCCCAGTGGATGAGTCTGGTTTAGAGGCTTGTGCAGGTTTCCTGGTGGGAGAGACTGGTGACTGCCCACTTGTGTATGGAGCTGAGTCTTTTCCCTCTGGTGGGCAGGGCCTTGTCCAGGGGTGTGTTTAATGGCAGCTATGGGCTTAGGAAGACTTTAGGCTGCCTGTCTGCTGATGCATGGGGCTGTGTTCCTGCCCTGTTTGTTGTTTGGCCTGAGGTGTCCCAGCACTGGAGCCTACAAGCTGTTAAGTGGGGCCAGGTCTTTGTGTCAAAATGGAAGCCTCCAGGAGAGCTCATGCCAATGAGTACTCCCTGGTAGCTCCACCACCAGTGTCCTTGCCCCTGTAGTGAGCCACAGCTGACTCCAACCTCCTACCCCAGGGGACTCTCTAACATCTGCAAGTAGTTCTGGCCCAGGCTCCTATGAAATCATTACTTTTTTCCCTGGGTCCCAGTGCATATGTGACCTTATGTGTACCCTCCAGGAGTGGAGACTCTGCTTCTCCCAGTCCTGTGGCATTCCTATGATCAAGCCCCACTGGCCTTCAGTGCTCTGGGGTATCCTGCTCCCAATGTCATACCCCAGGCTAGGGAGCCCGATGTGTGACTCAGAACTCTCACTCCTGTTGGAGCACCTCTGCAGTATAATTATTTTCCAGTTTGTGTGTTGCCCACCCAGCAGGTATGGGATTTGATTATGTCACAAAAGTGTCCCTCCTACCCTGTTGTTTTGGCTTCTTCGTTGTCTTTGGGTGCAGAATATGGTTTTTGGAGGTTCCGTCTTTTTTTTTATGGTTGTTCAGCAGTTAGTTGTGATTTGGTGTTTTCATGAGAGGAAGTGACCTCAAATCCTTCTACTTCCCCATCTTGTCTCCACCTCTTCCTACTCACATGAAGTCCTTAAATGCATAGAACTTTGCCTCACTGGAAGCAAAGATGGAGTCCAAGCATGCAAGTGTTTGGTGTTCAGTTGCTGGTTCTGAGACATAGGGGCTACCTACAGGAACTGATGAGAGGCTGCCAGGAACTGACAGTCAGCTAAGAAGCAGGGACTTCAGTCATACAACATCAAGGAACTGGGTTACAACAGACACTTGAATGAGCTTAGAAGTGGATTCTCCCTAGAGCTCCCAGATGAACTGTCCAGCCTGGCTGACATATTGATTTTGGCCTTTTGAAACCTGGAGCAGAGAAACCAGGAGTACCAACACAGATGGACTTCTGACCTACAGATCCTGGGCCACTGTCCACTGCGCATGCTGCCACACACTGTTCTGCTTGGGCCTGGACTGGGCTGGGGAAGGCCAGTCCATGTCTCTAATTTCCTGATTTTTAATATAACTTTTTATTTCTTAAACTAAACCAAAATTGGCCAGGTGTTATCCTTTTAAATTGCTTGTTTTATATGCATAAGTTAATTAATATTTTTATTTTAAGATTTTTAATACTTTAATGATAAAAACAGCAGGGCTGTTGAGCTTAATTTAATTTACTATAAAATGAGCAGTTAACATGCAAAACAAATAGAATGTGTAATACATATACTATGATCATAGTCAAAAGTGAGTAGATAATTAATGTATTGCTATTAATAGTCATATTATCTTAAAAATTTCATAATAGTTAGACTTTAAGCTGAGTGAAAGCAAGAATTTTCATTTTAAATACTCTGCTTGTCTCTTAGCACAGTGCCTGACACACAATAGGCACTCAATGATTCCTGAATGACTGAATGAATCAGTAAATAGATAAGTATTATGATTACTAATACTGTTGTCTAATCCTATTCAACCAGTGCATGATTCAAAAAGGTAAATTCTCTTTCATGATTTCTTCAATAATGTGGTCCTGGGATTATGTTAATGAATGTTTAGTATGGTGCTAATCAGAAATCATAAATTTACTGAGGACAATCCAGCAAATTAATATTCTTTAGACACTTCTGGCAAATGAAGTAAGACTAAATACACAAAGAAAACAGAGAGGCAAAAAAAGTATAAAACTATTTTTCCTCAGACAAAATTAATACACTCATATTTTGTACTATTATTTATGGTTCCAACATGAGACCTTATTATCCATAAGTTCACCATGGGAAAATTGCATTGAGATACAAAGTTTGTTTTGAAAAGTTGCCACTCAGAGATCTCACAGGGACTCTAGATTTTTCATTTTCTGCAGAACCTGTTTCAGTGCTACTATTTCACTATATTCAATTCTATGTATGATCTGTTTCTCCCATCACAGTATAAAGGCAAGAACGCAGTTCCTCAGTTTGGATTTAAGGACAGCCAGGATGTAGTCCACAGTGCTCTGGGCCAGAAGCTAATCAAGTTTGGCTCCATCCCTCTTGTGGGTTGGTGCACACATCTGTCAGTACCTCAATGAGCAGTAGTTCTCATCCTAATAACTGCCTCATCCTAGTAACCAACAGGTAGCAGACAGATGCAGGATTTTTCCTGTATGCCCAGTGTATTGTCCCCAATCCCATTTTGCTTATTTCTCTTTTTATGACGTATGGGAAGCAGCAGTTTATCTTAGGCCTAACTTGTTACAAGCAGAATGGCATTCTAGTGAAAATTACTAATCTCTTTTTGTAGAGAAAAACTCCCTTTTTATTTCAAACATATATTTGTTCCATAGTGTGCATAAAAACAAGCATAAAATTAAGTAACATGATACATTAAACATATGAGGTTTGGGGAAATAAATTGTTAAAAAACTTTATGAATATGACAGAATTTTCCCCCAAAAATACTAACGAGTTGTGAAAAATATTTGAAAAAAAATTTCCATTAAAGTGTTCTGAATCCCCCAAATTTTGAAACTTGGTAACTAAAAGAAGTGGTTAAAGTTTCAGCCATTATCATGTTCCGTATTAAACATCAATGCATAGGAGAAATCAATTAAAATAGTCCTTACAACATGAAATATAATATTTAATTGTATGCATTTCATTTAAAAATTCATTGAAAAATTAAAATATATGTAGTCAAACAGATTCATTGGGATAGATAAGTGGCTTCTTAATAGATCAGGAATAATAACAACATATCCAGAAAAATACATGCTTCTGAAATAACAAAGATAAAATTAATCTCACTTTTACTTACTCAATAAACATTCATTGCATAAGAACTATATGTCAGGTATTCATCTAGATGTAGGAAGGCATGAAACTCCAGATCTCATAGAGTGCACAAGTCTAATAAGTATGTAAAGAAATGAATAAAATTTTGATATATATGATAAAAATATAGAGTAATATAGCAGAGTGTTTGCTTTACTTTAGGAAGGAATTTTCTGAAAAAGAGAACAGTTGAGCTATGGTCTACAGATCAGATATTCTGCTTAAAAAAATCCATATTTTCTGTATTGAAAGCAAGTATCTATGGAGCAGAAAATATATGTTAGTCACCCTGGAGTTCCAAATTACAAGAAATATAGTCTCTTCCCTCTAGGAATTTGCAATACAGTAGCAGATACCTGATACTCGAACACAGGTCTAATATAAGTAAATGTGCTTAAATTTGCTTCACGTGATTTTTGCTCTCCTGTTCTGAAAATTTTCCATATTTCAACACTTTTAATCCTCCAGTAACATTATGAGATAGCACTTAATATTATATATGTGGAAACTAAGACTAGAAGAGTAAGTTTTCCAATGTCACAAATATAATATTGTGCGAAATGGGAATTCAATTCAAATAATCTAACATACAGTCCACTCTTAATTTCTATCAAAATAAATGAATGTTATGACATAAATGCAGTACTCTAAAATCATTAAAAAATAGATAGATTTCTGGTTGATGTTCTCTGAGATGTTGTCAAGATGTATTTGCTCAAGCATGAACACCTCACTCACTGCCTCTACACTTTGGAGATGCTTCCATGACAACTGTGACAATAATCACATTGACATTACATTGGCAACACAAGTGACAATAGTAGCTTAAGTCATAAAAGACCCTCTGGATTTCACCTGGAGATTTCTCTTGGGACATTTGCAGTATATCCACAAAAGTCTAATACTATAATTACAAAAATATATGGATAAAGATAAGAAAGAAGAGGCTTGGATATTAAGCAAAAATAACAGAACATTATGAATGAACAAATGTCTTATGAAAATACATTCATGGACTTTCCTGGTGGCTCAGTGGTTAAGAATCCACCTGCAAATGCAGGGAACACGGGTTTGAACCCTGGTCTGGGAAGATCCCACATGCCGCGGAGCAACTAAGCCCATGTGCCGCAAGTACAGAGCCTGTGCTCTAGAACTCGCAAGCCACAACTACTGAGACTGCATGCCACAACTACAGAAGCCTGCATACCTAGAGCCCATGCTCCACAACAAGAGAAGCCACCACAATGAGAAACCTGCGTGCTGCAATGAAGAGTAGCCCCTGCTCAATGCAACTAGAGGAAGCCCATGTGTAGCCAACGAAGACCTAAAGCAGCCAAAAATAAACATAAATAAATAAACATATTTAAAAAAAGAAAATACATTCATTCTGAAGAGTAATCAAGGAAATAGTAATTTAAAATGTAAAACGTGTTCCAATAGCATTGACAAAGAAGAATTAAAGACAGAAGGAGAGAGAGAAAAAGAGAAAGAGAGCGGAAGGGAGGAAGAGAAGGATTGGATGAGGAAGGGAGAGAAGCGGGAAGAGAAGGTGGGAGGGAAAGAAAGGAGGGGTGAAAGGAAAAATAGGAACCTCCAGCCCTCCAACTAGAGTGGAGACTTGGAAAGCAGGAATCTTCATATTTTATAGAGGAAAGAACAACTGAACAATATAATCAAAGGCCTATTTAAAGTTCATGTCCTTTAATAAAGCAGTTTCACTTCTATGAAAAAAAATGTATATAAATTTCAACTTTAATGATATAATTTTAGAATATATGGATGGACTATCATGAAAACATTGAATATATAAATATAATTATTGATACATACATGTTTAAAATAAGTGAATCTAAAAATTGTATACAGCGTTACCTAAAAATTGTATACAGTACAATTATTACCTTTGTTGTATTACCTTTGTTGTATTATTACCCTTGTTGTAAGTATTACAACCTTTTATTACCTTTGTTGTAAGTATTACAACAAAGGTAATAAAACAAATTACCTTTGTTGTATTACCTTTGTTGTATTATTACCTTTGTTGTAAGTATTACCTTTGTTGCCTGCAGATGGAAATGTATTGTTTTTATTTGTCAGAGTTAAGTTTATTCATGTTCATTTAAAAATATAATATCTGCCAATTCTTCAACTCTATTTAGTATATAACTCTATAACACTATTATTTGATAAGGCACTGATGAAAGAAATTGAAGACTACACAAACTGATGGAAAGATATACTGTGCTCATGGATTGGAAGAATTAATATTGTTAAAATGAATGTTCTGCTCAAGACAATCTACAGGTTCAATGCAATCCCTAACAAAGTACCAATGACATTTTCCATAGAGCCAGGACAAGCAATTCTAGAATTTGTAAGGAAACACAAAAGATGTCAGATAGCCAAAACAATCTTGGAAAAAAAACAAAACTGGAGGTATGACACTCCCTGATTTCAAACTATCTCACACAGTTCCAGTCATCAAAACAGTACGGTACCGACACAAAAAAATTGGGATTGGATTTTTGCATTCAGGATAGATTAATGACAGTTCACCCAAATTGCCATATATATTAATATTTCATTACTTATTGCTACTTTTTGCTTATTTCTTAGTAGTATTCCATAGTGGGAACATTTCACAGTTTGTTTTATTATACACATGTTGAAGAGCATCTGGATTCCTTTCCAATTTGGATCTACTACAAATAAATTTTGTCATTTAGGGACAGTTAAATAAATGCAATCATGCAGTATATTCCCTTTTGAGGTTGACTTTTTTCACTAAGTACAGTGCATTTGAGAGTCATCCAAGTTGTTACATGCATTAATAAGCTTGTTTCTTTTTATTGCTGAGTAGTATTACATGCTATGTATGTATAAGAGTTATTTAACAATTCACCCATTGAAGGACAGGGTTGTTTCCAGTTTTGGACTACTGCGAATAAAGCTACTCTGCACATTCATTTACAGGTTTTAATGTGAACATAGGTTTTTATTTTTCTGCGTTAAATGCCCCAACGTGCAATTACTGGATCATATGGTCACTTAGCACTGTACCTCACATGTAGAATTCACTTGTTAAGTTCTGGTTATATGAACACATTAAAATAGTTCACATATATTTCTTCCTAGTGAAAATATATAAATGAAGATTATTTTTATTATTAATTTTTAGCTGCTCTATTTAAAAATAAAGTGGTTCATCAACAAGTTGTAAAGAAATTCTGATTATGTGTTCAGTACTGAATCAGAAAGTTGAAAATGCATAAGACCAACTTCCTATTCTAAGATTGATAGTAATTTGTTTGATAAAGTGTGTTTATATTACAAAATAGTATAGACTCTCCAAAAACTGAGGTTCAATGGAGAGGTGATTCAATGAGCTTTTGCATTAGTCAAGAAAGAAGGTACAGAATATGTGAGTCTGAAAGCAATGCTTTCCAAAATATTATGTGCAATCCATTACTAGGTTTAAGAACCTATCATTTTAAAACCAGTTTATTCATAGTTAAGACCAGTAATAAAATAGGAAAACGAAACAGTAGAGAAGAAGAGTGTGTTATAGAGACTTGAGAAAGAGTTAAACTTTTGTGCCTTATTTTTTTTTCTCCTTTACAAAAAGAGAGTATTGGATAAAATAACATCCATCTGTGAATGTTATTAATGAAATAGGAAACAAATCTCTGTTATAAAAATTGTGGACCTTTGAAATATAAGCAGAAATGCTTATAACACAATCTGCTTATAACACTGAAAATAATTTTTGGTGATGGAAAACACTGCACTCTAACATTTTGATACCCAAAATTTTTCATTAACAAACATGTCTGAACAGTACCCTCCTCAAAGCCCATAAATGCCTCTGAATTATTTTCATATTAATGAGCTTTAATGAGAAACAAATAATACCTAGATGACTAAAGCATTACTTAGGAAAGAAACACACCCCTCAAACTAATTAGAGTTCTTGAATGACATTGAAAAAAGGAGCTGGTAAATTATTTTCTATAGCACTAGGTTTAATTAACATAGATATAATGTCAGTGATAATTTTATGCAATTACAAGATAAAGAGTTTAATGTATCTGGCAGTAAAGCAGGGATTTTCTTTCTCTGACAGTGTTGAATAAACCTCTCTAATCCTTTTCCCTTAGCTTTCCCTTACTTCTAGGCTTAAGTTTAATAAAAGGCTAAAAAAATCAAGATTCCACTAGGCTTCTCAAAGCTCAAGCATAGAGAGAAAAAAGGTGTTAACTCAGAGAGGCTGTGGCTCAGAATCATTAAAAAGACTAATGGCAAGACCATAAGGCTAAGTTTACAATTCCCCTTGAGGATCCCAGAATCACCCTCTCTCATAGTAAACACTTTATCTACATTCATCTTTCTTCCAAATCACCAAAACAGAGGCAGGAATCCAAGAGGGATTGGATGATTATAGTTTACAAGGTGCTGCAAAATGTTTCGTTGGATGTTCAATTTTTCTTGCATATGGTGCTTGTTTATACATTTACAAGTTATCCTAACATCCTTGCTATATAGAACGAAGATATTCTGATATAATGAACTTCTACAGAATGTTTCCTGAAAGAGTTTAACACTTTGTAGTTTAAAATTGTGATGGTCTATCTCGGCCACTTGGTGGAGGCCATGAAAATCATAAAATTTATTAAAGCCTTTGAAATAAACCAAACTATTTTAAATGAAACAATCCTTTTTACTTTGTTTTAATTATAAATTACAAATTGCAGAGCTCAGCTAAGTATGGAGTCTAGATTTCTAAAACCATGGGAAATATCTTCTTTCCTTTAGTTTTTTTTATGCTTTTCATTTTAACTCGAATAAAATACCTAGGCCATAATTTTCTTTCTTTCTTCACTCTTGGTAAATATTATAGGTACTTATATACAACATTCTTATTTTTATTATTTTCTGAGGCTTCTGTAGTTATGGTTTCTATTAATGCTTAGAACAAAGAGTCATTTAATTGAAATTTTTAAAATTTTGATATAGCTATTTTTCACCTTCACTCTTCTTTTCTAACCATATTTTAAGTTGGGTATATAGTGGCAATGGAATGTAGCCTCTGATTTGTCTCCTTTTTTTTTTTTTAACTGTGCTACGTGGGCCTCTCACTGTTGTGGCCTCTCCCGTTGCGGAGCACAGGCTCCGGACATGCAGGCTCAGTGGCCATGGCTCACGGGCCCAGCCACTCTGTGGCATGTGGGATCTTCCCGGACCGGGGCACAAACCCATGTCACCTGCATCGGCAGGCGACTCTCAACCACTGCACCACCAGGGAAGCCCTGATTTGTCTCCTTTTAAAAATTCTTTGAGTTTTTCTTTGTGGTCTAAAGTGTAATTATTTTTTTTAATAAATAGGCCATGGGAATTAAAAGATCAAATTGTGGAGTACAATTCAATATATAAGTATTTAGAAACACTCACAAATCCTTCACAGTGAAAGCTTTTGTTTTTTATTTTTGTTTATTAATATCAGGGAATTTTCTCCTTTATTGAGGTAAAGTTTGTCCTGGACTTCATTCTTGCTTTGAGACATCAAATTGGGATATATTATGTTGACAAACACTCTATTCTTTAAACAAATATTTCAAAAAAAGTTATGTTTATGCCAGACATTATAATTTTTCTTGTTATAAAGTATAATTTATTCATCAAGTCATCAATTATGTATTGTATTTATACTATGTGTTGGGCAGAGTTTTTAGTGTCTGAAATATAACAGAAAATAAAGCAAATTATAATTCTTGTTAAGTGTGTACTTTATATCGAAATGGGTGAAGTAAGGTGGAATGGGGGAAAGATAGGAAATAAAAAAAACATAAAATAAATACAAAACAATGAAAGTTAATGGTATGTTAGAATGTGATAAACATGGAAAGATACAGAGCATTGAAGGGAATAAAGAGTGCGGGAATAAAAAGTGGGCTGCAATTTTACATAAGGCTGTTGGGGCAGGACTCACTAATCAGGTGATGCACATGCAAATATTGGGGGAAAGAGCAAAACAGGCAAAGGGAACAACCACTGCATAGTGCCTGAGGTGGGATGTGACTGGTGTATTTGGGGAATAATAGGGAAGTCATTGTGGCAGAATCTGCATCCGCAAGACAAAAAGAAATGAAGTCAGAGAGGTAATAGGGGTCAAATAATTTAGGGCATTTATAGGCAATTTAAAGGATTTTCAATTATTTTTCTGAATAAAATGTGAGAAGATTGAATAATTTGAATAAGAAAGTTACATAGTCTGACTCATATGTCAAAATGGATCACTGACTTCTGTTCTAATAGTAGAACGTTTAGGGTAATTGTACAAGCAGAAAGATAAATTTGGTGACTATTGTACAAATTGACACCAGAGAGAAGAATGGCTTTGATCAGAGTTGTACTGATATAGATAATGGTCATATTATTATGTATTTTTAAAGTAGACTCAACATGAATTTTTGGCAGATCAGATATGATATAAGTGAAATGGAACAGTCAAAGATGACTCAGACATTTTGTCCTGAGCCATTACAAGGAAGGCGTTGTCATCAGTTGGAATGGAGAATACTGTACTGTGGGGTGTGTGTGTGTGTGTGTGTGTGTGTGTGTGTGAGTGTGTGTGTGTGTGTGTGTGTATTTAACATATCTATGATATCTTAGTGGAGATATAAATAGGCAGTTGGAGATAAGCATCTGGAATTAAGGAGAGAGAACTGGCCTAAAGATATAACTTTGAGATTCCTGGCAAATATTTGATTATAAAGCTATTTAACTGAATAAAATGATATCCACTGAATATGGGCAGAAAAGAGAAGACTAGCATGCTTCTTTCCTGACTGACTTCTAACATGCACAATATCAAGAGATTAGTAACAGGAAAAGGAATCAACACATGTCCCTGACTACTAAAGTAAAAGAAAAAAATTATGTGATAACTTGGAAGTCAACTTCCAAGTTAATGAAGTTAATGAAGTTAATGAAGAAGGAGGAATTCATAATTATGTGTGTACACTTAAAGGTACATTAGATAATATGTAAGACTGATAGTAACAGAAAAAACAAATTAAGATAGTGCACAGGAGGCTTACAGTTAGGAGGTGCAGGTACAAGACAGTGGAGAGGAAAGCATGAGGATCTCTATTCAAGAGAGGGCAACATGCAGTTTCTTCGGACTTAATCTACAGGTCTCCAAATTCTCAGCCCAAAATAAGTGCCCTTAGGGCAAGTTAGATCTTTTGTGCTTACTATCTCCACCAGGTCCTGGTGTATTTTTTGATCTAGTTAGGCTGTATTTGTCTACTTCCCAATTCTTCTTTCCAACTCCACTGATCCCTCATTTTCCTTCAACACTTAGGAAGAAGAATCATTGTTAAACAAAGGATTACTTTCTAGCAAATTCTAGAATTTTGTTACACAAATTTTAGAATTAGAACTGCCAATTTTGAGTGATTAACATCAAATTTCTCCATGTTAAGCTCATTCTGAAAACATAACACATGACATACTATGATTTAACAGAAATCATAACATTTCATCTCTGTAATTAATAAATTTTCTAAAATTCTTCCTACTTCCCTTCAATAAATGTAACTTGACCTTTGAGGTGGGTCGACCTCTCTTGACTCTTCTTTTATAAATTAATAAAACTGATTTGTGTGAGATAAAAGATGGCACCTGGGACAGCACTTTTCAGAAACTTTCAGGGTCCAAGACTTAGAAAATCAATTAATGTAAATCATCATATCAACAGATTTTTTAAAATTATATAATCATATCATTTGATGCAGAAACAACATTTGACAAAGCTCATCATCTATTCATGATAAAAAGAAAAAAAAATCACTCAGGAAAATAAAAATAGAGGATAACATCAGTGATTTAGTTTAAAAATCTACAAAATGTATATATATCTGATATCATACTTAATACTGAGAACCTGGACACTTTCTTCCTAACATTTGGAAGAAAGCAAGGACCTCCTTCCTTTCCACCACTCTTTTTATTTATTTTTTCACATCTTTATTGGAGTATAATTGCTTTACAATGGTGTGTTGGTTTCTGTTTTATAACAAAGTGAATCAGTTATACATATACATATGTTCCCATATCTCTTCCCTCTTGTGACTCCCTCCCTCCCACCCTCCCTATCCCTCCATCTAGGTGGTCACAAAGCACCAAGCTGATCTCCCTGTGCTATGTGGCTGCTTCCTACTAGCTATCTGTTTTAGTTTGGTAGTGTATATATGTCCATGCTACTCTCTCGCCTTGTCACAGCTCACCCTTCTCCCTCCCCATATCCTCAAGTCCATTCTCTAGTAGGTCTGTGTCTTTATTTCCCTCTTACCACTAGGTTCTTCATGACATTTTTTTTTCTTAGATTCCATAAATATGTGTTAGCATACGGTATTTGTCTTTCTCTTTCTGACTTACTTCACTCTGCATGACAGGCTCTAGGTCCATCCACCTCACTACAAATAACTCAATTTCATTTCTTTTTATGGCTGAGTAATATTCCATTGTATATATGTACCACAACTTCTTTATCCATTCATCCGATATGGACACTTTGGTTGCTTCCATCTCCGGGCTATTGTAAATAGAGCTGCAATGAACATTTCGGTACATGACTCTTTTTGAATTATGGTTTTCTCAGGGTATATGCCCAGTAGTGGCATTGCTGGGTCATATGGTAGTTCTATTTGTACTTTTTTAAGGAACCTCCATACTGTTCTCCTTAGTGGCTGTACCAATTCACATTCCCACCAGCAGTGCAAGAGTGTTTGTTTTCTCCACACCCTTTCCAGCATTTATTGTTTCTAGATTTTTTGATGATGGCCATGCTGACTGGTGTGAGATGATATCTCATTGTAGTTTTGATTTGCACTTCTCTAATGATTAATAATGTTGAGCATTCTTTCACATGTTTGTTGGCAATCTGTATATCTTCTTTGGAGAAATGTCTATTTAGGTCTTCTGTCCATTTTTGGATTTATTTGTTTGGTTTTTTTTGTTATTAAGCTGCATGAGCTGCTTGTAAATTTTGGAGATTAATCCTTTGTCAGTTGCTTCACTTGCAAATATTTTCTCCCATTCTGAGGGTTTATGGTTTCCTTTGCTGTGCAAAAGCTTTTAAGTTCCATTGGGTCCCATTTGTTTATTTTTATTTCCACTTCTTTAGGAGGTGGGTCAAAAAGGATCTTGCTGTGATTTATGTCATAGTGTGTTCTGCCTATGTTTTCCTCTAAGAGTTTGATAGTTTCTGGCTTTACATTTAGTTCTTTAATCCATTTTGAGCTTATTTTTGTGTATGGTGTTAGGGAGTGTTCTAATCTCATACTTTTACATGTACCTGTCCAGTTTTCCCAGCACCACTTATTGAAGAGGTTGTCCTTTCTCCACTGTACATTCCTGCCTCCTTTACCAAAGATAAGGTGACCATATGTGTGTGGGTTTATCTCTGGGCTTTCTATCCTGTTCCATTGATCTATCTTTCTGTTTTTGTGTCAGTACCATACTGTCTTGATTACTGTAGCTTTGTAGTATAGTCTGAAGTCAGGCAGCCTGATTCCTCCAGCTCCGTTTTTTGTTCTCAGGATTGCTTTGGCTATTCAGAGTCTTTTGTGTTTCCATACAAATTGTGAAATTTTTTGTTCTAGTTCTGTGAAAAATGCCAGTGGTAGTTTGATAGGGATTGCATTGAATCTGTAGATTGCTTTGGGTAGTAGAGTCATTTCCACAATGTTGATTCTTCCAATCCAAGAACATGGTATATCTCTCCATCTATTTGTATCATCTTTAATTTCTTTCACCAGTGTCTTATAATTTTCTGCATACAGGTCTTTTGTCTCCTTAGGTAGGTTTATTCCTAGATATGTTATTCTTTTTGTTGCAATGGTAAATTGGAGTGTTTTCTTAATTTCACTTTCAGATTTTTTATCATTAATGTATAGCCGAGGACCAGATGGCTTCACAGGCGAATTCTATCAAACATTTAGAGAGGAGCTAACACCTATCCTTCTCAAACTCTTCCAAACTATAGTAGAGAGAGGAACACTCCCAAACTCATTCTATGAGGCCACCATCACCCTGATACCAAAACCAGACAAGGATGTCACAAAGAAAGAAAACTACAGGCCAATATTACTGATGAACATAGATGCAAAAATCCTCAACAAAATACTACCAAACGGAATCCAACAGCACATTAAAAGGATCATGCACCATGATCAAGTGGGGTTTATTCCAGGATTGCAAGGATTCTTCAATATATGCAAATCAATCAACGTGATACACCATATTAACAAATTGAAGGAGAAAAAACATACGATCACCTCAATAGATGCAGAGAAAGCTTTCAACAAAATTCAACACCCATTTATGATAAAAACCCTGCAGAAAGTAGGCATAGGGGGAACTTTCCTCAACATAATAAAGGTCATATATGACAAACCCACAGCCAACATTGTCCTCAATGGTGAAAAACTGAAACCATTTCCACTAAGATCAGGAACAAGAAAAGGTTGCCCACTCTCACCACTCTTATTCAACATAGTTTGGTAGTTTTAGCTCAGCAATCAGAGAAGAAAAGGAATCCAAATCGGAAAAGAAGAAGTAAAGCTGTCACTGTTTGCAGATGACATGATACTATACATAGAGAATCCTAAAGATGCTACCAGAAAACTACTAGAGCTAATCAATGAATTTGGTAAAGTAGCAGGATACAAAATTAATCCACCAGTCTTATTCCACATTCAACATGTACTGAAAGTTCAACCGAGTTCAATATGACATAAAATGAAATTAAATGAAAATAAAAAGTATAAAGAATGTAAAGGAAGAAGTAAACTACAGATATTCACTGATGATATTATGGCCAATGTAGGAAAGCCCAAAGAATCATCATTAAGAACCACAAAATCTCATAAAACTAATATGCAATTAAAGCAAGGTTGTAGGATACAAACATAATATACAAAAGTAAGTTGTTTTTCATATAACATTAATGGACAATTGGAATTTGAAATTAAAATCACCGCATCATTTACACTCGTACCAAAAACAAAACAAAGAAATACTTAGATACAAATCTATAAAACATGCATGTGAGATGACAAAATACTGATGAGAAAATCAAAGAAGATTTAAATAAATGGATATTCTGTAATCATGAGTAAAATACCAAACATTAAGATGTTAATTATTTGATTTAAAGTAAACCCAGTTGAAATCACAGCAAGTTATTTTATTCATATCAACACTGATTCTGAAGTTTGTTTGAACAAGCAAGAGGACTTGAATAGCCAACACTGAAAAAGAAGAACAAAGTCTGATGACTGACACTGCCCAGTTTAAAGACTTAAAACACTGTAGTGTTGGTGAAAGATTATACACATAGATAAATGGAACATAATAGAAAACACAGTGATAGACCTACACAAACATAGTCAATTGAGCCTTGAACAAGGAACAATGCCAAGTTAATGGAGAATGGATGGTGTTTTCAACTAATAATGCTGGAACATTTGGATGTCCATACACTAAAATTGAACCTAGATACAGATTTTACACCTTACAAAAGTTAACTCAAATTGGATATAGGCCTAAACTGTAAAACTTCTTGACAAAAACATAGAATAAAATACATAGCCTTGGATTTGATGAGGAGTTTTTAAATACTAAAATAAAAAGATTGTAAACAGGTTAATGGTTACTAATTGTGTATGGGGAAGGGGAGATGAATAGGTAAAGCACAGAGGATGTTTTCAGGTGTTGACTGTATTTTGTATTCTAGTGTAATTAAGCATTTGTCAAAATTCACAGAACATTACCAGATGAAATGTAAGCTTAATGTATGCATGATTCTGGCAGATCCTAGGATGGAAGGCAAAATGTGACCAAAAAATCTAAATGTGTTGGAAATGCATTAACTGACATCAATAAAGGGATTGGAGGAAAAAGATGCAGATCTAAATAATGTTGGTAATAAGTGAGATATTTAAGACTAAAACAAAAGGAATTTACATAAGTGTTATATCTAGTTCAAAGTTGGGAGTATGGGTTAAAAATTCTGAAACCACTCCACAGGTATACTGGAATTGAATAACAAAGCAAATAAGTGTCAGATGGTAGGAGCCCTGTTTTACCATGTGATAATGGATTAGACTTGGAACATTGGTATGAACTTGTATTTAGTTTAATATCTATACAGATGGTTACATGTAGAAATATTTATGGATGTTTACATACACAGGTTAGTATACATACATGCATTTTCTTGCTCTGTCAGCTGCTCTAGAAGTAACAACATGCTGGTAATAATGAGCACAGATTGCATCCAGATACTGGTTTCTAATACCATTCTTCAATAAAAAGAACGATGGTTGCTTGTTCTAGTACTAGGGAAGGAAATATACAAGATAAGCCTGAAGCATCTTGTGCTTCGTAATGTCAGAAAGTGAGAAAGTACTCAACACACACACACGTGCACATGCACACACACACGCACCCACACACACACACACACACACACTGATGGGTTATGTCAAGGGGACATAGGAGTAAATAAATGAGATCCAAATGACAAATTGGAAAATTTCATCAATGAAATTAATTAACATTGGATTGTAACCCAATGTATAAAAAATATTCATGGTATAAATAATCAGATGCTTAAATAAATGGAGACAAGATAAATCTCTCATGCAGAAAAATTCCAAATAATTTATAAACATACTGTGCCCTTAGAATGTGGAGCATGAGTCCCCTCTCCTTAACGGTTGAATTCATACAGTGATTTTCTTCCAAAGATGTACTATGTGGAAAGGAGTTATTAAAAAGTAAATTTGTAATGGAGTAAAGTGACAAACAATAACTTAAGCCAGGTGATCAGGTTAAACAACAGTGGCAAGGTATATTAGTAGTATGTACTCTTTTTTTTTTTTTTTTTTTTTGTGGTACGTGGGCCTCTCACTGTTGTGGCCTCTTCCGTTGCAGAGCACAGCCTCTGGACACGCAGGCTCAGCGGCTATGGCTCACGGGCCCAGCCGCTCCATGGCACGTGGGATCTTCCCAGACCGGGGCAGGAACCCGTGTCCCCTGCATCGGCAGGCAGACTCTCAATCACTTGCGCCACCAGGGAAGCCCAGTAGCATGTACTCTTGATAAGGCATCATGCAAATGACACTTACGACTGTGATCTTCCTCTCCAAAATCCATGGACCCTATCTAATCATGGGAAAAACATAAGATACATCACAATTAAAGAACATTCTACAAAATACATGAAGCAGTAATCCTCCAGTCAAGGTCATCTAAACCAAAGAAAGTCTGAGAAATATCACAGCCATTAGGGAACTAAGGGGACATGGCTATTCAATGTAATATAGTATCATAGGTGGGTACTGAAACGGCAAGGACATTAGGGAAAGTAAAAGAAAATCTGAATCATTTATGGACTTTTGTGGTAGACAGAATAATGGTTCCCCATAGTGTCCACATACTAATCTCCAGAATCTGTGAATATCTTATCTTACGTGGAAACAGATAATCTGCAAATGTGAGTTTAGGTACTTTAGGAAACACAAGGGTCATTGTAAGAGGGAGGCCGGAGGGTCAGAGTTAGAGAAGATGTGGTGATGGAAATAGAGATGTGGCTTCCTGTGTGTGTGAGAGAGTGAGAGTGAGAGCAAGAGCGAGAGAGCGAGAGAGCGAGAGAGCGAGAGCGAGAGCGAGAGAGAGAGAGAGAGAGAGAGAGAGAGAGAGAGAGAGAGAGAGATTTGGAGATGCTGTGTGTGTCAGAGGAAGGAGACCATGACTAAGGAATGGAGCTGGCCTTTACAAACTGGAGAGGCAAGAAAATGGATTCTCCTGTAGAGTTTCCAGAATGAACATTTGATTTTAGGATTCCTGACTTACAGAATCATAAGGAAATAAATTTGTTTTACTTTAAGCCACTGTTTGTTGTTAGAGCAGCAATAGGAAACTCATACAATTTTAATAACAATTTTAATAATAGGGGAAATGGAGGAATTTCTGAACTATCTTTGCAATAATTCTATTAATATAAAACTTTTAAAATAATTTATTTAAAAACAATTTAAACGATTGATAGAAACTAGCACCTGAAGATAGCAGCTTACAGGCGCCCCCTGACGTGGCCCTTAGAACATATGTTTAGATTTGTGTTACTTGTCCTCTTTGACTTCACTTACTTCTCTTCTGCTGGGCCCTTTGCTTTCTGTTCATGCATTTTCTCCTTTTTCAACTCTAAAAATGAAATGTATTTATTCTTCATATATCCAAACTATAATAGTCTCTAAAATAATGTTTAAAAAATATAATACAGAAAACTGTTGAAAATTTGGAAGGAGAGTACATTTTGCCAACTAGAATTTTTTAAAATGATTTATCGTGAATTCACTTGATGAAATATTATGCAGCCTTTGTAAACACAGCAAAAAACTAAAGGATGCTTTAGAAAGAGAAAAATATAAAAACAATAATGATGACTTATTCACTTATAAATATGAAATTATATTTTTTACTCAAAATATAAATTTTTTATAACCATGTTTATGGTTAAGTGAAAATATTTCTAGTAATATTTTCCAAAATCAGAGCTTTTTGTGTTTTGTTCCACTGTTTCATTTATTTTATCTATTTCACCATTTTAACTATCTCAATTTATTTTATTTAAAAATAATGCTTTTTTTTTCCTTTAACTGGAAGCCATAATTTGAAACTTTGGGAAAATTTCAAGAACTGGCGATGCTGATAAATTTGATTTTTCAACTTCTTTAATCTGCAATATTTATTATATGAAATTATCTATAAAAGTTAGGAAATAATGAAGCCTTATCCACTGGTTTGCTAGTTATTGTTCTATTTTTATGATTTTATTTTACTTTATTTTATGTGTGTATTTATTTTGGAGTAGTGGTGGAGGGGCAAAATAGTGTAATGAAAGGAACAGTTTTTCCTTCACTACTTCCTAACCTTATTTTCCATTAAGCCCATTGAAGACCTTCCATGTGTCAACGGTTAGCACCATTTATCAAGTAGGACTCACTTTTATCCTGACAAAAGATTGGTTGCTCCATTCCATTTATGTTCCACTTTTCCCAATCTTATACATTCTTAAGGTCCACATGAAGTCCAAATGTTTCAAAAGACTTTGCAGACTACTCCATTTCACAGTGTTACCTAACATGCTCTAGAATATATTTTTCCCACTAACTTGTTAATTTTTATTTAAAACTAAAAACATCTCTGACACATATGGAAACCAGGCATTAGTCACCCTTTACGAGGCCCTTATTTTTTTCCCCATCACTGTAACTAACAAGGTTTCTACTGGCTCAAAATGACGTCAGATTATCCTATTGCAATGTTTTTTAGTGAACGTTTTTATATCTTTAATGGATTTTTTCCCCAGCAAATAAATTATAATATTAAAGCACATTCTATAAAACGTACACAATTACAGATGTCTTGGTATAAAATGAAGTAAAGGTGAAGAGGACCTGGAAAAACTGCTTCTCCCTTTCCTTTGTGTCTCCTTTAAGGAGTTATTTAATGACCTTGGATTTCCTATCAACATAGTATAAAAGCACTAGATTAAAACACAGGAAAAAGACTAAGCCACTAAACTAATGGATCCCAATTACTTGGTTGTATACACTATCAGTTAAAAAAATCGGGCTTTCCTGGTGGCGCAGTGGTTGAGAGTCCGCCTGCCAATGCCCGGGACACGGGTTCGTGCTGCGGTCCGGGAAGATTCCACATGCCGCGGAGCGGCTGGGTCCGTGAGCCATGGCCGCTGAGCCTGCGCGTCCGGAGCCTGTGCTCCGCAACGGGAGAGGCCACACAACAGTGAGAGGACCGCGTACAGAAAAAAAAAAAAAAACTCATGTTCTTACTTGCAATGTATTTCTACTTATTTATTTATAAATTTTATTCACGTACTACTGTACTGGTGTATTTTATATTGTACATAAAAATGTTTGAATAAAAACATCCAATTTTTTAAAAAGTTAAATTTAAATATAAATATAAATTCAAGTTCTATTATTTTCTCCTAACACACTGATGAATTTCCTCACACATCATTTAGCTGACTTACATGAGACTTCAGAGACCATTAATCTATATCAGTAATACTTAACATCCTGTTTAGGAAGTAGATAAAATGTGATAAAATTCACAGTGCTAGGTAGTGAAATAAGATAAATAAGAACACTGTAATGAAATGTCCATAAGTTAAACTAATTACATTTAAAGGATAGTTCTTATTCTGAAGGTATTTAATTCCTTTTGATTAGTATACTAAATATCAATGTTTTAATTTCTGAATGCACTGATCATGTAATGTGTGGCTATTGTTCCAATTTTTTAAGTTAATAAACTCTGTTAACTTCCAATGCCTGAGAACTAAAGTTTTGCCGAAGTTATTATATATGTGCAAAATAAATAGAATGATGTAGTCACACAAGTGAAGCTGATGAAGTTTGCATTCAGATAATAATTGTATTTTTAGGGAATTCTCTGGCTGTCCAGTGGTTAGAACTTGGCGCTTTCACTGCCAGGGCCCAGGTTTGATCCCTGGTCAGGGAACTAGGACCCCACAAACTATGCCACAGGGTCAAAAAAATTTTTTAATTGTATTTTTGTATTTTATTCTGACTATAACTTCACCAAGTGAAAGGTTAGTGTCACAATTATTCTACATGGTCATCAATGAGAAAAACTTTGAAAATGAGGCCTTTTTATGAAAGTTTCCCTAGGTAACTGCTTACTGGCGATATTTCATGGGTCTTTTTCCACCTGAGGTGGAAAAGGAGACTTTTTATAGAAAATTTAAAAACAAAACAAACAAACAAAAAAACCCACTTTTCACTAGCAAGTATATGTCTCTTTTGAGTACTTTTGCCAAGAGCAAATACAAGGACAGTAAATACCATCAAAGTTGAGAATAGTCAATTTACTGTCATCTTAAGTCAGAAGTAGAAGTAAAACTGAACATCAAAACCCAGAAAATACATGCTATAGTGATGTTAACTAGGAATTAAATATTCATTGGCTAAATTTCATCTACTTTGCAGGAATCATAGAAAAAAGAAATGGAGAACTAAACATTATGAAGAATTAGCAAGAACCAAAGGAAGATGTAACATGTTTTAATAGCTTGAAATAAAAAACAAAACACTTGCCAAGTATGTTTTAAACCTGACCCAATATTTATTTTCATTCATTTCATTATTTGACTTATCTAACTTATTTCATTAAAGTATGTGAATAACAATGGTATTTAAGGTTGATTAATGAAAATAGTATTTTAAAAGTTTATTTCATAGAAGTAAAGACTTGTTATTTTTAGCATATATAATACAGCTCTTTATTGAGAATAAAGAAGTAGATACATTTTTTTCATTAAACAAAAATCTGTTTTCTCTCTCAAGAAATACATGCACAAAAATATTTTATGAATATCTGATTGATAGAGACCCTGTGTTTTAGCCTACTCACTACACAAAACTCCAATGTGCAAAATAAAGGCAGAGTCTACTTTTTGTAAGTGAGTAAATTGTGCAGAATCCTGTTCACAAGTGGTGTGTTAAAAATGTGAAAGCACTTTCTCTGAACCTTAGTGTTTCATTGAGAACCACTCATCTAGATCATGAAAGCAGAAATATGCTTTCCCTTGAAATATCAAGTTGTTCAAAAAAAAATTTCAATATAAAACTCTTGTTTTCCAATATTAATAGACAATGTTATTCTATATTTAATGCAGTTAACTTTTAATTAATGCTTAAGTACCATATACTTAGTATAAAGAAAGCATAAAAAATGTTTAGGACCAAATTTGTTTTCCATTGTGGAATCTGCTTGTTCTGGCACAAGAGGGGCTAGAAGAGAAGCAAAACAAATAATTGTGGTGATAGATGTGTTGGCTGAAAAACAAAACAAAACAAAACAATGCACAACAAAAAAAACCTATTTATTTGGTGTCTTACTGAGGAGTATAATGCCAGAAACAGCCTCTCAGCTCTGAGAAACTATTCCAAAGAGGCAAGGGGGGAGGTATGTGATTTTGGCAAAGGAGGTATGTGCAACCAAGCACAAAACAGGGTAGAAGATTGTTGCTAGTTTCAAGGAACAGACATCTTATTTAATGGTTTTAGTGCTTTTCTAAGTATGGAAAGATGCAAGAAACTGGGTTCATAAAATTTTCTCCTGAAAATATCAAACTATCTGAAGGCCTGTTCTGCCCATTTTCCCAGAGCACAGACTGCCTCATTCCTGTTCTCCACCCTGAACTCCTTTCAGAGTGTGTTAAAAGCCAGAGGCTATGGTGGCTAATGACTCAATCCTTGTAGGGCTGGATGGAGAGGAACATTCTTTAATCAGCACCTGCTAAATATTATGTTAGTAGGGACAACCCAAGAAAATCCCCGTGATGAGGTATTCTGGGAGAAGTTCCTCACAGCCAAAGAGACATCTTTGGTCTCTTTGCTTAATAAAATGTCATTGGGTAGACAGAGCTATGGGACTTCCTGTGCTTCTAATAAATACTCATATTAAATAAATTACAGGGCCTTTAATGTTCTGTAAAATCCCAGGAAAAAAAACAGAAATTTATGAAATCCTTTTTAAAACTATCAATTTGGTAAGTATTTCAGATGTTCTCAGCTAGTAGATAAATATGGTGAGATATACTGAAGAATTAGAAGTTATCTCTTCAAAAATTTAAGGTATTATTTTCTATATGCATGATCAACCTCCCAACCATACATAAATAACTTATGAAAAATAGAAAAAAGTGGCCATATAATAAATGTGATATTATGTGGTTCAGAAAGGAGCTACCAGAATACCAGAAAGGTGAAATGGGAGGGCAGTAGGGAGGTATTCCTAGAGGAAGTACAACTTAAAAGCAGTGTACAGAACCAAGATCAGTTTCCAAGGTGTGTCCTGTCTTGATCCCTGATCTAACATGATTTTCAGTAACTTTGGCTACACTGTGTTACAAGACATGGCCCACAGCCTAATTGTGATCTGAATAGTTTCTTTCAGGTATCGTATCATCTACACTTTAAATACTCTCTTCCTTTTCAACATATCACAAAAGATTGACCCTTCTTTTGTGAGAGAAAAGTAATACTCTCAAGGACTTGAAAGATATCAAATTCATGAGTCTGTTTTTAAAGACACCATTCAACAGCAATAATATTCTGTAAAGAAAAAGTGTCATTGTCTCCTCCTTCCTGACCTGAACAATTTGTGGAGGGTTCCTCTGTGAACCTTTGCAGGAAGTGTGTGTGTGCGTGTGTGTGAATGTGCGTGCGTGTTTGAGATTGATTTTTCTAGTTTGAAGTTGTAGGAATTGTTGTGTTACTAAAATACACAAAACAACATCTATTGATTATGATTTAACAATGCCATGATTGACTTTTAATTAAGATATTCTAATTAAATGAGCAGGATTTTATTTTAAAAAACAATATGAGTAATATAGCCATCATGAAAAATAAAATTACATAATACTGATTATAGACCATTTTGAAATAGTTGTTTAGGCGTTCATAGCCCAAATGAATAGAAAAATGGAGAGATTGTATACATACCTATATGCAGCAAGAGCTGAGAGATATACTTCATATGGAGATTGGATCAAAGTTAATTCTCTAATGAAACTAAATTTTTCTTTTTCCTAGTGGTCAATGCAGAAATAACACTGGGAAGACATTTTCAGAGATTAGGAATAAGAATACTGAATTTAAAACTATAAATTAAAATGAAGCCTACTGAGGTAAAATGGAAGCAAAAACAAACATTTTCCCTCGGCCACATAATTATGAATCTTTAGAGCTGACGCATGTACTTTACTTTAGAAAGCAATCCAGGCTCCCTTGGAGCATGGTGTACTTTACTCAACAATGTTAGCCACTCAACATTGTCCTCTTCCACAGTTGTTGAGAGTATTCTTTGTCCTTTGAATTTCTGTATGAATTTTAGAATAAGATTGTCAATTTCTGATAATAAGCTATTGGGATTTTTACCGGAATTTCATTGAATTTATTTCATAGATCAATTTGGAAAGAATTGCTACCTTAACAATACTGAGTCTTCTCATACATAAAAAAGATATATCTTTACATTTCTTTAGGTCTTTTTCAATTTCCCTTAGCATAGTTTTGTAGTTTTCAGGTTTTGGAGCTTTCTTAATAGATCTCATATTTACCGTTATATATTTTCTATTGTTGATGCAACTGCAATTTAATAACTTCTAGGAACTAAACAGGATAGACTGACTTAATGGAACTTATGCTTTTTTGATATATAAATAATAAACAAGTAAAGAAAAAAGTTAGACATTTTAAAAGGGCAATAAAGAAGCAGGTAGAAAGAAAAGAAGGCACTTTGGGGCAGTATCTGTGAGGCAGGAGATAGATGGGCACCAGGCTGAACAGCTGGAGTGTGTCGCTTGTGGATAGATACTCCAAGATGAAGAGGAGGAGGAGCTAAGCCCTGCCCAGATAAGAGACCACATATTTCTCATTCTCAAGGTCAAGGAGACCTTCCTGAATATACATGCATAGAAAGGCTCCTTGGAGGTCAAAAGGTAGTGATTCCAATCTACCCACAGATTTCTTCACTAGAATCCATTCTGGCTAAGAGATGAGTGCACACACATGGGAGGACCCTGCGATATACCAGATACGGACTCAGAGCCAGGTACAGTAAGATGATTGGCCAGAGGAAACCCAGAAGAAGTGTCCCATATACGTGATTCAAACTACCACAAGTGTGCAACTCTTTCTCTGAGTCCACTCGTGTATCTATTCACATGTACTCCTTTTCTTCCTATTAAACACCTTACTTGTTTCACTACTTCCCATCTTTGTGGGAATTCATTTCTGCAAAGCCAAAGGGCCAGGGCTTTGTGGCCCTTGGTCTAGTGGCTAGTATTCAGCGCTCTCACTGCCACGGCCTGACTTCAGTCTCTGGCTGGGAACCGAAATCCTGCTTCAAGCCGCTGCAGGCCGAGGCCACCTGAGATCATCTGTACTTAGAAATAACAGTCCAACCACGAAGATATTGTTAAGGACAAAAACAAATTTCAAATTTATATTTTTAATACAAATTTCAGCAGGAATTATTCTCCTGTTGAAAATTGGGAAGATGTTTCCCTCCCCTTTTATCAGAACATTTACCTTAGAAAACACGTAAATGTATCTTCTCTGTCTCTTTGAAATGTATCTTTTAGAAAGAATTTATTACTATTATTATTATTATTATTTGCAATTTCAGAACCTTGGCATAGCTTCCTCAAGGACCTGGGAGCCATCTCTTTGAAAAGTAAATTTCTCCCTATCTCCCAGATTTTGTGGGAAGCTAGTAGTCTAACTTTAGTGTGTATCTTGCCCCAAGTAGTAAAATTTCCTCCAGTCATATAAAAAGAGTTGTTTCTTTTTTTTGTAAAAAAAGTCAATTAACTAACATATATGGTCACCCCAATTACCAGATAAAGTTAGAATGAACTACATGTGACAAAGTGTGCAGTCAATTCCTCTTACTAGAGGCCTAGTTATTGTTTACTTTGAGGACACATATGTAAAGGGTTGTATTTGCTCACCTATATAAAAGGGTGATGTAACTTTTTGTCTTTGCAGCCTCTTAGAGGATTGCCTGAGATGTGCATTAAATTCTGGCTTAATGCTTATTTAATAATCTGTTCTATTTCTCTACCACCTTTGTGGAAAGGATTTCTGAGTTGGGGGAAGACTTTATATATACCCAGCAATATCCAAAAGATAAGAAAATTCTGGAGAACTGCATTCTAATTGAATAGCATATGTAAAGGTGTAAAGTGGAGAAAGAGCTGGACATGGAATCAGTGAAGTTGTGTGGTGTGAGAGAATGGTAAGAAATGAAGTTGGAGAGGAAAGAGTTGCATTAAACTACATTATATAAGAATATTAAAATATAATCAGGAGTTTAGGTTTATTATAATGTCAATGACTGGATGTTGAAACGGTTCAAGTGTATCTAATTTGCTTTTGTAAATGATCAAACCAGCTGTTAGGTTGAGAATTAATTTAAGAGTTAAGAATGGAAGGAGACCAGTTGGTGTTGTGGTATTCTTGAAAATAGATGTACTGACTTCAAGAATAGGAAGTACAAATATTATAAAAAAGGTAGCCAAATATTTTGTCATTAAAGCACAGAAAAAAAGGTTTGGACAAGTTGTAGAAAAAAAGAATGAACCAAAATGATTCATATTTTTTAGACTGCAGCAACAAGGTAGACATTGCTTACAGAAATGGATATAATTGGAGAGAGATTTGTGTGGAGTGGAAGGCAAGAATTATTTTGATTATCATTTTTTTACTGCCTTTAAGAATAATGCAATATATCTATTTTAAATACTTGCTTTTTAATGATTTTATGGTATTCCACCCTATGAATATATGCTAATTAAAATAAACATCCCTACCTAGAGGTGTGGGATATGGAGGGTGGGAGGGGGGGAGAGGCAAGAGGGAAGAGATATGGGAACATATGTATATGTATAACTGATTCACTTTGTTATAAAGCAGAAACTAACACACCATTGTAAAGCAATTATATTCCAATAAAGATGTAAAAATAAATAAATAAAAGAAAGATAAATAACATCCCTCTATAATTATTTGTTTCTTTATTATACATAGTATTGTGATTAACATTCTTATTATTAAATATGTATGGACTAACCTTGGATTCTTTCCTAAGGGTAAATTTGTGGAAATAGAATCTTTAATTCTATGTAATGCTTCAAATAGGTTAGTACTGTTGACTGTTCCCTCCCAAAAGACCACCAGAAAAAGCTGTTGATTAAACAAAGCTAAGTATATTAGTCATACTAAAATAAGAGGGAACATCAACTTGAGAGAGTGTTTCAGGAGGGGGAAGTGAGGAGAGTATATTTACAGAATTTGAGAACTTGATTTGTGTTATATTAAGGTGAAAATTGCAATATGTGAAACTGGTTGAGATTAGCCAGACTTTATGATATTTTGGCTTTGAATTGATGTACGATGTGAAGGGTCTTGAAGTAAATCCTAAGCAATCTATTAGTCCTGAAGAGAAAACTATTTTAGCTGGCTCACTGTCACATCTTCCAGAGCCAGATATTTGGTTGTCCCTAGCGTTTTAAGATAAGGACATGGATATGGTCCAGTATTGTTCAATACAGGGAGAGGTAATTATATTGATTTCAGTCCTCAATGAGTAATGTATACTGTTAAATTACTCTTAGTGAAGTTCACATCAACTAATATATTTCTATATTTACTCTTTGGAATTTTATTATTGTTGTTGATTATATTTTTAAGTAGATTTAAGGTATGATTATCTGAAAGATTGTTTATTGCTAATCATATGTAATCACATCTGATTTGTGATGCATGTCTTATTCTTAATATAAATCTATACCTTTATAAAGTAAAAGGTAAATAATAGTTGATCATTAATTATTTGATAAATAAAATTATTAAAAATATGCATATGCAAGCCAATTATTAGTCTTGTAAGAAGAAATATTAAATGAAAAAGGTGTTGAAAATTAAGTATCCTAAGCTTCAGGCAAACAAATGAATTTATCATATGAGTCACTTTTGCAATATTTCCACTATAACATTTCAACTGCCAGCAGAGATTAGTGAGCATAGATGGCTCTGGTTTATTTCCAAAATGAGCTCAATACTGAATCCTTCAATTAAGGAGCTACAGCAGTGTTAGAGAGATATGATGGAGTCTCTTCCTAGTGGGAGGAATTGGGTTGCATATCTCACTTATTATTCTTGTGCATAGTGACTACAGAAATAGCTGTAGATTAGCCAGTTTGGCCCATTTTATCCAGGCAGAGCTTTCATGGCAGGTATCGAAAGAAAGAAACCTAATACTCCTAATCTTTGTGAAATACAACCTAAGGGGGAAAAAGCCCAGTTTTGTACAGAAACATTTGCAAGGAAATGTTTTAAAAAGCAGTGAGTATTTTGTATAAAGCAATAAAATCAAATTTTTTTTATTGGCAAGATTGACCTTTCTCACTAAAAACGTCTTTTCCTTAGAATACAAAACAGTCACAAAAGAATAAAGTGCATTCTTTAAAACTGGAGATAAAAATACATATATAATCTTTTTGATGCAAAGAAGCAAAATGTAAATTATACTGACATCATTATAATTTTTAACATGATGATTGTGGCTTGGAGTGTGATTTAATGATTGCATTTTCTAATTTTATTAACTTTTAATTGTAAATTGATATTACTTACTTAAGATTTTACTTAAGATTTTCACATGAGTTTATAAATTGTTTCTTATCAACAATATGGAATAATTTAGAATCTTAGACAAAAAATAGAAAAAAAACAAAGAAGGGAAAAATCACTTTAAATCACATTGCCAGAAAGTAAATATTAATATATTTGTTGAGGGTAGGAGACATAAAATTTATTATTTTCTTACAGTTTTATTGAAATATAATTGACATACATCACTGTATAAATTTAATGTGTACAGCATAATGATTTGACTTACATATGTCATGGAATATTTACCACAATAAGTTTAGTAAACATCCATCATCCCATATATAAACAAAAAATGAGAGAAAGGAAAGTAATTTTTCTTTGTGAGGAAAATCCTTAGGACTTATTCTTTGAACAATTTTCATACATAACATACAGCAGTGTTAATTATATTAATTGTGTTGTACATTACATTCCTAGTACTTATTTATCTTATAACTGGAATTTTTTACCTTTGACCACCTTCTTCCAATTCCCTCTCCCTTCATACCCCAGCCTCTGAAAACCACAAATTTGATATCTTTCTATGAGTTTGTTTGTTTATTTGTTTGTTTTTCTTTTAAGTATGTGACTTACACCTCTCTGTTAGTCCCTGGTGTACAACATAGTGATTCAATATTTCCATACATTTCAAAATGATCACCACCATAAGTCTACTTACCGACTGTCACCACACAAAGATATTACATTACTGTTGACTATATTCCCCATGCTTCATTTCATATCCATGACTCATTTATTTTGTAACAGGAAATTTGTACCTCTAACTTGCCTCATCTATTTCACAAATATCCTCACCCCCTCCTCTCTGGCAACCACCTCTTTGTTCTCTGTTTCTATGACTCTACTTCCATTTTGTTATGTTCATTCATTTGTTTTGTTTTTTAGATTCTATATGCAAGTGAAATCATAAGGTATTTGTCTCTCTCTGTCTGACTTACTTCACTCTAAATAATACCTCCTAGGTCCATCCATATTGTAACAAATGGAAAGGTTTCATTCTTTTTTATGGCTGAGTAATAGTCCATTGAATATATATCCTGCACCTTCTTTATCCACTCATCTCCTGGTGGACACTTAGGTTGCTTCCATATTTTGGCTATGTAAATAATGCTGCAGTGAACATACGGGTGGACATATCTTTTCAAATTAGTGTTTTCATTTTCTTCAGACAAATACCCAGGAGTGGGATTGCTGGATAGTATGGTAGTTCAGTGTTTAATTTTTTGAGGACCCTCTCTACTGTTTTCAAGGTGGCTGAAACAAATTACACTCCCACTGAGGTGTATGAGTGTTTTCTTTACTTCACATTATTGCCAACGTTTGTTATTTGTAGACCTTTTGATGATAGCCATTCTGACAGGTGGGAGGTAATATCTACTTCTGCTTTTGATTTACATATCCCTGATGATTAGTAATGTAGAACATCTTTACATGTGCCTGTTGGCCACCTGCATGTCTTTGAAAAAATGTCTATTCAAGTCCTCTCCTCATTTTTTCAGTCAGATTTCTTTTTATGTTGAGCTGTATGAGTTCTTAATATATTTTGGATATTAACCCCTTATCTAATACACCATTTGCAAATATCTTCTCCCATTCAGTAGGTGGCCTTTTCATTTTGTTGATAGTTTCCTTTACTGTACAAAATCTTTTTAGTTTTGATGTATTCCTATTTGCCTATTTTTGCTTTTGTTTCCCTTTCCTGAGGAAATAGATCCAAAAATGTATTGCTAAGAATGACATCATAGAGTGTTCTGCCAATGTTATCTTCTTATGTTTCCAAAACTTAACATTTATGATTTTAACCCATTATAAGTTTATTTCTGTATATGTTGTGAGAAAGTAATCCAGTTTGACTTGCATGTAGCTAACCAGTTGGGAACAACAACATTTATCTAAGAGACTGTTTTTTCCCCAATTGTGCATTCTTGACTCCTTTGTCATAGATAATTGACCATATCACTATGGGTTCATTTCTGGGCTCTCTATTCTGTTCCATTGATCTATGCGTGTTGTTTAGCCTTAACTTATTTGTGTTTTTTTGCAGTTTTTTCTTGTAGTCAATTTCTGACCTTATAACATTGAGGTCGGAAAAGATGCTTGATATGATTTTAATTTTTTTAAATTTACAGAGACTTGATTTGTGGCCTAGCATGTGATCTATCCTGGAGAATGTTCTATGTACACTTGAAAAGAATGTGTGTGTATTCTCCTGCTTTTGGGTGGAATATATTATATGTATCTATTAAGTTCATTTGTTCTAATGTGTCATTTAAACCAGGTTTCATTATTGACTTTCTGTCTAGATATTCTGTTTATTGATGTATGTGGGGTGTTAAAATCCCCTACTATTATTGTGTTGCTGTCAATTTCTCCTTTATGTCTGTTAATGTTTGCCTTAGGTATTTAAGTATTCTTATGTTGGGTGCATATATAATTATAATTGTTATATCTTCTTCTATGGATTGATCCCTTAATCAATATGTAATGTTTTCCTTTGTGACTTGTTACAGACTTTGTTTTAAAGTTTATTTTGTCTGATATTAGCATTTCTGCCTGGCTTTCATTTCCAGTTGCATGGAATTACTTGTTCCAGCCCCTCATTTTCTATCTGTATGATCTTTAGATCTGAATTGTGTCTCTTAGGCAGCATACATATGCATCTTGTTTTTGTATTCATTCAGTCATTTCATGTCTTTTGATTGGAACATTTAGTCCATTTTCATTTAAAGTTATTATTGATTGGTATGTACTTATTGCCATTTCTTCATTGTTTTGAGGTTCTTTTTTAGTCACATTTGCTCTTTTTTTCTTTTTTCTTCCATGTGATTTGATGGTTATTTTTAGTCTTATGTTGGAATATTTTCTTTCTGTGTGTATCTATTGTAGTTATATATTTTATATACACACACACACACACACACACACACACACACATATATATATATGATTATTTTTGTTCCTCATCTCTTATGTTCAAACACATTTTAACAACCCTGCATTTTTACTCCCCCTCTCTATGTTTACTGTTTTTGACATCATATTTTACATCTTGTTGTTTTGTGTATCCCTTAACTGCTTATTGGCAATATAGATAATTTTCACAACTTTCATCTTTTAACCTTCCTACTACCTTTACATGCAGTTAATTTACTACCTTTACTGTGTATTTGCATTTACCAATGAGCTTTTCCTTTCATAACTTTCATGTTTCTAGTTCTGGCCTTTTCTTTTTCACTTAGAGAAGTCCCTTTTAACATTTCTTGTAATATTAGTTTGATAGTGCTGAACACTTTTAGTCTTTGCTTTTCAGTAAAACTTTTCACCTCACTATCAAATGTGAATGAAAATTTGCCAGGTAAAGTATTCTTGGTTGTGGGTTTTTTACCTTTAATCTCTTTAAATATATTGTGCTTCTCCCTTCTGGCCTTCAGAATTTCTGCTAAAATTTCAGCTGATGGCGTTGTGGGAATTCACTTGTATGTAATGTTGATTTTCCCTTGCTGCTTATAATATTCATGGGGTTGATCCTGTTGGAGACTCTGTACTTCCTGGACTTGGATGTCTGTTTCCTTTCCCAGGTTAAGGAAGTTTTTATCTATTAAGTCTTCAAATATCTTATCTTCCTCCTTCTCTCTATCTCTTCCTTTGGGACCCCTAAAATGAAAATGTTAGTATGCTTGACATTGCTCTAGAGGTCTCTTAAAGTATCCTCATTTTTTTTCATTCTTTTTTCTTTTGTCCGTTCAGCTTCAGTGATTTCCACTACTCTGTCTTCCAGATCACTGATCCATTCCTCTGTATAATCTAATCTGCTGTGGATTCCTTCTAGTGTATTTTTCATTTTAGTTAGTTTATTTTTCATCTCTGCTTGATATTTTCCACCTGTTTAAAACATCTAATGTTTTACTCTGCTTATCCAATAGTCTCCTGAGTTCTTTGAACATCTTTACAATCATTACCTTGGGCTCTTTATCAGGTATATTGCCTATCTCCACTTCAATTAGTTCTTCTTCTGGGATTTTATATTATTCCTTCCTTTAAAACATACTCCTCTATCACCTCATTTTTCCTAATTTTCTATATTTATTTCTCAGTATTTGGCAGGTTGGCTATGTTTCTGACCTCGGAGTAGTAGCCTTTTGAAGGAGACATCATATATGTCCCAGCAGTGCACTCTCCTCTGGTTCCCAGGGCTATGTGCTCTAGTGATGCCCCGTATTTGGGCTATGTGTATACTTCTTTTGTGGAAGACAAACTACTGTGGGCAGTCTAGTGATGAGACTGGCCTAGATCCAGTTGGTTGACAGGCTTTGCATTGTGTGGAGGTTGCTGACTGCTGTTGGGGATGTCCAGGTAATGAGGTTGCTGACCCTGGAGCCCTAGGGTTCCCAGACTAGTGCAGGACCACTGGTGGGTTGGGCTGGGTTCTGAAATAGGTGGTTATGGGGCTAGGGTTCCTGGAACGGGTGTCTACCTGCTCCTGGAAGGGGCTGGTTCTTGACATGGATGGCTATAGGTTCTGGTTGTCCCACAGCTGGTGTTGGCCCACTGGTGAGTGGGGCTGGATTCCAGGGTAGCTGGCTGAGGGACCCAAGGTTACTTGGAGCTGGTGTCAGCCTGATGGTGGGTGGAGCCAGGCCCCTTAAAGTCCTGGGACTGGTGCAGACTGGCTGGTTGTTGGGGCCTGTCCTGATGCTAATAAACTAGAAGGAAGATTCCAAAATTGTGCTTGCCAGTACCAACATCCTCTTGGTAGAATGAGCTTCCAAAAATTGCTGCTGCAAGCATCTATGGCCTCAGGGTGAGTCTCAGTTTCCTCCTGCCACTCCAGGAGGCTCTCTAAGATCAGCAAGTGAGTATGACTCAGGCTTCTTTCAAAGTACTGATCCTACCTTTGGTCTCAGATCATGTGAAATTTTGTGTGAACCTTTTAGGAATGGAGTTTCGGTTTGCTATAGCACTGTGGCTCTCTGGAATGCAAGCCCTGCTGGCCTTCAAAGTCAAACATTCTGGGGACACATCTTCCCAGTGCAGGAGCCCCAGGCTAAGGAGCCCAATGTAGAGCTCAGACTTCTCATTCCTTGGGGAGAATTTCTGCATTTGTGGTTATGCTCGCATTTGTAGTTCCCTACTTGGGGTATGGGTCTTGATTTTACCACATCTCTGCCCCTCCTTCCTTGACTCCTTGTGGTTTCTTTGTTATATCTTTAGTTTGTTATATCTTTAGTTTTAGAGATCATTTCTGCTACTCATCACGTTGTTTTCATCAACAGTTGCTCTTTAAATAGTTGTAATTTTGGTGAGCCCATGGGAAGGTGTGATCACAGTGTATTTCTACTTTGCCATCTTGGCCTAATGTTTAATATTTTTATGTATGCATATATGTATCACTTAATATTCAGAAACTCATATCACGCTAAACATTGCTTTGGATTTTTCAGCAACATAAAGTAAAATGTATATGTATTAGAAAAAAGTGGAATGAGTTACACTGTTTGATGAAACTGGAAGATAGGACAAAGTAACAGAGCTTTAGAAAAGGAAAGTATATTAAAGAGTATCTAAAACAATTCACCAATTCTGTAGACAAGAAATTGAAATGGGGAAAGATAATATGATTGCTCGGAGTTTCACTATTAGTTTACAGGACACATAGAATCACCAGTTAGGCCCCTGACTCTCAGTTTCAGGCACCACCCTCTCACTCCTGCCCCACAATAGGACATTTCATACTTGACACATTTTTTGCCCCTCTCACAAAACAGAATAATATATACATTTCTAAGTAGGATGTCCTTTTGTGTTACTAATTCATCAATAAGTCTACCTCAAAAAAGTTTTTCCCAGGAAAAAATAGTGACAATTATGTTAACATAAAATTGTATAAGAATAGAACTATTTTTTCAAATAACTGGACTTTGTGCTTTTTCTGTCTTCAAAAAAACATCAAGATAAAAAATGTTTTTGGTCCTCTCTCCCAACCATTATACTAATATTTGGTGTAATCACAAATGATAGCCTTATGATTTATATTGAACATATATGTTTGGTTTCTAAAATGCAATGTATCTTAATATTTTTGTTTGAAATCAATGGTTGAATAGTTGAACAGAAGAAACTATACCTTAAAACAGTACCATTATTCTAATTTATTTAACTTAGACTCTTACGAATTTCTATTCCTCTGTATTGAATATATTTATATATGTATATACATATATATATATACACATTTATTTATTTATTTCTTACAGTTGTTTTGCATTGAGTGATTTTAATTTTCTTCTTCAGGCTTACCTGTCATTGTTAAAGTACCCATAATTAAGCTGCATTTTATTTTGATTAAAAACTGAAAGATAACAAAACAAAAAAATAGCAACAAACATGTTTAAGGCTAAAGAAACTATTGAGTGGATTTTGTCATTATTTCTTCATTATTTATCTTTTTAGAAGGTATATGTACTAGTTAAGTAGCTCTTTTTATGAATGTACTGTACTTTGACTTATTGTCTTTTTATTCTTTTGCTTTTAGCAATTCAAAACATTTCTTTTTGCTTTTCTTTTCAGATTTGAGATGTAATTAACATATAATATTGTGTAAGTTTAAGGTGTATAATGAGATGATTTGATACATTTATATATTGTAATATTATTACCACAGAGTGACTGGTTAACTGCTGCATCATATCACATAATTACAATTTCCTTTTTATAGTGAGAATATTTAATATTTACTTTCTTACTAACTTTCAAGTGTTACACATTATTGTTAATTATAGTCACTATTCTATACATTTGTTATCAAGAAATTATTCATTTTATAACTGGAAGTTTGTACACTTTGAGCAACATCTCCCCATTTTCTCCACCCCCAGCCCCTGGTAACCACCATTTCATTTTCTTTCTCTAGGAATTCCATTTTTTTTCCATGTTAAGTGATAACATACAGTCTTTGTCTTTGTCTGAGTTATTTCACTTAGAATAATACCCTCAAGTTCTACCCATGTTGTTACAAATGGCAGGATTTCCTTCTTTCTCATGGCTGAATAATATTCTTCTATATTGTCTATTGTGAATAATGCTGCAATGAACATGAGAGTACAGATATTTCTCCAAAATTCTGATTTCATTTTCTTTGGCTATATATCCAGAAGTAAAATTGTTGAATTATATGGTGTTTCTAAGTTCGGTTTTTGAGAAGCCTCCATATTTCTTTCCATAGTGTTTGTAACAATTTATATCTCCACCAACAGTAGACAAGGAGTCTCTTTTTCCAAATCCTTACCAACACTTATCTCTTGTCTTTTTGATGATAACCATTCTAACAGGTGTGAGGTGATATCTCATTGTGATTTCAATTTCCATGATTAGTGATTGACCACCTTTCATTTATCTGTTGGCCATTTATACCTCTTTTTTGGAAAAGTATCCAACCTGATGATCTTCCCATTTTTTAATCATTTTTTTTTGGCTATTGAGTTGTATGGGTTTCCTATATATTTTGGATACTAACTTCATGTCAGATAGATGGTTTGCAATTATTTTCTTCCATTCTGTAAGTTACCCATTTCTTTTTGTTGTGCAGAAGCTATTTACTTTGACATAGTCACACAATTATTATTTTTTCTTTTGTTTCCTGTGTTTTTGGTGTCATAGTCAAAAAATTATTGACAACACCAATGTTAAGTAGTTTTTCCATATGTTTCCTTCTAGGAGTTTTATGTAAAGTCTTATCTTTATGTCTTTAATCCATTTTGAGTTAATTTTTTGTGAGTGGTGTCAGAAAGGAATCCAATTTCTTTCTTCTGTAGGTAGCTATGCATTTTTCCCTACAAAACACCATTTATTAAACAGACTATTCTTTCCCCATTGAGTATTTGTGACTATCTTATTAAACACTTGTTACCATATATGGCAGGGTTTATTAGTTTATGTATATATTTTCATGCTGTCTTAAAACAATACTGTTTTGATTACTATAATAATCAAATTTGCTTTTGCATTGTAATATAGTTTGAAATTAGGAAGTGTGTTGCTTCTGCCTTGTTTTTCTTTTATGGTATTGCTTTGACTATTTAGGGTCTTTAGTTATTCCCTATGAATATTAGGATTTTTTTTTTCACTTCTGTGAAAAAGTGCCACTGGAATTGTAATCTGGATTGAACTGAATTTATAGAAGACTTTGAGTAGTATGAAAAATTTAACAATATTAATCCTTCCCACACATAAACATGGGATATATTTCCACTTATTTGTGTTTTCCTCAATTTTATTACAGTCTTATATTTTATAGTGTAGAGAGCTCTCCTCTCTTTGGTTAAATTTATTCTAAGTATTATATTGCTCTTAATGCTATTGTGAAAGGAATTGCTTATTTTATTGTTTTTCAGATATTTTATTGTAGGTACATAGATATGTAACATATTTTGGATATTGATCTTGTATTTTGTAACTTTATTAAATTTGATGATTAGTTCTAATATGTTTTGGTGGAGTCTGTAGGATTTTCTATATATAAGATTATATCATCAGGAAACAAAGAAATTTTTACTTCTTTCTTTCTGATTTGGATGACTTTTATTATTTTTATTGCCTAATTGCTCTCTCAAGGATTTCAAATAAAATGTTGAATAAAAGTGGTGACAGTGGTCACCCTTTGTCTTTTTCCTGATCTTAGAGGAAAAGTTATCAACATTTACCATTGAGTGTAATATTACCTGTGAGCTTGTCATATATGGCTTAATATTTTCAGGTATGTTACATTTCTTCTATATACAAGTTGTTGAGAGGTTTTATCATAAAAGGATGTTGTATTGGGTCAAATATGTTTTCTGCATCTCTTGAGATGACCATATCATTTTGCCTTACATTCATACAATAAGTGTATCACAATTACTGATTTGCATATGTTGAACCATTCTTGTATGTCAAAGATGAATCCCATTTGATCATGATGTATGGACCAGTTGATCATTTCCCAAAGGTCTCAATAACACTGGACATTATCATTGTTTCTACCTTTGCCAATTTATAATAAAAGATACTATTATTTTATTTTGTTTATTTGATTAACAGTTAATTTAAATATTGCATATGCTTTGTACTTTTTCTTAAGATTAACTTCTTAAGACTGCACATTTTCAAATTGAATCTTACATAATTTTTTTCAATTAACTTTTAAGATTCACTTTTAAACTGAGAGAATTATCTCTACTAACATATGTTGTAAACTGTTTCCTCACGTCATATTTTTTTAGTCTTTGAGAAGAGTTTTTTTTTTAACATAGAGATTAATTTTTTACAGTCTATTTTGATGTGTTGTGACATTCTTCTAGTTTATATCTCACAAATATTGAATCTGTCCATAATTGCTTTTGTGTAAAATATGTGGTAGCAATCTAAGTCACCTTTCATAAAAATCAATTTAGCTTTTAATATTGATTTAAAATTTTTCATTATATTTCATTTATACATCTATCTGTGTCTGCTATAATAATATATATTTTTAATTATAATAGGATAGCCTAGCCTATTATTAGGCTCATTCTATCAAGTTTATAATAAAAGATATAGGAATGGTGATTGTAAAATAATTGTACTATTAATTTGTGAAGATTTGCTATTCTATACACATTGAAAGACTAAGGGTGATTTGGTTTAGCTGTATAGTATTTCTATATCTACATTCATAAGTAAAACCAGTCTATATCTGTGTTGTAATTGTTCAACATGTACACTTGTCTAGAAGTTTTTGGTGTAAGTACTGAATATATTTCAAAAATTACACTTCTTTTCCCCTTAGCACAAGAATATTTAAAATGACATAGAAATTATCTATTAATTTTATCTGTTAAGTTACTTGGGCCTTTTACTTCACGATGGATATTTAAGAGGTAACAAATATAGGAAAAAAGCAGTAAAGTGCAATTATAAAAAATGACTGAGTTCAAACTTGAAAGTCAGAGACAAATTGGTTTAATATGTTACCTAGGTAAACCTTTTGTAGCATTAGTTTATGTCCTATTGCATATTGCCTGACTCATGTGTGTAGTTTAGAGTCTTGAATATGTCTAGCACATGACAAAGTTTTCTTATTATCATTATCTAAAAATAATTTTATAGAGTACTTGAATAATAACTATTATAAAAATGAACTATAATAAAAAACATAAGGTTTGTTCAGTACAGGTAAGTTAATTTATATAACCAATAACATCTATATTAAAAAAAAAATGGAAAAAAAAGGAAAACTTACCATTACCTTAACAGACAAAAAAAAATTTCTTCTGGAAAAAATACAATATTCATTTTTGTATATAAATTTAAACTCAATTGGGATTGCAAGTATACTTTCTTTACAGAATGAAGAATATATTAAATGACATCCAAAATTATTTAAACCAACAGCTAAAATATAAAACATCCAAGGGAAATTTTCATATGATAGCTGATTCCAAGACAACAGTTTGTATTTATAGAAGCTATAATCAGAAAATATAATTGAAATTTAGTCAATGTTTAAACATTAAATACCTAGGGAAACATGAGCATAAACATACATAAAATTGTAGAAAATTATTAAATTTTACTAAAGAAAAGTTTAAAAATTGAATAAATGACAAGACTTTATTTTCTACAAATTAATTTACAAATCAAAAGTTAATGAGGTTCAGAATAATCTTGATGTACTCCCTGTCTTTGACCTCTTCTCATGGAAATTGTCACATTCACAGCTCTTCTAATGGGTCAATCTACAGGATACAAGTAAATAGAGCTGGTTAGCAGTACATGATAGGAGCATTTCCAGTGGGTTAAGAGGGTTCTTCTGTAGGTATCTTTTCCAATAGATGAAATCTCCAGGGTGCAAGGTATGATGCTCAAGGTCTTCTCCTGAGAACACACTGTTAAAAGATTGCTCTACCAAAACATGGTTATTTTTAATAGAAGAAATTAGACCTTTATAATATTGGAACATTTCTCTTTTTATTAGTTGTGCATTAAAAGAGGAAGGAGCCAAGTGCATTGATGTCCTGTAACTATCTCAAAGGATCAGAGTTCCAAGAGGGGTGGATCTGAAATTTAGAAAGACCAAAGAATGCTTTTGGCAAGGGAATTTAGAGGGTCTGTACAAATTTTGCCAACTGAGTCTGTAAAAAGCCATTAGTGTGCTAGACTGGACTAGAGAATTGACGGTGGATAGTGCAATCAAAGTCTCGTAAAACTGACCAAATAGCACAGACTCTTTGAAGTACCTGACCAATAAAATGGATTCCTTGATTATTGTAAAGTTCTAGAGGAATTCCACAGGTAAAGTTAATCCTTTCCAAAAGGACTTTATTCACAAAATAGGCAGTAACTTGTCTACAAGGGAAGACTTTAGTCCAGTGTGAAAACATACAGAACATCTAGGATGTAGTAAAAAATCCAATTGCCAAAATTCAAATGGTCTATTAAGTAGTTGAAATCATCTGGGAGCAGTATGTACAGGTTTCCTTGCTTTGTACTTTGGACCAATGGGACAAATGAGGTAGGCACTTTGTGGAACCTTGTTAATGTTTCTCTACCAATATTGATTCCTGAATGCTATTATTTTGCCAGTAGACCAATGGTTTAATGCATGCACAGTGGTTAAGAGTTGGAATTTTAGTCACTCTGGTGGGACTGGGTTGTTATTTGGTACAAACAAGAGCTTTCTCTTTTTATCAAACCAACATTTGTTGAATATCCAATGTTGCTTTTCCTTTTCTGAGGTCAATTGTTGGGTTACTCTAGCCAGTTTTCTCTAACTTATCATTTGGGGAAATATCATTTTGAACCATGACAGCAGTTTGGCTGCTGTTAGTTCCTTTAAGGTCAACATTTCTTATGGAAATGTCAGCAAGGTAATTTCCTCTAGCTTCCAAAGAGTCAAGTTTAAAATGCTCTGTAGTTTAATAATAATTAAAGCATCAGGTAAAAGTATTGCATCTGAACATAGGGGTCATTTATAATTTTATTTCTGCTAGATGTATGAAAGCCATGTTGCTTCTACAATATTCTACAATCATAAGCTACTCCAAAAGTATATCTTCTATCAGTATAAATATTGGCAGTTTTGTTCTTGGCTAAACTACAAGCCCATGTAAGAACATATAATTCAGCTTGTTGAACTGAAGTATCTGTCAGTAAAGATGTTGCTTCAAAAGGAGTTAAGCATACCTAGCACAATATTTGCCATTGTCACCCTTTAAATAAGAAACATCAGTGAACCATTAGAAGTCAATGTTACCTAACTGAATTTCTAGCAAATTATCAGCAATAAACAGTTGTGAGGGACTGAGTCTTTGACAGACGGGAAAAGAGTAGCAGGGTGAGATTATTGTAATGTAAAAGCATTATGGTAGGAGCATTAAGAAAAGGACTTTATAAGTGTTGAGGCATTTGATCAAGAAATGTTGAGTAAGATGAGAATTCAGGATGGTTTCTATTGCATGAGGTACAAAAATGATTAAAGGGGATTCCAGAATAATTTTTTTCAGTGGCATTAACCAAAAAGGCAGTGGCAATAAATTGTCTAAAGCAAGTGGGTATCCATCTGCCACAAGGTCAAGTTGCTGACTATAATATACTATGTGTCAATGCCGCTTGCCATGTTTTTGGTGAGTAGCCGAAGGACATTCCTTTGCTTTCATATACAAAAAGAAAAAAGAGAATCTGATAATTGGGATGTCCAAGAGCAGGAGGGTTTATCAAACTTTCCTTTAAGGTCTTAAAGATTATGTCATCCAGTTCTTCCCTTAAAATTGGGTTGAGATTGTTTTTCTTCAGTAAAACATACAGAGATTTGGCCATAAAAGAGAAATTTGGAATCCATTTTCACCAATAACCTACTATGCCGAGAAAACCTTAAAATTGATGCTAGTTTTGGATTTTGGGAAACTTCAAACACCATGAAGCCTACTCGGATCTAGGTGTAGTCCTTGTCCTGATATCAGATGTCCTAAATGTCAAACCTGGGTTGGGCAGACTGTAATTTTTCCTTGTCAATCTTATGTCCCTTGAAGGCATAAGAGGTTTAGCAGTTAAGTGCTCTCTTCCTGTGAGGAGGCTTGAGATGGAGAGCAAAGAAGCAAATCATTCACATATTGCAACAAAGTAGGACCTCTAGGGAACTTTAAATTATCAAAATCAGCCTTCAGTATTTGTCAGAATTAAGAAAGACTCTCAGTAAAACCCTGAGGCATCACCATTCAGGTAAATTGTTTTTCTTCCCAAGTGAAGGAAAAATATATTGGCTTAGTCAACTGGAATACTAAAGAATGCACTGTATAAATCAATTGCAGTAAAGAATTTACTTCTAATGGAAATGGATGTTAATAAGGTATTAGGGACATCAGAAAGTGAATGGATAACAGTGTTGTTTATTGCTCAGAGGTCCTGTACACACCTCCACCCTCAGCCCTTAGGTTTTCTCACTGGTAAAATAGGAGTATTACAGAGACTAGAACAAGGAATAATGAGACCTTGAGCTTTGTAATCTTCCATTATGGGCTTTATACTTGAAATGCTTCTTTACTTACAGGGTATTGATTAATTCTGGGAAGAGACTTTGAGGGATCTATTTGAATCTTGATGGAAGGTATGCTGTGAATTTTGACAATATCATTTGGAGATTTTGTCCCTAATGTTAGTTGATTCAATAGGGACAAATGATCAGTTTTTCCAGAATCAGCTCTAGCTCCATCAGAGATGGAACAAAAGATGTCAAGGGGTCATTTAGTTCACCTGGTTGGCTGCTTTGATGATTACTGTCAAATTCTGGAATTATTTCACCCTTTTGGGAGAAAGAAATTCTGGCATGATGCTTCTCTAAGAAGTCTTGGCCTACTAAATTGGTAGGGAAAGGGACTAAGAAGACAAAAAGGGTGTGTATCTCTCAAAGGGTCTAAACAAAAGGGATTATGTTCAGAGAAAGGAAACTCTTGAGGTTCTCTAGATATCATTTTTGAACTGTTTTAGAACTTTGAGGAAAGGGCTGTTTTACACTGGTGGGTGGCAGTGAGCACAGAGAGTGTGGCTCCAGAGCCACACTCAGGAAAAGATTTATCACCAATCTGGAGAAATGTTTCTCCAACCCAATTTAGAGGGAGGACTGGGAAGAGCCCCTGTAATTTCTTGAGAATTGGGAATTCAGATGGCTGCTGGTTAGAAGGCGGATGGCACGTGAAGCACTTAAATTTGTACCAATCTCTTTTCCAATGTCCCAGATCTTTGCAATTATAACAAGAACTGGGTGTGTGTGTTGGGGGGGAGGTTCCTTCAGGGGCCTTCATTTACTGGAGTTGAAGAATAAGAATTTTGGCAGTCTTTCTTTTAGGTGACTCATCTAGAGTGTAATTAAATCTGCAGCTGACATAGTTTTTCATTCTACCCTGGTCCTTTTTACTGGAAGGGAAAAGTCCCACTTCAGCCCACTAATAAACAGTGTTAAAAGTTATCTGAGTGGAATCAACATCTGAATACCAGAATTTCCTTTAAAAACAATCTGAAGTCAATCATAATTGTCATGATCAGTTTCATCAAGTTTTTGTGTGCAAGCCTGAATTTTATTCCACTCATCAGGCTTTGGAAAGGCCCTAGAAATTGCCCAATGAAGTTACCTAGCTATTGCTTGAGCTTGATTATAAAATAAGTTAGCAAGCTTGTCTCCCATTTGTAATTCTGGAGACTTTTCAGGATGTTCCCAAGTTTTAGTTTTCATCTAATAGTGGGCCTTGGTCTTCAAGAACATGCACATAAAATAGCTGATAAAAGTTAGAGAAATCAGGGCTTCCCTGGTGGCGCAGTGATTGGGAGTCGGCCTGCCGATGCAGGGGACGCGGGTTCGTGCCCCGGTCCAGGAAGATCCCACATGCCGCGGAACGGCTGGGCCCGTGAACCATGGCCGCTGAGCCTGCGTGTCCAGAGCCTGTGCTCCACAACGGGAGAGGCCACAACAGTGAGAGGCCTGCATATTGCAAAAAAAAAAAAAAAAGTTAGAGAAATCTGGTTGATAAATTCGAATGACTATATCATATTCCTCAGAAAATCTGTGAGAATCTTCAGTTACTTTGGGACAAACTTTGCCTGTGACTCGCAGTTCAACTTTAGTCCAGGGAATATAAGAAATTAAGGACTCGACCTCTGGATTCTCAGGAAGTTTAATTTAAAGATAGAGATTCTGATAGGTTCAGAGGAAAAGAGGATGGGGAGAGTTTCAAGTGAAAAGGAAAGTTCGGTCAGATAATTAGTATGGGAGAACTGAGAGTATAGAGGAGGTGTAGAATGTAAAGAAAAGAAGGAAGACGGTTCCAGAAGCAGGGCCTAAGCAAAAGGAGCCAGGGAAGAGGAAGAAGATGGCACTGGAGGGAGAGCCTGAGGAAAAGAAGCTGGGAAACAAGAGCATGAGACTTCAGAAACAATTTTATCTTTTTTTAATCATTTGCTTGCTTCAGTTAATCTTAAATTTGTATTTTGCAAAGTTAATTTTAGACTCCTGATAACATTTGGAAGTCCCAAAATGCCAATCAAAATAAGTGTTCCATTCAGTTTTGGAAGTTTCAGGGCTAAGGTTTTCCAATTCAGTTTTAAGAAAAGTAAATTCAGGGATCTCAAAAGTTCCCCATAATGGGCATCGATATTGTAACTTACCTTTGGTCAGGTCAGTCCATTTAGTTAGAAACGTCCATTGGGAAGGACCGTGGTTTTTAAACATAAAATCAGCCAGAGTCCCTGTAAAGGAGGTACCCTCACAATATTTAGACACCTGGGATCCTATTTCTCAAAGGAGTTTCTCTAAAGTGAAGAATAATTTTCCAACAGCTCAAACAGCTTAAACAGCCCAAAGAACACACAGGCCTAATATTATCCAGTCCTAAGGGAACAGTCTAGCCTCAAAGAAGCCAGACTGAAGGCTGATCAGCAGAGTTGTAATGGAACAGCCTAATGCTTAGGGAGTCAATCTTAACAGGACAGTTCTAATAGGACAGCTCCTATTCCGAAAGGAATCAGGACAAAGGCTGAACCTGCAGAAATCCCATAAAACAGCCCCTGTTCCTGAAGGAATGTGCCAAAGTTTAGCCAGTTCCAGTAGGAACAGCCTGATTTCAAAAATCAGGCTGCAGTACCAAATGAGAACAAGCTCTTAACAAGAAAGGAGGAAGCCCTAATATAGATTCCAAATAAAATCTGGAGAGCTTTAAAATACAAAGAAGGTGGAAGCTCAGATCTAGGTGAAAAACTTACCTGCAAACCCCAGGGTTGGCAAGAAAAGCAGTGGAAAATAATGGATTCAATGTGGGTGCCACACCTGTTTGCTCACCAGCCTCAGAGTTGTTGGCAGTCTTCTCTGCATCCCTGTACTGGCCACCAAAATATTTAACTAAAACAAATAGGCTGCTAATCATTTCTCCAGCAAAAATGGGCTTATTTGGCATCAATAAAGAATGGCATTTCAGGGTCTGCAACCATGGTGAGCCACGTAAAAGTCCCTGCACAGCAAGGAGAGAATTTTTTTTAAGAGGTTAAAAGGAAGTTGGGAGAGCTATAGAAATAAAATCTTCATTGGAGGCATTGAGAGTTTGAAGTATGTTGGCTATCATTGACTGAGACCTTATAATCTCTCATTGGCTGAGCTCTTGTGGGGACAGAGGAGGAAGTCTTTCTCCTTCCTGTTTGGCTCTGCTATTATTGTAGGACAGGATAGCTCTTTCTTCTGACTTCCTGACTCTATTTTAATTGAGGTTTCTGTTTATTAATTTTTGCACCCTTATTTCCCCACCCTCACCCCCAGGGTTAGTCAAACTTTGAGGTATAAGACACAGGCCTATAGAATATTAGTTCTTTCCAGGACTTTTGAACCCAACTGTAAGGATTTAGGGTCCAGTTATAGAATTAGAGGGAATAGTCTACACAAGACTACCTTCATTTTTGAAGCCAACTGCAAGATTGAGGGTTTTCTAAAACCACGCTCAGGTTCAGGTTCAATAATTAGAGAAAAGATTCACAGGATATACTGAAAGCTATTGAATTTATGAATAAAGCTTATTACAAGGAAAAGTTTCAAATTAGAAACATCCAAAGGAAGAGACCCACAGGGCAGAGTGTAGGAAGATTCCAAATATGAAGTTTCCATTATCTTCAGAATGTTTTATGCTCCCAACATTCACCTGTGATAATGTGCATGTGGTATTGCCTACTGGGAAAGTTCACTCAAGCTTCGGAATCCAGAACTTTATTGAGACTTTGTTATGTTGGCCTGATTAATTTATTGTCCACATAGTTGAACTCAGTCTCTATGTCAATTGACACCTCTGACTTAATGCCCCACTCTCAATCACCTGGTTAGTCTTTCTGTTATGGCCAGCCTCCACCCTAAGACCATCAGGTATGGAAGTTCAGATTCTGAGTTATCTCATTAACACAAACTATTAGTTGTGCTCAGAAGGGCCCACCACTGAGTTAAAAAAAAAAAAATCCTTTCACTCAGAAATTCCAAAGATTTAGATGTTATCACTTAAGAGCTCAATACAAATACCAGACTTCTCTTTGGGCAAGGTCAAATATTGTACTTCTCTGTCTCTGCCTGTCTTTCTCTTTCTCTCTGTCTCTGTGTCTGTCTGTCTGTCTGTCTGTCTCTCTCTCTCTGTTTTTCCTCCATTTACATCCATACATGTTTCTATTAATATCTTACATAAGTTAGACTGATCTTTCTTTATTCTATATCAGTGGTTTTTAAAATGTGTCTGCTGCTGCACCAGCACTTGGAAACTTTTTGGAAATTCAAATTCTTGAGCCTCATCCAGATCTACTGAATCAGAAATTCTGAGAGTGCACAGCAATCTGCTTTTAACAAGCCGTCCAGGTGGTTCTCATTCATGCTTAAATTTATAATCCACTGTTCTAATGCTGAGATCTTTAGTGGTCATGAAATAAAGAAGGAAACGGAAGAGTGTTCAGGAGGTTTTCTAGAGAAGTAATATCACTGGAAAACTAAGTGATATTTGAAAAAACAGATGGCTCTTCATTTGCTTCTTGAAACTTGAGTCAAATTCTCCATCTTTGTGTCAAGGGAAATTTACATGATACTTCATCTTCCATTTTTGTTTCCGATTTGACTCATTTTTAAAATAACTATTAATTTATGTTAGTAGTAACCATCAGGGAATTATGCAGAAACAGATTTAATAAAATAAAAAATTGTGCCTTCATTTTAACTGTTATATTTGTGGATGCTTTTGTTCCCCCAACTGAAAATAAAGATAATTCTCTCATAAGTGGAGAACTTGTATCATACTCTGAAACATGGAATAACTTTTTAAAATAGCTGTGCTATAAACCATTCAACATAGGGGTCCATGATATGAAGGCCGACAGCTTGTAATGTAGGTTTAATTAAATTGGGCACTACTATAATTAAAGGTTTTGAGTTATTAATGCATCTCTCTGGCAAACATTTTGTTTTTATCTCGCTAAATATTTATCTCGCTGGTGAAACATATTAAAACAGGATATTAGGACAGCTAGATAGAATTTGCTGCAGGAATAACTTGGATTTTTAGTTGTAATTCAGCACAATGCACTGCAGACTGCAGTGATTATTATTATTTTTTTTTTTTTGCGGTACGCGGGTCTCTCACTGCTGTGGCCTCTCCCGTTGTGGAGCACAAGCTCCAGATGCGCAGGCTCAGCGGCCATGGCTCACGGGCCCAGCAGCTCCGCGGCATGTGGGATCTTCCCGGACCGGGGCACGAAACCGTGTCCTCTGCATCGGCAGGTGGACTCTCAACCACTGCGCCACCAGGGAAACCCCCTATTTTCTTTTTAAATAAAAAAAGAAGACTTTTGGAAGCACAAGAAAATGAGTACAGTTTGAGATGAGAGTAAATCCATTAAAAAAAAAATCATAAATCAGGCATAGTGAAACTAACTTGGAGAAGAATAGTTGTAAATCTATCTATGGTCACCCCAAACCATAGAAGAATTTTGACTTCTCAATATTGAGTCTGAAGTTTTAGATTATTTCAGTATAACTTTTACTACTTTAACAAGTATTTTACTTATTCCATTTGCAACTACAAAAGGTATAGGGGCAGATGCATCATTAACCTGTTGATTCTCAGTTTCCTCTCAGAGCTAACATTAATGAAAAATATCATCTGTATTTGTTTATCATGGGTTCCAGATGATTCTCTCAAGTAGAGGTATTTTTCCTAGCCAGTGTTCCAATACAGGTTCAGTGATCTTTTCTCTGATTCTTAGATTCTGAATATGGAGTACAGAAACTCAGAACCCAACATTTCTCAGAGAAAATTCTAGGAACACTAGTTGCAGATTTGAGTCTCTCATAGAGCAAAACTTAAGTTAAATGAAGTTGGTAAATATTACATTCTATGTCCCATTTGCAAGATTCAAATTATATGATAGCATGTTAAAAATTATGAGGAACCTTGTAGTTAAGAAATACAGAAAACCTTGTTTGTTTCAACATTTGTTAAACTTAATTTACTACAAGACCTCTCCCCCTCCCCTGACCATTATACTGTTCCAAAGAGCACACATAGGAAAATGCTGTCATAGTGAAAAGAGGGCTGATTTAGCATTAAGAGACCCCAAATCAATCCTGTTTCCCTTTTTTGCTGTGTGAGCTTAGAGAAATTAATTAAATGCCTGAAGATTTAGTTTCTCATCTCTAAAATAAGGTTGATAATTACCACAGAAACTTATTGTAAGTATTAAAAGAATATACAGATTCAGAAACTCAGTAAGGTTTAAAGTGCATTTGAAAAATTCATTTTAGTTTCTTTGTCTCTTACTCACTCAGAAATTTGTCATTAAACCTACCAGTTTCCGAGGCATTTTTTTTCTCTTTCTGTCATTCTGTGTATTCTATTGGACATCACTGAAGGTGATGGGGGCATTGGAGGAGTGCCTATAGTATATTAGGGTGAGTGGGTTCACTTTTCTAAATATTTATCCCCTGGACATATTCAGGCAGAACTTGTTAGAGTGTTGTACAGAAAATACTGTACAAGTTTAATTAACATCAGGTTCCTTCTTATCCAAAGACACTTTGACTTGAAAAAATGTATTAGTGCTCATAATGTAAATAAGCCATTGACATTATCATTCAATGAATAAATATTGGCAAAGCATGGAGAGTGTATTCATGTATAATGAAAGGGGTACAAATTCATATTCACACAAGTTTCTACTAGCTAGTAACAGTTACTTTAAAGAAAGGGATGTCTATCTATAGATAGATAGATAAGGGGAAGAAAGCAAAGTCTATGTCAGACATGTTACATGAATTGTTCTTTCAAGAGTTTATTTATGGAATAAGTATGGATTTAGTATGGATATTTGCAGAGATATAATAACAGAAAGTATTTTTTTCTTTCATTTGTTCATTTTGCTAAAATGAGGGTTTTCTATAATCAGTTTGAAGGCAGAAGTGGGAAGAAAAGATTTAACAGTAAGATTTAAAGAGCATGAGTGTCTGGAGAATGTGAGGTCATAAAATAGACACTTTACGTTCATGTAACAAGCAGAATATAAAACTGGGAAAGTCCAAAATTCAAATAGCCTCTTTTGGGCACCATGCTTTTTGCATACATTATTCAGAATTTATTTGTTGATCCAATAACAAATATGGTTTTATTGCAAAAGAAAGAAATTTCTTAGGGATTGTGATTGATTGTCACCTATTCTTTCAGAATGAAATCCTGTATTTGTGCTTGGTTCTTGTTTGAGTCCTTTAAATTATTAATCAAGCTTTGTGTCAGGTAAGAATTATTGCATGAGCCTGTTTTAACAATTTAACCCTCTATGTCAACACAAAACTGATACAACATCTTTGTTATTTTAGCATCATCCACTATCCAGTTTCCTGTGAACAACATGCATCCCAGGATGCTCTTTCAATGTCCCCACTCAAAACAGAATCAGACTCTCTGGACTTAGATTATTTTGGTATGTGTGTGAGCTCTCATACAATTGTTAAGCTTCATAAAACATTAGAATTGTCAAAGGCTGCATGTTTAATTGACTTTAATTAGGTAGCCATGGTTTCACCCAAGACACAGTTTTTATCAGAAACTTTATCTTTCAGGTACTGAAGAGAGAGAAATTCACATATCTTTATACCCCAGGAGGTGACTGACAGTAAATGACTTTAGCCAGGATAGTCACATCTAGGTTCCAACTGATTTTTCATAAAGAACGATCTAACCATACCACCTAATCTTTTAAACTTTTAAACACGTTCAATGTTGAAAAGTGACTCGTTATTTATAGAGTACATGATGCAGATAAAAATTCCTGAATAAAGAGATTATACATGTTTAAGTTTGCTACTATGACAAACAGTTTTTCATTCCTTGGCTTCTTCTCAAAAAAGTTGTGATGGCAGTTATTTATCAACCTTATAAAAACCACATACTTTAAAAATCTAGTGCAGTATCTTACTTGAATAGTCCCTATTTAAATGCAAATTTTAAGTTCTTTCTGTCATAAAATGAATTTTCCAATAAAAAAGAGGTATGTATTTTCTAATGCTAATGGACTGTTTATCCCACTCCATGACTTGGCCTTAATATCCAAGCACAGGAGGTTTGTCTTTGGGAGGGGATAAAAAAAAAGAGAGATGTACAGGAAAAAAAATGCATAAATCTTCTTTGGTGGGGGAATTTACTAGTAGAATCCAAAAAACTTTTAAAGAGTAAATTTGAAAATGGTCTTTCTTAGGAAACCTAATTCTATTTTATAACAAAATATAAAACAAAATCTTAGTAACTGCAGATTCCTGTAGGGGAAAAGATCGTCAGTTCTATAAATCTTCTTATTATAGTGTAAAGAGATACAGCTGGGTTTGTTGAGTTCAAAATTTAAACTTTGTATTTCTTTTATTTTTCTTAATGGCTTACTTTTTTAAAATGACTAGTGTTGAACTTGTATTGAAGAAATATTATCGAAGACTCTGTATGCACAAGACACCCTGACAGTCAATCTGAAGGATGGCCAGTCCCTGTTTTGCTTTCTCTAGTTTCACTCAGCTGAGAACACATGCCTAACATTTTCAGATACTTCAAATTTCTGCACTGATACTAACTGAGCAGGAATTAGTGTCTCAATCTCCCTGTTTTAAATATAATATTAGAGCTATGATATTATATATAATAATGTATATATAATTACCCCTGACACAAGACAACAAGTTATAAGGGCCTTAAAGTAAATGAAAACAACATACCAGGCTCAGGAAAGGGGCAGGGGGCAGGGAGAGGGAAAAAAATTGTGTGGGCTTCATGAAACAGAATCATTTAAATCTTGAAGGGTTGGAAATGTATATGTGAGGTATGGTGAAAAAAGTGAACGTTTCATGAGGAAACATTAAATAAATGAAAAGATATGAAATTAAATTTTAAGAAACTTTACTTTGTACAGTAACTTTAGAGCAGCATAAGAAAATGATAAGATAAAGAAAAAGTTTAGTTGGGATCAAATTGCAGAGGATCTTTAATGGCAAGGTAAAATTGTAATTTGGGGGCAAAATAAATGGAAAATGGTAAACGGTCTCTCAAAATAAGATTCAGATGTCAGAACTACATTATATGTAAAAATTAGTAATTCATTTCTGATTGCATATATTGGTCCTGTTCTCTAATGTTGATTACATTTATGAATATAAAAGGAGAAGAAGGATGTTTCTAACACACTTTTAACCACAAGGTAGAAAAGCACCAGATTCAAGTCAAGGCAAAGAAAATGATTGTGAGACTTCCCTGGTGGTCCAGTGGTTAAGATTACACCTTCCAATGCAGGGGATGCTGGTTTGATCCCTGGTCAGGGAACTAAGGTCCCACATGCCACAGGGCAACTAAGCCCGCATGCTGCAACTACAGAGCCCATGTGCTGTGAAACCCATGTGTCACAACTAGAGAGCCCACATGCTGCAACTACTGAGCCTGTGCACCACAACTAGAGAGAAGCCTGTGCACTGCAACAAGGAGCCCGTGTGCCCCAGAGGAGGATCCTGAATGCTGCAATGACGATCCCACGTGCTACAACTAAGACCCAATGCAGCCAAAAATAAAATAAATAATTTTTTAAAAAGAAATTGATTTTGTGAGTCAAAAGATGGATTTCTCAAGTATTATAGTTCTGTGTTCTTGTATTCCTTACCTCCCAATGATATCAACTTGACACTTTCCTGTAGAATGCTTCCTCTAATTGCCTGGTGTGGTAAAATAGAATTGGCTATATTTCTCCATTTGGTATTTCTTGGAGATTAGCCATTTAATTTAGCGTTTTTGTGTACCTTAGAAACAGAGCTCGTTTATTTTTTGTCTGTCTCTATCCTCCTGTCTTGGCTTGCCTCCTCTTACCCTTGGAATAAATACATAAAATATATAGTTCAACAGATTGACATAAGAATATGCAATGAGACAAGGGATCTGAGAGGCAAGTCATATCAGACCCTAAAACTTAAAAACTAACTTTATTTACAACTACATTTTTTTTAAGTAAAGTCTTTAGACAGAAATTCTGACTTCAGGATTTGAAGAGAATTTGGAAATAGAATCTGGATGGCATGAGTTATTTCTGGGGCTGAAGGAGCCACACAGAGCAAGTTACATCAGAGAAGAAGCTAGGGAGTTCTAGGTTTTTCCCTTCATTCCCCATTCTCTACCCAGGAAATGGTCTGTTTTCTAGAGGCACAAAAATGACATGATTTTATGGTGAAGTCTTCTGAGTCCTCTTCAATAAGATTTATTGTAAAGTTATTATTTAATTTGTTTAAAGTTCACTATTTTTCTTGTATACATCATGTCTAGCAGACATATAAAATTTATTTTTAATAAATGTCATCTTTCTTTAGTTTCGATTGCTGCTACAGGCATTTCTTTCTTATTTTTTTTTTTTTATATTTCTGTGCTCTTTTCATTGAGAAACTTGAGAGAGGTTAAGGGAGGTGGGCTTAGAGGCATGTGCACAAACACATCTCTATCTGTAAGTAGACTTCAAGAATAGGGCTTTGAGAACATTGTTGAGATGTTTCAAAGGTAGCATTATTTCAGATTAAAAAGAGAAGCAATATTGACTGAAAAACTCTTTCCTTAGGTGATGCTTATTTTTTTCTAAAATTAACAATGCTTTTTAAACCAGAGCTGAAATCTTGAGGAAACATGGACAAAAGTTCAGGAATGTAGAGAGTCAAAGCATTGTTGGAGGGATTTTTCTTACCATTTATTCTGGTACAAGAGGAAAAGCCTTGATGTCTATAAGGAGGTGAGAATAGCACTTATAAATCTTCCTCTTAATGGCAGGAATAGGCAGAAAGATGTTGCTTAGATTCACTATTAATAAATCATCGCTGGGGATTATTCTACTCACATAATTCAGAGATTTAAATACGAAGTGCACTTTCAGATCTTAATCACAGCAATCCTGGAAACTAGAAAAGGAAATAAAATGGGGAGTTACCTAAAACAGAAATTGTTGCTGAGAACCCTACAATGTCTGCAATGATTAGTGAACATTAGCTTCTAATACAACACATCAAGGTAATGAAAAGAAACTTGCAGGGCATCAGAAATAAAGGATTTCTGTTCAAGCCATATAAAACTAATTTTGCTAGAGTAAACTTATGTAAACTCACTATCCATTTATGTTGTTGATAAGAAACATATAAACTAAATTACTAGCAAAGATAAGAATCTTTCATAATTTAGCTTCTATATCCTCCATGAAGGAAACCTTAAAGTGGTAGGACATCACTAAAAGAAATCTGGTTATATCTTTAAACTGTAGGTACAGATCCTAACCAATTTTATGTTTCTTTCTCCACCTCTACTGATAGGATGAAGAAAGGACTGAGGGAACTTGAGATAATTCATTTAATTTATTTAGGTATGAAAATTCATCCAGTGTATGATAATTTACAATGCTCTCTGTTTTTCCCCAAAGTATATATACAGAAGTGTATTTCTAATAATTATTTTCATGACCATTATTCCTATACACCCCATTCAGATTTCTTGAACTACTTAATCTTAGATTTTATACCATTTTTCTATTTTTCAAAAGTCTCCTGAGCTTCATTCTCTTCTAAGCTTATTGATCTCTTGTACTGAGAATTATACCATTATTGTTTTCAGTGAAATTTATATTCACCAAACTACAAATAAATTGCCCCTCCTTTCTTCATCTTTTAAACAAGCTATATCATCTCATATGTTTCTTATTCACTAATCAGTTCCACTTAAGTCTAGAACATACTTTGGTTTCAATACTGAGGGCTTGTGGAAAGGGATAATTTTAATTTCCACAATATTTGGAGTACTGCATGAGAGAAATTATCCAGGATCAAAAACGCATGGTTATAGAATTCATTTTACTGCACTACTGCTCAATTTTACTTTGATAACACTCTGTGTTATGCAGGGGAAAAGGTCGGTTTATACCATATTTAAAGATGAAAATGCAAATAAAAAAGAAAACAAAACAGCTCTAAAATTATCATGTGCATTGAGTTAATGTGTTTCCTATTGAAGAAGACACTAAGTAAAATCACTCAGTGGCTCTATAAAGGGAAATAACAATCTGCTCAGCATCTTGTTCTGGTTTTCAAAGGGAAATGATCATTAAAATAAAAGTAAAATTCTTCTTTCTTTAAACATTGAAATAAAATAATGAATATATTTTTAAAATTGTAATAAAAGATTTTAAAATGACTTGATCTTGGTCTATAAAAATGAAATAGCAATATTTTGTTATCAGTGTTTTTCTAACTAGTATATTGTAAGGAAACAGAATGCAGTTATTGTTTCATTGCATTTCTCCATGCCTGATTAAGAATTGCATTATATATCTTAACTGAAAAACAAAATCAATTACACATTGCAGAGTCCAAAGCAACAGAGTATTAAAAGAAGAAAATTACATATGGAATTTTTCATTAAATTATTATTAGGTCAACATATACAAATTGGTAAATGTAGGTCTTATGTTAGACTCTGTAAACAGGGCTCCATTATGTATTATTCCAGAAGAGCTCAACCTCATGTGCTCTCTCAGTTTAGGATACTTGCAATGCTTCTGGGCTACAGGTGTCTCAGTGATGGCCTATATCATTCCCAAGGTCATAAAGTTCTGACTTCTGCTGGTGTGACTCAGAATGAGTGTGTCATTAGTGAGCAGACCATACCATTCATCTGAAAAAGAAGAGAAACAACAAGAGAAACAGGTCTTGAACACATGTCCAGTGAAATTAGAACCACCAAAGCTCTGGCTTTTCCAAGGCTACCTGGAAGAACCAGGTAACATAAACAGAGGTACCAATGAAAAGCAGGAGAGAGGAAGAAGCCAACAGAAAAGTAGCTTGTCCTTGCTCTTGACTGTTATGAGAAGCAAGGGCTTTATTGGAGACATCTTACTTGAACTATCAATCAGCTGTTTTCTTAAGAATTGTACTCAATCTGTAATGAATCTCCTTGTGTTTATTTTGTTTCTTCACTCTCCTCAACCCTGCACCATTTCCCTTTTTCCCTCAATCTCTCCTCCTTGGGATTGCATCTCTTAAAAACAGTGTTTGTTTGAAAATGTGTTTTCTGATCTGCTTCCTGAAAAAACTATTTTTCTTTTCTTGAATATTCTCTTGATGAGCAGTTCAAGGTTTCTATAAAATGATTTATTATTTTATATTACTAAACTACACATTTGTTAGTGAGTTTGACACCTTTATTTATGTTACCTTTCAGGAAGAAAGAAGAGCAAGTGTCATCTGTGAATGAGGAATTTTCTAAAGAATAATATTAATATTATTTCTCCTTGAAAATATAAGTAAACAGTATTCTGAAAAGGTTTGTTTTTAATATAAAATGAATCAATGACATCCTTGTACTGTTCAGCATTAACTTTTCACAGGAATATTTTAAAACCCAGTTATTGTTTAGGCTCTGATCTTTTAGGAAAAGCCATTGAAACAAGGGTACTTAAGCTACTAATTATTTTAGTGATTTTAAGAGGATATAAGACAATGAACAGTAACTCCTGATTCTGATATAAAAACATGCATGGTGGAAGATGTTCATTAAGAAACTGCCCTTTGTAGATAGTGTTGACATAAAGTACCCCTCCAAATCATCTCCCCAAATGGTATGAAATGACCTTACATTAGCAAAAATTTTATGCAATTCCACACCTTCTGCATTACCTACAAACAGAAAATGTCAAAACTGCCAAAGAGCTATGAGGAAAAAGAGAGACAAAAAAAATACAAGTGCCAAGTTCTCACATTCTCTTACCCACTCCCACCCTGCCACAGGCTTAATGGCAAAAGAAGAAAAACTGTGAGAGATAGTGTTGGGAAACTACAGAAGAGGCCTGAGAATGAGGTACAACAAAAACTAGAAAAATTAACTCCACCTCACATATAAAAATCCTAAAAAAATATAAATAACAAGGATATCAGACTATGAGCTACACAGAAACAAGTTGGAAGTATGCAATCCTTAAAGGGACAAACATCGTAAAACATGCCAGATATCTGGTGTAAAGAGACAGTCTCTATTTAATGAAGCAAGGAATTTAAAAGGACAAGCAGAATTTAAAGGGATAATGTGAACCCATAAATTCTGGAAAAGAGAAAAATTCCAAAGGGAAGGAAGAAGTGTCCCTTGTAATTAAATATTGAAGAAAGAAGAATAGGAAGATTTAGAGTACTACAAGCTACAATAAAATCACAACCCATACCACCAGATTAAAAACAAAGAAGCCTTGCTAAGCACCAGGACTTTGTTAAAATGACAGAAAGGTGCATTCTTCAATTAGGAACAAAGTTAAATGCCTTAATATAAATAAAAAATGAACCAAACTGAAGACCATAGAAAGTACTGCAGAAAATCAGGGAAACAAAGTTAAGACAAGGAAAAATAACAATGAAACAGGAGAAAATTATAATCTATATTTCATACAGAATTAAATATACTCAAACAGATAATACAGAATATGAAAAATGACCTTTAAAGAGAAATTACAAAAGAAAAAACTAGCTATAGGTAAAATTAAATAAATAAATAAATAAATAAAAGACTTATTTGAACTCAGGAATAAAATGGATGAAAAAAAGACAAAATTTTCCCAGGATCAAAGAATTAGAAAGTTCCTAAGAGAGAATATATTCAAATAAATTTTTAATAATGAGCATGGAAGACAATCAGTGGAATGAAAAATGACATAAAGAAAGAAGAAAAAAGGATCAGCAGAGAAAGTAATGTAAATGGAAGGCAAAGATTGAATAATATCTGTATTACTGGCATGCTTTATGGAGAAAAATGAGACAAAACTAATATTTAAATCACTATCCCAAGAAAACATACTAGAAATTGAAAAAGAACAGAATACACAAAATTAAAAGGACTCGCTGGGTACTTGAAAAAATTACCAAGAATGATACACTCTAAGACAAATCATAGTGAAACTCTCCGCTTTCAAAGATTAATGATTCAAGAACTGGAAACAAGAAGACCAAATAGTTGACAATGATAAAAAAAAAAATTAGACTAGCACATTTATTTTCAAAGACTCAAAGTGCACAAAAATGGAGCAACATTTCTTTAAAAAAATAAAATAGGAAATGTGATCCAAAGATTTTTATATCCAGGTAAGTTGTCTTTAAATATCAAGGCTAGTTTTCAAAATACAAGAACTGAGAGAATTCTACATCCATCAGCCCTTCCTGAGGAATACACTAAACCAGGAATCAATAAACATTGTACGTGAAAGGCCAGATAGTAGATAGTTTAGGTTTTATGAGTCACTTTTTAAACTACTCAACTTTACCATCGTAGTGCAAAAGATTTGTAGGATATTTGGGCTTGTTTAGAATGCCCATTGAGGGGAGACCTTCAAGATAGCAGAGGAGTAACACATGAAGAACACCTTCTCCCCAAAAATACACCAGAAATACACCTACATATGGAACAACTCTTATGCAACACCTACTGAACTTTGGCAGAAGACCTCAGACTTCCCAAAAGGCAATAAACTCCCCAACATACCTGGGTAGGGCAAAATAAAAAAGAGAAAAAAAATGATATGGATGGGACCTGCACCTCTGGGAGGGAGCTGTGAAGGAGGAAAATTTTCCACACACTAGGAAGCCAATTCACTTTTAGAGATGGGGGTGGGTAGAGAGTAGCTTCTGAGCCATGGAGGACAGCACAACAACAGGGGAGAAGAGGGCAAAGTGGAGAGATTCCCACACAGAATGTCAGTGCCTACCAGCACTCACCAGCCTGAGAAGATTTTCTACTCACTGGGGTGGGTTGGGGCTGGGAGCTGAGGCTCAGGCTTTGGAAATCAGATCCCAGGGAGAGGACTGGGGTAGGCTATGTGAACACAGCCTGAAGGGGACTAGTGCACCACAGCTAGCCAGGAGGGAGTCTGGGAAAATGTCTGGAACTGCCTAAGAGGCAAGAGAAAATTGTTTCATGGTGTGCAAGGAAAGGGGATTCAGAGCACCATGTAAATGAGCTCCAGAGATGGGTGTAAGCCACTACTATCAGTGAGGATACCAGAGATGGGCATGAAACATTAACACTGCTGCTGGAGCCACCAACAAGTCTGTGTGCAAGCAAAGGTCATTATCCACAACACCCCTCCTGGGAGCCTGTGCAGCCCACCATTGTCAGGGTCCTGAGATCCAGGGACAACTTCCCTGGAAGAACACAAGGCATGAATCAGGCTGTTACAATGTCATACAAGCCTCTGCCACTGCAGGCTGACCCCGCATTACATACCCCTCCCATCCCCCAGCCTGAGTGAGACAGAGTCCCCTAATCAGCTGCTACTTTAACTCTGTCCTGTCTGAGCAAAGAACAGATGCCCTCAGGGGGCCTACACGCAGAGGTGGGGCCAAATCCAAAGCTGAACCCCAGGAGCTGTGGGAACAAAGAAGAGAAAGGGAAGTCTCTCCCAGAAGCTTCAGAATCAGCGGATTAAATCTCCACAACCAACTTGATGTTCCCTGCATCTCTGGAATACCTGAAGAAACAACAAATCATCCCAAAATTGAGGTAGCAGACTTGGGAGCAACTCTAGACTTGGGGTTGCTTTCTGCATCTAATTTGTTTCTGCTTTGGGTTTAACTTAGTTTAGTATTTAGGGTTTATTATCATTGGTATATTTGTTTATTGATTTGGTTGCTCTCTTTCTTTTTTTTAATATATATATATATTTTTTTCTTTTTCTTTTTCTCTTTTTGTGAGTGTGTATGTGTATGTATCTTTGGATGATTTTGTCTGTATAGCTTTACTTTTACCATTTGTCTTAGAGTTCTCTCTGTCCTTTTTTTTTATTTATTTAGTATAGTTTTTAGCGCTTGTTATCATTCATGGATTTGCTTTTTGGTTTGGTGGCTCTCTTCTTTCTTTCTTTTTTCTTCTTATTGTGTTTTAGTTTTTTTTATTTTTAATAATTATTTTTTTAAATTTTAATTACATTTCATTTTTTTCTTGCTTTCTTTCTATTTTTCTCCCTTTTCTTCTGAGCCGTGTGGATGACAGGGTCTTCATGCTGTGGCCGGGTGTCAAGCCTGTGCCTCTGAGGTGAGAGAGCTGAGTTTGGGATATTGGTCCACCAGAGACCTCCCGGCTCCACATAATATCAAACAGTGAAAGCACTCCCAAAGATCTCCATCTCAATGCTAAGACAGAAATCCACTCAACGACCAGCAAGCTACATGGCTGGACACCTTACGCCAAACAAACAGGAAGACAGGAACGCAACCACACTCATTAGCAGAGAGGCAGCCGAAAATCATAATAAGGTCATAGGCACACCAAAACACAATCGGACACGGTCCTGCCCACCAGAAGAAATGATCCAGCCTGATCCACCGAAACACAGGCATCAGTCCCCTTCACCAGGAAGCCTACAAAACACACTGAACCAACATTATCCACTGAGGGCAGACACCAAAAACAATGGGAACTACAAACCTGCAGCCTGCAAAAAGGAGACCCCAAACAAAGTAAGTTAAGCAAAAAGAGAAGACAGAGAAACACACAGCAGGTGAAGGAGCAAGTTAAAAACCTACCAGACCAAACAAATGAAATGGAAATAGGCAGTCTACCTGAAAAATAATTCAGAGTATTGATAGTAAAGTTCGTCAAAAATCTTAGAAATAGAATGGAAAAAATACAACAAATGTATAACAAGGACCTAGAAGAACTAAACAGCAAACAAAAAATGACGAACAACACAATAAATGAAATTAAAAATCCTCTAGAAGGAACCAATAGCAGAATAACTGAAGGCAGAAGAAGGCATAAGTGACCTGGAAGATAAAAAAAAGTGAAAATAATTAATGAGAGCAGAATAAAGAGAAAAGAATGAAAATAATTGAACAGTCCCAGAGCCCACTGGGACAACATTAAATGCATCAATATACAAATTATAAGGGTCTCAGAAGATGAGAAAAATAAAGGGACTAGAAAATATTTGAAAAGTTTATGGTTGAAAACTTCCCTAATATAGGAAAGGGAATAGTCAACCAAGTCCAGGAAGTGCAGAGAGTCCCATACAGGATAAATCCAAGGAGAAACATGCAAAGACACATAATAATCAAACTATCAATAATTAAATACAAAGAAAAAATCTTAAAAGCAGCAAGGGAAAAAAAGCAAATAACATACTAGGGAAACCACATAAGGTTAACAGCTGATTGTTCAGCAGAAACTCTGCAAGCCAGAAGGGAGTGCAGGACATCTTTAAAGTGATGAAAGAGAAAAACCTACAACCAAGATTACTCTATCCAGCAAGGATCTCATTCAGATTTCATGGAGAAATCAAAACTTTTACAGACAAGAAAAAGCTAAGAGAATTCAGCACCACCAAACCAGCTTTACAACAAATGATAAAGGAACTTCACTAGGCCGGAAGCACAAGAGAAGGAAAAGACCTACAATAACAAACCTAAAACAATTAAGAAAATGGTAATAGGAACATACATATCAATAACTACCTTAAACGTAAATGGATTAAATGCCACAACCAAAAGACATAGACTGTCTGAATAGATACAAAAACAAGAACCATATATATGCTGTCTACAAGAGACCCACTTCAGAGCAAGAAACACATACAGACTGAAAGTGGGAGGATGAAAAAAGATATACCATGTAAATGGAAATCAAAAGAAAGCTGGAGTAGCAATTCTCATATCAGACAAAATAGACTTTAAAATAAAGACTATTACAATAGACAAAGAAGGACACTACATAATGATCAAGGGATCAATCCAAAAAGAAGATACAACAATTGTAAATATTTTTGCACCCAACCTAGGAGCACCTCAATATATAAGGCAACTGCTATGAAAGGGGAAATTGACAGTAACACAATAATAGTAGGGAATTGTAACTCCCCAGTTTCATGAAAAGACAGCTCATCTAAAATGAAAATAAATGAGCAAATACAAGCTTTAAATGATACATTAAACAAGATGAGCTGAATTAATATTTATAAGACATTCCATCCAAAAACAAGAGAATACACTTTCTTCTCAAGTGCTCATAGAACTTTCTCCAGGATAGATCATATCTGGAGTCACAAAGCAAGTCTTGGTAAGTTTAAGAAAATTGGAATTGTATCAGGTGTCTTTCCTGACCACAAAGCTATGAAACTAGATATCAATTACAGGAAAAAAAAATGTAAAAATACAAACATATGGAGGCTAAGCAATGCACTAATAAATAACAAAGAGATCACTGTAGAAATCAAAAAGGACATCAAAATATACCTAGAAACAAATGACAATGAAAACTCGAAGCCCCAAAACCTATGAAATGCAGCAAAAGCAGTTCTAAGAGGGAAGTTTATAACAATACAATCCTACCTCAAGAAACAAGAAACATCTCAAATAAAGAAGCTAACCTTACACCTAAAGCCATTAGAGAAAGAAGAACCAAAAACCCCAAAAGTTAGCAGAAGGAAAGAGATCATAATTATCAGATCAGAAATAAATGAAAAAGAACTGAAGGAAACAATAACAGAGATCAATAAAACTAAAAGCTGGCTCCTTGAGAAGATAAACAAAATTGATAATCCATTAACCAGTCTCATCAAGAAAATAAGGGAGAAGACTCAAATCAATAAAACTAGAAATGAAAAGGGAGAAGTAACAACTGATATCGCAGAAATACAAAGGATCATGAGAGATTACTACAAGCAACTCTATGCCAAAAAAATGGACAACCTGGAAAACATGGACAAATTCTTAGAAAAGCACAATCTTCTGAGACTGAACCAGGAAGAAATCAAAAATATAAAGAGACCAATCACAAGCATTGAAATTGAGATTGTGATTAAAAATCTTCCAACAAACAAAAGCTCAGGACCAGATGGCTTCACAGGACAATTCTATCAAACATTTTGAGAAGAGATGACACCTATCTTTCTCAAACTCTTCTAAAATATAGCAGAGGGAGGAACACTCCCAAACTCATTCTATGAGGTGACCATCACCTGGATAGCAAAACCAGACAAAGATGTCATAAAGAAAGAAACTACAGGTCAATATCCATGGTGAACATAGATGCAAGAATCCTCAAGAAAATACTAGCAAACAGAACCCAACAGCACATTAAAAGGGTTATACACCATGATCAAGTGGGGTTTATCCCAAGAATGCAAGTATTCTTCAATATACACAAACCACTCAATGTGATAAACCATATTAACAAATTGAAAAGAAAAAAACATACGATCATCTCAATAGTGGCTGAAAAAGCTTTTGACAAAATTCAACACCCATTCATGATAAAAACCCTCCAGAAAGTAGGTGTAGAGGGAACTTTTCTCAACATAATAAAGGCCATATATGTCAAATACACAGCCAACGTCATTCTCAATGGTGAAAAACTAAAAGCATTTCCTCTAAGATGAGGAACAAGACAAGGGTGCCCATTCTCACCACTATTATTCAACATAGTTTTGGATTTTTTATCCATGGAAATCAGAAAAGGAAAAGAATTCTAAATCAGAAAAGAAGGAGTAAAGCTGTCACTGTTTGCAGATGACATGATACTGTACATAGATAGAGAATCTTAAAGATGCCACCAGGAAATTACCAGAGGTAATCAATGAATTAGGTAAAGTAACAAGATACAAAATTAATGCACAGAAATCTCTTGCATTCCTATACACGAATGATGAAAGATCTGAAAGAGAAATTAAGGAAACACTCCCATTCACCTTTGCAAAAAAAAGAATAAAATATCTAGGAATAAACCTACCTAAGGAGACAAAAGGTCTTTATCCAGAAAACTAAAAGACACTGATGAAAGAAATTAAAAAGTGATACAAATAGATGGAGAGAAATACCATGTTCTTGGATTGGAAGAAGGAAAATTGTGAAAATGACTATACTACCCAAAACAATGTACAAATTCAATGCAATCCCTATCAAACTACCACTGGCATTTTTCACAGAACTAGAACAAAAAATTTCAAAATTTGTATGGAAACACAAACGAGTCCAAAGAGCCAAAGCAATCTTGAGAGAGAAAAATTGAGCTGGAGGAATCAGGCTCTCAGACTTCAGACTATACTTCAAAGCTACAGTAATCAAGACAGTATGGTACTAGCATAAAAACAGAAATATAGATCAGTGGAACAGGATAGGAAAGCCCAGAGATATACCCACATACATATGGTCACCTTATCTTTGATAAAGGAGGCAGGAATATACACTGGAGAAAAGACAGCCTCTTCAGTAAGTGGTGCTGGGAAAACTGGACAGCTACATGTAAAATAATGAAATTAGAACATTCCCTAACATGATACACAAAAATAAACTCAACTTGGATTAAAGACCTAAACATAAGGCCAGACACTATAAAACTCTTAGAGGAAAACATAGGCAGAACACTCTATGACATAAATCACAGCAAGACCCTTTTTGACACACCTCCTAGAGAAATGGAAATAAAAACAAATATGAAAAATGATTAACCTCCAAAATATAAAAGCAGCACATGCTGCTCAATATCAAAAAAAAACCTAACCCCAAAATGGGCAGAAGACCTAAATAGACATTTCTCGAAAGAAGATATACAAATTGCCAACAAAGACATGAAAGGATGCTCAACATCACTAACCATTAGAGAAATGCAAATCAAAACTACAATGAGGTATCACCTCACACCAGTCAGAATGGCCATCATCAAAAAATCTACAAACAATAAATGCTGTAGAGGGTGTGGAGAAAAGGGAACCCTCTTGTACTGTTGGTGGGAATGTAAATTGATACAGCCACTATGGAGAACAGTATGGAGGTTCCTCAAAAAACTAAAAATAGAAATACCATACGACCCAGCAATCCCACTACTGGGCATATACCCTGAGAAACCCATAATTCAAAAAGATTCATGTAGCAAAATGTTCATTGCAGCTCTATTTACAATAGCCAGGAGATGGAAACAACCTTAGTGTCCATCATCAGATGAATGGATAAAGAAGATGTGGCACATATATACAATGGAATATTACTCAGCCATAAAAAGAAACAAAATTAATTTATTTGTAGTGTAGTGCATGGACTTAGAGTCTGTTATACAGAGTGAAGTAAGTCAGAAAGAGAAAAACAAATACCATATGCTAACACATATATATGGAATCTAAAAAAAAAAAAAAATGGTTCTGAAGAACTTAGCGGCAGGACAGGAATAAAGACTCAGACGTAGAGAATGGACTTGAGGACACAGGGAGGGGGAAGGGTAATCGGGGACAAAGTGAGAGAGTAGCGTGTACATATATATACTACCAAATGTAAAACCGAGAGCTAGTTGGAAGAAGCTGCATAACACAGGGAGATCAGCTTGGTGCTTTTGACCACTTAGAGTGTTGGGATACGGTGGGTGGGAGGGAGGGAGATGCAAGAGGGAAGAAATATGGGGATATATGTATATGTATAACTGATTCACTTTGTTATAAAGCAGAAACTAACACATCACTGTAAAGCAATTATACTCTAATAAAGATGTTAAAAATATAAATAAATAAAATGCCCTTTGAGACATTTAATCCATAATTCATTAAATAATACAAACTTTTAACTTCATTAAAACTTTATTTATATAATTTTATTGTAATTTATGGCAAATTCTGAATTTCACATTTATTCTTTTTTTTTCCTCTGTCATGAAATTCATCAGGGTTACTCTTAAGTTGGTGAGCAATTACTCCCAAGTATGTATTCACTTAATTACTGGACTTATATTCATTATATCTGTTAACTATTGCAGTTATTGCAATTTGATTTTTGTCTATATTGTTATGAAGTTGGTGGCCATATTATGGTGTGATCACCAAGAACCTGGGTGATACCTTGTTCACACAATTTGCTGTTTTTCTTTTTCTCACTTCAATAGATATGAAAATTAAAGGATGATGCACCATCAGTTTTTGAAATTTGCTGTGCTAGCCTTCCACTCTATTGGTTTTCCTGTGATCACCATTCAGTAGTGATGTATAATATTCCAACTTTATTGTGAAAGTCTTGGAACTTTTGGTCTTCTGCCTTACCACAACTTCCACAGACATACATTTTCTTAAAGTAATCCACTGGGGCATCTAAATTTTCTCCTGCATTCTCCAAAATGTAACCAAGGTTTTATTTACATCTTCCAAAGTCACAAATGGTAGTCCAAACAACATGGATGCACACTACATATGTTAATTTCTCTTGTCATATATTCACCTGTTAGACCCAAAGAAGACATTTTTCACTACAGTGATTGTGAAAAGTGAAAAAAACATCTTTTTACTTGTGCATTTTTTAGGAGTGGTTGAATTACATTCATATTTGCAATTTCAAAATCTATCATGCAAAAAAGAAGGGTTAATGTCACGGTTTTGTTTCTTTTGTGCATATATATATATATATATATATATATATATATATATATATATCTTCTCACCTTTTCATTGTTAGCTTATAAATCAATGGTATAGTATAACCCAACACACCAGGCACAGAGTGAACTGTGTTAGTGCTATCTATCTTGAAGTTGCCTTTTATAAATAATGTGGTACTGGCACTTAAATACCAATTATTGTCATAAATTGTATAAATAACAATTCTTTCATCATCTCGACCACTGGAATTGTGCATAAGAAATTGTTGTTTGCATCTGGTCACTTTCTACTCCTCTAGAATTTCAATTCCATGCAATTAAGTTTGGCTTGGTTGTTGATGTTCGTTTTGAACTCTACTTACTTGCCTCTTTAGTGAGTTTCTATTACTGTTATTAAGAACTCTTCATCATGAATATCTTGAAGAGTTCTTTGAAGTACCTGCAAAGGTGTTGCATTTGGTTCTTCTTTCTTATGATGTTTTACCCTCTTCAGGGTTTTCCTTAAGTCTCCTTCAGCACCAATGTTGTGCTGATGTTTTCCTGCCCCATCTTGAGTGATTATAATGTTATCCAAATCCTGACTAATTGTACATCAGGCAATGCTGATTCTCCTCTCTTCACAGCACAAGTTACTTTTATTTCTACCTCTGATAATGGAACAGAAACAAAAACCATTATAATGTACCATTGGCTTTTCTTTTCATGAGTATGCTATTTCTGCCATATTCCTCTGGGAATTTTCAAATAATGATGTCATATTGCCAAACAACAAAAGAAAGGCTATTTTTTTCTTTTCTTTTCTTTTCTTTTCTTTCTTTTTTTTTTTTTTTTTTGGTAGCTGTCTGATCAATGGTTACTGGTTTATTGGTAGGGGAAACCTTCCTAATGTCTTATGGATTTAACATCCAGTTTGACCAGACTGTATCAGCCAGTAGATAGGCAGCAGCCAAGGCATTTGTGATCCATACCAATTGTCAGGAGGGTGTAGGGTTGTTATTGGCAATGCTGCCACAATACAATGATTGGACCAATAAAAGTTGACAGTATTTTCTTGTGTTAATTATGTAAACCAAAGATATAAATCAATGTTATGGGCTATATGAAACCAGAGACATTTTTTTAAGAATGGATATTTTTGACAGTATCAAATATCTAGGACAATTTGGCATGGCCAAGATGCTCAGGGGTGTTTTAAATAGGACCAAATTTCAAGGAACTTTTTAGTGTGAATCAAATGTCTCAATGGATGTTTTAAACAGGGACATATATCAAGGATCTTCTGGCATAGGTCAGATGTCACAAAACACATTTTGAACCAAATGTCCACTAGTACCAAATGTCCACTAGTTATGCAAAAATAGCCATATATAATACACAAAAATATAATTGTGCCTATGTTTCAATAAAACTTTATTTACAAAAAAGCCTGAGGGGGCTTCCCTGGTGGCGCAGTGGTTGAGAGTCTGCCTGCCGATGCAGGGGACACGGGTTCATGCCCTAGTCCAGGAGGATCCCAAATGCCACGGAGCGGCTGGGCCCGTGAGCCATGGCTGCTGAGCCTGCGTGTTCAGAGCCTGTGCTCCACAACGGGAGAGGCCACAACAGTGAGAGGCCTGCGTACCGAAAAAAAAAAAAAAAAAGCCTGAGGGCCTCACTTGATCTGTGATCATACATTCTTATCCCTGTACAAGAACAGGAGCTTTATCCAACGAACTAATTACTAGATATTTCATCAAAATGACTGGTTTTCAAAATAATAACAAATATTTTAAAAAATACATCAATAGACATGGTGGACTAAAACAAATTTAGGGATGAGAATGGAAGACTATTTTTGAAATGATATATATGTGATTAAGTAGAAATAATGTAACCAGAGTTAGGAGGAGAGAATAAAAGAAAATAAGAAGAAAAACCTCAACTATACTTTTTAAAAACTTAATAAACAAGGTAATAAATAGATAAATTAAAAATCAGCTAACTATGGGTCTTAAAAAGGACATAAATACAAAGTTAACTACTAAAACAAAATATAAACTTTCTTAAAAAAACGAAAAGAAAGACATATTTTAAAGAAAGGCACACAGCAAGTAAAACAGTATGCATATAATATAAAATCTTATGGTTAATTTGAGACCAAACACCATCAGTCATAATAGAAAATTGGAATAGGCTTAACTTATATTAAAAGAAATGATGACAATTTGTCTCACAACACAATACCCAAATATGTGTAATTTATAAGTAATACACTTAAAAGAAAATGTTACGGAATCTAAAATTACATGAATAGATAAATATATACCAGGACAATGGAAGGTAAAAGAGAGCAGGCATAGCAAAACTGATAATGCAATTAAGGAATAATTCAAACTCCTGAAGCAAAGGAAAATGTTTAATACTAAAAGCCACAATCCACAATAAAGATATGACACTAATGAGTATGTATGCATCAAATAACATAGCAGCTACATTTTTAAAACAACCAAAAAAAGGAAATGCCAGGAGATATAAGTAGTAACATACAAAAAAAATAGGAGAATTTACTACATTACTTTTATTACAAGACAGATTAAGTGAACAAAAATAAGTAAGGAAATAAAATTTTTAGACAACATAATAAATGGAGTATGTCTTTTATATATCTATTGAAATCCACAGCCTGATAGTAAGGAACATATATCTTTTTAATTGCCCATACACTTTCACAAAAATTGTTCATATATTAGATTACAAAGAAAATATCTGCTTCCTAAGGTAGAACTATTATAAGAAAAATTCTACTCAGAATGCAATTAAACTAGAATTAAATAACAAAACCAAAAACCAGACTCATTCATGTGGAAATAAAAAAAAAACTTCTATTAATTAACTTTTAGCTGAAAATAAGGAATACAAAATAAAATTACAGAATTTTTTAAAAGGACAAAGAAAATATTACAAAATTGAAACTATAGGATGCATGTAAAACAGTGAGGAAAGAAAATTCATTGCACTCAATGCTTACTTTGGTAAACATAAAAGAATCAAATTTAAATAATTAGATTTCTGGTTCAAAACACTAAAAAATAACAACCAAATAAAAAGAGAGCACAAGGAAAGAAATAATAAAGAAGTATAAATTACTAAGGTAGAAATAGAAAAACAATCCAACTAGTAACTCAAATTCCTGGTTTATTAAAAACATTTAAGAAAATACACAAACTATTGGCTGACTTTATCAAGAAGCAAAAGGATGAGCAAGAATATGCACAGTAAGAAATAACAAGAGGGAAATAACCACTGCAAATGGAGAAATTCATAGAAATCCTAAATTGGAGCTAAAATGTTTAAAAACATACCAATGCTCATAAGAAGAGATAAATATACCAGGGAGTACCCCCACAAAAAATGCACCAGGCTCAGATACTTTTACAGGGTAATTTTACAAATTCTTCAAAGACCAGGTTGTCCTAATACTCTATTATTTATTCCAGGCCATTGAAAAAGAAAGAAATTGTTCTAATTATTCTTAACATGCAATGATAAATATAATACAAATAAAGAAAACTGCAGGACAATTTCATTAATATGTATTAATGCCGAAATAAAACAAAATATAAGAAACTGAATTCTACACCACATTAAGAAACGCATGATGCTCAAGTGGGATTTATATCAGGAACACAAAGTTCCTTCAATATTAGAAAGTCCATTAACAACACACAACATACGAATACACTTATGGAATAAAAGTCATTATCTTCATACATGCTGAGAAAACTGGCAACGAAATTCATCTACACTTGACAAAAACACTCAAGAAAATAGGAATCAAGGGTTACATTTTTAACATCATAAGATGTCATTACCTTAGTCTTAAAGCCAGTGTCTTCTTCTATGAGAAAATCCTAGAGGCATTTCTAATAATATCAGGAACACAACCAGAATGTCTATTATTTCGTTTTTTTTTTTTAATGACTTTATTGGAGTATAATTGTTTTACAATACTGTGTTAGTTTCTGCTGTACAACAAAGTGAATCTGCTATATGTATACGTATATCCCCATATCCCCTCCCTCTTGAACCTCCCTCCCACCCACCCTATCCCACCCCTCTATGTCATCACAAAGCATTGAGCTGCTCTCCCTGTGTTATGTAGCAGCTTCCCACTAGCCATCATTTTACATTCTGTAGTGTACATATGTCAGTGCTTCTCTCTCACTTTGTCCCAGCTTCCCCTTCCCCTCCATGTCCTCAAGTCCATTCTCTATGTCTGCGTCTTTATTCCTGGCCTGCCACTAGGTTCATCAGTACCATTTTTTTAGATTCCATATATTTGTGTTAGCATACAGTATTTGTTTTTCTCTTTCTGACTTACTTCACTTTGTATGACAGATTCTAAGTCCATCTGCCTCATTACAAATAACTCAATTTCATTCCTTTTTATGCTGAGTAATATTCTATTGTATATATGTGCCATGTTTTCTTTATCCATTCCTCTGTTGATGGACATTTAGGTTGCTTCCATGTCCTGGCTATCATAAATAGTGCTACAATGAACATTGTGGTACATGACTCTTTTTGAATTATGTTTTTCTCTGGATGTATGCCCTTTAGTGGAATTCTGGATCATATGTTAGTTCTATTTTTAGTTTTTTAAGGAAACTCCATACTGTTCTCCATAGTGGCTATGTAAATTTGCATTCCTACCAACAGTGCAGGAGGGTTCCCTTTTCTCCACCCCCTCTTCAGCATTTATTGTTTGTAGATTTTTTTGATAATGGCCATTCTGACTGGTGTAATGTGATACCTCATTGTATTTTTGATTTGCATTTCTCTAATGATTACTGATGTTGTGCATCTTTTCATGTGTTTGTTGGCAATCTGTACGCCTTCTTCAGAAAAACATGAATTTAGGTCACCTGCCCAGTTTTAGGTTGTTTTTCTTTTATTTTTTTGATATTGAGATGCATGATCTGCTTGTATATTTTGGAGGTTAATCCTTTGTGAGTTGCTTCATTAGCAAACAATTTCCCTCATTCTGAGGGTTGTTGTCTTTTTATCTTTTTTATCATTTCCTTTGCTATACAAAACCTTTTAAGTTTCTTCAGATCCCATTTGTTTATTTTTGCTTTTATTTCCATTAATCTGGGAGGTGTGTCAAAAAAGATCCTGCTGTGATTTACATCATAGAATATTCTGCATGTTTTCCTCTAAGAGTTTTATAATGTCTGACCTCATGTTTAGACCTTTAATCCATTTTGAGTTTATTTTTGTGTATGCTATTAGGAAGTGTTTTAATTTCATTCTTTTACATGTGGCTGTTCAGTTTTCCCAGCACCACTCATTGAAGAGGCTTTCTTTTCTCCACTGTATATTTTCACCTCCTTTGTCAAAAATAAGGTGACCATAGGTGTGTGGGTTTATCTCTGGGCTTTCTATCCTGTTCCATTGACCTATATTTCTCTTTTGGTGCCAGTACCATACCCTCTTGATTACTGTAGCTTTGTAGTATTGTCTGAAGCCAGGAAGCCTGATTCCTCCAGCTCCATTTTTCTTTCTCAAGATTACTTTGGCTATTCAGAGTCTTTTGTGTTTCCATACAAATTGTGAAACTCTTTCTTCTAGTTTTGTGGAAAATGCCAGTGGTAGTTTGATAGGGACTGCATTGAATCTGTAGATTGCTTTGTGTAGTATAGTCATTTCCAAAATGTTGATTCTTCCAATCCAAGAACATGGTATTCTCTCTCCATCTGTTTGTATCATCTTTAATTGCTTTCATCAGTGTCATATAGTTTTCTGCATACAGGTCTTTTGTCTCCTTAGGTAGGTTTATTCCTAGATATTTTATTCTTTTTGTTGTAATGGTAAATGGGAGTGTTTCCTTAATTTCTCTTTCAGATTTTTCATTGTTAGTGTATAGGAATGCAAGAGATTTCTGTGCATTAAGTTTTTATCCTGCTACTTTACCAAATTAATTGATTAGCTCTAGAAGTTTTCTGGTAGCATCTTTAGGTTTCTTTATGTATAGTAACATATCATCTGCAATCAGTGGCAGGTTTACTTCTTTTCCAATTTGGATTCCTTTTATTTCTTTTTCTTCTCTGATTGCCATGTCTAAAAATTCCAACTCTATGTTGAATAATAGTGGTGAGATTGGGCTCTCTTGTCTTGTTCCTGATCTTGGAGGAAATGCTTTCAGTTTTTCACCACTGAAATGATGTTGGCTGTGGGTTTGTCATATATGGCTTTTATTATGTTGAGGTAGGTTCCCTCTATGACCACTTTCTGGAGAGCTTTTATCATAAATTGGAGTTGAATTTTGTCAAAAGCTTTTTTTTACATCTATTGAAATTAACATATGGTTTTTATCCTTTAGTTTGTTAATATGGTGTATCACACTGATTGATTTGCATATATTGAAGAATCCTTGCATTCCTTGGATAAACCCCACTTGATCATGGTGTATGATCCTTTTCCGGTGCTGTTGGATTCTGTTTGCTAGTATTTTGTTGAGGATTTTACATCTAGTTATCTCAGTGATATTGGCCAGTAATTTTCTTTTTTTGTGACATCTGTGTCTGGTTTTGGTATCAGCATGATGGTGGTCTCATAGAAGGAGTGTGGGTGTTTTCTTCCCTCTGCTATATTTTGGAAGAGGTTGAGAATGATAGGTGTTAACTTTTCTCTAAAAGTTGATAGAATTCGCCTGTGACACCATCTGGCCCTGGGGTTTTCTATGTTGAAGATTTGTAATCATTGTTTCAATTTCAGTTCTTGTGATTAGTCTGTTCATGTTTTCTATTTCTTCCTGATTCAGTATTGGAAACTTGTGCTTTTCTAAGAATTTGTCCATGTCTTCCAGGTTGTCCATTTTATTGGCATAGAGTTGATTGTAGTAGTCTCTCATATTTCTTGGTATTTCTAGGTGTCTGTTATTACTTCCCTTGTTTCATTTCTAATTCTGCTGAGTTGGGTCTTCTCCCTTTTTTCCCTGATGAGTCTGCTTAATGGTTTATCAATTTTGTTCATCTTCTCCATGACCCAGGTTTTAGTTTTATTGATCTTTGTTATTATTTCCATCATTTCTTTTTCTTTTATTTCTGATCTGCTCTTTATGATTTCTTTCCTTCTGCTTACTTTGTTTTTTGTTGTTGTTGTTGTTGTTCTTTCTCTAATTGCTTTAGGTGTAAGGTTATGTTGTTTATTTGAGATGTTTCTTGTTTCTTGCAGTAGAATTGTATTGCTATAAACTTCCCTCTTAGAAGTGCTTTTACTGCATCCCATAAGTTTTGAGTCATTGTGTTTTCATTGTCTTTTGTTTCTAGGTATTTTTTGATTTCCTTTTTGATTTCTTTAGTGATCTCTTGGTTTATAGGTAATGTATTGTTTAGCTTCTATGTGGTTGTAGTTTTTACAGTCTTTTTCCTGTAATTGATATCTAGTTTCATAGCTTTGTGGTCAGAAAAGATGCTTGATATGACTTCAATTTTCTTAAATTTACTGAGGCTTGATTTGTGACCCAAGATGTGATCTATCCTGGAGAATATTCCATGTGCACTTGAGAAGAAAATATATTCTGTTGTTTTTGGAATTGTACATCCTACAAATATCAATTAAGTCCATCTTGTCTAATGTATCTTTTAAACCTTGTGTTTCCACATTTATTTTCTGTTTGGATGATCTGTCCATTGGTGAAAGTGGGGTGTTAAAGTCCCCAACTCTTGTGTTACTGTCAATTTATCCTTTTATGGCTGTTAGCATTTACCTTATGTATTGAGGTGCTCCTATGTTGGGTGCATAGATATTTACAATTATTATATCTTCCTCTTGGATTGATCCAATGATCATTATATAGTGTCTTTCCTTGTCTGTTGTAATAGTCTTTATTTTAAAATATAATTTTGTCTGATATGAGTGCTGCTACTCCAGCTTTTTTTGATTTACATTCACATGGAATATCTTTTTCCATCCTCTCATTTTCAGTCTGTATGTGTCCATAGGTCTGAAGTGGGTCTCTTGTAGACAGTATATATATGGGTCTTGTTTTTGTATCCATTCAGTCCGTCTGTGTCTTTTGGTTGTGGCATTTAATCCATTTACATTTAAGGTAATTATTGATATGTATGTTCCTATTACCATTTTCTTAATTGTTTTTGGTTTGTTTTTGTAAGACTTTTCCTTCTCTTGTGTTTCCTGACTAGAGAAGTTCCTTTAACAAATGTAAAGCTGGTTTGGTGGTGCTGAATTCTCTTAACTTTTGCTTGTCTGTAAAGGTTTTGATTTCTCTGTTGAATCTGACTGAGATCCTTGCTAGGTAGAGTAATCTTGGTTATTGTTTTTTCCCTTTCATCATTTTAAATGTATCTTGCCATTCCCTTTTGGCCTGTATAATTTCTGCTGAAAGATCATCTGTTAAGCTTCCCTTCTATGTTATGTATTGTTTTTCCCTTGCTTCTTTGAGTTTAATTTTTCATTGTTTGATTAATATGTTTCTCAGCTTGTTTCTCCTTGGGTTTATCTCTACACTTTCTGGACTAGATTGACTATTTCATTATTTGGTACAAATCACTTTAATAATTAATAAACACAGCATCCACTAATGAACATTAAAATTAGTTGGAAATGTTTGAGGATAAATATATTAGTATAATTTCAAAGTATCTACCTAAGTTATTCATTAACTACAAAGGTAATGATAGTTACTATGCAGTGGAGAAACAGAGAAATCACTTTGCTCAAGTGATCTAGGTCAACTTTACTAATAATAAGATATATAAACATCATGAAGTCTGGGACTTAATTCACTTATAATGATATACTGTCAATTCTATGGCATTCTTGGCTAGAAAGCATAATCTCAGTCCATTCATGAGAAAACATGAGACAAATTCAAACTAAGGGACATATGGGGAAATAAAACTGAAAAAAACTAATCAACAATCTTCAAAAGTATCAAAGTCATGAAAACAAGGAAAGAATGTGGAAATGTAGGAGGACTGTAGGAAACTAAGGGGAATGAACAATCATAAACAATGTGGGGCCCTAAGTGGGCTCCCAGAGTATAAATGAAAATAACTTTAATGAAGAAAGCAGTAAAATTTGAGGAAGCTCTTTATTTTATTTATTACAAGTTTTATTTTCCTAGCTGTGTTAATTGTTCAATTGTTATGTAAGATGTTAACATTAAATGAAGCTATGTGAGGAGATGTATGGAAATTCTCTACTATTCCTGCAATTTTTGTGTATATCTAAAATTAGTTCCCCCAAAAGTGTATTAATGTTATAAAAAAAGAAGCCAGCCTACCTCTAATGGACAGAAAAGTGATGTCTGGTGGCTACTCTGTATTTCTCTTGTCTGTATGAGACCAAGAGGGGTAAACTCATGAATATAGCTTTCCCAGAATAGGAAAATTTAAGACTGTCTCAGATGAAACACAGTCCAGATTGTATCATAAATATGGCACCAATTGTGAAGTACAAGTTTCTGGAGGAGAAAAATGTCTGGAACAAAAGGATGCCCTGCACTGGGAACAAATATGGAAAAAAAAAAAAAAACCCTACAAAATACAATTCCAATATGTTCTTGTCTAAAATGTCTAATAATTATACCTTTATTTCAAAAGATTTTTTGGCCTTTTAGAAAATTTTAGTTAATTTACATTCAGCATATGTAGATAATAAATAATTTAAGGATGTGACTTCCATAGTCTGCTAATTTTGATTACTGAGACAGTTTCTACATATTTACTGTAGGTTCCCATAAGTTTGGGTAAATATTCCCTTTTTGATTGATTTATTGTCTCTGTTTTATTTATTTATTTATTTATTTGATTCTAGAAATGGCACAGTCAGGATGGATATGGGGACAGTTGAATATGTTAGATAAATATATCAAAGCCATTCTTGCATTGTAGAAATACAAATGTACCTGCTTAGGCTAAGAGTGTCCAAGATGAAAGTTATGTAACCCTACAAGTAGCTGGAAACTATATCAAAAAGAACATAAACTTGTTGCCAAAGGAACCATTGTTTAAATTAATCCTCCAGGAAGAAGAACTAAACACAAGTGAATAACAAGTGAATATTACAAGGAGGAAGATGAGAAAAAAAGCTTGTGAAATCTGTATCAGTTTTGCAATTGTGTGGTGAGAAATGCATTACAAAGGTTTAGGGTTAATTTAGGAAATATCAAATGAATCAAGGCCACTGGAGAACAAACTCAGGAATTTACAGTATATGAACTGTAAAATCATCAAATCCAAGACTAATTATTATAATAAAAAGAAACATTCAAAATAAGTTAACCTTTTCTCTAGATTTCACTTGCATTCTATTCAAACATCTATGATAACACTAATTTCATTGTATTGTTATTGCTGTACTTATTCTCTCTCTGCACTTAGTAATGAGTTCCTAACTTATAGCACAATGCCTGACACAAAGCAGATATTCCATGTGTGTTTAAAGAAATAAGTAAAAATTATATATTAGTCATTTCAGGAGATGTTTCACGGTAGAGTTTCTATTTCTTAAATTTATTGTTTAAAAAAATGCTCATATTATCTTTATGTAAAAGTGATGTATATTATTTGGAATAATTTGGAAGATTAAAACAAAAGTGAAAAGAAACCCCCCTAGGTATAAACTGCTGTTAATGTCTTGGGGATTATGCTTTTAGTACTTTTTCTATGAATGATTATGATTATGTGTATGTGCATGTTTATCTCTTTATCTCTCTATATAATTGAAAGTTGCTTTTGCATTTACATGTATATCATGAATATACTTCCTTTCACTAAATATTTTTTTCTGTAATGTTTCTTGTAATTATTGCAGAGCATTAATTTCAAAGGACACCTTATTCAAGGACATATTTTGATTATTTATATCATTATAAATATTTGGCTATTATATTTAATTGTGTAACAAATATTCTTCAAGCTATATCTGAACACAATTGTTATGTATTTTCCACCCCTCAAAGAAGTATTGCTCATTTCAATGATGTGCATATTTTAAGGTTTTACTCTTTACTGTCAAATTGTCCTCCAGAAATACTTAATTTTCCACCAGGATGGATGAAAATATCTTTTACCCACCAAAATTTATTCTTTAATATTACTTGGAATGAATTGCTTCAGTTCAAAAGCATTAATATTAATTATTTTAAATATATAATAGAGGCAGGCAATCAAATAATATGAGCTGTTTAGAGAATTAAAAACAATTATGAAGGGATTAAAAGAAATTAACCTAGTCCCTAAAGCTCACTTGCATTGTCCAAGCCAGAATATACATTTACTTGTATATTCTTTAGAGGACCATGTACTCATCTGTCCTCTTGTGGTAAAAACCAAGAGTCCAATATCTACACATATGCCATGAAATAAAAAGCACCCTTTAAAGCTCCAAAAGAAAAAAGAAAAAACAGATTTTTACAACAAGGAAATTTAAGATTTTTCTCTCCAAATAATTCTGTAACTATTTTGCTGTCTCAAATTGTTTAGATAAGGTTACAGAAACTTTGCTGAAGAGACATGACCACGGGACAGCAGAAATGGTTGTAGCTTTTCTATGTTCAATTACAAGATTCTGCACCTGGAGCACAAATCTGTGGGTGCCACTGTCAATGTAAAGAAGAGCCTCATTGAAACTGAAAAGAATAATAGTACACATCAAACTGTATAACACACACAAATGTATATATTAGAAAATATATCTATCCATTGTAAAATATCATGCCTATACTATGAAAACATGTCTAAATATATTTTAAGGGGTATACATATAAACAGTAACTAGCTATGTGTATTATAAAAGGTATACATAATACTTATTCACATTTGGGAACAATTAAGGAACTGCTTTCCCACAATACTTTTCCCTAACAGGAAATAATTAATTACATGTATTCTGAAACATATTTCATAAATTTCTAACCTTAAATTTATTCAAGCTGAACCAGGCCATATCCTATATTGATGGAAAAAAAACTTTTCATTGCCTACGGATGATTCCTGAGCAGTTTCCTGGCCTACATAGTTCAGGATTACAGAAGCTGACAACATCACATTATTCAATCTACTTTAAATATATCTTTCATTTTGGGGCGTGAATTAAAAATTTGAAGTAGAAATGGATAAAATGATGTAGAAATGATATTTTTTCCTAGATAACATCAATAGGACAAATATTTTTAAAAACTGCCAGAATTTCAAAGCATCTTTTATTAATTTATTTTAATTTTATTCTTTACAATAGTTAATTTCCTAGAACAAGCTCTACTTATGTATATACAGGAATAAATATATATATAATACACCATATATTTTTATATATATAGTATACACTACATACATATATAATATATATAGTACATACTACATACATATATATATGAAGTTCTTTTAGAGTGAAAAATGTATAAGCTTTGTAATCAAGATGGTTAAAACACATTTGGGGATAAATATAGGCAATTAATTATGGAAAAGGAAATATTTGAAAAATACCATAAGATACAGTGCTATCAGTATATACTGTCAAGCCTGGAAGATTTGTTTTTATAGTTTTTTTTGGTTTGTTTTTTGTGTGTTTTTTAACATGTTTATTGGAATATAATTGCTTTACGATGGTGGGTTAGTTTCTGATTTATAACAAAGTGAATCAGTTATACATATACATATATCCTCATATCTCTTCCCTCTTACATCTCCCTTCCTCCCACCATCCCTATCTCACCCCTCTAGGTGGTCACAAAGCACGAAGCTGGTCTCCCTGTGCTATACAGCTGCTTCCCACTACCTACCTATTTTACATTTGTTAGTGTATATATGTCCATGCCACTTTCTCACTTTGTCACAGCTTGCCCTTACTACTCCCTGTATCCTCAAGTCCATTCTCTAGAAGGTCTGTGTCTTTATTCCCATCTTGCCCCTATGTTCTTCATGACCTTTTTTTTTTTTTTGGATTCAATATATATGTGTTAACATACAGTATTTGTTTTTCTCTTTCTGAGTTACTTCACTCTGTATGACAGACTCTAGGTCTAACCACCACACTAGAAATAACTTAGTTTCGTTTCTTTTTGTGGCTGAGTAATATTCCATTCTGTATATGTACCACATCTTTATGCATTCATCTATCGATGGACACTTAGGTTGCTTCCATGTCCTGGCTATTGTAAATAGAGCTGCAATGAACATTTTGGTACATGACTCTTTTTGAATTATGGGTTTCTCAGTGTATGTGCCCAGTAGTGGGATTGCTGGGTCGTATGGTAGTTCTATTTTTAGATTTTTAAGGAACCTCCATACTGTTCTCCGTAGTGGCTGTATCAATTTACATTCCCACCAACAGTGCAAGAGGGTTCCCTTTTCTCCACACCCTCTCCAGCATTTATTGTTTGTAGGTTTTTTGATTATGGCCATTTTGAATGGTGTGAGGTGATACCTCATTATAGTTTTGATTTGCATTTCTCTAATGATTAATGATATTGAGCATTCTTTCATGTGGTTGTTGGCAATCTGTATATCTTCTTTTGAGAAATGTCTATTTAGGTCTTCAGCCCATTTTTGGATTGGGTTGTTTGGGTTTTGACATTGAGCGGCATGAGCTGCTTGTAAATTTTGGAAATTAATCCTTTGTCAGTTGCTTCATTTGCAAATATTTTCTCCCATTCTAAGGGTTACCTTTTGTCTTGCTTATGGTTTTCTTTGCTCTGAGAAAGCTTTGAAGTTTCATTAGGTCCCATTTGTTTATTTTTGTTTTTATTTCCATTTCTTTAGGAGGTGGGTCAAAAAGGATCTTGCTGTGATTTATGTCATAGAGTGTTCTGCCTATGTTTTCCTCTAAGAGACTGTTGGTGTCTGGCCTTACATTTAGGTCTTTAATCCATTTTGAGTTTATTTTTGTGTATGGTGTTAGAGAGTGTTCTAATTTCATTCTTTTACATGGAGCTGGCCAGTTTTCCCGGCACCAATTATTGAAGAGGCATCTTTTCTTCACTGTATATTCTTGCCTCCTTTATCAAAGATAAGGTGACCATATGGGCGTGGGTATATCTCTGGGTTTTCTATCCTGTTCCATTGATCTATAATTCTGTTTTTGTGCCAGTACAATATGGTCTTGTTTACTGTAGCTTTTCAGGATAGTCTGAAGTCAGGGAGACTGGCTCTTCCCGCTCCGTTTTTCTTTCTCAAGATTGCTTTGGCTATTCGGAGTCTTTTGTGTTCCCATAGAAATTGTGAAACTTTTTGTTCCAGTTCTGTGAAAAATGCCAGTGGTAGTTTGATAGGGAGTGCATTGAATCTGTAGATTGCTTTGAGTACTAGGGTCCTTTTCACAATGTTGATTTTTCCAATCCAAGAACATGGTATATCTCTCCATCTATTTGTATCATCTTTAATTTCTCTCATCAGTGTCTTATAATTTTCTGCATACATGTCTTTTGGCTCCTTAGGTAGGTTTATTCCTAGATATTTTTTTTTTCTTTTTGTTGCAGCGGTAAATGAGAGTGTTTTCTTAATTTCACTTTCAGATTTTTCATCATTAGTGTATAGGAATGCAAGCAATTTCTGTGCATTAATATTGTATCCTGCTACTTTACCAAAGTCATTGATTAGCTCTAGCAGTTTTCTGATAGCATTTTTAGGATTATCTATGTTTACTATCATGTCATCTGCAAACAGTGAGAGCTTGTTTTCTGATTTGGATTCCTTTTATTTCTTTTCCTTCTCTGACTGCTGTGGCTAAAACTTCCAAAACTATGTTGAATAACAGTGGTGAGAGTGGGCAACCTTGTCTTGATCCTGATCTTAGAGGAAATGGATACTCTTTTTCACCATTGAGAACAATGTTGGTTGTGAGTTTGTCATATATGGCCTTTATTATGTTGAGGAAAGTTTGCTCTATGCCTATGTTCTGGAGAGTTTTTATCATAACTGGGTGTTGAATTTTGTCAAAAGCTTTCTCTGCATCTATTGAGTTGGTCATATGGTTTCTCTTTCAATATGTTAATATGGTGTATTACATTGAGTGATTTGCATATAGTGAAGAATCTTTGCATTCCTGGGATAAACCCCCGTTGCTCATGGTGTATGATCCTTTTATTGTGCTGTTGGATTCTGTTTGCTAGTATTTTGTTGAGGATTTTTGCATCTATGTTCATCAGTGATATTAGCCTGTAGTTTTCTTTCTTTGTGACTTCTTTGTCTGATTTTAGTATCAGAGTGATGGTGTCTCATGGAATGATTTTGGGAGTAATCCTTCCTCTGCTATATTTTGGAAGAGTTTGAAAAGGATAGGTGTTAGCTCTCTCTAAATGTTTCATAGAATTCTCCTGTGAAGCCATCTGGTCCTGTGCTTTTGTTTGTTGGAAGATTTTTAATCACAGTTTCAATTTCAGTGCTTCTGATTGGCCGGTTCATATTTTCTATTTCTTCCTGGTTCAGTCTTGGAAGGTTGTGCATTAATAACAATTTGTCCACATCTTCCAGGTTGCCCATTTTATTGGCATAGAGTTGCTTGTAGCAATCTCTCATGATGTTTTGTATTTCTGCAGTGTCAGTGGTTACTTCTCCTTTTTTATTTATAATTCTATTGATTTGGGTCTTCTCCCTTTTTTTCTTCATGATCTGGCTAATGGTTTATCAACTTTGTTTATCTTCTCAAAGAACCATCTTTTAGTTTTATTGATCTTTGCTATCATTTCTGTCACTTCTTTTTCCTTTATTTCTGATCTGATGTTTATGATTTCTTTCCTTCTGCTAACTTTGGGGTTTTTTTGTTCTTCTTTTTCTTTTGGTGTAAGGTTAGGTGGTTTATTTGAGATGTTTCTTGTTTCTCAAGGTAAGATTGTATTGCTATAAATTTCCCTCTTAGAACTTCTTTTCCTGCATCCCATAGGTTTTCATTGTCATTTGTTTGTAGGTATTTTTTTTATTTCCTCAGTGATCTCTTGGTTATTAGTTTGTTTCTTAGCCTGCATGTGTTTGTATTTTTTACAGATTTTTTCCTGTAGTTGATACCCATTCTCATAGCATTGTCGTCAGAAAAGATACTTGATACAATTTCAATTTTCTTAAATTTACCAATGCTTGATTTGTGACACAAGATATGATCTATCCTGTAGAATGTTCCATGAGCACTTGAGAAGAATGTGTATTCTGCTGTTTTTGGATGGAATGCCCTATAAATAGAAGTTAACTCCATTTTGTTTAATGTATCATTAAAGCATGTGTTTCCTTATTTATTTTCATTTTGGATGATCTGTCCCTTGATGAAATTAGGGTGTTAATGTCCCCTACTATGATTGTGTTACTATTTATTTCCCCTTTTATGGCTGTTAGTATTTGCCTTCTGTATTGAGGTGCTCCTATGTTGGGTGCATAAATATTTACAATTGTTATATCTTCTTCTTGTATTGATCCCTTGATCATTATGTAGTGTCCTTTTTTGTTTCTTGAAATAGTCTTTGTTTTAAAGTCTATTTTGCCTGCTATGAGAATGCTACTCCAGCTTTCTTTTGATTTCCATTTGCATGGATTATCTTTTTCCATCCCCTCACTGTCAGTCTGTATGTGCCCCTAGGTCTGAAGTGGGTCTTTTGTAGACAGCAAATATATGGGTCTGTTTTTGTATCCATTCAGCCAATCTATGTGTTTTGATTGGAGCATTTAATCCATTTACATTTAAGGTAATTATTGATATGCATATTCCTATTACCATTTTCTTAATTGTTTTGGGTTTATTATTGTAGTTCTTTTCCTTCTCTTGTGTTTCCTGCCTAGAGAAGTTTCTTTAGCATTTGTTGTAAAGCTGGTTTGGTGGTGCTGAAATCTCTCAAATTTTGCTTGTCTGTAAAGGTTTTAATTTCTCCATCAAATCTGAACGAGATCCTTGCTGGGTAGAGTAATCTTGGTTGTAGTTTATTCTCCTTCATCACTTTAAATATGCCCTGCCATTCCCATCTGGCTTGCAGAGTTTCTGCTGAAAGATCAGCTGTTAACCTTATGGGGATTCCCTTTTATGTTATTTGTTGTTTTTCCCTTGCTGCTTTTTTTTTTTTTTTTAAACATCTTTATTGGAGCATAATTGCTTTACAATGGTATGTTAGTTTCAGCTTCACAACAAAATGAATCAGTTATATATATACATATGTTCCCATATCTCTTCCTGCTTGCGTCACCCTCCCTCCCACCCTCCCTATCCCACCCCTCCAGGCGGTCACAAAGCACCGAGCTGATCTCCCTGTGCTATGCGGCTGCTTCCCACTAGCTATCTACCTTACGTTTGGTAGTGTATACATGTCCATGCCTCTTTATTGCTTTGTCACCGTTTACCCTTCCCCCTCCCCATAGCCTCAAGTCCATTCTCTAGTAAGTCTGTGTCTTTATTCCTGTTTCACCCCTAGGTTTTTCATGACATTTTTTTTTTTCTTAAATTCCATATATATGTGTTAGCATACGGTATTTGTCTCTCTCTTTCTGACTTACTTCACTCTGTATGACAGACTCTAGGTCTATCCACCTCATTACAAATAGCTCAATTTCGTCTCTTTTTATGGCTGAGTAATATTCCATTGTATATATGTGCCACATCTTCTTTATCCATTCATCCGATGATGGACACTTAGGTTGTTTCCATCTCTGGGCTATTGTAAATAGAGCTGCAATGAACATTTTGGTACATGACTCTTTTTGAATTATGGTTTTCTCAGGGTATATGCCCAGTAGTGAGATTGCTGGGTCATATGGTAGTTCTATTTGTAGCTTTTTAAGGAATATGTTTTCTTTGTATTTAATTATTGATAGTTTGATTAATATGTGTCTTGGCGTGTTTCTCCTTGGATTTATCCTGTATGGGACTCTCTGTGTTTCCTGGAGTTGATTAACTATTTCCTTTCCCATATTAGGGAATTTGCTGGTCATTGAGTAGAGCTGGGTCTTGACGTTGAGATGGAGATCTCTGGGAACTTTCCACCGTTTGATATTATGTGGAGCTGGGAGGTCTTTTGTTGATGCATGACCTGAACTTGGCTCTCCCACCTCAGAGGCACAGCCCAGATGCCTGGTTGGAGCACAAAGAGCCTGTCATCCACAAGGCTCAGAATAAAAGGGAGAAAATAAAGAAAGAATGAAAGAAGAAAATAAAATAAAATAAGTAATGTAAAATAAAATATGATAAAGTAAAATAAAATAAAGTTATTAAAATAATAAAAAAAAAATTTTTAAGTAATAAAAAGAAAAGAAAGAAAGATCAACTAAACCAAAAAAAAAAAAAATCCACCAGTGATAACAAGTGCTTAAACTATACTAAAACAAACAAACAAAACAAACAAACAAATGAACAGACAGAACCCTAGGACAAATAGTAAAGGCAAAGCTATACAGACAAAATCACACACAGAAGCATACAGATACACACTCACAAAAAGAGAAAAAGGGGGGAAAAATGTATATATTGTTGCTCCCAAAGTCCACCTCCCAATCTGGAATGATTTATTGTCTATTCAGGTATTCCACAGATGCAGGGTATATCAAGTTGATTGTGGATATTTAATCCTCTGCTCCTGAGGATGCTGGGAGAAATTTCCCATTCTCTTCTTTGTTCCCACAGCTCCTGGGGTTCAGCTTTGGATTTGGAGCTGTCTCTGCATGTAGGTCACCTGAGGGCTTCTGTTCTTCCCTCAGATATGACGGGGTTAAGGGAGCAGTTGATTTGGGGGCTCTGGCTCACTCAGGCCCAGGGGAGGGAGGGGTATGGAGTGCTAAGCGAGCCTGCAGCTGCAGAGGTCAGCATGACGTTGCACCAGCCTGAGGTAGGTCGTGTGTTCTCCCAGGGAAGTTGTCCCTGGATCACAGGACTCTGGCAGTAGCAGGCTGCACAAGCACCCGGGAGGTGAGGTGTGCATAGTGACCTGTGCTTTCACACAAGCTTCTTGGTGGCTGCAGCAGCAGTCTTAGCTCTCATGCCCGTCTCTGGGGTCCACACTGATAGCCACGGCTCGTGCCCATCTCTGGAGCTCCTTTAAGCCATGGTCTTAATCCCTTCTCCTCATGCACCAGGAAACAAAGAGGCAAAAAAAAGTCTCTTGCCCCTTTGGCAGCTCCAGACGTTTTCCTGGACTCCCTCCAGCTAGCTGTGGCACACTAGCCCCTTCAGGCTGTGTTCATGCAGCAAACCCCAGTCCTCTCCCTGGTATCTGACCTCCGAAACCCGAGCCTCAGCTCCCAGACTTCACCTGCCCCAGCGGGCGTGCAGACAAGCCTCTTGGGCTGGTGAGTGCTGGTTGGCTCCAATCCTCTGTGCAGGAATCTCTGCACTTTGCCCTCCACACCCCTGTTGCTGCACTTCCCTCCATGGCTCCGAAGATTCCCCCCTCGCCACCACCCACAGTCTCCACCCACAAAGGTGTTTCCTATTGTGTGGAAACCTTTCCTCCTTCACAGCTCCCACTCACTGGTGCAGGTCCTGCCCCTATTTTTTGGTCTCTGCTTTTCCTATTTTTCTTTTGCCCTACCCAGGTATGTGGGGAGTTTCTTGCCTTTTGAGTGGTCTGAGGTCTTCTGCCTGCTTTCAGTAGGTGTTCTGTTAGAGTTGTTCCACATGCAGATGTATTTCTTATGTATTTGTGGGAGGAAGGTTATCTCCATGTCTTACTCTTCCACCTTCTTGAAGCTCCTCCCCAATGTGTTTTTTCAAGCCTGGAAGATTTGAATACACAGAAGAGCTGTGGAATACACAGCCTGGAATATATAGAATAGCTTTATGTAGATGATGGCATATTGCATGGGTTTTAAATAGGTAGATTTCTATCTTACAATAATATTTGCTACTTTTTTCATATGTATTGTATCTATGAACATTATAAATCCCACCATAAAATATTATGATACTGTTTTTTCCCAAGTTTAAAATTTTTCTGTTAGATCTTTAAGTCCATGACCAATTTTGAGTTAGTATTTGTGTAAGACATGAAGTCTAGATCAATCTTCATTTTTTCTACCTATGGATGTCCAATTTCTCCAGAACAACTTGTGGAAAAAGTTATCCTTCCTGCACTGAATTTCTTTTGTGGTTTTGTCAAAAATCAGTTTGGCATATTTGCATGTATTTCTGGGTTCTTTTCTGTTCCACTGATTTGTGTGTCTGTATCTCTGCCAATATCATACTGTTGTGATTAATATAGCTACAGAGTAAACTTTAATATATGCTAGAATTATTTTTCCTTCTTTACTATTATTTGTCAAGATTGTTTTAGGTACTTTTTCTATATAATTTTTAGAATAAGTTTTGTATGTGTAGAAAAACCTTGTAGGGATTTTGTTAGGAATTGCATTAAACCTATAGATTATTTTGGAGAGAAGTAACATTTTTACTATGTTGAGTCTTCCAGTCCATGAACATAGTATGTTTATTCAATTGTTTACCAGTCTGACTTCTTCTTTACATCTTTCAGAGTTTTTTCCTTTGTTTGCCTATTGAATTATTTCCAGAGTTTATGGTTGTGATTATCAGCAAGGAACAAAGGTAAACAATCTGTGTCATCGTATCTGAATTGTAAATTTGACATATCCTTTATTAGTCCCATAATATGGCTATAAACAATTATGTGTGTTTTAAAGAAATTAAGAAGAAAAGTTAGTCTTTTATATTTAGCCACACAAGTACCATTTCCAATGTACTTATTCTTTCCTGAAGATTTGACATTCACTTGACATCACTTTGCCTCATTCTGAAAAATTTCCTTTGCATTTATTTAGTACAGAGAGCTAATATCAAATTTTCTTATTTTTTTAAATCTGAAAAAGCCTTTATTTAGTATTTTTAAGAATATTTTCATTGGAAACACAATTCTGGGTTGATTTTTTTTTTTCTTGAGCATTTAAAATACTTTGGACCAAATACTTCTGGCTATCTGTTTCTAATAGGAAAAATATTATACTCTATGGATATTAACACACATATTTAGTTAATAACTATTTATATATTGTATATTATATATAAATAACTAACTACAATGCTGTTTAGGAGAATCACAAATACATATTAATATCTTCTTATAGGAAAATACAAAATGTAATTTATTTTTAAAATGTGGGGACATAGTGGCTGTAGTTTACTGATTTTAAAACTCTTATTCCTCTTCCACTCTATCAAAATTTAACTTTTCTATGTTATATTACTCATGGCTTACAGCTCTATTAAAAATAAACAAGCAAAACATAAACAAAAATATTTTAAGATTTATTCCCTGAAGAGTACATGGCTAACTATGGCTTAACATGTCATTTTCACATGAGTTTAGCCTCCTTCTAGAATCATAATGGAGTGGCATAGAATGAATGAAGTCCCTTGATTGAGGAAACAGCAATTTAAATGCTTTTGTCTTTGAACTTGAGTACTGCCTTTAGGTTTTGAGCAACTATTTAAACAATTTGAAGCTTGGCTTCCTTGCACGTAAAATACAAATAATAACTATAATGTGTGATATATAATAGATTTCTCTAAAATATCATTGAAAATTCCTTAATGCCTACCTAAGGATATAATGACACTGCATATGCTAATCTATTTTGTAAACTGTCCAAAACTATAAAATATTCAGTTGTGAAACTTACAATGTTGGTGTAAATATATTTATTGACATTAAAAGTTAGAGAATTTTGAGAGGGTAGTTGAGAAATGGGAGAAATGTGGCAACTTTTATTTTCATAATCATATCAATATATCTTAAAACACATATTGAATTTGTACTATTTGCCAAATATTGGTCTGAGATTCAAAGGAAAACTAGGCACAATTCCTGTCTTGGAGAGTCTCACATATGGTGGGGTAGATGAAAACATAAATAATAAAGTGATTTAATATGTTGTAGAGATTAGAAAATCAGGAGATTTTTGAACCAGGCAGCTGAAAAAGAGAAGCATAATTATACTGAATATAGGACCTCATTGAAAAGTCAGAGGGAACTCAAATCTGCCCTATCAATGGAGTCATTATTCTCAAACTGAGCACCCTCCTCCTAAAAGAGACGTTGTGATGTGCCACACAACTTAATCCTCATATTCTAACTTGGAAACCTGAGAGTGTTAGCTCCAGAATTTGCCCACTTTTAATATTTCTTCTTTTCAAAATTTGTCTTTTTTATTAAATTGTGACAAAGTAATATGCTCATTTATTACTGAAAATACTACAGCCTTCACTTTTCACATAGTAGTTTGTTATAAATTTAGGCAATATATAAATAAGTCATTCAAAGTTAAAAATTTCATCAATAAACTTATATGATAGTACAAGTAAAGCATCTACATTTAACATGTTGATAAATTAATATGTTTGCCCTTTGGTTTTACTTTCCGATTCACTAAACAGTAAACTAGGAGAATGGGAACCAGTAGCTTGTTATTTATGGCCAATTCATTTTGTGACATTGGGCAAAATAGGTCTCATATTTTGTATCCCATTTCTCTTCTTATAAAGTGTGTTCTATTGGTGGTGATGATAATGATTTTCAAGAAGATCCAGCCAAAATTACCGGCATTCTGTAAACAAATTTATAAATATGATAAAATAAAACATACTCTCTTCTATTTTACTAATCTAGTATCTCCATCCAGTGGTGCCAAACAGTAACTTCAAACAAAAGAAAAAAATGAGTTTTGTTTCAGTATTTATCATTCTTGTATTCAAGAATGTATTATGGCAAACACTTATCTATTGCTCACAAAAAGGCATAATCAGAAAACTTTTAGTTTTTAAATCACAATGTATAATGTCGCACTATATAAGATGCTGACGACACTTTAGAAGTGGCTAAGGAGAAAAATATTTTTTTATTTTTTAGATGAATTTATTGAATTAATTGCACTTATAGACTGAAAATTTCCTTTAATTAAAGAACCCAGGGTCAGAAAATCAGATATTTCGAGCAAATTCTCTAAGTAAACATATAAAAATATTTATTTTCAATTTTATATATGTTAAGACTTGTCTTTTGGTACAGAGAGAAATTATGACTGTGGAAAAGGAGATATTACTTATAACTTGGGATTACTAAGGAAATAATAGTGTTGAGATTTTGCAGTAACATATACTGGTAATAATTTATCAGCACAAATTATTAAAGGAAATATCCAACATCTTTTTCTCTCAGTTCTTGACAATTTTCATAAAATAACATCTTTTGTTGTTTAAATGTTCTATGCTCCCTTAAAAAAAGCCCAAGAGAAGTCAAAATTTCTGCCTCTGACAATGAGCATGGTTGCTATGGAAATAATTATGACTTTTGGTGTGAAAGGATGGAAAAGCTGGAGAATTTGAAATGTTAAGAAATAAATATACTATTATTATGCAAAACTGCCTGGTAGAAAGAGACATTTAAAAAGTATATACTGAATTAATCAGAACTTTTCTAAATAGAGCATTGTCCAAAATCTTTAAAGTTTTGACAGTTTCAAAACTTCAATAAAGTGCAGTAAGAAAATGGGTGCTATGCATATGAACATTCCATATTGACTCATGAGCTACTTACAATTAGAAGCTAGACATTTAAAAAAATTGAATTAATTTTTATAGTAAAATGCTGAAAACTAAGTTTACCTGGCACTATTAATACATGGTTACACAAAATAATATATACCTACATATACCACTATAGGTAATCATTTTAATTTGCCACTTATGTGTTGCCATATCCTTCCCTTCTCATCTTCCTTACAGTAGCTTATCCATGAAAAAATGGCAAAACAATATACTCTTTTAAAATAGATGTATTCAGGGGCTTCCCTGGTGGCGCGGTGGTTGAGAGTCCGCCTGCCGATGCAGGGGGCGTGGGTTCGTGCCCCGGTCCGGGAAGATCCCACATGCCATGGAGCGGCTGGGCCAGTGGGCCATGGCTGCTGAGCCTGCGCGTCCGGGTGCTCCGCAACAGGACGGAGAGGCCACAGCAGTGAGAGGCCCGCTTACCGCAAAAAAAAAAAAAAAAAAAAAAAAAAGATGTATTCAATTGTAAGATAAAAAGGTAATTGAAACCCCTTTTTTCACACCCTTCCAACAAGCACATTCTATTAAATATATTTTTGAAAATTGCCCATACATAGAAAATATTCATGGGTGAATGCATACAAATATTCTTTTTATTTTACAGGAAATGTTTACACTCTTTTTTTCTTAACTGTATATCACACATATTTCCATGTTAGCACATAAGTATTTACCACACCCTTAAATGACTACCTAGTATTAAAATGATAGATGAATTACAATTACTTAATCAATACATGTTTGGTATATATTGAAAATTTATATATATATATATATAACACATATCACATAAGTAAATACATAGTATCAAGCAAATTTTCTTTATACAAAATTTTGTAAAGTCTTTGCTTACATACATAATTTTTGGACATAAGGAAGTTATTTTTATAGGCTAAATATTGTCATACTAGGAATATAAATACATTTTTTAAATTTTGATAAAATTAGCAAAATTAACCTTCAGAAAGACCAAAACAGTTAGTAACACCATTTACTGTCAGTGGTTAGAAGTTTCAATATTTTGGTATTGAAGTTAATTTATTCATAAATGTCTATAGATTCATTACTGTATAAGGCATTTTGTCAGATTCCAAGAATGAATTAGTTAATAAAATAGACACAGAATGTACAATCTAGGGGAAACTAGCTTTTAAAACTCTGATGAAATATAAGGTAAAACTACTAATTGCTATTGATATGTACTAGGGGTTCTGGAAAAAATTTTGAGAAAAATCTGAGGGAATTGAATTTAAGTATTCCATTAATTTGTACTCTGTTTTTGCTTATTATTTTTCTTTATATCATATGAATTTATTCCTGCAGTTATGCCTAATTTGCTGAAATACCTTGAAGTAATTTTTCTGAGCATGTGAGTAAATTGTAAAATTTCTAAAGCTTTGTAACTTGAGACCCAGCAACATAAGTAGTAGTGGGCTCCAATAAATCAGTGAAATAGCATATTAAAGGCAAAGACTAAGCTGTCCTGTGGTTCTGACATGCTTAGGGGAGTGAACACATGTTCCTTTTTTATTGGTTAAGATTTTCTCCACATTGCCATGTGATTGACAATTACCCTGATTTGTAAGAATAAAACTCCATGCCAATGATAAGTAAATGGACACAATCAGGGCAATGGCAGATACAAGTCTGAAATGCAACTTTTACCCCAGTGTAGAAGTACTGATACTCAGTAACCTCACATGAATGACCGTTAATATGAGTTGCCAACACAAAAACGGTGGGCAGAACACAAATAATGAATGTTGCTTCACTAGCTATTTCAGATGAAAAGTAAATGATAGCACATATGTGCTTGTCAGAAATTTGATCAGCACATAGAATCAGTTATGTAATTCATTGAAAATCAGTCACCATTTTGCTTAAACTTCCACAAGATACAAATAAACACGTTTTATATCAAGATAAAAGATATAAAAACCAAAATGTAGAGTAACAGCATTTAGAAAGATCTACTGCTTCACATTCAAGACATCTGTGATTTAGCAATCATTTTAGTGTCTGTATTTTACCAATGAGTTTTGACTGATTAATATTTGAAACTACTTATTTGGGTCAGGAAATATCCAAAATCTTGGTGACAGGAGCAACAGTCAAAATTTCTGAGGAATGTCCTCAAATCTATTACCAATAAATATGATTGTATATTTCCAATTTAGACATTTTGAGAAAGGTGAAAAATCCCAGTTTTTACTAAGTCAACTGCAATTACATAAGAGGACAACAAAATGGGACTGCAGAATGTCAAGGTTTGTTTTCAATGATGTTGATGATCACATTAGCAATAATAATAACAACCAATTCATTTACTGCTTAAATGGTCCAGAACTTATGTGAAATGCTGTCTAAATTAGGATAGAATAATTTCATGTTACATCAGGTAAACTTACATGCACGTGCACGCATGCACACACACACACACACACACACCCACAGAGTTTGTTCTTGCTCACACCAAATCCTCTGTAGGTCTGATAAATCTATTGAGAAAGCAGCTTATCTTTGTGGAGCTGCTCAGTGGTGAGTTGTTACAGATCTGTGGTTCTGGCTTCTCAACACATGGCCTCTGAAAGGGAAACAAGAGAAGAAAAGACACTCATTATTTCTGCTGTCTGCCAATTAGCTATTGGGCTCTGCTATTTATACATGAGAAATAAAGGAAAGCAGGGAATATCTGATGGGCAAGATGATATGTGAATTATCACCTTTAATGTTCTTAACAGCCATGAATAAGAGAGGAAGGCCACCCAAACTTCTCAGGAAAGCTAACATTTGGAGACACCAAGTTTAATTTTGTATCCTTGTTAATATCTTAAAATTGAAGATAATGCTCAATGTAAGCAATTCAAAGAAATATTGTAAAGCAAGACCACCTATTTGGACTTTGTGACTATATGGGACATATTTTTATGCCTTACAGCCTTTTTAAATAGTTATAAAGTAAGTTTTTAATATGTCCATGGTAAATGACAGCTTATATTAAATAATATTCAGTATATGCCTATGTAGGCATATATGATGAAATAAAACAATACTATAAATAATGAAAACTAATAGTTGAATAACTTTTTATAAAGTACCTTCAAACCATGCTTTCCTTTGATAGAAAACAGCTGAGCACAAGCCCCGGCATCTGATTGCTTGGTAAATATTTAACTCTGTATCTCTTCATTCTGTCTGTCAAACATCAATGAACGTAAGACCCAACTCACAAGGCCATGTACAAATCAAATGAATGAATACATATAATGTTCTTAGAATCATGTCTCGTATATAGAAAACATGCAATAAATGCTAGTTGTTTTTACAGCTACTGTGTAAGCATCCCACTTGCTAGTGGATTTAATATTATCAGCCAGATTCTTATACTGGTGGAGACAACCAGGCTTAGAAAGTGGAGTAATTTGTCCAAATATCACTTCTAGGAAGAAGTAGAACAATAACTAAAACTCAGGGGTCAGCGGAAAAATGTTTTAATATAAAAGGCTCATGAATGAGTGAAAACTAGCTGTCTATTTTCCTAATGCCTTCTAGGAGTCAATTCATAAAATTAAATTTATGAATCATGTGCTGACAAATACATAGTGTCTCAGTGTAAAAATCTTCATTCACTGTTTTTTTCTGCTTCCTGTCATATTCATTTTCTGAGTTCAAGTACAATTCAATGTGTGTATTTTCTTTTGTAACAAAGGTTTTCATCAATTTATAAAATGGACAAATGGACAAGTCAGAGACCCACTAAAGGAAAAAGCCACAGCAATTACTAAATAATAGTGCCCAAGGAGTTGTTCAGGGCTCTGGCATAGCTTGCCCTTTGAATAAACTGATCTAAGGTCAGATAAAGGAAAAATAATAGTTGCCTTTCTTTACTTTTTTTATTTAATGAACACAAATGTTCTTAAAACATCAGAGTAAATTTCAGCCAAAAAAGAGCCACTGGCAATAAACTGATGTAATCTGTCCTAATGCAGATGAAAATGTCCATGGAGAAACAGAAATTACAAAAACGCAAAAGACTGAAAATTAAGACCAAAGAAAGCCTAAGGGAGAATTAAATCTGTAGTTTTGGAGTCTCCACTCACTAAAAAGTAAATAACACTGAATTGAAAAAAAAAAAATGAAATGAGATCTTGGACAAGATGTTATATTTAATCTATAAAACATAACATCTTATTTACCTAGTAGAATTGACGTAAACATTAAATGAGGGAGGAAATTAAATAAGATAAATACATTTACATTTATCAAGGATATAGTAAGTATCCAATTAATGTTAGCTAAAAACACTATGAGTTCACACAAATAAATCACTGTTGGGTAGAATTGGAGATAAAATTATTTTAGCATGTCAGTTTAGATGTTTTTCTCACATACTCTTTAGAAGGCTAGACAGCCAGCAAACTCTCACCTCAGTAGAGAAAAGCTGAGCTAAGGGGAAGACTGGCAGAAATGGCAGTTGGATACTAGTTTTCTTTTGAACCCTTTATTAATGGATTTAGCACATTAGAGTGTGTTTACTCACATACTTACCTCTGTGTGTTTACGTCTGACCTTCTCTTCTAATAAAAAGAAAATATTAGCTTGGTGTCCACCAGCTGTAGAAGGTCACCCCTACCCTGTATTCTAGGTTCCTCTTCCTTTTCCCCATTAAAGGAAACCACTCCACCACTTTCTACTATCCCTACCCTTGCTTTGTCATTTTTTTCAGTTTCTGTGAAATCTTTTCTGCCTTCATCTATTAGCTTCTGGGTTATTGAATATATTTAATTCTCCATCTATCTTGCTGGCTGCCCAGTCTCAATCTGGAGGTCATTTTATATCTGTTAAATTAAAGAGTTAATGTAGTGAGGTAAAGTACTCAGAAAAATTAAAAATATTGCAGAATTAAACAGTTATTTAAAGACAACATACAGCAAACATAGTGCTATAAAAGTCAGACCAGTGAGGCAGAAAGAAAATAAGACATGGCTTCAAAACACAAAACAAATAAAACTTCCTATACGGGTTCATTATGTCAAGCATTTAACTGAAAATTTTATGAGTTTTAACATATTTAATCCTCAGAACAATCCTTTGAGGAAGGTACTGTTATTATGCCCAGTTTTCAAGGGAATAAACTGAGGTACCTGAGAATTTAACTAACTTGATTAAGATCACACTACTAGCGAGTGGTAGAGCTGAAAAGGAAATGAAGGGTAGGCTGGCATCACAGCCTGACTTTTGTGAAAGCATCTAGGTCATAAGTTAGATGGGAGGATTAAATGAGTTAGTACATATAAAACTCCAAAGCAATTCCTATGCACCATTAGTGCTCAATACAAGTTACTTATTTTGTTTCATAATTTATATTTTTATGTTTGTGTTTAGTTATGGTTTGTTTTCTACCTTTTAATACATGATACAGATTTTCCTTTTTTTAATGTGTGTGTGCTTATTTTCTTCTAGTGAACTGTGAAATTTATAACCTATCTATGCTCACTTTTTAATGTACACATTTATAAAAGCATATATCTTTCTACTAATTAACTTTAATGATACAGCAGTGATTATTTAATTCCCCTATGTGATCACAAGTATCATACACTTTTACTTTCCCCATTTTATCATGTCTCTTACATTCTTTGGGATGGCCTCCAATTTTTTATCTCCTGCAGACTTCTTAAATAACAATCTTCTACAAAAACAAAGAAAGAAAATGAAAATGAAATGAAAGGAAAAGAAAAGTTAAAGAAAACTGGATACAATTATTGAACTGGATACAATGATTTCATATGCCCTCAATTCCTCGAAATGCATGAATCACATAGCCTACAGAGATTAAAGTCACGTTTGCTGGATATAGAAGCCACAGTTGACAAAGCTAGAGTTAAAAATTAAGTGTTTTATTCAGTTGTCTTACATTACAATGTGCAGATGACTAAGAACACCAGATTTTGAGATTAAATAGTAAAAATTTTTCTGAAATTAACTTATCTAAACTTAATTTTATGTGAATTTAAAACTGATCAGGCAGTGGTATAGAAATGATCTCTCTACTAAAAGTTTATACATTGTGTCTGGCTGGAGGAAATTGTTTACATGGACCCAAATTCCTAAAACTTTCCTTATATTTAGATTTAGCGATCCTATAGCTGTCATTTATTGCTAAGGATATATTCAGAAAAATACACATATATATATATATATATATATATAGTCAATATATACACACATATATATACAGTATATATATCTACATATATATAACACTATAATATATATTACTTTATGTATAAAGGATTTTTTAATATTAGTAAAAACTGGAAATATGCTTTCAGTAATGAATAATAAACACAACTAACTAATAGAATAATGTTCAGCCATTAAAAATAATGGTAGAGGCCTAAACCAAGATGGGGGAGTAGAAGGACATGCTCTCACTCTCTCTTGTGAGAACACCAGAATCACAACTAGCTGCTGGACAATCATCAACAGAAAGAAACTGGAACTCACCAAAAAAGATACCCCATATCCAAAGACAAAGGAGAAGTCACAATGAGATGGTAAGAGGGGCACAATCATAGCAAAATCAAATCCCATAACTGTTGGGTGAGTGACTCAGAGACTGGAGAACACTTATACCACAGAAGTCCACACACTGGAGTGAAGGTTTTGAGCCCCATGTTAGGCTTCACAACCAGGGGGTCCGGAAATGGGAGGAGGAATTCCTAGAGAATCAGACTTTGAAGGCTAGTGGGATTTGATTGCAGAACTTCGACAGGACTGGGAGAAACAGAAACTCTACTCCTGGTGGGCACACACAAAGTAGTGTGCACATTGGGACCCAGGGGAAGGATCAGTGACCCCAGGGGAGACTGAACCAGACCTACCTGCTAGTGTTGGAGGGTCTCCTGCAGAGGCAGGGGTTGTCTGTGACTCACTGTGGGGAAAGAACACTGGCAGCAGAAGTTCTGCGAAGTACTCCTTGGTGTGAGCGCTCCCAGAGTCTGCCATTAGCCCAAACAAAGAGCCCAGGTAGGCTCCAGTGTTGGGTTGCCTCAGGCCACACAACCAACAGGGAGTGAACCCAAACCCACCCATCAGCAGTCAAGCGGATTAAAGTTTTACTGAGCTGTGCCCACCAGAGCAACACCCAGCTCTACCCACCACCAGTACCTCCCATCAGGAAATCTGCACAAGCCCCTTAGCCTCATTCATCAGAGGTCAGACAGGAGAAGCAAGAAGAACTACAATTCTGCAGCCTGCGGAACAAAAACCACATTCACAGAAAGATAGACAAGATGAAAATGCAGAGGGCTATGTACCAGATGAAGGAAAAAGATAAAACCCCAGAAGAACAACTAAACAAAATGGAGATAGACAAGCTTCCAGAAAAAGAATTCAGAATAATGATAGTGAAGATGATCCAGGACCTCAGAAAAGCAATGGAGTCAAAGATCGAGAAGATGCAAGAAATGTTTAACAAAGACCTAGAATAATTAAAGAACAAACAAACAGAGATGAACAATACAATAACTGAAATGAAAACTACACTAGAAGGAATCAATAGCAGAGTAACTGAGGCAGAAGAACGGATAAGTGACCTGGAAGACAGAATGGTGGAATTCACTGCTGTGGAACAGAATAAAGAAAAAAGAATGAAAAGAAATGAAGACAGCCTAAGAGACCTCTGGGACAACATTAAACACAACAGCATTCACATTATAGGGGTCCCAGAAGGAGAAAGGAGAGAGAAAGGATCAGAGAAAATATTTGAAGATATTATAGTTGAACACTTCCCTAACATGGGAAAGGAAATAGCCACACGAGTCCAGGAAGCACAGCGAGTCCCATACAGGATAAGCCAAAGGAGAAACATGCTGAGACACATAGTAATCAAATTGGCAAAAATTAAAGAAAAAGAAAAATTATTGAAAGCAGCAAGGGAAAAATGAAAAACAACATACAAGGGAACTCCCATAAGGTTAACAGCTGATTTCTCAGTAGAAACTCTATAAGCCAAAGGGAGTGGAATGATATACTTAAAGTGATGACAGGGAAGAATCTACAACCAAGCTTACTCTATCCGGCAAGGATCTCATTCAGATTCGATGGAGAAATCAAAGGCTTTACAGACAAGCAAAAGCTAATTGAATTCAGCACCACCAAACCAGCTTTACAACAAATGCTAAAGGAACTTCTCTAAGTGGAAAACACAAGAGAAGAAAAGGACCTACAAAAATAAACCCAAAGCAATTAAGAAAATGGTGATAGGAACATACATATCGATAATTACCTTAAATGTGAATAGATTAAATGCTCCAACCAAAAGACACAGGCTTGCTGAATGGATACAAAAACAAGACCCATATATATGCTGTCTCCAAGAAACCCACTTCAGACTGAGGGGATGGAAAAGATATTCCATGCAAATGGAAATCAAAAGAAAGCTGGAGTAGCAATACTCATAGAGATTAAAATAGACTTTAAAATAAAGAATGTTACAAGAGACAAGAAAGGACACTACATAATGATCAGGGGATCAATCCAAGAAAATATAACAATTATAAATATATATGCACCCAACATAGGATCACCTCAATACATAAGACAATGAGTAACAGCTATAAAAGAGGAAATCGACAGTAATACAATAATAGTGGGGGACTTTAACACCTCACTTACACCAATAGACAGATCATACAAAATGAAAATAAATAAGGAAACAGAAGCTTTAAATGACACAATAGACAGACAGATTTAATTGATATTTATATGACATTCCATCCAAAAATAGCAGATTACACTTCTTTCTGAAGTGTGCACGGAACATTCTCCAGGAAAGATCACACCTTGGGTCACAAAGCAAGCCTCAGTAATTTTAATAAAATTGAAATCATATCAAGCATCTTTTCTGACCACAACACTATGAGATTAGAAATGAATTACAGGGGAACAAACATGAAAAACACAAACACATGGAGGCTAAACAATACGTTACTAAATCGCCAAGAGATCACTGAAGAAATCAGAGAGGAAATTTTTAAAAAAGTACCTAGAGACAATTGACAATGAAAACATGGCAGTCCAAAACCTATGGGATGCAGCAAAAGCAGATCTAACAGGGAAGTTTGTAGCTATAGAAGCCTACATCAGAAAACAAGAAAACTCTCAAATAAATGATCTAATCTTACACCTAAAGGAACTAGAGAAAGAAGAGCAAACAAAACCCAAAGTTAGCAGAAGGAAAGAAATCATACAGATCAGAGCAGAAATAAATGAAATAGAAACAAAGAAAACAATAGCAAAGCTCAATAAAACTAAAAGCTGGTTCTTTGAGAAGATAAACAAAATTGATAAACCATTAGCCAGTCTCATCAAGAAAAAGAGGGAGAGGACTCAATCAATAAAATTAGAAATGAAAAGGAGAAGTTACAACAGACACTGCAGAAATACAAAGCATCCTAAGAGACTACTACAAATAACTCTATGCCAATAAAATGGACAACCTGGAAGAAATGGACAAATTCTTAGAAAGGTATAACCTTCCAAGACAGAACCAGCAAGAAATAGAAAATATGAACAGACGAATCATAAGTACTGAAATAGAAACTGTGATTAAAAATCTTCCAGCAAACAAAACTTCAGGACCAGATGGCTTCACAGGTGAATTCTATCAAACATTTAGAGAAGAGCTAACACCCATCCTTCTCAAACTCTTCAAAAATTTGCAGAGGAAGGAACATTCCCAAAATAATTCTATGAGGCCACCATCACGCTGATACCAAAACCTGGCAAAGATAATACAAAAAAAGAAAATTACAGACCAACATCACTGATGAATATTGATGGAAAAATCCTCAACAAAATACTAGCAAACAGAATCCAACAGCACATTAAAAGGATCATACAACATGATCAAGTGAGATTTATCTCAGGGATGCAAGGATTCTTCAATATACACAAATCAATCAATGTGATACACTATATTAACAAACTGAAGGACAAAATCCATATGATCATCTCAAAAGATGCAGAAAAAGCTTTAGACAAATTCAAAACCCATTTATGATAAAAACTCTCCAGAAAGTGGGCATAGAGGGAACCTGCCTCAACATAATAAAGTCCATATATGACAAACCCACAGCAAACATCATTCTCAATGGTGAAAAACTGAAACCATTTCCTCTAAGATCAGGAACAAGAGAAGGATGTCCAATCTCACTGCTAATATTAAAGATAGTTTTGGAAGTCCTAGCCTCAGCCATCAGAGAATAAAAAGAAATAAAAGAAATACAAATTGGAAAAGAAGTAAAACTGTCACTGTTTGCAGATGGCATGATACTATACATAGAGAATCCAAAAGATGCCACCAGAAAACTACTGGAGCTAATCAATGAATTTGGTAAAGTAGCAGGATACAAAATTAATGCACAGAAATCTTTTGCATTCCTATACACTAATGATGAAAAATATGAAAGAGAAATTAAGGAAACACTCCCATTTACCATTGCAACAAAAAGAATAAAATACCTAGGAATAAACCTATGTAGGGAGACAAAAGATCTGTATGCAGAAAACTGTGACAGAAAACTATTACAGACAATGAAAGAAATTAAAACAGATAGAAACAGATGGAGAGATATACCATGTTCTTGGATTGGAAGAATCGATATTTTGAAAATGACTATACTACCCAAAGCAATCTACAGCTTCAATGCAATCTCTATCAAATTACCAATGGCATTTTTTATGGAACTAGAACAAAAAGTCTTAAAATTTGTTTGGAGACACAAAAGACCCCGGATAGCCAAAGTAGTCTTGAGGGAAAAAAATGGAGCTGGAGGAATCATACTCCCTGACTTCAGACTATACTACAAACCTACAGTAATCAAGACAATGTGGTACTGGCACAGAAACCAATATATATATTAATGGAACAACATAGAAAGCCCAGAGATAAACCCACACACCTATTGTCAATTAATCTATGACAAAGGAGGCAAGGATATACAATGGAGAAAAGACAGTTTCTTCAATAAGTGGTGCTGGAAAAACTGGACACCTACATGTAAAAGAATGAAATTAGAACACTCCCTAACACCATACACAAAAATAAACTCAAAATGGATTACAGGCCTAAATATAAGACCGGCCACTATAAAACTCTTAGAGGAAAACAGGAAGAACACTCTTTGACATAAATCACAGCAAGATCTCTTTTGATTCACCTCCTAGAGTAATGAAAATAAAGCAAAAATAAACAAATGGGACCTAATGAAACTTAAAAGCTTTTGCACAGCAAAGAAAACCATAAACAAGATGAAAAGACAGCCCTCAGAATGGGAGAAAATATTTGCAAATAAATCAATGGACAAAGGATTAATCTCCAAAATATATAAACAGCTCATGCAGCTCAATATTAAAAACAAACAACCAATCCAAAAATGGGCAGAAGACCTAAATAGACATTTCTCCAAAGAAGACATACAGATGGCCAAGAAGCACATGAAAATCTGCTCAACATGACTAATTATTAGAGAAATGAAAATCAAAACTGCAATGAGGTATCATCTCACACCAGTTAGAATGGACTTCATCAGAAAATCTACAAACAACAAATGCTGGAGAGTGTGTGGAGGAAAGGGAACTGTCTTGCACTGTTGGTGGGAATGTAAACTGATACAGATACTATGGAGAACAGTATGGAGGTTCCTTAAAAAACTATAAATAGAATTACTATATGATCCAGCAATCTCACTACTGGGCATATACCCAGAGAAAACCACAATTCAAAAACACACATGTACCCCAATATTCACTGCAACACTATTTACAATAGCCAGGTCATGGAAACAACCTAAATGCCCATCGACAGATGAATGGATAAAAAAGAAGTGGTACATATATACAATGGAATATTACTCAGCCATAAAAAGGAAAGAAATTGGGTCATTTATTGAGACTTGGATGGATCTAGAGACTGTCATACAGAGTGAAGTATGTCAAAAAGAGAAAAACAAATACCGTATATTAACACATATATGTGGAACCTAGAAAAATGGTACAGATGAACCGGTTTGCAGGGCAGAATTTGAGACAGAGATGTAGAGGACAAACGTATGGACACCAAGTGTGGAAAGCCATGGGGTGGGGGAGTGGTGTGATGAATTGGGTGATTGGGGTTGAAATGTATACACTAATGTGTATAAAATTGATGACTAATAAGAACCTGCTGTATAAAAAAATAAAGAAAATGTATTTATTAGGTTTATAGACATGTGTGCAATTTTAAAAAAAAACAGTACTGTTACCTTGGAAAAAAAAAAAAAGAATATACATTTTCCTGTAAGCATAGCTTTAGTCACATCCCAGTTTTGGTATGTAATATTTTTATTATCATTCAGTTCAAATTATTTTCTAACTCCAATTGTGATTTGTTTTTTGGGGGATTACTTAGAAATAGTATATTTCATAACTTCTAGTTACTTTTTTGTTACTGAGTTATAGCTTAACTACAAGTCAAGAAACACACTGTATAATTTTAATACTTTGAATTTTTTTAAAATTTTCCTTATAGCACAATATGGTCAGTTTTAAAAATGTTCCTAGTGTGCTTGCAAATAATTTGTAGTTTAAAGTTTTGGAGTATAGTGACTATATATCTGCTTGTTGAATCAAATTTGCTGCTCACGTTATTTAAGTTTTTTATGTCCTTACTAACTTTTTTTTGGTGGGCGGAGTCTACTTGTTCTGAAAGATGTATCCTCTATCAGTGAATGAGCGCAGTATGTTAAATCTCCTATTATGATAGTGAATTTGTCTATATTTTCCTTGTAGCTCTGTTGCTCTATATAATTTGAAGTTAAATGCATACGAATTTAAAACTTCCTGGTAAATTGGACTTGTTGATATGAAGTGCCCTTGTTTATTTCTAGTAATGCTTTTGCTTTCAAGTCTACTGTATCTGTTATTATATAATTTCCTTTTGGTTTATATTTGCACTGTATATCTTTTCCAATTCTTTTACTTTCAGAAGAAAAAAAAAAGCCACCTGGGTGACAGCAGATATATCTCAATTTCTAGACCAAGACAGGGAAAAAGCAGAAAACTCAAAAGACCTCTGACTGGAAGATTTTTGGTCAAATTATTTTCTGGGGACTTATGAACCTTGTAATTGATGGTTTTGTTTCCCTTTCTTGAGGGAATAAAATGGAATTTAAAAACTATATACATTAAGGCAGTTAGACCAAGATCTGAGTGTTCTCTGTGAGACAATAACTTATACAGAATGCAACAAGGGAAGAAAATATGTACTCTTGGCAAAATTTTGGTGAGAAGTCTGCCTTTGTCCAGAAAGTCGGTTTGCTTGCTGACTGTGTTTCAGCTGGATGGGGCTCCCTTCAGTGCCTGACCATCACCCCAGCCCACTGCTTCTGCCTCATGGGGCACAGAGCCCAGCCTGCTGAACAGTTACTTGATGGTCTCTCAAGGGGCTGGCCATGTACAGGAGCCACTGCCCAGTTCTCTGTCGCCCTGGAGTGGATTCTGTGGGTGCTGCTGAACTTGGGGGGGTTGCTTCAGTGAAGTTGCCCCTGGGGAGATTCCTGATCAGTGGGGCTGAGTCTAACCCTAAAGACAGAAGGCAGCTGGAAAGCAATGATTGTACTGACCTGAAGGTGGTGGGCGAGATGGTCAGATGGTGCAATTGACTATAATGAGCCATGTGCACAAAGAAAACCAATGAAAGCCTGAAGCAGAGTCAACTAAGAGCAAATTCCAGTTGGATCAGACCAGCCAAGCAAAGAAAAATAGAGGATGCACTGTGCTTCACACCAGACAAAGGTATCTAGTAAATAAACTAACTAACAAGAAGCCGCCAAAGCCCAGACAAACAGAAACCATGTTATTTTGTCCAGAGCTGTGAAAGCCTGGACCATAGTATATGGCCTACTGGGACACCACAAGTTGGTTGTACCATATTCTCACTGTAACAGTTTTTCCTAGTTTTGATTGTCTCCAACACTTACCCCATGATTTGACTCTACATAAAATAATTGGTGTGTATGTGCTCAAGCATAAAGCTCTCTTTTTAACCCTTAAATTGTCAACTGTATGTTTTGCTCAATAGCAACTATAAATGAGGTGAGGGGAAAAATTCGTTCTCAGAAAATACGCTCTTTCCTTCAATAGTGACATGCTTATTCAAATTTTTAATGTTTTTATGTCAGTAAGTTATTTTCATCTCAGTGTTTAATGCTAAACACAAGTAAAAACACTTTATACTTCAAAAATAAATAAATAAATAAATAAATAAATATAAATAAAAATAATGGTACACACAGAAAACAAACAGGTACGTGGGAAATGAGTCTTAATATGTTAAAAACACTTCTTACAAGAGTATTTATAACATGATATATTTTACATTTATTATTTTGATTTTAAAAAATTCTAAAATGGCATATGCAAAATGTTAAAATAATGTTTTTTAGGTATTGACCATTCCATTTACTTATATTTTCACTGTTTGCCTTGATTATTTTTGAGATAGAACACATTTAATAAAATATTTCAGGAAATAAAATTCATGTTTAAAATCCAACAGACAGGATATGTTTTTTTAATATTTTGTGTAGGATGTGGTATTTGGGGTACAAAGTAAATTTTTTTTTCTTCTCTAATTAAAAAAAAAAAGAAAATAGGTGTTTTTATTTACTTGCTTCTTTTTCTTTCCAACAGTCTCTCCCCCCAACCCATTTACTTTTTGTCTAAAATAGGGAAAATATCTGTTTCATTTAGGATTTTGTAAATTTTCAAAAAGATGTCACTTGAGGGCACTTAAATTACCTGGCAAGGAATATGTTTTAAATAAATGGAAGCTATTATTGGCAATAACAATAATTTCTCATACCTTACTTAGAATGCCAAGTAAAGGACCATTTTCATGTGTGTGTTGCAGGAGGTCACTGAGAGAACATGACCCCTGGTTGACCTGAGAGCTGGACCCATACAACTGGAGGCTTGCTCCCCTTCCCCTGTCCTTGGAATGTATATCCTGCCTACTATTCCCACACTAGCAGTCATTTCATGGATGCATCCTTGAGAGAGCAATGTGGTACTGAGACCATTTGGACTGATTACATGACTGAACTCCATTAAGTCCTCTATATAAAGTTTTAAGATTCTGGCAGCTGACTGTGTTTCAGCTGGATGCGGTGGGGGGTGGGGCACCGCCGAGTGCAGAGACCTACTCATATGCAAGTTTCTCTGCATATTAAATCTTCCACCTACTAATCTGGAGTGATCTGCCTTTTTCTTTAGTTTCTCCTTATCTTCCATGTACTGGAGCCAGTTTGCTTTCACCCAGGGAACTCCAGAGGTTTCTAACCAACAGTCGACAAGCCAGCCAGGAGGCCAAAAAAATAGGTCTTGGGAAAGACCTCATGGTAGGCAACCACAGGGGAATTCCTGTTGGGCATCAACCTCTATGTGGGGAAGGGTGGTCTGTATGTCAGATGCTGGTGGACTGCTATGTGAATACAGAGATGCCTCAGAAATGCCAGCTGGTCTAAGGTGCTTGTTTGAGGACTGGTGGCAAGAAGAGAAATGCAAGACTGCACAGTGGGCCGACCCTTACTGTGGGCAGGTAGGTGGCCTGACTAGAGGCAGAAGCTCGAGTTAGAGAGTTGGAAGAAGTACTGAGGTTAGAGAAGGACGTGTGGTGTCCACTGTTCTGTTCCCTTTGGGGTTCACAGACAAGACAGGAGAGCAATATAATAGGTTGTAGATCTTAGCCTGAGATTTTTACAAAGCCAGGAGGGCACAGGTTTCTGCAAATAAAGGTTTGAGCCCTTGCGGCTAAGCCTGATTAACACACTAAGGGGTGGAATCCTTGGGAAAGTGAGGAGAGCAAAGAGGATGTGTAGTGATTAAAGGTGGAACAAATGAAGTGCCCTTTACCATCCAACCCCTAATACAAAGGAAAGCAAAAGCACAGCCAGTGAGGCAGCCCCCAGGTCAGGAAACGTTTATGATGAGAAATATACTCCCAGTAAGTTTATTGATATATCTACCAAGTTCCAGCAAAAGGCCAAGGAAGGTATCCAGGCATGGTTAGTGTGGCCATGGGATACAGGAGGTGAGGGCATTTTTTCTGATTAGTCAGGAGGCAGAGAACATGAGCAACATCACCACATGCCCTGCCCTCTGGCAGCACCTACAGGGCACTGCGGGATTCAAAGTACTCCCTTCTTTATAGATTGGATTATTCTAGCCTACAGGGAGGCGTGACCCAATGAGGAGGCTCTTCCTGAGCACTTGGGGCCTTGGAAATCTATAGAAGAGGCACAGCAAATTCTCAGGAAATTGGGAATGAGGCAGGCCATCTACACCATTGTCTTTGCAGATCCTGATCGGGCCACACTGACTGTAAGAATGAAAGCCAGGATACTGCAGTCTGCACCAGCACCTGATGTGAGATGCTGATATCCATGCTGAGCCTAGTCATGGGACAAGAAATCTATGATGTTGGGCAATCCATTGCTGATTGGGGGAAACTGACAAGCCCAGGAATGAAAGGTACGGGGCTGGGAAAGACCTGAAACAGAGAGGAGCTCAAAGGCTATGCCAATCTGCTCTAAAGTATCAGATAAAGGTAACCCAGAAGCAAATGTGGTTTGAACTCACTGCTCCCAGGACCCCACCTGAAAAGACAGACCAGCAACCCAGCACTGTGTTGGTGGGCCTGTGGAAAGTCTTAAACTGGAACAGCAGTTCAGGCCTGCCCCACATGTCCCTACCATCCCTGATGCCCCACCTGCTCCAGCAGAGGTCTCAGGGACACAGTCTTATTCTAGCTTAGCTTCTCCCATGTCCTGGGTATAGGATTCAGGCCAAGATCACCTCAAGTTGAGGGCCATTGGGGGTGACCAGAGGCCTCACTGGTCCCCAAGAAAACAATAAAAGGTGACAGCTCTGGTGGATACTGGAGCCGAAAGTACTCTAATACATGGTCATCCTCAGGAGTTCTCTGGCCCCCTCAGCACAATCGATGGTTATGGAGGGCAAATAGTTAGGGTCAGGAAGGTCCCTCTGACCCTGCAAATTGTGTATTATCCCTCAATGAGAATATGAGGTTTTTATCTCTTCAATACCAGAGAACATGTTGGACGTTGATATCCTACAAGGTCAAACTCTGCAAACTTTTATTGGTCAATTCTGCCTCCAGGTTAGAGTAATCAAACCAGTGCTGAGGGGAATCACCAACTGGGAACCAGTGAGGCTACCACCCCTGGCAAGAGTAGTAATTGTCAAATAATATAAATCACCCGTGGAGCATAAGGAAATAGGAAAAACTATCCAAGAACTACACCAAGTAGGTATGGCAGGTAAAAAATACAGAAGGCTCAAAGAGGATGACCATGGACTACTGAGAAATGAACAAGGTAGTGTCACCCCATCCATGCCCTGTGCCCAACTTTGCTGCTATCTTGACTGACTTAGCAGGTGCTTGTTCAGTATACCCCTGGCTGCTGAGTCACAAGATAAAATTGCCTTCACGTGGGAGGGCAACGATGGACCTTTCAAGTGCTTCCCTGAAATAGTTGTGAGGAAGAGGGTAAGCAGTGAACTCAAATAAAATGTAATGCCCAGTCACTGTAAAGTTTCTGAGAGTCATATGGTTGGGTGAGACACATATTGTCCCAGAAATTGATTGATAAGGTGGTGCAAGCCTGAGCACCCCCTACGAACATGAAAGAGGTGCATGTCTTTGTAGGGATCTGGGGGATTTAGAAGAATTTTATTCTCCACCTGGCACAGTGCCTCTATCCTTTTTATTGCCATAAATAAAAGGCACATGTGGGACTAGGGATCAGAGTAGCAAGCTGCCTTTAAGATGGCAAAAAACTAGTGAAGCATATTGAAGCTCTGAGTATCTCTCATTTGAGTTAGATGTAACTGTAGCTCCAAGAGGTATGGAGTGGGCACTGTGGTAGAGACAACAGAAAGAGAGAGTATCCTGAGAGTTTTGGTCCCAGCTCTGGAAGGGGACAAAATTCTGATATACCTCCAAATAGCAACAGCAACTAGCAGTGTACACAGCAATTCTCTAGGTAGAGCATCTCACAAAGAAATAGCATATTATGGTAAGAACTTCCTGTCTAATTAAGGAGTAGGTTAAAACTATGATCCATTGCCCCACCTCTGCCATGGCTCTAATTGTCACTTTAACTAAGTGGCACACCTATTTGTAGCAGAGGATCACCCTGTCTGCCAACCCACTGTCTCTAGAAATGTGGATGCTACTAGACCTTGTATAGCATGTAGATCCTCCAAATGTCCCCATTCCTATTCCTGTGGCAACCCCGGCAGCCTGTAGAGAAGGGATGGAGGACATTTCCACTGATGCCTCATATGCTGACAGGTTTAGTAGCATCGAACCATCCACATGGACTGCAGTGACTATTCAGCCCAACACTGACACCATCTGGATGAAAATAGGAACAAACCATAGTAGCCAGTAGATGTGGCTGGTGATCAGGCAGGAGAGTTGGCCATGAGTAAAGACACTGTGTTTCCCTGAAAGAGCCTGAGACAGTCCTTATTGTCTTCCATGTTCAGGCTTATAAGGCACTTATACAGTCTCTCAATTAGGAAGCTGATGCCTGAACTCAGGTACAAACCCTAGCAACTGACCCTTCAATAGATATAGCAGATTGGATGCATAGGAAGAGTGGCCACCATAGTGCCCAGATGATTGCCCATGGAACACAGTGACTTGGTTAATGCAGTAACAATATGTCCTTTGTGTTCTAAACAAGACCTAGAGGAGTCTGGGACCATACACAAGAGTTTACAACCAGTGAAGGATTGGCAAATTGATTATATTGGCCCCCTCTCTCTAGTGAGGGCTCTAAATATGCCTTGGTTTGTGTGGGTACCACATCTGGTCTAACCCAAGGTTTCCCCTGATGCAAAGCAAATCAGGCTTCCACCATTAAGGGATCAGAGAAGCTGAGGACCCTGTCAAATAGAGGTGATTGAGGGTCACGTTTCAAAGGTCATGATATGCAAGGCTGGGCAAAAACCATAACATTGAATGGAGTTTCCATCTCCCCTCTAACAAGCAAGCAGCAGGAGAGGAAGAATGGAATATTAAAGCCACAGATGAAATTATTAACAGGTAAATCTACCTTGGCTGAGTGGACTAAAGTACTGTCCCAGGCTTTAATACACCTGAATGTTCAATCAGTAGGGCCTGTTACCCCATCTGCCAGACTGGGGGCCACTGCTGAGACACCGAGCACTTTAAAGATATGAGAGTGTCAGGAGATAGCCATTGCCTGACTCTCACCATACAACAAGGTGCTATGCTTCTGAGAACACCAAGTCCCATCACACCCAGGAAAGGTATTATTTACTGGAATTTGTAATGGGAGGTCCCACTGGGATGGGTGAGTTACTTTGCACCCTTGGGTGAGGGGGAACTACTCAATCTTCACTGGGATCCTATGGTTCTGCTACAAGCTGGACCTGTTGAAATGCACTGTATTTGGAATGGAACATGCACTGTTGCGAGAGGGCAGAAGGTGGGTGTCCTGGTCTGGCATATCCCACACCCATCCCTTCACACCTGATAGTGCTCCCTCCTCAAGTCAACATGTATGGTATGCTCACCAGGTCAAGTTCCTAAAGCCGCTAACCTCCCTCTGCTCAAGACCAGATGGGGGCTTTCTGTTCTCCACCAGCATGACTTTTAGCCCCTCTATTGGTCTGGAGGATGATGTAACACACATATAAGCCCTTACTGAATTCACCCAACAAGCCTTAAATGGCAAAGCCTGTCTTCACTGAACACTAAAGTGTCTCTAGTGAGAAAAGCTGTCCACCAAAATAGGATGATCTTGGACATTATTACTGCCTCCCAAGGAAGAACCTGTGCCATTATCCAAACAGAATGTTGTGTGTTCAGATTTGATGAGTCTGCTAATGTATCATCTTTAGCAGCATGAGGATGCACATGAATGTCCTGAGTATTCTGACCCTCAACCTAGGGGACTTAAATCAGTGGTTCAGATTATGAGGCTTTTGATGGAAACAAATGTTACTTTGGAATCATGATCTGAATCTGTCTTCTCTTGCATGTGCCTGTGTTGTTGCTGTGTTTCTGCCTCCAGTACAGGCAAAGAGCCTCCAAATGGGCCACCTCCATGCTCGTGACATCCCTTAAGGACAGCTCAGGGCAGATTTCAAAAGAGGGAACAGAGGGATGTGTAAGATTATAAGGGCTGATCAGGAGGAGTAGAGTTTTGGGGGAGATCATTGAGAGGACATGACTGTTGGTTGACCCAAGAAGTGGACCTGGGCAACTGGAGACTCCTTATTCCTTCCCCTGTCCCTGGAACATATGTCCCTCCTACTAGATCTACTAGTCTTGTGACTGACCAAGACAAGCTTCATTAAGTAAGCTCCCCTGCTTATTAAACCTGCCACTTGCCAATCTGAGTGGTCTGCCTCTCTACTTAGTGTCTTCTTGCCCTCCACATTTGGGGGCCAGTTTCAAACTTCACTGTGGGAACTCCCAATGTTGTGAACCAACAGTATAGTGTTCCAGCCTGCTTTTAGTAGAACATTGACTCTGCTTTTTCAGAATTCCTCAATGCATCTGCTTTCCTGCATGCTTTAATATATCCATATATATATATATATATATATATATATACACACACACATATATATGCATATCCTATGTTTATAGATAGATAGATAATATTTTCTCTGATATTATTTTTAGAAATTGTGGCTCTGATTGGCTTTGACAGATAGGGAGGAAAGTAGGGATGAAGTTAATGCAGAGGCATTCTTGCAGCAGAGAAATTCCATTTTGTGCTTAGAGATTTATTTTTCTCATATTTTGGGACAACCCTTATAAGTAACCTCCTGCAATCATGCCATTGTTTTTTGTTTTGTTTTTGTTTTACGACATGTGTTCCAATGGCATCTGCAAAGAAAAAGGAAAAGGTTAGTTACTGATTGGACTCATTTAGTTTGCTGGCAAAGGTCTTTATCATATGGGCTGTCTTTGGCCATCTTTGCCTTTAGTTCCTGCTATTTTAGCATCAGGATATTAGTTACAAATACAACTCCATTGCCAATTATGTTGGGGGTAACCAGTATCTCTTCCTTCAGTCTGCATCTGGGAATTTGCAGTATGTGTTGATATTTTCACAGGAAAACAAGCCAATTACATTTGACATGGTCCTGTTATTCACGTGTTTTGAATCAAGTGTTGTAAGCATTTCCTTTCTAAGATAAAAACTTTCTGTAGTTTATAATTCAGAAAACACTGTAATTTTGTTCTATAATGACACCTTTCTCTGCTTTTTAGAAGTAATTCAAATATTATTTTGGAATTTCACTGCGGGAACTTTTGGTGCTTTAATTTAATTTAATTGTTTTTGTCAATCCCATGAAAATTAGAAGTGGATATGTTTGGATTTAAGTGAACATCTTGAAAACAAAGCAATTGGTTTTTATTTTGGTCTAATTTTTACAATAAACATATATTACTTTTACAAGAAAATAACACAATTCTTTTAAAATTAAATCACTGTTTTTTTTCTTTGCCTAAGAGTATTCCCCCAACACTGTGGACACTTTGTACATTAGCTAAACAGCATGAAAGCATAAAAAAGGTTTCATAGTATTGCAATACTTGCCCTTTGAGGAAGATATTGTTATCTTTTTCAGATGGACCTAAGAGCTGTAATTTTCATGAAGTACAATCACATTTTTAAGTTAAAGGTATGCTTTTTGACCTATCAAATAGGCAAGATATGTAATTGATGCTTATTCTTTAATGGCTCTAAAGGAATGAGTAAAAGTTACCTTTTGATAGCAATGCTATTTAGTGATTGTGCCAAGGCTGCAATTGTCATAAAAAATTTACAAAGTAAGGCCCAGGTGTGTGAGTGTGTATGAATGTGTGTGCTCTTTAAATATCTGTAAGAAACTGAAACGCTAGCTCAACATAGGCTTTCTGTCAGCTGGCCCTGGACAAGTAACATTCAGCTCTTTTATGATTCACCTTCAGGTGATGGACATTTATATTGCAAGTTTCGTTTGTTATTGTTGTTGTTTTTTGTTCAGTCCTGCATCCATTCTAGAAGTGTAATGGGCTAAAAATTAAGTAATAAGATCAATTATATAGTGTTCCTCTGATTATAAAAACACTTTGCATTCATTATCCTATTTACTTCTTTTAGCATAGTACCTATTAATATAACATTATTTTTCACATATAACTCAATACAAAAATGGAATTCAAGTCCAAGTCTTGCAACTTTGTGCTCTTTCCATCACAACGTATATCTTTACAAAAAAGGAATACTACAGAATACTTTATAAGTAGCAATCCTGCAAGGAAATGTATACGAGAAAACTTTCAGAGATGCATATATATTATAGTTAAATGACAAAATTACACTTTACTTCATTAGACTTACCTGCTTGGGTGGAAATCCATCAGAAACATAATGAATGCACAATTTAGCACATTAGAGTGGCAAATGCCCTCTTCAGTTTATTCTAACTCCACAATTAGCATACAATTGGGAATCTGTGTTTAAATATAAAGGACACATATTTTTTAAAGAAAATAAAGACTGAAGAAAAGGCCTGTAATTTCCTCATTTCCCAGTGCAAGACACAGAAACAAAAACAAAGGCAAATTCATAGTTGTTGTTCTAATTTAAAGAAAACAAATAAGTAATATTCTTTCAGCAAAAGTAGAAGGACAAGTAGATTAAATGAGTCTTTTGGAAGTCAATAATGTCCCTATTTTTCTTAAAGAAGTACAATTTCTATTTAAGATCTAAGAATAATTTACACTTATCAGATAAAATTTGAAAATAAAAAATGGTATAGAAAAATTAAAATCACCTGTAGTTATTTCTGGTTATAATATAAAAGGATTTGTAAGATCTTTATTTCCATGGAAATACTCCAAAAATCTGGGTATAAGACTTACCAAAGAGTATTGTTTACAAAGATGCACAGATGAATAGGACGCCCTGTCTTTCTTGGATGAACAGAGAGCGGTACACGTATCTTCCACTTTTCGAAAGTTTGCTTTATGCCACTTCCCTTTTACACAAGACTCATATTAGTACCTGTTTTTGGTAACAGAAATAAATCTGAGGAGGATTTTTGCTTTTATGATGAAAGGTCAAAAGTGAGCCCTTACAGAGGTAGCATGCACCCTGAGCAGCTAGAGTGGCTCCCCTCAAGCTCCTTCCCCTGGAACTATACTCATCATTTAAATATCAATCTACCACAGCTTTGAACTGTGTCTGTGAGCATCTGTGTTTTATCTCAGTTTATTTTGTGCATCCCTTAGCAATATGTGTCCTGAGGTAATTGTTTCTTTTCTTTACACCATTTCAGTTTATGAAAGATTTCATAGGAATGCTCTACTTTTGTAGAGTGCAAAAAACCTGTAGTAGTTTCATGGGGCAAATACATGGTGTCAATGCAAGCAGGAAGATGATATGGCCTGATAAATTATCTGTGTTGAGGATAGTCTGGCTGAGCTATTAGCAGAAATGGGAGGTAAGTGGAACCTAATAGATTCTGGAAGACTCCCAAATGCAACAATAAGTCAGCCAACCTGACAATATTTCTTGCCCCAGCAGGAAGAATTGAGAAAATCACCAAAAGGTAAGTGTTAATTATCTAAATGATTAAGAGAGTAGCATTGACATATATACATTACCAAATATAAAATGGATGGCTAGCTGGAATATGCTGCATAGCATAGGGAGATCAGCTCAATGCTTTGTGACATACTAGAGGGGTGGGATGGGGGGAGGGAGTCTTAAGAAGGAGGGGATATGGAGATATATGTATACTTATAGCTGATTCACTTTTTTGTACAGCAGAAACTAACACAAAATTGTAAAGCAATTATACTCCAATAATGATATTTACACACAAAAAAAAAAATATGATAACAGGACTTATCAAGAAAAAAAGAGAGAAAAGAAAAGCAAATTATTGATAGGGATAGGTAACTTCCTTCTGAAGTGGCTTGTACTTGTGCATCTGGAGTATCTTGCATTCAATTTACCAACAGAATGAACCTATGTGGCTTGTGATTGTAGGAAAGGACATTTTTCTGTTTGGCTTTCAATGCTCCCATTGAGAAGACCTTGAGATTCCAACTCCTCTGTACTTCGATTTTTGGCAATTCTTTCTTTTCAATCCCAGCCTTCTGTGGTACTTATTTCTTTCACATAAGGAGACTTTAAGGGCTCTGTGGAGCACTTTGGCTTTTAGCTCATTAGTTTCCACACTACAAACACCCAGGTAACTGCTTCCTAAAGTAGTTAGCACTCTTCCGATTTCCTTTTTTGTCTTCAAATTTTGTTGAAATATCAGACATACTGTTGCATTTTTTTTCAGTTTTCTTTGTCCCTGGGAATAAAAGCTCTTACTTTATTATTGGATTAAGAAAATATATGTATGGTCAAGCTCTAATCATTCATTTCATTCTTTTCTAATTAAATTTTATAGAGGATATCATATATGCCTGAGTTGTTGATTTTTTGCCCTGTTTAATCCTAAAATCTGTGTTTTAATTCTATAGAGACCTAGGCTACTCAGTCCAGAAATATTAAAAATTACTTTCAACTCTTATGCCTAGACCCAAGCTGAACACATGTAATATCCCACTCTTTCTAGTCCTCAGAACCCTCTTGTTCTCCACTTAATCCTGTGTATCATGGGAGGGGCATATTCCAATAAAGTAAGCAAATATAACTCCCTTTTATCAATTCAGGTCCAGAAAGAGAGAATAAGAAAAGTTGTAAGGAGGGGGAAGAAGTAAAACATCATTCAGAAGGAAAGATCTTTCTATTCTGTGCAACTTTAACCCTAAAAGATGATAGTGAATTTTTCTCAATATTATTTTTAGTAAATGTATGATATTAAAAACACTTGGTTTGTATACAAAACTATAAATTTCACTTAAGACTCATAATATGGGGATATTTTCATTTGGTCAGAAATATTAATGGAATTATTTAGCCCTTATAGTAGATTAGTTAGAAATATGTATCCTCTCATCAAAAATGGCTAATATATTTATTTTCTTAATGGAAAACAGTAAGTTGCTGAAGACTATTTATAGAATGAACTCATTTCTGAAAATTAAATGATAAATTCAATAAATGATAGCATACCAACAGAAAATTTTCTGGAAAGTAATATATTCAACTGTTCATAGATGATTACTTTAAAGAATGGGAATACAGTAGTCTTTCTAAATTTTATTCTTCTATAATGTTCCCATTTTCTTACACTATATGATATAATTAGTTTAATGATGAAATATTAATTATGTCATATTTATTGAATATATGCCATTTACCCAGCATGATGCCTGCCAGGAATCAAAGATATTATAAAGAAAAATAAGGTACTAATTCTAACTTCATGTAAGTTGTGTTATCAAGACAAGATACATAGACATAAACCACATAATTATACAAGTATGGAAATAATTGTCTAAATTAGTGGTTCTGTTTTAGCTCAATGAGCCAAAAGTTTAAAGTAGAATAGAATAGTGAAATGATTGAACCTGAAATGCATACTAATAGAGGAATTCTATTTGTATAAGTCAACTAGAGTGCTAGAGTACATTAAGGCAGGGGCTATTCAGGCATGAAAGACCCAAGTATTTAAGAGAGAAATTAATATTAACAAATCATTTTAATATCCAGTATTCTTAACTTGAAAATATTTATGTTAGTGAGTAAGATAGTGTTAACATTATATCAAATGATTATTTATATAGGAGAAAAACATAAATAGAGGAAAAGTAGTTCTTGCCCAAGAAAGCATGGAGGGCGTACAAGGACAAAAAATTGTATTTGTTTCTTTCACTCCCCTTGACTCCCGATGTTGTATTGGCATAATAGCTTAGTTCTATTAAGTACTTATGTTATTTAAAATAAGGTAAAGCAGCCATAAAATGAGGACAAAAATTATTGTGGATTATGTAATTTGAAGTTTTTTTTTCAGTTGAAAACCTGTATTTTTCAAGTATGTGACCCAGAGGTAATGATGTTCTGAGGAGTCTTAGTTACTTTCGTTTGTGGCTCTGCAATTTCTCAGTGCAACTCTTCCGACATTTGATCCAATATTTCTGCTCCAGTTTCCACAATCTTAATTGTTTCCCCCTAACAGATGATGGGGAGAAGGTTATACCAAGCCATAATCAAGTAAAAACAATGAAGGTGAGTAGTAGAACTCAATCTTGACTGTCCATTAAAATCACCAGTGACCTTCACAGGACAATTCAGTCAGAATATGTAGGGAACAATTAAACAGTAGTTTTCCAGAACCCCACCGATGATTGCAATGTGCAGGCAAGTCTGAGTACTGATGAACTTAGGTAAACTCATATCATTGAGTGGAAAGGGAATCTGCATACAAAGAATAAGTAGCTTCCACTGAAGTAGAACTCATGGAAAATCCATACAGGAAATTTAAATACAAGAAAAATTAAGAGTTTTAAGGAAAATAAATTAATAGATAAAATCTTTTTAGGCACTATGATCAAGAATTTTGAATTTGGAAATGTAGTAGAAAAAGTAGAAGTAAGATGATCAATACTAAGAAACAGCTAAATTTCCTTGAATTCCTAGTGGAAGAAATATCTTAAAATTTATAGATAAAATTTAAAAAGATAGAAAAATAAGTGAAAATATGAGTAACTTGGTATACTCATACATGAGCTGTAACATGGGACATATAAGCCTTCCATAAAAAGAAAAATATAAGGAGAAATATAGTTAGACTCAATTAGTAGAGAAAAAATGTTCATTATGTAACTAAGAAATTGACTCTTCAGAATGGAAGGCCTCCTTCCGCAAAGCACAGGAAAGATTAATGCAAAAAAACAAGTAAAAATTAAAATGAAATATCCATATTAATGATTATCAAGCTAAAGACAAATATTTTAACAGAGAAAAAAAAATTAACAACAGACTTCTCCTTTGCAAGCAGAGAAGACTATAAGTGAGCAGCCTCATATAGAATAAAAATTAAAGGACAGAGACCCAAGAATACTATTCCCAGTTAAAATATTATTTACCTGTCAGGAAAATAATTGTAATTATCTAAGGATTCAAAAAGTTAGCATAATTAATATGAAGGAAGTATTCAAGATAACGTTCTAATCAACAAATAAAAAAGAATATATTTTTTTAAAAAGAGTAATATTATGGGGAAACAAATAGAATATTTATAAAATATTAAACATAACATTATAAGAATTTTCTAATATATATGGAAGTAAAAGTTTAAAAGTATATATATATAATATTTATTGGAGTATAGTTGATTTACTGCTTTTAGTTTCAGGTGTACAACAAAGAGACTCAGTTATAAGTATACATATATCCACTCTTTTTTAGATTCTTTTCCCATATATACCATTACAGAGTATTGAGTAGAGTTCCCTGTGCTATACAGTAGGACCTTATTAGTTATCTATTTTATGTATAATAGTGTGTATATGTCAATCCCAATCTCTCAAATTGTGCCTCTCCCCCTTAACCCCTGGTAACTATAAGTTTGTTTTCTACATCTGTAATTCTATTTATGTTTTGTAGATAAGTTCATTTTTACCCTTTTTTGAGATTCCACATAAGCGATATCATATGATATTTGTCTTTGTCTGACTTACTTCACTCAGTATCTAAACCCAATAGTTGAAAAAAATTGGTAAATTAGGGAGAATAGGAATTCACTAAAACAGAATTTCAACAAAAGCTTTAATCAGTGAAATTGACCTCATGAAATGGCAGAAATAGCATAATAAAATGAGAAGACCTTATGGAGTTTTATTAACTAGTCTAAAAATAATAAAACAAAAAATGAATTCAAGGGATAACAAAATTTTAAATGGGCTATCAATTTCAGTAGGGGTGATCCCAGAGAACAAAATAACCCCCAAGTGATTAAATTCTAGACAATTTTGTCAAAATACTTTATCACTTATTGATCCACAATATTGATCAATAGAACAAGTTACCCTAGGGATAACAGCATAGTCCTACCCTAGAGCTCATATGGACAATAGGGTTTATGACCTCAATGCTGGATCAGGACATCCCAATGGTGTAATCACCATGAATGATTTATTTGTTTAATGATTCCACATAATCTACATAATCTGAGTTCAGACTAGAGTAATCCAGATTGGTTTCTGTCTACTGTATATTTCTCCCAGTACAAAAGAACAAGAGAAATAAGACCTACTTTACAAAAGCTTCTTCAAACTAATAGATGATATAATCTAAATTCAATTAAGTTATATACAGCCCTGCCCATGAACAGGTTTTTTTATGGTGACAGAGCCTGGTAATTATGTAAAACTTAAACGTTTTTGCCAGAAATTCGATTCCTTTTCCTAAAAACATGTTTATAATTAATATACTTCCAACTAATTATTCCCATCCTACTTGCCGTAGCACTTCTTACAAAAAGAGCAAAAAGACTTAGGTTACTTACAAATCCAAAAAGAGCCAAATACTGTCAGCCCTCATGGCTTACTATAACCTCTCTCCAATGCTGTCAAAGTATTCATTATGGAGCTACTAAAACCACTAATATCATCAATGTTTTTCTGTAAAGGTTAGGATAACAAATATTCTAGACTTTCTAGGACATGTTATCTTTGTAACAGCTGATTATTTCTACCATTATAACACAAATTCAGCAAAGGAAGGCATAGACAACACATACACATATGGGAATAACTGTATTCCAACAAAATTTTATTTACAAAATTAGGCAGTGAGACTGATCTGCTTTATGGGCAGTAGCTTAATAACCTCTGTTGTAAAAGAAAAGTTTTGCTGGAGAGAAGCAGATAGGCCAATGAAAAAATAAAAGTATAAATGAAAGGACAGAAAAAATAGGGGAGCACTTCATGAATGACAGTATGAGGAGCTCCATAGATATGCTTCCCAGTGAAAAAACCATAACTGCTAAAAGTTATATATAAAATAAAAGTCTTGGGAAAATTCCTAAGGGCATACATCAAATGAAAATATCTTTATTCAAGAAATTCTACTAAATCTCAGTAAGAAGTGTGAGTGTCTGTAATACCTGAGCCATAATACACTTCCTGTCTCTATCCTCAGTTCCATGTGACCAAAGCTCCACTCTGAGTGGGTACGGTTAACATTAACTGCCCTCATACCCTAGCTCCCAGTCAAGGGCTATGGCATTTCCCTGGAAGAGGCAAACCACAAATAATTCTCATTCCCACAAGCTGCATGTTATAGAAGCTAAATTCCAGGTAAATATGTACTAGACGTTTGAGCTCCCTCTCATTATGTAAGGATAATGGGTTATTTTTCTCTCTCACCCCAATGCACTGATAAGTATGATATTCTTCAACACAAGATATAAGTGAAAATGACTAGTACTACTGCCCCTAAGAGCACCTAGCTGGTAAAACATGGATGTCATCCTAAGAAAAGCAAGTTACTGTCACTGAATTTTATGTGATCATGAAGGATTCAGAAAAGCTACAAAGATAACCATCACAACATTACTTCTGTTTAAAAATAATTTGGAATTAAAAATGTGTGCAAATTTTTAAATATAAATTTTATTAAGAATTAAAAATGAAAGAAAATGTATGCCATAACCTCAAAATGTAGAAAGAATAGCCAAGAAAACTTCTCAGAAGTTTGAAGGAAGAAAAACAATAGTGAATGATGTAATGAACCATAAAACAAGGACAAGACAGAGTATTAGCAAAGCTAAAATTAGTTCCAAAAGTCCCACAAATTAATAAAACATGTGACTACAATGATCACAAAAAGAAAAAAGCATGAAGCCTCTTATATAACCTCATCCACCAAAGGGCAGACAGCAGAAGGAAGAAGAACTACCATCCTGCAGCCTGTGGAAGAAAAAACACATTCACAGAAATATAGACAAGATGAAAAGGCAGAGGGTTATGTACCAGATGAAGGAACACGATAAATCCCCAGACAAACAACTAAATGAAGTGGAGATAGGCAAATTTCCAGAAAAAGAATTCAGAATAATGATAGTGAAGATGATCCAGGACCTCGGAAAACAATGAAAACAAAGATCGAGAAGCTGCAAGAAATATTTAACAAAGACCTAGAAGAATTAAAGAATAAACTAACAGAGATGCACAATACAATAACTGAAAGTGAAAACTACACTAGAAGGAATCAATAGCAAAAAAAAACTGAGCAGAAGAACGGATAAGTGACCTGGAAGACAGAATGGTAGAATTCACTGCTGTGGAACAGAATAAAGAAAAAAGAATGAAAAGAAATGAACACAGCCTAAGAGACCACTGGGACAACATAAAACACAACAACATTCGCAGTATAGGGGTGCCAGAATAAGAAGAGAGGGAGAAAGGACAGAGAAAATATTTGAAGAGATTATAATTGAAACCTTCTGTAACATTGGAAAAGAAATAGCCACCCAAGTCCAGGAAGCACAGAGAGTCCCATACAGGATAAATTCAAGGAGAAACATGCTGAGACACATAGTAATCAAACTGACAAAAAATAAAGACAATGAAAAATTATTGAAAGCAGCAAGGGAAAAACAACAAATAACATACAAGGGAACTCCCATAAGGGTAACAGCTGATTTCTCAGCAGAAACACTACAAGCCAGAAGGGAGTGGAATGATATACTTAAAGTGATGAAAGGGAAGAAACTACAACCAAGATTACTCTACCCAGCAAGGAACTCATTCAGGTTCAACAGAGAAATCAAAAGCTTGACAGACAAGCAAAAGGTAAGAAAATTCAGCACCACCAAACCAGTTCTACAACAAATGCTAAAGGAACTTCTCTAAGTGGTAAACACAAGAGAGGAAAAGGATCTACAAAAACAAACCCAAAACAATTAAGAAAATGATAATAAGAACATACATATTGATAATTACCTTAAATATGAATGGAATAAATGCTCCAAGCAAAAGACACAGGCTCACTGAATGGATACAAAAACAAGACCCATATATATGCTATCTACAAGAGACCCACTACAGATCTATGGACACATACACACTGAATGTGAGGGAGTAGAAAAAGATATTTCATGCAAATGAAAATCAAAAGAAAGCTGGAGTAGCAATACTCATATCAGAAAAAAATAGACTTTAAAATAAAGAAAGTTAGAAGAGACAAGGGAGGACACTACATAATAATCAAGGGATCAATCCAAGGAGAAGATATAACAATTATAAATATATATGCACCCAACATAGGAGCAACTCAATACATAAAGCAACTGCTCACAGCTCTATAAGAGGAAATCAATAGTAACACAATAATAGTGAGGGACATTAACACCTCACTTACACAACAGAAAATTAATAAGGAAAAACAGCTTTAAATGACACAATAGATCAGATAGATTTAATTGATATTTATAGAACATTTCATCCAAAAACAGCAGATTACACTTTCTTCTCAAGTGTGCATGGAACTTTGTCCAGGATAGGTCACATCTTGGGTCACAAATCAAGCCTCAGTAAATTTAAGAAAACTGAAATCATATTAAGCATCTTTTCTGATGATAGCACTATGAGATTAGAAATGAATTACAGGAGAAGAAATGTAAAAAACACAAACACATGGAGGCTAAACAATACATTACTAAATAACCAACAGATCACAGAAATCAAGGAGGAAATCAAAAAATACCTAGAGACAAATGACAATGAAAACACGACAAGCCAAAACGTAAGGGATGTGGCAAAAGCAGTTCTAAGAGGGAAGTTTATAGCTATAGAAGCCTACCTCAAGAAACAAGAAAAATCTCAAATAAACAGTCTAACTTTACACCTAAAGGTACTGGAGAAAAAGAACAAACAAAACCCAAAGTTAGCAGAAAGAAAAAAATCATAAAGATCAGAACAGAAATAAATGAAATAGAAACAAAGAAAACAATAGCAAAGATCTATAAAACTAAAAGCTAGTTCTTTGAGAAGACAAAATTGATAAAACATTAGCCAGTCTCATCAAGAAAAAGAGGGAGAGCACTCAAATCAATAAAATTAGAAATGAAAAAGGGTAAGTCTTGACAGACACTGCAGAAATACAAAACATCCTAAGAGACTACTACAAGCAACTCTATGCCAATAAAATGGACAACCTGGAAGAAATGGACAAACTCTTAGAAAGGTATAACCTTCCAAGACTGAACCAAGAAGAAATAGAAAATATGAACAGATCAATCACAAGTAGTGAAATTTAAACTGTGATTAAACAACTTCCATTAAACAAAGTTCAGGACCAGAAGACTTCACAGGTGAATTCTATCAAACATTTAGAGAAGAGCTAACACCCATCCTTCTCAAACTCTTCCAAAAATTTGAAGAGGAAGGAACACTCCCAAACTCATTCTACGAGGCCACCATCACCCTGACACTAAAACCAGACAAAGATACTACAAAAAAGAAAATTACAGACCAATATCACTGATGAATATAGATGGAAAAATCCTCACCAAAATACTAGCAAACAGAATCCAACAACACATTAAAAGAATTATACACCATGATCAAGTAGGGTTTATCCCAGGGATGCAAGAATTCTCCAATATACACATATCAATCAATGTGATACACCATATTAACAAATTGAAGAATGAAATCCATATGATCATCTCAATAGATGCATAAAAAGCTTTTGACAAAATTCAACACCAATTTATAATAAAAACTCTCCAGAAAGTAGGCATAGAGGGAACCTACCTCAACATAATAAAGGCCATATACCACAAACCCACAGCAAACATCATTCTCAATGGTGAAAAACTGAAAGCATTTCCTCTAAGATCAGGAACAAGAGAAGGATGTCCAATCTCACTGCTAATATTAAAGATAGTTTTGGAAGTCCTAGCCTCAGCCATCAGAGAATAAAAAGAAATAAAAGAATACAAATTGGGAAAGAAGTAAAACTGTCACTGCATATGACATGATACTATATATAGAGAATCTTAAAGATTCCACCAGAAAATTACTAGAGCTAATCAATGAATTTGGCAAAGTTGCAGGATACAAAATTAATGCACAGAAAACTCTTGCATTCCTATTCACTGATGATGAAAAATCTGAAAGAGAAATTAAGGAAACACTCCCATTCACCATTGCATCAAAAAGAATAAAATACCTAGGTATAAACCTCCCTAGGGATACAAAAGACCTGTATGCAGAAAACTATAAGATACTGATGAAAGAAATTAAAGATGATACCAATGGATGGAGAGATATACCATGTTCTTGGATTGGAAGAGTCAATTTTGTGAAAATGGCTATACTACCCAAAGCAATCTACAGATTCAATGCAATCCCTATCAAATTACCAATGGCAATTTTTACGGAACTAGAACAAAAAACCTTAAAATTTGCATGGAGACACAAAAGACCCGAATAGCCAAAGCAGTCTTGAGGGAAGAAAACGGAGCTGGAGGAATCAGACTCCCTGACTTCAGACTATTCTATAAAGCTACAGTAAGACAATGTGGTACTGGCACAAAACCAGAAACATAGATCAATGGAACAAGATAGAAAACCCTGAGATAAACCCACACCCCTATGGTCAACTGATCTATGACAAAGGAGACAAGGATATACAATGGAGAAACGACAGTCTTTTCATAAGTGGTGCTGGGAAAACTGGACAGCTACATGTAAAAGAATGAAATTAGAACACTCCCTAACACCATACACAAAAATAAACTCAAAATGTATTACAGGCCTAAATGTAAGACTGGACACTATAAAACTGTAAAACTCTTAGACATAGGAAGAACACTCTGACATAAATCACAGCATGATCTTTTTTGATCCACCTCCTAGAGTAATGGAAATAAAAACAAAAATAAACAAATGGGACCTAATGAAACTTAAAAGCTTTGGCACGGCAAAGGAAACCATAAAAAAGACAAAAAGCCAACCCTCAGAATTGGAGAAAATATTTGCAAACAAATCAAAGGACAAAGGATTAATCTCCAAAATATATAAACAGCTCATGCAGCTCAATATTAAAAGTACAAACAACCAATACAAAAATGGGCAGAAGACCTACTTAAAGCTGGTCATGAAGCATATGAAAGGCTGCTCAACATAACTAATTATTAGAGAAATGCAAATCAAAACTACAATGAGGTATCACCTCACACCAGTTAGAATGGTCATCATCAGAAAATCTACAAACAACAAATGCTGGAGAGGGTGTGGTGAAAAGGGAACCCTCTTGCACTGTCAGTGGGAATGTAGATTTATACAGCCACTATGGAGAACAGTATGGAGGTTCTTTGAGAAACTAAAAATAGAATTACCATATGATCCAGCAATCCCACTCCTGGGCGTATACCCTAAGAAAACCATAATTCAAAAAAACATGCACTCCAATGTTCATTGCAGCACTAGTTACAATAGCCAGGTAATGGAAGCAAACTAAATGCCCATTGACAGATGAATGGATAAAGAAGATGTGGTACATATATACAATGGAATATTACTCAGCCATAAAAAGGAACAAAATTGAGTCGTTTGTTGAGACATGGATCGATCTAGAGACTGTCATACAGAGTGAAGTAAGTCAGAAAGAGAGAAACACATATCATATATTAACACATATATATGGAACGTAGAAAAATGGTACAGATTAACTGGTTTGCAGGGCAGAAATTGAGTCAGAGATGTAGAGAACAAACATATCGACACCAAGGGGGAAAAGCAGTGGAGGGATGGTGGTGGTGGTGGTGTGATGAATTGGGGGATTGGGAATGACATGTATATATTTATGTGTATAAAATTGATGACTAATAAGAACCTGCTGTATAAATAAATAAATAAAATAAAATAAAAATAAAGAAAAAAGCACAAATAGTTAATGAAACAAATTAAAGGATATATACCCAGAACATATGTATAGTAAAGAGATGATAAAGCATATCATTAAAATATTTTTTCAATATACAAAAATTTAAATGAAGTGGCTATATCCTAGATAAATACAACTTTTAAATAATTACAATAAAGAACAGAAACTCTGAATAGTTCTAGAGTTAAAAGATATTAAAATCTGTCACCTAAATAATATCTCAGGCCTTGATAGTGAATTTTACCCTACACAGACAGAGCTAACCACTAATCTAAATGGAACATTTCCAGAGGTTACCAAAAATTGGACATCTCCAGCATATTTTGTGAGGCCAGTGAGATATTCAGTCATAACAAGAATGATAAGAAAAAGGAAATTACAATCTAATCTTAATCATGAACATTAATAAAAATTATTTTTAAATTTTATCAAAAGCTATCCATCTCTTTATATTTAAGACTAAATATGACCAATTTGGATTTATTCTGGATATTGAAGATTGATCTAAAATTTAAATATAATGACAAAACACTTAGCAAAATAGAAAAAGAAGGGAAGTTAGATAAAATGATAGGACTGTTACAAACTCTAAAGAAAATATTATTCTTAATGATATGATAAATGCTTTCATTTGAGACTAGTAATTACATTACACAGCATATCTACTACCCTATGTAGTCAGTCTGTTAAGACAAGAAAAAGAAATAAATGGTATAGAACTGGAAAGGAAGAAACAAAACTGTATTATTCCCACATGATATGACTGATACACAGAAACTTTTTAAAAGTTTAGCAGTCAGAATAAATAAGTGAATTTAGCAAAGTTGCAATGATGCACAGAAATGATGTAAAGATTATTTAAATTTCTCCATATTTGCAACATATAAAATATAAAATTTTCAAATAATACCACTTAAATTTGTATAAAAAACATGGATGAACTCTAACAAACCACATGCACAACTTAATAAAGAGAATCCAATGGACTGTTATAGTTTTATGTAGACAATGGATTATTCAACAACTGGAAGACTTGCTATGGCAACATATCAATTGGGAATAATTGATTTGTATAATTAATAACATCTCAATCTATCTTCCAAAAGATTTTCTTTTAGAAACTTATATAATGATTCTTAACTTTATATGTGAAGGTAAATGGCCCAGAATAGCCAAGACACTATTAAGAAGAAAGATAAAATGGGCATCCTCACTATAAGTGACAAAAAGACATGTTAAAATGGTGTCTGAATTACAATAGTGTGTTTGGTGCAAAGGCATACAAATAGACAAAATAAAAAACAAGAAACAGACTGACCAATGCCTGTATGGCCAGTAACCTCATTAATTTATTAATCTTGTATCAAGATATCACATCAGAGTAGAGAGAATTGTTGGCCTTTTTAACATTGTATTGAGATAATGCCTATAAATGTGGAGAAAGTATTGACCCCCACACAACACAAAAAACAGATTCAAATAGATTGCATATCCGAGTTTAATCAGCCATTACAGATAGCATTTACAAGATAATACAGGGCTTCCCTGGTGGCGCAGTGGTTGAGAGTCCACCTGCCGATGCAGGGGACACGGGTTCGTGCCCCGGTCCAGGCAGATCCCACATGCCGCGGAGCGGCTGGTCCCATGAGCCATGGCTGCTGGGCCTGCACGTCCGGAGCCTGTGCTCCACAATGGGAGAGACCGCAGCAGTGAGAGGCCCGTGTATCAAAAAAAAAAAAAAAAAAAAAAAAAGATAATACAGGGGAACACATATAATTCCAAAGTTGGAAAGGTCTTACTACATGGAATATTTAAACACTTATTACAAAGAGGTAAACTGATAAATTGAATCATATTAATATTAAGAACTTTTGCTTATTAAAATACTACTCCCCCCAAAAGGGAACAGGAATCCACTGTGTGGAAGAAGATATTTTCCAAAGTAAAATGGCTAAAGTTTTTTATCTTGAATATACAACACATTTTGTAATAGATTGAAAACAAAATGGTCACAAAGTTTAAATCTTTATGTGTCCATGACTTTGCACGGTGGATTTTCAATTATTCTATCATGAAGAACAGATGTCTTCTTGTTCTTGAATCTCAGATAGTCTTGAATGTTGTTTTGCCAATGAAATATTGCTGAAGCAATGTTGTACCTCATATAAGATTAGGTTTCAAGAAGTCTTTCATGCTCCTACTCTGGCTCTTGGTCCTGCTGATCTGCCTAGTTTAATAAGCTCAGGCTGGCCTGCTGGATTATAAGGAATATGTGATTTAGTCATCCCCATCATCCAACTTAAGTTAGCCAACACCAGAAACAAAGCTGCACTGTTAAATTACATGAGTGAGTCCAGCTGAGATCAGACCTAATTATTCATTCACAGACTGTAAGCAAAATATTGTTGTTTTAAACCAGTAAACTTCAGATAGCTTATTATGTCATAAAATGTAATAGATAGTGACTTAAATAGGCACATCATTTGAGAAGATATTCCAATGAAAATCTAAAAGAGTTAACAATCATCAAGTGACAAAAACAAGGGTAATACCAGGTGTTGACAGGACATGTTGCAACTGGAATTCTTATACATTGCTGATGGGAGTACTAATTTATAAAATAACTTAGCGAAGTGGTTGGCATTAACTATTCAAATAAAAGATTTTCATATGCTATGATGTACTAATTCTAATCCCAGGTAAAATTCAACAGAATTTTTATCAACAGAATTTTATCAAAATACATGCACATGCATGTTCATTGTAGCAATAGCTTAATTTTTAAAAAACAAGAAACAACCTAAATGTCCATCAACACTATAATGGATACTTACTTGTGGTTTACTCATGTAAATATTTTATTATGCAGTAACTGAAATTTACCTATTAAACCTACAAAACATGGATGAAACTCACAAACAGAATTTTGAGCCAAAGAAACCAGAAACAAAAATAATATGTACTGTTTAATTCCATTATTGTATGTTTCAATAATTCAGCAAAGATAAACAGTGTTATTTAGAGATTTATGTTTATCTGGTAAAACTCTAAAGGAAAGCAAATGAGTTTTATCATAATAATCAGGTTAATGGTTACCTTTTAAAAATAATTTTTAATTCAAATATATTTGACATATAACATTGTATAAGTTTAAGGTGTACAGCACTGTTGGTTTCATGCATTTATATATTGCAATATGATTGCCATTGTAGTGTTAGCTAACATCTCTATCACATCGGATAATTATTGTGTCTTTTCTGTGGTGGGAATAATTAAGATCTAGTCTCTCAGTAAGTATGATATTTACAATACATTATAGTTTCCTATAATCACTATATTGTACATTAAATCTTTAGGACTTATTTATTTATAAGTTGTAAGTTTGTATCCTTATACAACATCTCTCCTATTCCCCAATCCCCAGGCCCTGGTAATCCCCATTTTACTCTGTTTTTATAAGTTTTGCTTTTTTAGAACCCACAAATAAGTGATATCACTCAGTATTTGCCTTTTTCTGTCTGACTTATCTCAGGCTAATATGCTCAAGATCCACATATGTTATCGAACCTGGCAAGATTTCCTTTCTTCTCATAGATGAATAATATTCTATTACAAATATATATCACATCTTCATTATCCACTCATCTGTTGATAGGCACCTAGGTTGTTTCCATATGTTGACTGTTGTGAATAATGCTACAATAAACTTGGTAGTGCTTATATCTCTTTGATATCCTGTTTTAATTTCCTTTGTGTGTATATCTCAAAGTGGAATTGCTGAATCATGTAGTAGCTCTACTTGAAATTTTTAAGGAAACTCTATACTGTTATCCATAGTGGCTGAACCAATTTACTTTCCCACAAACAGTATTACAATTTTCCTTTTTCCACCATCTTCACCAACATTTGTTATCTTTCATCTCCTTGATGATAACCATTCTAACAGGTGTGAGGTGATCACTTATTGTGGTTTTGATTTGCAGTTTTCTGATGATTAATGATGTTGGGCATCTCTTCATGTACCTATTGGCCACTTGGATGTCTTCTTTGGAAAAAAAATGTTTATTTCGTTTGTATGCCTATTTTTAAATTAGGCTGTTTGTGGTTGTTGTTACTGAGTTGTATGAGCTCTTTATATATTTTGCATATTAATCTCCTTATCCAACATATGGTTTGGAAAAATGTTTTCCCATTCCTCAGGCTGCCTTTTTATCTTGTTGATTATTTCTTTTGTTGTACAAAGGCTTATAAGTTTGACATAGTCCTACTTGTTGATTTTGACTCTTGTTCTTTATGTTTTTGGTGTCATGTGCAAAAAGTCATTGCTAAGAGCAATGTCAAGGAGTTTCTACCCTGTGTTTTCTTCTAGGAGTTTTATGGTATCTTTGATCCATTTTGAGTTAGTTTTTATGAATGGTGTAAGATAAGGGTCTAGTTTAATGTTCCTGTATGTGTTTATCTTGTTTTCCCAACACCATTTGCTGAAGAGACTATTCTTTCCATATTGGGTGTTCTTCATTCTCTTGTGAAAAATTAATTGACTATATATGCAGCAGCAGAATCTACATTCTTGTAAGGTATACAGGGAGCATTCTTCAGAATATATCATATGATAAGATAAGAAAAAAAATAAGTCTTAGAAAATTTAAGGTTTAAATTATGCCAATTATCTTTTTTCACCAGAATGATATGGAACTAGAAATCAACAACAAGAGGAAGGCTGGGAAATATACAAATATGTGGAAACTAAGCAACACAGTTCTGAATAACAAATGGGTCAAAGAAGAAATCAAAAGGAAAATTTAAAAATATTCTGAAACTAATGAAAATGAAAGCACAACATACCAAAACCAGCAAAAGCAGTTCTGAGGGAGAAATTTATGGCAATAAATACATGTAACAAAAAATTTTAAAGACCTCAAATAAACAACTTAATTTACACCTCAAAAAACTAGACAAAGATAAATAAGTCTAAAGTTAGCAGAAAGAAGTAAATAATAAAGATCAGTGCACAAATAAATTAAGTAGAGACTATAAAAACAATAAGAAAGATCAACAAAACTGAGAGCTGTTTTTCAAAAAGATAAATAAAATTGACAACTTTCTGTTATAGTAATTAAGAAAAATGATAGAAGACTCAAATAAAATCAGGAATGGAAGATATTACAAATGATACTACAGAAACACATAGGATCAAAAAAGACTGCAGAGAACAATTATATGCCATACAAATTAGATAACCTAACAAAAATAGAAACTTACAACCTACAAAGTTGCTAACCCTAACCCTAATTATGAAGAAATAACAAATCTAACCAATAACAAGTAAGGAGATTGAATCAGTAATCAAAAACTTCCCAGAAAACCTCCCAGGATCACATGGCTTTGCTGGTGAATTCTACTAAACATTTAAGAAGAATTAATGCCAATCCTTCTCAAAACGTTTGGAAAAGTTGAAGGGGAGTAACAATTCCAAACTTATTCTATGAGGTCAGCATTACCCTGATAGCAAAGCCAGATAAGAAAATGATAGACCAAGTTCCCTGGTGAATATAGAGGCAAAAATTCTCAAAAAAATAATAGCAAAGTGAATTCAGAAGCACATTAAAAGTATTATACACCATGACCAAGTAGAATTTATCCCCAGGATGCAAGGATGGTTCAACATATGCAACTCAATTATATACACTACATTAACAGAAGGAAAGATAAAGAAGTTATATTATCATCTTAATAGATGCAGAAAAAAATTTGACAAAAATCAACATTCTTTCATGATAAATACCCTCAGCAGTTTAGGTATATAAGGAATAAACTCAACATAATAAAGGTCATATACTACAAACCAACAACTAACATTACACTCAATGGGTGAAAAATTGAAAGCTTTTCCTCAAAGATCAGGAACAAGATGAAATGCCCACTATCATTCAACATAGTACTGGAAGTCCTACCCAGAGCAATTAGGCAAGACAAAGAAATAAAAGCATCCAAATCAGAAAGAAAGAAGTAAAATTGTTTTCATTTGCAGATGATATGATTTTATACATCAAAAATTCTAGACTCACCTAAAAAGCTGTTGGAATTAATAAACAAATTCAGAGAAGTGGGAGGATATGAAATCAACATACAGAAGTCAGTTGCATTTCTATGCACAAACAGTGATACATCTGAAAAAGAAATAAGCAAACTATTCCATTCACAATAGCATCAAAACAATAAAATACCAAGGAAAAAATTTAACCAAGGAAATGATAGATCTGTACAATGAAAACTACAAGTCTTTTTTGAAATAAATTGAAGAAGACACAAACAAATGGAAAGATATCTCATGTTCATGAATCAGAATTAATAATGTTAAAATGTCCACACTACCCAAAGTCAACTACATATTCAGTGAAAGTCCTATCAAAATTCCAATTACATTTTCCACAGAAATAGAAAAAAAATCCTAAAATTTGTATAATACCACAAAAGACCCCCAGTAGCCAAAGCAATATGAGGAAAAAGAATTATCAGGAAGTAGCACACTTCCTGATTTCAAACTACACTACAAAGGTATACTAATTAAAACTTATGTTGGAGCTTCCCTGGTGGTGCAGTGGTTGAGAGTCTGCCTGCTGATGCAGGGTACATGGGTACCCCGGTCCGGGAAGATCCCACATGCCGCAGAGCAGCTAGGCCCGTGAGCCATGGCCGCTGAGCCTGTGTGTCCGGAGCCTGTGCTCCGCAATGGGAGAGGCCACAAGAGTGAGAGGCCCATGTACCGCAAAAAAAAACAAAAAACAAAAAACTTATGTTACTGACATAAAAATAGACACATAGACCAATGGAACAGTATTGAGAGCCCAGAGTTAATGGCTGTCTTTTAGGAGTTATGCAGGGATGTAATCTGAATTGAGCATGTAAGTGTTTCTCTGGTGTTAACAGATTCTACTTCTGGGTTCAGGTTACAAGAAGTTTATTATGTTATAATCATTGAATATTATAACAACTTTTTTGTTTTACAATTTTTATGAGTATGTCTGATTCAACATTTTAAAAGGGTAATTAGCGCATTCATTGTATCCTTACAATAGAATACAATTAGGCTAGAAGAAACAAAGTTAAAAAGTCACAACAGAGCTGGTAGAAGTAAAAGATTCCAAAATCCCTTCCTTTTGTCTATTTAAGAGGAATGAGCAACAAAAGTAGCTTTTTCAAAATTAAATGTCCATACATGAGAGTCTTTTTCTGGAATCTTTGTTATGTTCCATTCATCTATTTTATCAAACTTGATATCAGTGCCACATTTTCTCATTTATTGTTGCTTTATGATAATTTGTGTAAGTACATACTGTTAGTCTTCCAACTTCATTCTACATTTTCAAAGTTGTTTTTGTTAGTCTATGTCTTTTGTATGTCCATATAGATATTAGATTTTGTTAATTTCAATTAAAACAAAAGCAAAAACCATACACCTGCCAAAATTTTGATTAGGATTGCATGGAACTGACAGAAAACTTTGGAGAAAAGAGACATCTTGACAATATTGAATCTTCTGACTCATGAACCCTATACTACTATACATTTTGTTAGATATTCTTTAATTTCTTTCATCAGTGTTTCATAGTTTTCACTCTACATGTCTTCAATATATTTTGTCAGATTTATCTCTATTTCATATTATGATGCTATTTTAAACATTTTTAATTCCAATTTTTATTGTTAATTGTAGAAATCAATTCATTTTTGTATATTGTTCTTCTCAAGAACCAACTTGTGGTGTAACTTTTTAGCTCTTTTGCTTTTTTATTTTGTTTGTATTTCCATAATGATTTTCTGTGATCTTGTTGTTGTCTTTCTTCTATTTATGCAGTGTTTCATTTGCTTTTCTTTTCAAGTTTCTTAAGTGGATGCTGAGCCATTGATTTGAGATCTTTGTTCTTTGTTAATATTAGTGTTCAGTGCTATTAATTCCACCTACATACTGCTTTATTGGCATCTCACAAATTTTGATACATCATGTTTTTTTCTTTTATTCAGTTGAAAATAACTTTTAATTTCTATCTTTAAAAAAAAAACATTGATTGGTTATTTAAAGTGTGTTATTTGGTTTCCAAGTATTTGAGGATTTTCCAGGAATTCTTATTTTGGTTTCTAATTTAACTCCTTTTTTGTTATAACTCTTTGTTTTGTTACTTTAGTGAATGATTTGGGGTTCATAGTATACACTTGTAACTTTTTAAGATTCAACCTTTATGTGATATCATACTATGTATCATACAGTATAAGAGCAGTAAAATAATATGCTCTCATTTCTCCTCTCTCATGTTTTGTGCTAATTTGTCATACATTTTACTTTTACATATGTTTTAAACTATATACCACATTGTTATTAATTATGTTAGGCAATCAATTATCTTTTCGTGATATTTCAATAATAATAAAAGCCTTAGGTATTTACTTATATAACTACCACTTCCAGTACTCTTCATTCATTTGTGTAGGTCAATATTTTATATCTGTTGTAATTTTTCTTTTGTCTTAAAGTCTTCCTTTATTATTTTATATAATGCAGTTCTGTTGGCTATAAATACTTATCTTCCTGGTGACAATCTTATATTCTTATTCTTGGAACTTATTCAGATATGATACAAAGTTACTTCATAAATATTTGATTTGGGAGAATTTGGCTTTTAAGATATGTTAGATCCAGAGTCAGTGTCAGTCTAAGCGTATTATCCCCCACCATTGAGGTACAACTAGTCCTTGCCTTGTACACAAGTCCCTGTGAATCATAACATTTCACATATATGGTGAGAAGAAGCACTATTCTTAGATCTGTATGAGTACTGTGCACAGTTATCTCTAATAATGTCTGGCAGTTCTTTTCCTAGAATTGAGTAATTTCAGCTAAATATGCAAAGAGTACCATCTACGGATCTCTGAAGTTCTCTCTTAGTGGAGCTCTCTTCTGTCTAGAACTCTGTCCTGTAAATTCTAACTACCCAGATCTTCTGGGCTTTCAGGTATCTCTTCAGTTCAGGCAGTGCACCAGTCTCCACCTGAGTACCCTATTTCCTAGCCTCTAAACTTTCTCAACCTGGGTCAATCACAGGCTCACCTTGTTTGTTTTCCAGCTCTTAGGGATAAGTGACCTCCATTGCTTGATGTATTTAAGAGCTATTGTTTCATAAATTTTACTTTGTTTTGCTTATTTCAGGAAGTAGGGTAAATCTATACCTGTTATCCTATCTGGACAGAGTTATAATTGCCTGTGGAGTGTTACTGCCTGACAGAAGTAGTTAAAATGATGGTTGAATGGTTTGAAAATGAAAGTCATGTAGTTAAACTAAGGTTTACTTATTTTTCTAAAAAAATTCCTTGGTAGTAGATAAATATTAACCTATAATTTAAAAGTAGCCTTATGGATCTGAATGATTATTTCCAAATTATCTAAAATACTAGATTTCTGATGCTTTTACCATCTTTATGAACTATTTGCAAAATTCTAAATCAGCATGTGATGATTAAAATCACCAACAAACCAATTCAGTATATACTAAATTTATAGAGATTAAATTTGTAGATTGCTGGATTTTCTCCAGATTGATTCCTGAAATCTATACCATGTTACTTTGTGAATGATTTATAGACTTGAAGATTTTTAGTGCCTGTGCTTTTAGTTTCAAGTCAAAACAAATACTCTACATTCACACAGCACAGCTATCTTGGTGACTGAAGAGAACTTGACACTCCATGCATGTATGTTTTCCCACTTTTAGTATTTGATAATTTCTTATATTTCATAGGGCATTTACAATATAGATAAGTCTTCTTTAATGAATATTTAATGGCTACATGAATTTTTTGAAAATCTCAAACATCAATATAGGAGCCTATTACACAGTACATAGAATAACTCCAAATTTGTAAGATAGATGGAAAAAAATATGCTTACAATGTCCTCCAGTAAATGTTCTTACCATGGAGTTATAGCTGATGTGATCATCCAACATTACCAAGAATTCCAAAAAGAAGTTAATCATAGCAGTAAAAATCACTCACCAATAAAGACAACTTTGAAGTTTAAAAAAAAAAAAAAGAAGAGTTAAAATTTTACCAAAGTATATGACTTAAAGGGACACCATAAATAACAAAAACATATAATCAAAAGGAAAATATGTTGATAAACATTGTAAAGATTACTAGTGCCATACTTATGATGTATTTAGATAACAGAGAGTGAATACTTGAAATAATACGTTGCCACTAGCTTTTTTGTCATAGTTGAGATTTTAGTCTGAGAGGTTTTAAAAAGGACCTAAATTTGATTTTAATTATAATTAAAAGCAGATGTCAATTTTCCTATAATATCTTATTTTTTGTCACCTGTGAATTGGATATTTATATTACCTTTGAGTATAAAGGGAATTGCTACTGAATATTAAAATACCTTGTGTACCTAGGGGAGTTTTGTTGCTGTTGTTGTTAAGTGCAGAGAAATTTATAGGACATAAATTATTATTATTATTATCTCAATTTGAAATTGGAGATAAAATTTAACTTATAAAATGGGTAAATGAACTTAAGTTATGCTTAAGTCAGGGATCTTCATTATTCTTATTCTAGTCAATGTTAATATGAATGACAAATCATAGGTTCTCAATAAAAATTTAACCTAGGTGAAATTGAATCAATTTGAGGACACCAGAACAACTTGAGCAAAACAAGAAAGTACACAAACTGGACAAGAAAATGAAGTTCCTCCAAAATTGTCTCTATTTCTTTGCAAGCACACACACACACACACACACACACACACAACATTTCTTAACCTGTTTAAAATTTGTGTTTCTTTAAAATTCATCACTTCAGCAACCATCTCTAGAGTAGCATAATAGTTTTGTTTTTTTTGTTTTTTTTTTAAGTAATTAAACAAGGGGACCATTAGACTAGGGTGACTCTAATGCCTTTGTAGCCCAAAACTTAAGCCATAGTCAAAGTATTTCAGTCATAGACAAAGAAATTTAAGAACAACCAATCACAAAGAGGCAACTAGGCTTTACCAAATCAGGCACCCACTTAAGTTATCGTCAATTATATACTTGAAAACTGCTCAGAGAGTAGATCTTAAATGTCCTCACCACAAAGTATAAATAGTAATAATGTGGCTATGATGTTAGATAATCTATGGTGGTAATCATTTTGCAATATATGTGAATCAAATCAAAACAGTATACACCTCAAACTTACACAATGTTATATGTCAATTATATCTCAACAGAGCTGGAAAAAAAAATTACGGAACCTAAACTTGAACACACACACACACACACACACACACACACACACAATTTCCTTGTTTTGTTTCTCTATCTTCTCTGTAAAAATGTCTTTTCTGTCTCCTGTCTTGGTGCACTCCTAATAACTATTGGTTTAGCACTGCCTGATTCAAATTGATGTACGTTCAAATAAAATCTTGGCAGTTTTAACATGCCTCAGTTTATCTTTTTATACCTTCTACAGCCCTGGATTTTCTTGCTATAGAAGTGTCTCTTAGAACAGGCTCTCTGTGCATGTCCATTTACATCAACCTGCAATGTGAACTGGCATCATCATGAGGTTCACAAACGCAAACATCCATGAGGATGTCACACTGTTAAAAACTCTACATCTAATTAATTTGGAGAAAAATTATTATAGGAGAACAAGACTTGGCATTGTCAGGGGTTAAGTTGCTATGACTCTTTAATAACCTTGAAATTGAACACATTATAACTCTATAAGGCTGCCTGAGCTCTTTCACACATTTGTGGTTTTGAAATTGAACATAATAAATAGAAAAAACTTTTTAAAAGTAATTTAATTTAAACAATGTGCCAACATGAGTTTTAACTGTGCAATGTGCTTACTCTCATAACTACTTTAGACAGTTCTAACATGAACCCATTTTAAATAGAATCTTACTCTAAATTTAACTGCAAACTTGACAATTATTTGTGTAACATAAATTAGCAAGTATTCTCATTTATTTTCATCACTTATCTTTTATTTTTTGTTATGTGCAGTTTCATTGGGAGGCACTGCTCTAGATATAGTGGATGAACAGACATGGATTCCTCAGTCACTGAATGTTGACTAAGGGTAGATGGCTGTTCTATAATCTTTATATGTATTTCTTTATTTAATTTTTCAACATGATGATATGATTAATAGTTTCTCTAAGAAAAGATCCCAAGGTTAAATAATTTGTCCAAGGTCACACAGACAGGTAATGGAAGACCCAAGAGTTGAGGCCAGAATATCTTTTGAAATGTTGCAAATAAATAGATTAAAAACATATGAAAAGTTCATGAACTAAACCTATAAGTCAAAATATAGTTAAACAATATATATTTGATAGCTTTTACCTATGACATAGCCAGAAGGTCTCTGCAGGGTGAAAAAAGTGTTTCATGCTACCCTCGTCTCTTTCAGAAGAACTGTAAATTCTGCTTACAGTTCTGTTTTTATAACATTAATGACACTTGTGTGATCCTGTGGCACTAAAATAATAATAAACATTCTTATACACTGAAAATTAAAAAAATGGTTATAAACTGTAATAAATGTTAAAAAGGAAAGAACAGGGTGCTATGATAGAACAAAATAAGGCCAACTAATCTTTCAGTGGACAATGTCAGTAGAATTGCAATGTGATATATGAGTAAGGTTTAGTTTGCCCCAGGGATGAAGGCAAGTATTCCAGTAAGAGCGACTACATGAGCAAACCTCTGTGAAAGACGGAACATTGTTTGCCCCAGGAACTGAGAGAGGATTGAGGTAGCTGAAGAACACTGAGGAAATGGAAAATGAGTTTGAAATGCATATTGACAGTAAGAAGGGATCACCTTCAACCAATCATTTTTGACCATTAATTTAGCTATGATCCAAAATGCAATGGAATATGATTGCAAAGTTTGAAGCTGTGTGACATGATGAAATATAGTCCATAAAAGATTATCCTATCTTCTATGTAGGGAACAAATTGGAGAGACCCAAAGCAGGAATCACAAGTCCAATTGGCTAGCAGAAGTTTAAATTAAAGACCACATGGCCCTGCGTTAAATGGTTCAGGTAGATGAAGAGAGAGGCGGGATGCAGGATGTACTTTGGATATGAATTTTTCTCTAGGAGGATGAAGGAACATGATATGTCAAGATTTCTATTATTGTTCCTAAGTGTAAGGAGTAATATTTACTGTACAAGGGTAACACTAGAGAAGTGAAATTTTTGCGATGAAAGAATAAAAATTAATTTTGTACTTTCTAAGTTTGAAAAGAATGTGAAACATACATAGAGAGCTGTCAATAAGGTAGTTGAATACATGTAGTTTAGAAGAGGTCTGGTCTTGATATGAAAGTTTGAGAAATGTCTGCATTTGGTTATATCTTTTAAAGATTTCAGAATGAATGAGATTGTATACAGAGGGAGTGGAGAGGAACAAGGCACAGGGGAAAATCTCTGGAATATTAACTTAGTTGTCAAGTAGAGATTGATAAAATGTAACCAAAAATGTAAGGGTTTGGAAAGTATTACCTTGGATCAAATACTATTAAAAGATCACTCATATCCTTTAGATTTAACAAAAGTAGCTACTAGTGAGTTAGTCTGAAGACATTTGTGTAGTGTTAGGAGAGAATCACACCACAGTGAGTCAAAAAGCACATTCTTTGGTGGAGAAATACTGAAAGACAGAAGTAAGGTAACTAAACTTTACTAAGAACCTTGTCTATTCAGAGGTGGTAAAAGATAGGGAAACATCTGAGGTAGCTTGCAAGGTTAACAGGTGGAATTTTTTGTTTGGGTTCTTGAGCATTATTTGCTTTTCATTTGTATTTATTACTTTGAACACACAGTTGATAAGAGGCAAATAAAGCTTATATCTAAGTACCTACCACTGGAAAAAAAAAAGGAGTGTTAAAATTTGCACCAGATCACTGATTTAAAAAAAAAAAAGATAATGCTAAGACTCCACTCCACCTCATATTTTCCCTACCTTATTTCCAAAAGACAACACTTAACATAATGTAAGAATGAGTCATTCCAATGTAAGTTTTGTATTTTCACTTTATATAAATAAATAAATATAGAATTTATTTGTATGTTTTAAAATTTGTATAATTGTTCTTTCTCATAGTGTTTCATACTTTGGCAAATAGCTTTCTAAACTTGTACTTATGTTTTGATATGTATCCAGGGATACAAATAGATAGAGCTCATTTTGTTTACTATTTATTATTCTGTTGTTAGCATAAATTAAAATATAATTAACTTATTCACCCCTGAGAGACATTTAAGATTCCCATGTACTTAGTTCCTACAAACAGAGATATAGTAACATTCTTATACGTCTCTTTTTGAAAGTTTAAGAGATTCTCTAGAGTAGACACGTAAAAGTACAATTGATGGGTTGTAGGTTACATGCCTTGTCTTCCTTGCTTGGAAATTTTATTTTGCCTTATAATTACCAATTTTACTATTTCCAAAATATATATTTTCTAAACTTTAGACATTGATTTTCTTGTAAACTTGTTCATCAGGGAATGGTAATTTACTCTTCCATTACTCTCTTTACTGATTAGTAGTAGGGTTCAGCATTTATTTATTTGATTATTGTCCTTTAGGTTTCTTCCTCCTTGAACTGCCTGTTTTTATACCTTTTATCCATTGTGACTTTCCTTCTTGAGTTGTAGGTGATCTGAGATGTGAACAATAGGGGATCCTGGGCACGGGGTATATGTAAGGAAATACTTGTCATCATTTTGAGACCCCTCTGTAAATATATAATCTATCAAAAGCAGAGAAAGTTCATTAAAAGTTAGTTTTACTTCTCTTTCTACATTTTGCCAAAGAGCTTCAGCTAAGTTTCTGTATGTTTTGCTGTATAAATTAGTCTTGCTAAATATATCTGTGGTCTCTTTCTACCAATCTGAAGCTCTGCTATGATGTTCCAAAAATCTTGATATAAAGAAATATAAGAATGTTGGTGTTTATTTAAAGAAAATGACTACAATTTTGCTTTTGTACTCCTTTTAATTTTTTTTTTTAATTTCACTTAAGAAAATGTATGCTTCAGAACAATCTTTCTCAAGTGTAGTGAAAAGAAGCAACACTCAAAAAGGACAAGCACTTTAACTCTAATGCCCAATATTCACCCCTACCTGAAACTCAAATAGGAGGACTAAATCCAGCAGCCTGTTGTGAATTCTGTTCCTGTTTTTGTTGTTTAGAAACTACACTGCTAAGTATGTTTATGAGCCTGGAAGACTCTTTCAAAAAATAACATAAATAATACAATGAAAATGATAATCAGAGTAACAAAGCTGCCTTCCAAAGAGAATTTTTGCATACTCTGACTTCTCTTCTAGAAAAATCAAGATAAGGAAATATATTTTTCCATTGATAAGAACTGTAAAATTTTAGTCTATGAAGTATTCAGTTCAATCATTGAAGCATGCACCTCAATCAAATACAGTGAATTGGGAAAAACACACAATTAAATTTCATCTGTAAAGTTTGTTTCTTGAGTTGTAGAGCAATCTAAAATTATGAGTAAATCAGGCATCTAGGAAATTATGCAACATTTTAATCAATTATGCCCTGAAAGGCCTTGGCAAGAGAGTAGTCAAATCAGTAAAATCTGCAACTAATTCATAGGATAGTGCATACTGATCAATGCATTATGGTACTCTATCACCAATGGGTAAATGCACATTGAAATTCATCGTATTTATTTCCAACTTTGTACCTATTCAAAATCCTAACCTGACAACCATACCTATAAAGATCATACTACATATATACTTCCTCCCCACATACAAACCTGATACATCTCAAAGTTCATCATTAATTATATCTGAGACCCAAATAACACACGAACAGTTATTCAAGTAGATACTAAGTGTGAACATAGCCTTGAATTCTGCAAACATTCTATAAGTCAGAAGAAAAGTAAACTCATTCTTCACTTTGTATGTGTGTCAACCACACACAGTTTCCAGATTCTATTCTTTAGCTAGATCTACAAATTTCAC